>NC_064408.1:101117500-102317500 GCF_023375975.1 Astyanax mexicanus
GATTCATTTGAAGTTGCCTGAGCAAAACTATGCATGCAGCAATTTGGAAGAAAAGGGAAGTAAAAGTGAGTTATATGGTGGAGTTACTCAGTGTTTTATTTCAACTGAAGAGCTGTTTTAGTCAAGAGAGGTTTGACTTTGTAAAAGCTTCCACAGTGTGGTGCTTAAAATACAAATCAACTTCTACACAAGTCACTTTTAATGGAGACCTTGACTTTTACTCAAGTCTGGGTTGAAAGTCACTATACTAGACCATATATAGATACACAACATAAACTAACCCAGCAGACATAGCTCCTCCACTTCAAATAGGAGCAGTATGGCTAACCGCTGCTTTTCTCTTGCACTCTTAGAACACTCTACCCATGCCAAAGTACAGACATGCTACTACATCTCTCTCTCCTCTAGGACAGGGTTTTATGGGTGTTCAAGCCGCACAAACTTGCTGTAAACTGGTCATGTTTTAGAGAACCCCACTGTGTCTGTGATAAAAAAAGAAACAGTTTTAAAGTGGTGATAGATTAAATAGGTGGCACCGTGGTTTAGTAGTTAGCACGTTTGCCTCTCAGCACAGGGGTCTTGGGTTCAAGTCCCTATCCGGGTAGAGTTTTCATGTTCTCCCACAGTCCAAAAACATAGAGATCAGGTAAACTGGATACTGTAAATTGCCAGAATAATTAAAGGCTCTAAATTGATCTGGTGTGTATGTGTGTTGAATGTGCAACTTTGTGTGTGTAAATGTATGCATGACTGTGCCCAGGTATTAATTGGCACTTTGTTCTGAGTAAATGCTGTAGTGCCCGATGCAGTCCACTATTGGCTGCCGCTTCTCATCGGTGTGTATGTCAGTGCTTAGTATGAATGGTTGTGTGTAATACGTGTAAATTGTAAAGCATTCTTGAACTTCATTTAATATGGTCAGGTCTTTATCCACCCATTCTTTATCCAATGTTGGAAGGAAATCCAGGGAATACACAATAACACAATGCTGTTATAACTAGTAAATGAACCTCATATAAACCAAACACACAAAATAGCTAGACAGCTAGCTTACAGTTTGCTCAGACTTGAAGAGAAGGCAGAGGCATGTTGGCTTTGTGAGTTGTCAGGGTTAGACTGATGTAAACCGGAGCCAGTTTTAGAACTGCCAATTCTACATCCAGAGCAGCAAACAGACAATTGGAATGATGAGGGCAGGCAGCACAATGTATACACTCAGAGAGACCATTGCCTAATGTGCTCTCTCGGGCTCCGGCTGCTGACTGGCCATGAGTCAAAGTGTCAGCGTCTTATTCTGCTGAGTCCTGGGAAGCTATTCACAAGACTTTGTATTTGTATTGACTTTGAGGGTCCTGAGGAGCCATAGTCACTTGAGAAAACTCAGATTTAGGCTTCCAGTGGCTTTAAAGAGAGCAGATCTGAAGGAAACTGCAGACATAGCAGATTAAAATCCAGACATGTTTACCAACATCACTTTCATAACTGTTTCAGAGCACAAAATGTAAACCATGTTGTTTTAAAACAGCGACACTGACCTGGTCATATTTAATACTCTAGCCTCTGAGCTGGATCAGGGGAAAATATAAACAGGTCTAAAACCTTATGAGGAAGATTTTGTATTTTTGAGTAAAAGTCATAAATTTGACGGGCAGTGGAATCTGAATAACAGTGTGTTCCACATCAATTTCTCTTTTTTTTTGTTCTCTTTTGTTTCTTTGCGATTGAAAACAACCCCTGAACACACGTGTTGTGAGAGGCTGATGTGTTGGTATAGCTGTGGTTTAGGCTGGATTTAAATATTTTCTTTGATGTTATGCCCCCCTAAATCCATTTCAGCCTCCCAAAACCAACTCGATCCCCATCCGTCATGTATTTAAACATGCCACAACTGCAGGCTTTTGGAACAAGGTCAGAGACATAAAACCCCGGCAAGATAGTTTCTTTGTTATTCCAGCGTGTATTTCTGAGAAAAGTGCAGCATCCCCCAGGCTGTTTTTATCTTCAGCAGCTGGAAGAGAGGGATTACCACACGTGTGAATATCTCACATCTCTTCCAACATAAACTAACCCCTAAGCACCCTTGTGTACTCCCAATATCTCCTTTTAAAGGAAAATGTTTTTTTAGGAGATAAGGTGGAGCCTTTGCCCATGGTATGCTGTAAGTGTGAAAATATATTTGGCCTGTAAGCGGTGAAAATGTACAGCACACCCTGGTAAACCGCACACATGTTAAAAGAGGAAGAATAGTGTTGACATGTGTCCCTGAGGAACACATTATTATTTTTTCTTGGAATGTTTGTAATAAAACTGGACCTCTGAATGTCTGCAGTCTGAGGCGGCCTTGAATGACCAACTTGGAGCTCTGTTGCCATCTGGTGGATCAATGTGGTTAAGACTCAATAACACAGAGAAAGGATTTACAAATTGAGAAAAATAGCGAAGATAAACACTACAGTGTGTGTTTATCAAAAATGTGTTTTGATATATGTTTTTCACAAAAAATGAGCCAATGCCAATGAGTTTGAGTTAGAAATTTTTTTTTTAGTATCATTTGATGAAAAACACCACACAAGGGTTAAATCTGTGTGGTAGATATGTAAAATAGTTCAAAACATGTGCCACATGTTATCTAGTAGGCCTTAGTTGTAGTAGCTTAGTTATTTAATCTGTTCATTTTAGGCTTATCTTTTAGAACAAGTGTGAGGCTTTTGTAAATTCATGTTCATGTTCTAAGAATTTAAGATAAAACTTAAGAAAAGTATTTATCTTAACTTTTCTTTCAAATATGCAGAGAAAATCTAAAAATACACATTTGTGTATTTGTTAAAATATAGTTACTCTGCTTAATGGCCCATCATGATCTATGATATTGATGACATAGTACTATTTCAGGTGACTGATAAATAATTTGAACTAAATACAATGTTGTAGAAAAATCGAAATGCTAAACAACTGACTTTATAAAATGACGACAACACTTTAAATATACGATTGTAAAAACATTTATTTTGCTTGGTTACACAAATAAATATAATAAATAAGATAAAAATACATACGATTTTTAACTCAAGTAACAAAGTAGATTAAATGAATATGTGAACATAATCAGTTTACCTTATAACCTGTTTTACCTTATTAAAATCTTTTGGGTTAAACATTGGGTCTTCATTACAAATCTCAAACAGTAGTTAAAGTCAAACTGTTACTAATCTCACACAAGACATAAAAACATCACAGGACGTTCTTCCTCTTTACACTAAATTCTAAATTACTCCACAAGATATGCAGGTTCTTCTTTCCTATTTGTATATCAGGTTAACCACTTAGGGAGTTTTTTTTTATGCCACCTTGTCGCCTTGGATTGATTAAAAGAGACCTGGACATACATTTCTGTAAAGCTGCTTTAAGACAACATTCAATGTAAACAGCACTATATAAATACACTTGTTGTCAAAAAAAATGGACGTTGCTGGCCATGGCATAGCAGCATCAGTACCAGGACGAGTATTGTCCTGTAGGGATAGAGCACTGAAGTGTCCATTCAAAAATATAGGGCCAAGGGTTGTCAAGGTGTCTGTAATTAAGACAAAATGCAAAATGCAAAAAAACAAAACAAAACATAAAAACATAGTTTTTCTCTCATCTGAAGCTGACTTGAACACTACAGCGACGATCAAGGAGCACTCCACATGGAGCAGAAGTGGTGTTGCTGTCCTTAAACATGTTGAGGTTGGTCAGAGCAGCTGTGTGTCTTCTGAGGCGGTTTTTATGAGTGCTGGGCCGCTCTCTAAAGCCTGTATGTCCAGATTCTGATGAGCTTGTAAGATCAGAAGCA
Organism: Astyanax mexicanus; assembly: GCF_023375975.1. Classification (NCBI taxonomy): domain Eukaryota; kingdom Metazoa; phylum Chordata; class Actinopteri; order Characiformes; family Acestrorhamphidae; genus Astyanax; species Astyanax mexicanus. The sequence goes on from NC_064408.1 coordinate 101,121,336, forward strand.
CATGCTCCCGTACTTCTGCTCTGAAAATGTTTGAATTTAAAAGAGGCAGATGTCGCACTTTTGCCCATTGAGCATGTCCGCTGGAGTGACGCCAAGCTTCTTCTCGACAAGGTGTTGATACCTTCACCATTCTTTGCACAGTTTTGGCTCCAGTAGTGGAATTGTGCCCGCTTTAAAATGATATCCATACACCTGTAGTTGCCTGGTAAGGACATGCTGGACAGTAGCATGGATGGTAGTTCTGGATGGCAACAAGATGGATGTCCAAAAACAGTCTGCTTTGGGAGAGAGTTGACAGAGTTTGGTCTCAACGTAGAGCCCAAGTTCAAGGTAGAAGTGCCTGGAAAGCATCTGTCGTTCCTCTTCCTGTGCTTTATGGGGCTCTGCGGGGCATACAGGGGACTCTGCAAAGCAACAGCATGTAGTGGGCTTGGATACCGGTAAACTTCTGAGCCTAGAGAGCTTATGAGATCAGACCGATAAGAAGGCTCCAATACAACTTGTGGCTGAAGGATGTCTGAAACATCAGGCCAGTGTGAATCAGGGTACAAGTCGACCACAGAGAGAAAACCAGCCTGTGGAATCACCTCTTTGGAGAAGTCTTGAGCCTTTTTGCTGCTCTTTTCTCTGTGTTCCACTCTGGTTTTGAGTAAAATCGGACGGCAGCGTACAGTACCTTCATGCCCACTGTAACCTATGTCACTTAAAGTACTCCGGTGACTTAAAGAGGCCAGGGAGCTGGAGAGAGAGCTGATGGCATCACCAGTATGGTTGCAAATGCTTCCAAAGTCACTTCCACAGAATCCAGAGCTTGCCCTTGAGCAACTGTCCTCATATCGCAGAACTGGTCTTCGATCCGGACAGTACAGCTGTTGTAAATCTTCCGATGAGTGACTGGCAGCAACCCTCTTCGAGTTTGCCAATGTTTTAGTCTTCCCAGAATCAATGATGTTCTCTTGAGAAAGACTACGCTTTAGCTTCAGCCTGTAGGAACTCTCCTCTACCCAGTACTGATGTCCTTGTTGGAGCTCTGGGTCGACTGACTGGACAGGTATTTCATGTATTCCCAGTGCTGTCTCCACCAACTCCTTGTGCCTGACCCTCAACACCTCCAGCTCTAGGAGTCCAGCTAAAGTTGCACGGAATCTTCCTCGAATGCGTTTTCTCCTTGTACCCGTCCACTCCGATGATTCAGTCTCTGCTCCTTGCACATCACCAAAAACCTCCATATTCAGCTCTTACCAGTTTCTGCCTTTTGGTTGTACAAATGGCTGGTTGTTCTGCTTATAAAGTGTCCCAACATTGACAGAAGTTAGTATTTATAGTGGTATAACCCACCCACCCCCATTTATGCAAATTGAGACCAATCACTGTCAATCAAGTTGCTGAGATGAGATTTTTGGAAACCTTTGAACTTTAATGAGATGATGAGCCCAGTGAGTGGCTTTGTGAATGTTCCTCACAGGCGAAGTTAACACATACTGACAGATCAATTTAACACCATGACGACTTTGTTGTGATCAAATCATCTAATTTAGTAGACCACCGTTAATCCATTATTTTAGTGAAACTATTCCTGCGCTCATGACTCAACATGCTGAAAGACTGGAAAGTAATTTACACCTTTTACTCAGGAACAATTTGATATTAAAATACTGGTATACTTCCTAATACCTAATTTTTTTTACCACAAAAATACCTGTACTACTTCCTGAGAATGCGTAATTTTTTTTCATAAAATTCATGTTAATATAAGTCTAAAAATTGATTATCAACTAGCTATTTATATGGAAATACAAATGGAAGTACATAAATACTTATGATCAAAAGTTAAATTACATGGTAAAATCAAATTTAAAAGGTAAAATTAGATGAAGATATGATGAAAGATAAAATGTAGCTGTCATTTCCATTTTGAAAACAAACTTTTTTCCTAATATTACTACTTTTAACGATCATCCCTAGTGCGATTATTTAGTACACCTAAGCAGAAGAACACAAATAGGGATTACTAATCATTTGTAATCAATTTATACCATAAGAATCCTCCATTATAATCTTTGGTGCTACTAAAGTTCTCGGCCATTGTTGCCCTTGAATTGCAACTGGGATTTTTTACTGATTGTGTTTTTTCCCCCACTAGATTCTGTAACTCTTCTTTGCAACTTCAGTGTCACACTTACACTGATGATTGTGTATGAAATTCTGTTATTCCCCTGAATGTAGATGCATAATTTTGTTCATATTTAACTCTTAACTTTGCTTAACTTATTTTTCCTATACCCACTTTCTGGGGGTGGGAAAATACATCCATATCTTCTAGTATTATGAGGCAATATGTCACAATGCTCCTTTCCATACATTACTAATATCACCACAAATTAATACTGCCTTAAATCTAATATTTGCATAATAAAATGATAATAAATAAAATACAATTCATTTATAGATGCATAAATGAAATGAAAAACGTATTTTTGTTTCACGTATATCCGTCCGTTTATTTACAAACAATCAAATTCCACACAAAAGAAGTAATCATTTGCATAGGACTTCAATACAGGGCCATCCCTCTTCAAAAAGGAATGCTTCATTCATCAGACTCAGATTCATCATCTTGACTAATCTGGAAGTAACGCAGCTCGTAACTCTCCTTGTCAGATGCGACCACTCTCAGCCAGTCCCGAAGATTGTTCTTTTTCAGGTACTTCTTTGTGAGATATTTCAGATACCTAAAAAAGACAAACAGTTGCCACTTGTAAAACTTTTAAAATGGAGAATCCTGAATTCTGTTTATAAACTTTTATAAAATGGTTTGTACAAATTTAGAGTATGCAAATATTAAAATATACTGTTTAAAAATAGTAACCAAGATAAAAAAAATGCTTTTTATATCAAAAGCCATGTATATTTTAAAAGGCTATTTTTAGGATCTCACCTCTTGGAGAACTGCTTTTCTGACGTGACGCTGATCTTGTTCTTCTGGCGAGCAATCTGAACTACACCGCTAAGATTGCCTGTTTTGCCATTAACCTTCACCTTCTCTCTGAGAAATGTCTCCTGTTAGTGACAAAACACAATGACCACACTAGGGAAGAGAGCCCTAGGCATTAAACTAGGGAAGAGCACCCTAGTCAAGACACAGCATTAGTGATGCAAGTGCCTCTAAACCATCACAGCAATCATCATAGTATAAAAATGAATCAATATGTAACTCTATTGTAGTACTTACAAAGTTTGCAGAGTCTAGAATGCCATCCTCCACAGGATGAGTGCAGTCTAAAGTGAACTTCCAGGAAGTTCTCTTTTTGTTCTTTTTTACCACAGTCTGTCTTACCTGGAAATAAATAGATACACAGATTCAACAAAAGGACAAACTCCTACTGACATGAAAGTAACAGTAATTTCTTCGAACATTAACAGCATTCCTGACTGATGTATGAGCCCTTTTCAATGGTGAATAGACCGTGATTGTAGCCCAAGGTGGAAAAGTCAAATTTTATTTATCTATTCAAACTACTGTGCATTTAATTACATGTCTTTTCACACCAAAAAGCCACGTACAAAATTTTAGTATATTTTTGTAACGTTTCTAACTTTTAAGCTAATATTAAAAGCATTAAACAGGTGTGATATTGTTGGAAAATTCTTACAAGCCTATTAAGAGATAAAATTAGCCTTTCAGAAGTGTACTTGCTTTTACAGCTCTGTTTCAACCATTTAATCACTAGAATGCTTTAATGTTTTATGTTCCATATAACTAGTCATGAGAAGATTTTACAACAAAATGTTAATATAAGTTTTGAAATTGTTGGGTTATTTGTGTTAAATACTGATATTAACCTTTAAATATTTAGTCATGTGCCCACAATAAAAAATAAAAAGAGCTGCTTACTGAATTAATCAGATTTAATTTTGAACTTTGTATCAATATTAAGACATGGGTCTGGGCTCTTACAGATTAAAATGTCATTTAGAACAAAGCACCTTCTAAAAAGTCCAGTAGATTTTGACACTGCAAACATTTTAATTTAAGAAATATTTTACAGCCTTTAAATAGCTATGAAAATCCAAATTATACTTCTCAACATTGATTTATTTGGGACTTAATAAAACTACATTTAATTTAATATATAAATTGTTTCGCATAAGGAGTCAATACGGGACACATTATACTGCCAAATAAAGCACGTTCTGTACTTTACTTAACAATCTTATAAAGTTACTCATCTAGCCATAAGAACAAGCCTGTAAAAAGCGACTTGCCTAATTATCTACCAAAATACAGTTCAGTAGCGCTGTACTGTGTGGAAGGACTCCTGCAGTAATCACTGCAGTATTAAGGCTATTGTAGAGCTGGTCGTGTTAGATTAGGTTAAATTATATTATATTAGGTTAGGTTAGATTAGGTTGGGTCGGGTGTAGTGAAGCAGACCGGCTGCTTACACGTGTTCATTTATATGAGGCGGTAAATCAGTGTTTTAAGTTATAAACACGACCCTATATGTCCAAAAGTGAATCACTGTTGTAAGTACCGTTGTTATCATTAAACACTGCCGGATTATTCCACAAAAACACGCAGATATACATTAATATAGCAGAAACCCAGCGGCGAACTGATACATACCGGCGCCATGTCGAGGAGGTCGAGTCGAAAGAGGAAGTGACGTCACCGCGCACACAGTTTTACCGCCGTCGAAATATCGTCACAGGAGTTTTTTTTTTTTTTCATTTTTTATTTTATTTAATTCATTTACTACAATAAACGTTTTTATTAAAAATGTAAGTTTCCTCTCAACAAAAGTTACACTGGGGGAAAAAAAAAAAAAAATATATATATATATATATATATATATATATATATATATATATATCAGATAAATCACAACAATATTCTGTGATTAACTGCGACTAATCACACTTGTTCTTCCCAAGACACACGTTTTGTAGTGGTATATAAAAGAATGAATATGAAGAAATGTAAACTGCAATTCTATTTATATTAGTGGTGTCAAGTAAAATACTAGTATATACATTGTCACATTCACTGTGGCATTGTTTCAATAAGCCTCTGCAATGTCACAAGATTGACTTAAATCCAGTGTTGATTGATTTTCACCAAGATCTTGCAGCATTGATGATGGCTGAGTCTGACCACTGCACAAAGTCTTCTACAGCACATCCCAAAGATTCTCAATGAGGTTAAGGTCTGGACTCTGTGGTGAACAATCCATGTGTGAAAATGATGAAGAAAAAAAAACATGGTTGGAATAACCTGGTCAGTAAGTATGATTTGCTTAGTTAAATCCAAGCGTGGACTTTGTTTTGACCAGGCAGTGTACTTGTTGAGGGGAGGTAAAAAACTAACGTGGGGCTCTGGAATAAAGAGTACCTGATAAATTGGAGGACACTTTTTTTAATATAGTTAATATAAACATTTTAGCTTGGTTGTAAGGATTTCTGAATTAGAACTTAAATTGCTGTGTATAAAAATCTCATAAAGTGTTTCCTATTGCACAAAAAATCACAATGCAGGGGGTGACCATTTAAATGGCTAGTATTAAAAAAATGTATACACTGTCCCTTAAAAACCCTTAACACTAAGTGCACGGAGCAAGTGTACAGCTTTGTTTATTTATCTCACCTTATTATCAGAATGAAGGCTGAGACTAATCTTAATCCCAGGCTGGGGGACTTCCCCTAGAAGTGTACCAATTAAGTCAATACGAAACTTGACAGAAATGTTCCCGTCATCATTTGCAAATGTGTGAAGTGGTGACCATATCCTAATGAAAAATCCTTCTTCTTACTTGTAGCTGGTTTCAGATTATATAAACTGGCATTTGTTGAATAAGGTAGTGGAAAAGCTGGTCATCCAGATGAAAACACCCTGTTTTGGTAAACAAACTGATTAATCAGCTCCTGACAGTATCTTTTGATATTGGTTGTTCTTGGCTAGGTCCAGCTTGGTTTTGTGGTTTCTGCTAGTTGGCAAGCCTGGTCGTCCTGTTAAACAACTTGATGAGGTTGATTTTACTTGTAGACCAGCTAAAACACCAAAGTCATACCCTTTTGCTGGCCAGTAATAATAATTCATACCCTTTTGGTTAACCACCTTGCGGTGATCATGCTGTTTTACAATTAACATTTTCAAGGATTTGTACTTTCCTAATTCATGCTTTTATTAAAAGCATACTTATGTAGAAATTTAAAAAGCACAAAAAAAGTTACATTTTGGACACTAAAATAAAGTGGCATTTTTAACAGAAAGGCAGAGGATGTTCGTTTCACTGCAGTTCAGTCAGTCCTTTTACTTACCTTGTACTTCTGTACATCAACTCAAATTTAGATGTTTGGAGATCAAGACTTTTTTTTTTACTTACTGAACAAAAGTAGTAAAAAAAAAGAAAATACTTTTACTTAACCTACACATTTGCCAGTTATGTTAGTCCTAGCCTTAAATGAGTCGGACGCATCTAAATTAAACTACCAGACAGTAATGTTCTACTAAAATAACCCATCTCAAATACGTGATTCATTTTCTTAGCATTCAAATAATCTAACTTGCAACATATTTTTCCTTCAAGTAGGATCCCATTATTAAGGCATGTATGAGGTTTATCAGCAGCGAATCACAGAAGGGTAACCATGTATCTGACTGTACAAAATAAACTATGACTTGAGTCTGTTACCAGCTATGGAAACATAAGCTCAGACAAACATGACGCCCAGCACATAATGCCCGAGCTGTAACTATAAACTTCACACAGATTTGGCACATAACCATTAAGGCACTGTGACTCATCCCTTCAGCACTGAGCTAACCCAGCCAGAACAGGGTGGAGCCTACAGTTAAACAGCCTGGATAAACTGGTAACAAAGATGAGAATCGTACAGGCCGAACCCCAGTTTACACATACATGATAGATAGATAGATAGATAGATAGATAGATAGATATAAACCCTTAGATTAACAAAAGGCTATTAAATTGAAATTAAGAACCAATATGCGTCAGAAGAAAATAAAGCAAATGTTTAAAAAGTTAAATGCTCATTACATTAAATGAATACATTAGGAGTTGAGCAGATTCACCAACTGCTGCAGAATTAAACCCACATTTTGATGCATTTCTAAACCTGCCCTACTATGTAGGCTATATATTTTTTGCTTCCATTTCTTGTCATTTGATCCTTTTCTAGGTGTAGGGTTTACCTCTGCTGGAGATATGAAAGTAGTGGTTTCCAAACCCATATGGCACATTCAGCCATCCAAACAAACTTGCAACACTGAAAATGTGAGGACTTTAGAGAACAAGTGTAAGTTAAAATAAAGCTCAGACACTTTTTCAAGCTAAGACTATTGTGACTTTTGAACAGTTATTTAAACCCATGATTTTTGAGGGAAAAGCAAGCGAAAATATAGACCACAAAATGGTTACAAAAATGCTCAAAATAAAATTGAAATCTATTTTGCTTGAACTTTTATTTTTGCCATCTCCAGCACGGTGACAAAAGGCCTCAAGTTGGGGGGAAAGAAAGCTTTCAAATAACACCATACCAAATTGCATCCATAACTCTAAATGCTGGTAAAGCATCCATAAACACCTTTCTACTGGAGACAAATACAGGCTTCAACACTTTATTTAGGTTGTCAATGACAGCCAAAACCAGGCTGGCTGCTATTGCGTTACAGAGGTAATCGCACATGGCCATCACATTCTTCTTACCACTTCTATACAATGGAGACTGGCATTTAGAAATTTTCACTGAAGTGTGTCTTAGTGATTTTACTTAAAACGAAAGAAAAGAAAAAGCTGAAATGTTTTCTGGTAGTACTCAAAGTACAGCAAGTACTACAAAGTGCTAACTACCAGTACACATCTCACTTTGGGGAAAGGCATTCAATCGAGAGAAATGACCGTGCGAATATGGAATAAACCATGTCAGGCAAAAGGTATGGCACCCATTAAGAGGAGGGGGAGGGGGGGTTGGGGGGAGATTAGGCAAGTGTCAGTTAGAACCTTCCCCTTCTTTAAAACTCATATGCATATTCCCCCAAAAGGCATATATTCTGCACACTATTTATGTAATATATGTATATAAAAAGAGACAAAAGTGGATCCCATTGTTTAACACTCAGGAATGTAAGTGGCCAGACCAACATCTTAAAGGCAAAATAAAGTGGAATGAAAAAAACTAAAATAATAAAACCTATGATCCGACAGAATGCCAAAACAACCTAACGAGATTAAGTTGTTAAAAAGTCCAGCACAGTATTGGAAGGAGAAGAAAATGGGAATACAATCGCAACAAAAATTGAGGTTGCTTGTGAAGGCCATAGCTTTGGTGACAAAACAAACCAAAAAGCAGGAGATTTGTTAAGGTGGTGCATGTTGCAGCCTGAGCAGCCCAGTCTCTCTTCCTATTTGGTAAAGGCCTTGATGCCCACTGCAGCTTCTTCACCCATAGCTGAGAGCACAGTAATCTAGGGGACAAGAAAAAGGGGTTCAAAATCAAGCAGTAATAATAATAATAATAATAATAATAATAATAATAATAATAAACAAAATATGTCAGACAACTTTGTTCTGATGCTAAATATTAACAATAAGTGTACATAAACAAAGCTTAAATAAAGCCTACAACCTCTTTAGGCTTCTAGCCTAGCCTTTTCTAGCCTAGAAGAAAACAGTACTAACCATCATATCTTCACCAGCTCCATGTTTGGATTCGATTTCCTTGCCCAAGTCACCGTCTGGAACGCGGAGGTCCTCACGCACATCACCGTTGTCCATCATGAGGGAAAGGAACCCTTCATTGATGTCGACCAGCTGAGAGCAAAGAATCACAAGAAGAATAAATTAATTAATAAACAATTTTTAGAGAAACCTAAAGAAACCCATTAGTCTGGCATTCACAGCTACTCCATAAATGTACACAGACTCAGAGTACTGTTCATCTGCTTAAGTGATGTGAATGAAAAAAAAATTAAAGCTCAGTATCCAAACATACAGTGCAAGTTCACATTAGATCATTTTTTATAAAACTGAACTACAGAAAATGTCCTTTAAAACAACCGCATATGCCATTTTGTTTTATCGTCCCATTTCTGGTTCTACTTGAATTCATTTGCATTAACATAGGGCTTAATATTGGTCAACTGCTAGTCACGTGGCGTGTTGGATGATCAGAACTGGAATTAAACATTAACAGCCAATCTAAGAAGGAGGCATCTAAGGTTAACCTCAGGTGCACCCACTGTACTGTGCATTGCATAAAGAAAAGATGTATTGAAAAAGATCTATTCTCTTTAGCCATTTAACTTAACATTTTAGCAAAATTGAAGCTTAATATTTCCCTTCTTGTGAAGTAAATATCATCAACTGAATCCCCCGAGCCTTGTACTATTAATACCTCACTGCAGGTGAGGAAAAAAAAAAAGTGTTCAGTCATGATCCTCATAACATTTTTTTTTATTAAGCCAGTTACATCCCGTAAACAAATATGCCACATTGGCACCACTACTTGAGATAGGTCAGTCCACAGCAGTAATTGCAACATTTGATTTATATTTGGAAAAAAATGTTTAAACTTAACAGTGAGTGTTAACTTAAGCAGCAGTTGTTCTTTACTCAGGGTGACTCCTATCTTATATCTAACAACTAAAATCCCAAGACTCCAAACAGTAGATTATAGCAGATATTTAAGATCACAGCCAATGGCTTACCTGGAAGTCATTTCTCTTTATGTTGGGCACGTCCATGTTGTGGGTAGAGGGGCAAATATCTTCATACTTCTTATTAGTGAAAATGTCAATACCAACCAGATGAACCTACAGAAACAAGGGCACATCATTTACCCAGATAACAACAAGAATGGAAAAAAAAAAAGACTTTAAAATAACTGACTGACAGACATCACGAGTCAAACAGAAATAGTCACCTTTGCATGACCGTGCTTCCCAGTTTTTGAAGTGGACATTTCAACGATTTTGCAGGGACGACCTTTCAGGACAACAAATCCGTTTTTGCGCAGGGCACTGCACTGCTGTGGGTAGGTCACAGAGGCCCCAGCATCTCCACTAGTGAAATCAAGATCTGGATCTGCCATGATGGGGTCTAATCAAGGGGCACTGCAAATAAACGAAAAAAAAAAAAATTATACATTACAATTACACTCAAAGTAAGTGCACTTAATAAATAGCTAAAAAGTTTTGGCAAATTAGTAAATTACAATACATTTAGGATGCACCCAATACTGCCACAGGTATTCAACAGCGCATCTAGTGCATTGTTTACTGAAACCCATCTGTACCAAGATAGGATGCTCTGAAATAAGCAACACGAGATTGTGCATTTGGTATAACTGGTCAATGAAATTGTTTTGTTGGTAAGGTAATCACACACAAAAAAAAATAGCATGGCACTTTGAATTGTAAAACTAATCTATCCAACAGTCAAAATTGACCTCAAATGCCAAACAGTGTAAGTGATTCCAGTCCTGTTGTGCCAGATTCCTGCAGTTATGTCCTTTTTCTGCTCAGAGACACCTGATTCAACTCATCTGTTAATTGACAGGTTTAGTAGGCATGTTGGAGCAGGGAAATCAGCAAAGTGTGCTGGACTCCAGCCCTAATTACCCAACCCTGGCTCTAGAGTCTTTTAAATCTTGACCAAATATGAGTCTAATTTCTGTTCCTGGACTTGTAATCCGTGTAGATGTGACAATACAAGACCAAACAATTATATCAGCTGTTCCCTGAATTTCTAGTAATTTAGAAAATTCCAGGACTGGAAACTAGATTTAGATTAGATTGCTGGTACAGGTCTTGACAAACATGCCAATACCTAATGCAAAGCTTTTTTTTTTCCTTCCTCTAAAGTAAAAGCTGTTGATACAAAAAAGGGGACATTTAGCCAATTTCTTTTTAATGTCAAGACAAAAAAAAAAGCACAGGCATGTGTCTACAAACTCTGGGATAGTGTATGCAAACAAGTTATGACTGTCAAAACTAGATATGTACAACATATTGTTTAGCATCGTCATTGCAAGGTGCCTATGTGCAATCACTGCAGGACTTGCAATGGCAGGTAAAGCAAATTAAACACATGTCAAGCTATATCTTGCTTGATCATAAAGGAAAATATGGCTTTGTAATGCTGTCTAATCAGGCAGGATTGTGAGCCAGTCAATGTCTAAATAGAAATTTGGTATTCTAGCCTTCTGTTTCATTGCACAAAAAAAGAAAACATCTAGCAGCATGCTGTCCATACTTTCCACACTGCCTTCTAGCTAGTTAAGTGGGTGAGGGCAGCAAAGCACAATTTCTTGTGTTTCAGGCACAGCATAACTGATTTAATGATTATTTTTTTTAAATATTTATATTTCATCACAGAACAAAATCACGACACCAGTTTCTTTCCCCCCATATAATACCGTAAAACTCTAGTCAAAACAGTAAACGAAACGTACAATACATCTTTATAAAAATAGAAATAGGAAGGATTTAAGTGATCACTCTCCGGGTGTGGTGCCTCCAACACTGTCCATACAACTGTGGCCAACTTTTTAACCAGCTACGTCATCCGTTGCATGCGGTTTCACACTAGTGTTCAACTGGGAAGTCGGTTTAAAAGGATCTGAATAGATCACTTAGAGGGTTAACATTGTTTAAAACAAACGGGGAACCTTTTAGGTGAGTTAAAACGGATTAGAAACTTTTGAAAGCCTGGGCTAAAAGAGACCGAGAGGAGGCGGCGCTGGGTAGCTTAGCTACAGTTAACTAACCTGCCGCATCATGGTGCTTTGGTTTCACGCCCAAAGGCCGGGCGCTGGTATAAAAGAATCTAACAGCTTCTTTTAGAACACTTTATAAAGAACATTTAGTGTTTTGTAAAGAGAGTTATAAGTCATAAGAGACTAACAGCAGCCCTCTCGTAGTTAGCTAACCTAGCTGGTGTAGTTTCTTTAGCGTTAGCTAGCTTAGCTAACCATTAGCTAACAGTACAATGAACACGCAAGGCCAGATGTAGCTAGTTAACCTAGCTAAGCTAACAAACTTAGCTAAAATCAACACTTTTGGCTACTTAGCAACCGAGCTAACCGCAACCGGCACTGGAAAACTGCGTAAATAGATCCGTATAAAATAACGAGTCACTGGCAACTCGCTCTAAACAGCCTTTACACCAAACTCCGCCGATAAGAGAAGGCGCGGAGAGCTCCGCGGCCATTGTAAGCGGGAACATGTGGGGCTGGGACTTCAGCGTGGCTCGCTAACAGCGATTAATTGGCTACAGCTAGCTCGTTCAAAAACAAAACAGCTAACGTTAGTTAACTAACGTTAAAGAGACAGGCCGAACTAAACGGCTCTCTACGGAGCGATAACAGTATATCTAACCTAGCTTAGCTATTTATCTACCTGTTTATAACATATCCGTCATGTTCGGCTATGAACGTGCCCAATACCGCCGCCAGTCTCAGCGCGGAAGGCCTTGTGCATGAGGTGGCTTAGACAGCTAAGCTAATCTATGCTAAGCTAACTCACTCCAGCTAACTCACTGCTGCCGCTAGCCTCACTCACACTCTCAGCCCAAGTCTCACAAAACCCCCTAAAACACCGATTCCACACAGTCTCCTGCCTCTACAGCACCGCGGGCTACTCTCGCGCCCCGCGGACCCGCCCGGCGAGCCCGTGCAAGCGGCTATTACAGAGAAATTTTCCACTTTTGCCGTAAGAGAAAGGCGCACGCCATGCAGTACTTACTTCCAAGAAAAAAAGGAATGTCAATACGCAAGCGCGCCCAATTTTACTGCGGCACCCGTAAAGTGGGCGGGGCTTCCTCGCCTTCTGCGGGGGGGAGGAGGGGGGAGCGCGGTCCGCTCGGGGGCTGCTGGCTGACAGCGCCCTGCTCGCTCAGGAGGGCCGTTCAACCCCATAAAAACATCTATATATTTATCACATTATTTTAGGCATCAAGTTTTGTTTTTTCCCAGCATGAAAAATGCAGCAATCAACATTAAATGTACAGTAAAATACGCTGAAATGTGTCTGCAAAAAACTAAAAGACCACTTCAGTTTCTAAATCAGTTTCTCTGATTTTACTATTTATATGTTTATGTTTGAGTAAAATGAACATTGCTGTTTTATTCTATAAACTACGGACAATATTTCTCCCAAATTCCAAATAAAAATATTGATATTTAGAGCATTTATTTGCAGAAAATGAGAAATGGTTGAAATAACAAACACGATGCGGAGCTTTCAGACCTCAAATAATGCAAAGAAATCAAGTTCATATTTATAAAGTTTTAAGAGTTCAGAAATCAATATGTGGTGGAATACTGATATTGGATAACTTTATGCCACTCCTGGTGCAAAAATTCAAGCAATTCAGCTTGGTTTGATGGCTTGTGATCATCCGATTATATTCTAGAGGTTTTCAATTTGGTAAAATCAAAGAAACTCATCACTTTTAAGTGGTCTCTTTTTTTTCCAAAGCTGTATTTTTACTTCACACTTAAAATATAGTTTTCTAATTAAAAACCTCAGTGTATGGTAAAGTATGTTTTAGTCTTGCTTCTACTTCTTACATTTACACAAAATTATCTGAACCTTCTACTTCTTACATTTTAAAAATAGCCTTGTTACTCCTATTTCTTTTCAGCTTGTTGTGTTCCAGCTTATCATCGTTCAAAAACCTCTATTCAGATAAATCTCTTCACCCAGATAAAGTGAATCTGATTGTGGTTGGATGAAAAGTATAAACATACACCATTCCTACACCCTATTGGTTTATACGTGATAAATCACAGATGCACGTATCGTCTGACTTCAGCAAGAACATAGCAGACATATGTAGCCTAGTATCAAGTAAATGTCCCAACTAAGCTTCTTTAATATATTTGCATTGTACTGAAATGCATTCATTTTCAACAGGGAGCTGAAACATGGAGCCTAGTGCATCCCAAAATTATATTAAAAATAATTTTATTATTTAAAATCTTATTTTAATATAGCATTATAGTCATTATGGCTTTTAGAATGTGTTTTGGGGAGGGATGTAATGCACTACAGGGCCCTGTTTTTGTTCTTAATGCCATTTTCCCCCTTACATCACTTTAACTTTGGAAGTTGTCAAAAGGTAGTTTTATAACCAAGAGGCAATGCTACTTAAATGACATACAATATTGTGAGAGCATTGTTGAAAAACACAAATAAATGTAATGATATATTGTGCCACATTGCTGTATGTTCATTAATCTTATATCAGTTAGATTAAAAAAAAGTTTGTTGTTTTTCCTTTCCAACAATTATATCAAAGTTACATGAGACAGATACGTCAGAAAAATACAAGTTACCCACCCCCACCCCACCCAGCAGGTCCAGTATTATTTTCTTATTTATTATTTAACATATTGGAAACATGCTAGTTCAAGTTTTTTCCCAGCATGCTAAATGCAGCATATCAACAGGAAATGTGCAGTAAAATATGCTGAAGTGTGTCCTTTAATATAAATAGAAGATTTATATTTATACACACTTACAAAATCTAGTTTTACAATTAAAACCCTCAGTGTGTGGTAAGGTATGATTTTTTTGTAAAATAAAAAAAAACACAACACTGATTTGATTTGATACATCAATTTATTAAAAAACAGCAAAGTTCCAATGCTTTAAGTTACATGGAAACAAACTGTGAATGTACTCGTCAAAGTTGGAGCTCATATGTCCGTTTCATTTAGAACCCCTGAAATCCTGCCATCCCGCCAACTTCTGGACATTGACAATTTCAACATTGTTCTACCAAATTAAGACAGAAAAAGTAAAATACCAGAAAATCTTATCAAAATCAGTAATACACTTTTTTATTGCTAATAATCCTACCTTTGACCTAGCTTACCCATCTCTTAGGTGTTTGTTTCAGTTGTTTACATTGAACATTTACATTGTTGATTCCATTCAGGCTCTTCTTCACACATAAATAGGTTGAATTAGTTTCTCCCCCAAAACCAGAATAGGAAAATTTCACCATACAAAAAAAGTATCAGTATTTCAGTTTGGCTATATTCAGCAGAGAAACTTATCTTAAGGAAAACAGAAGGAAAGCATTGAACTATACTGGGAAAAAAGGAAACATAAAAGAAATCTGAAATAGGATAAACTGTTATTACATAAAGCACTGATATTAATCTTCTCTGACATTCTAATATAGATTTCATAGCACTTTCAGACCAACAAGCTAATCCAAAATACAGCTATTGAAAAGAATCCCTTTGCAAAACCAGCAATAATACTGCTGCTTCCAAATACAATGACATACCAGAAATGATGTACTGTACAAACCAATAAACAGGCCGGATCAGAATATCAAGCAAGTCTGGGTTCCACACCAATGGGCTATGTTTATAAAATACTCAGTTTATGATAAGACGGAGATCAGAAGTGTGGGGGAAATCAACCGAAACAAGGTGCTTTACATTGAGAGAATGAGACAGGTGAGAGCATTGGACTAGGCACAAATTAGACAAGATCAAGACCTTTGTAAAGACCTAGCTACATGTTTTTCTAGTGTTTTTTTTCACCCCATCAGTAGAACCCATTCCTGTTTTGGCAGCATTCAAAAACATGGCATGATACAACAAACATAATATTAATAACGATATGATATCCTTGAAGTGAATAAACATGGGTATGTCTTTTTTCAGACTAATGCTAGCAGCTTCAGTGTGCTCAAAACAGGAAGGTTTAAATTACTAAACCTTGGCTGTGGATATCAGGGTTTTTTGAAAAAGTGAGAAACTGAAATAGTGCTGGATTCTGCAGAAGCTAGGCTTTAATAACATGATTAGCTACTTTATTTTAGGGGTGGGTGGATTGATATCGAAGTATCGATACTTTCAATCCTGTTTTTTTATTTTCCACACATGGAAATACAGTACCAACAGACTCTTCCAAATATTTTTGATGTACACATTTTTACGTCATTGTTTTCACTGTAGTTTTTAGAAGTTATTCTCCATCTTAAACATACCAAGACTTTTAAAATGAGAAAAGCACTGTATTTTTGGAAGACTTTTGGTATCAGATCATCAGATCAGCCATCAAAAAGAAATGAAAATCAGTCATTTCACCCATCCCTTCTACTATTATCAGCCAGTATCCCAGTTCACATGCTGTGTCTCAATAAACAAAAAAGGGCTAAATGAATCAGACAACCATCTCTAACCTATTAATCAGTCACTACCAAACTGAATATTAAAGGATGTACTTACAGTGAAGACCGTTTTATTATTTTGAATCCAGATTAAGACAAAGTGAGACCAAACACACGCACACTCTTTTATGAGAATTCCATAGAAATGAGAGAAGAAATACAGAAATCCACATTAGCAGGCAGCACATGAAAGAGAGTGACACATTTCAACCCCACATCACAGTTTCATGTTTTCTTTTTGTGAAGGTAATATTGTCCTTAAGATCCTGACTAGAAACAGGGGTGACCAGTGATTTTTTTTCGTACATGCGTAAACACACACTCACACTCACTCACAGTTCACAGG
Source organism: Astyanax mexicanus (assembly GCF_023375975.1). Taxonomy (NCBI): domain Eukaryota; kingdom Metazoa; phylum Chordata; class Actinopteri; order Characiformes; family Acestrorhamphidae; genus Astyanax; species Astyanax mexicanus. The sequence goes on from NC_064408.1 coordinate 101,137,896, forward strand.
TTAATGCTGTAGAAAATGCACCAGGCATGTGTAAGATGTTTTGTTCCAGGTCTCATGTGTAATTGTCCTAAGGGTGACCTAAATCTGTTACTTGGGCGTTTTTCAGCGTGTAGTACTCTTATCTCTGCTGCACTCACAGCCACTGTTTGCAGAATGTCTAACAGCACTCTGTTACATAAACTTCCCTTTGACCTTCCTTTTTCCATTTTCTCTGCAGCGATCCTTGGTGTTCACAGACGCTGCCAGATGTGCTGACACAGGCAGACCAAATCAGTGAAAAGACGTTTTATCTATCTTTTTATTGTTTGAATTGCAATTTATTATTTTATTTGTAAAATTGGTAATACTTGTGAAATCTGAAATTAAATGTGAAAAATCCGAAAATTTACAAGCAAGAATTATACTTCAGTTCCCAATTGGAATAATTATGTTTCATTCCCAATTCATTATAATGAGTTCAAATTTGATTTGTTGAAATTCTAATTGATATTGTTTAATATTATTTTCTTTTTAGTGATAATGTGTTACATCTGCTAATTAATTTTTTTGTATTTTACATGTAAACAAACAAAATGCAAGTAAAAATTCTGTAAATTGTAAATTATTTTACTTGACGTTTTGCTTTCAAGCAGAAGATAACAATATAAGTAGAATTATATTATAATAGAACAGATTATAATTTTAAGCAGTTACAGCTTAAGTTTCAATGCAGCATGAGATTTTTTTTATAAGTGAGTGCAGCAGCCCTCAGTCTAATGAGTCTAAATGAGTTTTCTCACAGATAACTTTGACAGACAGTCTGTGAAGTCTGTTACTGAAAAAGAAGTTAAAGATATTCCCTGTCATGTTCTCACACACAAATGTGTGGAAAAAAAATGTGAACAATCTGTTGTCATCCTGAATTCACTGTTAACAATATCATACATTTCAACATCTTTAGAGGAATTGTATGGTATATAATTGGCTGTTGATTTAACTCTTTTATCATTTTGGCACTGTTTAAAAAAGAATCATTCACTTTTGAATGAACAGGGCTCAGGTAAAAAAAATATCACCATCAGATAGAGCTTTCACTTTAATGGAGTATCTAAATTACATTAAGATCCATTTTAATGCAAAAATAATAATAATTAAAAATGGGAGGTTATAAGGCCAATTAAAAATATAATAAAACCCAGGGCCACAATATTTATCACTTACTAATAATATAAAGACACTGGGGTGGCTCAAGATGACCAACACATTATTTCACCTACAGTGTAAATATTGCCTTGCCTTGTGTAAACTACAGTGAAAATGTAGGCCATGACCTGAATACAAGATTACAATGAAACTACTAGATGAAAGAAATGAGGTAGGTTTAGAGGAAGCTCGACTCACAAAACTCACCCCCCTCACAAAACTAAGACCAAGGAAAAAAACAATGACATGGGTGGATTACTGTAGTTTTGCAGGTGGACTGCTTGAAGAACACAGACACTGTAATAAAACACTGCTCTCACAGAGTCACAGTTCTTAGGGTGTTTTGGTGGTCAGACGCTTGGTTTGGAAACCGAGGTGTGGGCATTTACACGATGGGTACACACACACACAGAGGGTGGCGTGGTGGAGTTATCACTCTAACTCACGTTAGGAGTGATGGATCCATCTGCGGGAGAGCTGAGCACCTTACTTCCAGTCACTTGCCTCCAGTGGTCTCCCCTAGCCTTTATTGCACTTTGCGAAGAGTGATAAATGTCCAAACTAAAATACAAAACTACAGCATAGTCTTATTACAATGTGAAACGGACCTTTATTTTCCCAGAATTCCCTCCCCCAAAAAAACTAAGAAAATAAGGATTGGAACGACTCGTAATTTTGATGTGTCGTACAAAAACATCCAGGCATTCCTTTCAAGGTTTGTCTTAACTATTATTTTTTTTTTGTTCTTATGGATGGTAAGCCTTTTATTTTTCAACATACAAAACACTCAACCGTACACACAGATAGGACATACATACATACAGTACACACACTCTTGCACGGCTACAGCGTAACTGTAAAAAAACAAAGTGGTGATGAAATGTGTTCCTCAACAATTTGGAGTGTAAAACATACAAGGCTGAGCACTCACACACACACACACACACACACCCATACACTTACCCACATACACACACACACTCACTACCTCTACAGAGAACTGTTCGGTCTTTAGAGGATTTTTCCATGTATAGCCCAACAGCAATAAATTATTGTGTTGAAAGTGTCTTAACAGTTACAATATTTTGTTCAATAGTCAATAGTCACTCTACTCAGGAGAGTCTTTCCCAGTTCAGGTCCATTCCACTATAATAACCATCACTGGGAATATATCTGTCATTGGGAAAACAAAACAAAACAAAAACATAAGAACCCCACAGCCATAGGAGATTCAGGATAGAGGTTGTTCTTCTCTGGCGCCCCCCTCCGGTGGTCTGGGAAGGTGTGTGGGGGGGTGGATTCTGTCACTAACTGACTGTGGACTCGTGTCTGACCATTCAGATGTCTTCGGCTTCTGGCAAGTCTTTTTCCTTTCCCTAAACGCCCAGCTATATTCCACGCTCCGTGGACTGCCCTCACTTCTCAAAACAGAACACGTCCACAGGTACAAAGGAGGGAAGGGTGTAGATGGGTTACCAGTTCATCATGGAGTTTCTGTTCAAGGTCATGAAGAAAACTTGGCTACTGCCTCCCGACCTGACTGAGGCAAAGAAGACCTGCCAAAACAAGCAGAACACAGAGAGCCATCAGGAAAACAGATAGGTAAACAGGAAAACAGGTACCTTTTCACACAGTCAAACTGATGAAATGGGTACTGTTCCAATAATCCAATAATCCTCATTTAAACAACACAATAATCCGTGTATCCGTCAAAACTAAGATTATTTATCCTAATATATACCTTTAGCATTAGAATAAAAAACAACTAAATACTGAGAATAAATAACATATTTGATCAACAACAGCAACAATGTACTAGCGTTAATAAAATATTTTTAATTAAACTAATTTTTAAAAATCTTAGAGGCGGTTTACACCTTGCATTAATTTGTGTCCAGATTCTATTTTGATATACTTTGGCCTGATTCCATTTATACTTTTTACTAAAATGCCTCCCTGATGTAATCAGCAGAGATCCAATTATACTTTTTCTAAATACAAAACACATATAATGTCTCTGTTTTACTTCAAGTAAATGGCTGAATCATGATTTCTCATGTATCACTCTCAGTAATACACACCAGCAGATCAGAAAATTAAATATAAAAATGAAAACAGGCAATTATAGTTCACACATATTTGATTTGTGATAATACAGCGCAGTTGGGAAAATCAATTTCTTTTGCCTTTCGTGTTCATCACATGCCACTTATCTGTAACTTTTTAATGAGGACACAGGTCACTGGCTACTGTAGGAATGGGAGTTCTTATAACATTAATTATGGCTAATTAAGGCTAAAATCTGGCCTTTCTACAAAAAGACCCAATTAGCTTGCTTCTTGTGTGGAGAGTGGTGGAGAGTCAGCGTGCTGGTCTGTAAGAGACCTGCGCAGGTGTAGTAGCCATAACAAGTCGAAAAATCACGTTTGTGCATTTCTGAGCCAAATGTTACGAACTGTTCATGAGACTTTTGTCAGATTTTATTGGCGATGTAAAATATGTTTTTCATGATTGGATATGTGTTTTTTTTGTATTTCTGTTTTGTATATTCACAAATCTATTCATAGAAACATTGAGATGGTTGAGATTAAGATTGTTAAGTGAAATTCAAAGAAAATTAGAATGAAACCTGAAAGATTATATGTGTTTGTTAATGCAGAGTGTAAACAGTATAAGCATGTTTATACACTGAATGTTCTGCTGTTAAATGTTTTACCATATCAATTTTCAAGTTTTTTAAAAGATTTTTTATGATTCATTTTGACCTATTTTGAACAACTAAAATTGGTGTCAAATGTCCATAATGTTTGAACCAACTAAATCAGATCAGCTAAATTCAAGGGATTTTACTATTTCAAGAACCCTGTGAATGATAACTGACCTTGTCGTTTCGCTCGGAGAGGAACTTCAATCGCTGAGCTCGCTTGTGCATGAAAACTCCGTCGAGGTGTCCCGTTTCCACTGAACGGATCTCAATGGCTTTCTCTCCCCAGCCCATGATCTGGTTGGAGTGGATGTAGGCTGCAGAGCGGGGAAGGGGACAGGACAACAGGACATGTGACAGGAGAGTGCTGACTCTCGTTACAAATACAAACACTACATGTTAGTGAGAAACACCCCATTCCTCAACGACTTCTGACGGCCAACAGCAACCCCAAACCGGCCATGACCGGAAAAAGACAGGCTTGCCCTAGGCACCCCACACCATCAGGAGGTAATTATTGCAGCAGTTTCTGAGGCTCAAAAATAGATCCTGTTCGGAATCAGTAATGATTAGGGCATCTTTTGCCAGACTTTTTTTCTCTCATTTCTATTCTGCAATTAGTAAAAGTGATCAACAACACTAAAGCACTCAGTATGAGGTTACCTTATCTAAGATCATCATGTGTTATCAGTCCTCAGAAAACCTCCCTGAAAATTATGCAATGTAACTACAGAGATGCTGACAATAAAAACTGATTTTACTGGTCTAACAAGGCAGATCACAAGAGGTTTGGCATACAAATACTGGAGGGATGTGTATTTTAAACTATTATTATGTTCTGAGTACAGAAACAATGAACAGGCTACTATTATCTGTCCATGTTCTACCTGTAAATGTGTGTTTTCTTTGGACAAGCATTTCAGAATAATGATAACAAATTTTATCAGCTTAAAAGAACTTAATATATAAAAAAATGTCTAAGACTGTAATTTTAATATCTATATCTTGCTTCTATATATCTTGCTTGTACCTGCTGCTACTGGATGTCCAGATTTCCCTCTGGGATGAATAATCCATCCATCCATCCATCCATCCATCCATCCATCCATCATCCATCCATCCATCCATCCATCCACCCACACCTTTAACACTGTTGTCATTTAGTAGTTTTAATTTCTATTAGTTCTAATTCTGCCAAACTGCTATTTGGGGTTCCGTTATTTGGATAATAAACCTATCCATTTCACTCTCTACAGAAAAGCATAAATCATATATTTAAGATCTTCTTTGTTTTAGTATCCAATCAACATTTCCTACAATAAACATATATGTTATATTTACAAAATGCTACTGATTAGTTCAAAATTGGTTGAAATTGGTGGTATTCTATTTGTATAGACAACAATTGACCAACTCTACCAAGTAGGAGCAGTTTGTAGTGCTATAATTACAGACTGCAGTCCTGTTTCTGTTTCTCTGAATACTTTATTATCCCCCTTGTAACCTGTTCTTTAATGGTCAGGACCACCAGAGAGCAGGTATCACTGTATTTGGGATGTGGGTCATTCTTAGCACCGCAGTTACTATAATACATAATACATGTTCTGTGGTGGTCTATCTTGTGGGGTCCTGGTCATTGAAGAACAGGGTGAAAGGAGGATAATAAAGTATGTATAGAAACAAACACACTACAGTCTGTGACCAACAACATGCTCCTATAGCTAGAGAGGAATTTCTGCTCACATTCTGTAAAGCTTGTCCAGGCTCACAGTGGCTCTAACAAAATAGCACATTTGCAGGCAGAACACGGATAGGTTATTAATTTTAGAATTTTTAGGAAGGGCAGCTGTTCAGTCTGAATCGGACCCTCAGCATTGGCAATAAATTACATAACTGACATAAAATAAACCAGAACATTCACATTCATGATGAGAACAAACAAACATCAAAATGCTAAAAATTAACACTGTAGACCCAAGACACGAGAGTAGATCATTAAACATATGATCATTAGTTGTACAAAGACACCCTAAACGTTAATCTAGAATCAGCATGTTTCAGCTCTCTGACGGTGGTCCCTTACAGATCTACAATGGATCTTTAAAGATGCAGATAAATTAGCATCTTTCAGGATCCATTAAGCTCAAGCTCTTATCCTGCTTCACTGTAAATGTTCTACTATAGAAGATGAATCTGAAGTTTCAAGTACATATATAGACAGTTAGATATGTTACAGATTCACACAGAGAATATGAAGACATGTCAAAATGAAACTGCATAAAACAGAAACGCATGGAGTGCTGAAGCCAGTGTCAGTTAACAGAGTTAGCTACACACTGCATGTTTCAAATAAAGAGGAAGAAACATAAACTAAACACAAGAAAATGATTCCACACACACACTTACACACCACCATCACCACTATTGCACACTGTGCCAGGATTGGGAGGTGAACTGGAGGCTGGAGTGTGGGAGACAGTGCAAGGAAACGAGGGGAACAGGACAGATTGTAAGTGTGAATGGTCTGGTGAAGGAAAAGAGTGGAGATTCCCACTATTCCCAATAAAAAGTAGTCCTTTCCAACCCTGGTCCAGAATTACTTCCTGCTGTGAATACTTTTTACTAAACTACTAAATTATGGTTCCTGAGGTGAAGTGTGTGTGTGTGTGTGTGTGTGTATGTGTGTGTGTGCGTGTTAGATTAGAGAAAACACTAACATGTGAAGGGGAGGGCTGAGGAAAGTTGCACCAATAGGTTATAATTACTCAACTGGTCATATTTTTAAGAAATCACTACCATTTCAAAGATACTTGGATGCTAAACTCATATTTTTATATGCTAAATAGAAATGGCAATAATGAAAAAGGTAGCATGCTGGCTATTTAAATAGCAAAAATCTTACAGTGTTATCTAAGTAATGTCACGCCGCCTGACTCTCCTCCCACACCTCTGGACTCTATTTCCCAGAATCCTATGGTTTATGACCTCACCGTCAGTCGTTCTCCTTCGCCCAATCACGTTACGCTCCGACGCTCAGATTCACCTGTGTTCTGAGGAAGTTCCGGGTTATGCTCATCATGTATTTTGTATTTACGGCTGCATTATGTAAACTATCTTCGCGAGGTATTGTCGACTTTGGTTGCATACTAAGCGTTTTCTCAGGTGTTCTTCTAGTGCCTTTTCGTTACGACCCTACTTTCTGGTTTATCAGTTTATGTCTCTTGTTTTGCCCCTTTTGGATTTGATGTTTGGTTGGACTGTCTTTTGGTTTCGAACATGGACTGTTTATACTACTACGGCTTCGGTACTCAGTGAGATTATTGTTTGCTAGCGTCACTCCATTCGGTCTGGCGTTATTGAATTGGCTAAATTGATCGGTTGTTTTTTCATAATTTGGGGTGCAGCAGTACTTAACGTCAAAATATGAGCTACAAGTTACAGTTGTTAAATAAAAGCACTCATTAAGCGCAGAACTCCAACTAATACTCCCTGAACATTACAAACTGGATTGCTGTTTACCCTGTAGTGTGAACTAATCTTGAGTTTACAACCTATTTCTGGTGTTATGTGTAGCAGTTCAGCATATCACCAGACATACGCCCTGTTGGTGCAACCCTAGCCAGGACCATTAGGTGTTTGGACTGGATATGAAAACATGCATTTAGAATAATTCTCATGTACTGATGTGTTCACTGAGGCTAATGTATGTTTGCTCAGGGAGTGAGGGGTTTAGTAAAGGAAGTGCTGGGCTCAGGGGGTGGGCAATCCTAGCAGCTGGGCGACAGGGTTCTGAAAGGAGAACAGGGGCGGTTTGTGTCCAATGAAAGAAACAACCACAACCTACCAACAGAGGTGGGCATCTCTCCCCATTGTAGCACCACGTCTTTAGTGATTCTGCCGTAAGTGTTCACATAGACCCCCTCATCTTCATAACACAGAAGCATCTCCATCCCGTCGGTCTTGGGGAGCACCACAATCGCGTGGGGGGTGACACTGCCCTGAATCTGGGGGAGGGAACACGGGGGGGAAGGGGGAAGGGGTGGTTGGGCAGATGAGCCTCTGGTGACAAGTACGAGTGGCAGTGCATATAACATTCCCCTCTGCTGGTGACGCTCTCCCCTTGCTGTCCCGCCGGCAATCCTCCCTGTGAGAAACTGCTGCAACAATAAAGCCCCCCACTCTCTTCAGCACCATCAACTGACCACAACAAACCTGCTGCGTACCATCCACCACTTTCCCGGTGCTGCCACACTGTGGGTGCTTTGGTTCACTTTATCAGACCTATGTATTTTTTTTTTTGGTTGGTCAAAGGTCGTAGATCGGGGAAATGTTTTGCTCTAAGTAAATACAGCTCTGGAAAAAATGAAGAGATCACTTCAGTTTCTGAATCAGTTTCTCTGATTTTGCTATTTATAGGTATATATTTGAGTAAAATGAACCTTGTTTTATTCTATAAACTACTGACAACATTTCTCAAAAATTCCAAATAACAATATAGTCATTTTTAGAGCATTTAATTGCAGAAAATGAGAAATGGCTGAAATAACAAAAGATGCAAAGCTTTTAAGACCTCAAATATTTGCAAAGAAAACAAGTTCATATTCATATTTTTTTAAGAGAGAGAAATCAATATTTGGTGGATTTTTTGGTGGATGTTTTATGCATCTTGGCATGTTCTCCTCCACCAGTCTTACACACTGCTTTTGGATAACTTCATGCCACTCCTGGTGCAAAAATTCAAGCAGTTCAGCTTGGTTTGATGGGTTGTGATCATCCATCTTCCTCTTGATTATATTCCAGAGGTTTTCAATTAGGTAAAATCAAAGAAATCCATCATTTTAAGTGGTCTCTTATTTTTTTCCAGAGCTGTATAGCCTACTGTGGATTAGATGTTTTAGTACCAGTCGAAAGTTTTAACACACTCGCAGATTTCCTTCCATAGTTTTTGTTTCATAATATCATGTATGCAATAATGTAGCATCAATCATATTGATGAGGGGAGAGAGAGCACCATCTATCCACTCAGGTTTCCAATCATTTCTTTAATTGTTTTTCCATAATTACACGTATGGTATTATATAGCAACCAAACAACTAAACTGCTATACCAAACGAAGTTAACATTTTTTCTTTCAATTTTCCCATTTCCCCCTTAAATTTAGCCAAGCCAATTATCACAGCCGCTTACTATGAATTCCCCATCACTTCCTGACACTAGGGGTGAGAACAACCACATGCCTTTTCACATAAGTACATGTGAAGCCAGCCACCACCTCTTTTTGAACTGCTGCCAGAGCAGCATTGCCAGGTTGCCAACCTGCTGTGAAGAAAACGACAGATCCCCAATTTTGATACATCAGCTTTGATACGTTGATGGTGGGGCAACACAAGGTGGGATTTGAATTTTGAGTCACTCAGAGCAAAAATGAACATACTGAGGGGCATTCATCTGGTATTCTTTTTTAAATTGTTGAGCACTTGATGGAAGGAATAAAATAATTTCACTTTAACTTCATTTTAAACGTTACGGAAAAACTGTAAATTAGGTGTACCCAAACTTTTGACTGGTATGTCTTTTTTTCTATTACTATAACCTTTTACAAAAGCAAACAGACGTTACATATATGCAGATTCCAAAAACATTACAAACTTCATAACCACTTATCTACTAATGTAGTATCTTATCTATGCTACAAATACAGTTATAGTTATTGTATTATATTAGTGCTATTAGTATCAATAGTGATATTAATACATTATACTCAATATATATATATAAATATATATATAAATATATATACTAGAATATGCTAATTTTAACCATATACCAATAGATTTTAGTACAGTGTCCTTGTGTAGGAGGAGGAGGAGGAAGAGGAGGAGATCACCCGCCCTGACCCCTGAGGCTGAGAAAAGGGAAATCTCCTCTACTCAGCCCACCGTCACTTACGTGGGATGGGATGTAGATATCATACGGGTTCCCAGAGTCAACATCTATGACATGAAAGCCAACGCTGGAGCCATAGATAACCTTTAACCTCTGGCCCTCCTCAACAGTCAGGTCAACCAGCTGAGGCTTATGCTGCAGATCTGTGAAAGACTTTGGAGGGGAAGGTCGAGAAAAATAAGTGATGGACAGAGACAGAGACAGAGAGAGAGAGACAGAGAAACAGACCACATCAGCAATGTGTTACTGCAGTATCTGTGCCTGTAAGGCTGTTCTAACTGCATTTCATGAAGCAGCAGCTGAAGATATCAGATATCGTCTGAACTGATTTGACAGCTACAATCTTTGAAAGAAAACGACTCATTCCAAATGATCTGACAGCGGAGGATACTGACAAAAATCTCACATCAGAGAGAACCAATCCTCACGAGTCTCTCACCTTAAAAGCCATAAATTTGTGGTACGGTTTGGGAGCCCAGGCGTAAATCTCCACAGCGTTCTTCAAGGCAATCACCAAGAACTTGATCCGCTCATATTTCACTTTCAAATGCAAAGAGATAGGTGTGAGCCCTAAATGCATTAAATCTTTTCCACTTAAATAAAGAATAAAAATAATATTACATCACTATTATTTAGTCTGGAATTGTGTTTATGCATTACACAGCAGTTTTTTTTCAGTGTATAAATATTTTAAATTGTAAAACACCGTGAACCATGACACTTACCAACTTTGTAATGAACACAGCCCTCCAAATCTCCTACTGTGATCCAGCCCTGCTTCTTCTCCACCTCAGGATCATTGTGGAGTATCCTGTTCCTGAGCCACGACAGGTAGTACACCCTCAGCTTGTTCTTTTTGCCTGGAAAAGAAAGAGAATAGGCATATTCAATATATATACATATTCATAATACATATTCAACCATAATGGATTGCTGTAAATCATTATTTATTTTTTACTGATAGTTTCATTACTTTTACTTTCATAATGTTTGTTTAAAAACTTTGAATATTTGTCTGACAAAAACAATTAGTTAAATGAATGTTAATGTTTCGTACAATGCACAATTATTTGCTTTTAAATACTTAAATACAGAACAATTCATTAATTGTTACACCTGTTTATAAATTATTAAAACTACAGTGCAGAAGTCTTTAAATCTTGATCTTGAATCCAGTTTCCAGTCATGTGACGCGTGGTAGACACCACATCGCCAATGAGTTACATTAACTATTTCCAGCAAGGCCAAAAATCCTGTATTGAAAACTAAATTCAAGGTCCAGACTGCTCTTTCATCTCTTCCTTGTCCAGCTTAAAGTATCCCTTTAAACTTCATATTTTAATTGTTCTTTTTCCCATTTTCCCTCCATATTATTATGGTTACTTTCTTCTTTGAAATTGACCTCTACCTTTAATGTTTTGACTAGTCCTCCTGTTACTTTTGTGATTATTTGCCTTGGATTGCCTTGAATGCTATTTATATGTATGTATTTGTCTCCTGTTATGTCTACCAGACTCTGTGCTCTTGTGTCCTTGTTCATTTTTGTATATTTATACTGGCCTTCATACTATTAAGAGTCTTTGCTGCAAAAACTCCATTGAAAATAGACAAAATATATGTAAACTGATATGCTTATATTAAGCAACTGCTTTTTAGAGTAAAATAATAAGATCATTTCACTTGATAAGATATTTTTTAGCAGAGTATGAAAAAGGCAATACTATGCAAATGAAACACATAATTGTTATGTCTCAACTTCAATGGGTTAACTCTGTAAGCATTTATTGTGTCTTACCAGAGATGGTGACCAGCACGTTGAGGCCCTCCAACACGTCCATCTGTTGAAAGCGGCGTCGGTTGATGAGGTTATAGACCTTGCCCTGACCGCTGCGGTCCAGCAACATCAGGCCGTTTTCAGTTCCAACCAAGAGGTTCACCCCTACACCACAGAGTAGCAGCAGTACAGGTTAATAAAGCGAGAGTGAAGATATGGAGCATAGCAGTAGAGTTTCATGTCTGCAGTCAGGCTCACCCCACAGAGCAGCGCACAGGATCTCGGAGTTGAAGCGCTTTTTGTATTTGCGGATCTCGGGCGTGTCGCTGTGCGGCCTGATGTTGGTGGGGTTGACGTTGACCACAGAGATCTTGCGTGCCTCATTAAGCCGAGCTTGCTCCTGCTCCTGCTCCTGCCTCAACAGCTCATCAGCAAAGAGAGCTGCAGCAGGAAAGAAGGGGGAAAAAACTCCCGGTTCAGCAAAAAGTATAATTTACATAGTTTCCCCCTATACACCAGAACACAGTCATTCAGCTAAGAAATGTTTGGGGTTTGACTCTGTTAAACTTGAGCTATAAGGTTGATGCTGCAGTACAAATAATATACAGGCTTGACAAAGGCAACTGTCAAGTCCTCTTCATGTGATGTGATGTATTGTCCATTTTTCAATATTTACAGATAAAAGATTCTGCATTAATAACTGCCTAGTTGAATAAGATGAGTAAAATAATGTAAGATTGACAGATTGAACGCACTGAAAATCACTTGCTCAGTCAGGAAAGCTTTCGCTCAACAACAGGATACTGTTATGTTGAACAATCAAACGGATGAGGTAGACTACCAGATTTTGCATTAATATGACTGAATATGCAGTGTTATACACTTTTTGCTAGCTTTGTCTTGCCCACAGTTAGCAGTGCAGAATAGCAATTATTTGGAACCTGTTTAGGAAAATGTTACATATTGTTGCTTTCGTAGGGATCTGGGACAAAGACAATAAGAAAATATTCTCTCATGATACTACATGATACATGAACTACAGTCCCAGACAAGTTTGGGCAAATCTTCTTATTCAATGTTTTCTTTTTCGTCTTTTTTTCCTACATTGTAGATTAATATTGAATTCATCCAGACTATTAATGAACACATAAGAAATCTCTTAGTAACTTTAAGGTGTTAAACAAACCAAATTACTCTAATAAGCATTTAGTTGGGCTGTTAACTTGTATTTTCTGAGGCTGGTAACTCTGAGTAACTTTTGATCTTTCTTTTCTGGGGCAGTCCTGATGAGAGCCAGTTCCAAAATTACATTTTTGATAGGCTTGAGGATAATTCAAAATTCTTGAAATGTTTCGGATCGACTGACCTTCGTTTCTTAAAGTATTTTTTTCTTTGCTTAGTTGAGTAGCTCTTGTCATAATATAGATTAGAACATTACTCAAATAGGGCTATTCACTGTATACCAACTCTACCTCTTCACAACTTTACAAATGATGCTCTTAAACACATTAAGGTGCAAGAAATTTAAGTAATTAACTCTTGACAAATTCAGCACAGCTGTTAACTGAAAGCCATTCCAGATGACTCTACCTCATAAAACTAAGTAGGAAATGGGCAAGATGTGCATCTAAGCAAGAGGTGCTACTTAAAAGAAAGCTATTCTGGTTTGTTTAACACCTTTTTGTTTGTTAATAAATAATTCCATATGTATTTCTTCATAATAGTTCATTTAATTAATTCATCATTGACATCAAAACATCATTGGACCAATCCACACCACAGCTGTTTTTACAACCTTGAGATATACTACCCCAGAAAGTTCATATCCAATCTGGAAAGTCATTTAAGTCAATTTCATACATTTTGTTATACATTGCCTCACAAAGTGTGCCAAAATATTAAATTGAAACAACATCTTATAATCCCCAATAATGAATACAGTACATAAATACAATAGATACATATAAATGAACTCAATAAAAGGTGCTAACCTGAGGCGGAGTTCTCATTATCATCATCAGTTGGCGAGGTCTGATACACCCGCGGGTCCACAAATGGAGTGAACGAGGCTTTGGACCCGCTCCCGTACTGCCGAACAGAGACCAACGTGAAAAAGACAAACCCACATCTGTATACGCAGCTAGAGTTCTCACATGATGGACGGCAACTTAAAGAGTAAACAGCTGGAGACAGTCTGTGTTACCATATGCCAACATGCGTATAATGTAAACATGTAAATCAACAGGTGAATCCAGACATTTTTAGAAGGTTAGGCCTCATGAAAGCACAAAAAAGAGGTTAAAGAAAGAATGTAGTGAAAGTAAATCAAGGGAAGTTTCAGAAGGCATGTAAAAGAGCATCGTACATAAATGCAATGGCCATTGGTTTCATTGGTTCATGCATTTATAGATGACTCATAAATAAGCATTAATGTAAAAGTGAAGAAAAGAGTAATTAGAAAAACAAAGCCTGCCAGCAAAGGAAACAGTGCTTAGAAAGGCAAGGATGGGACAAGGAAGTGACAAGAGCCTGGAACTGGACGAGAGCAGGGCACCCCTGAGTCTACAGCCAGAAGACATAGCCAGATAAATATGCGTTTTGTTTGGACTGGACTGGATGGTGATGGTTAGAGGGTTGGGTTGGGTTAGAGTTAAGGTTTAAGGGTTGGGGGGGTGGCTCGGACAGGCTGCACCGTCACCTACTTCAGCCACAGTGTGCAGGTCCTGCGCATGCAGACTGGAGTGGCGACCCGGGCCTTCGCTGGGCGTGGCCAAGGGGGAGTGGCTTTGCTGCACTAGATCGGGAAGATTGGCGTTACCAGGGAAACCGTTGCTCTCGGCATGACCCGAGCGCTTTCTTTCCCCAAACATCTGTAGAAGAGGAACAGAGAGAGATGGGCTATGCTAGTGCTGAGCCCCAAGCACTGCCAGTACGCCAGGAGCGTGCCCTCCCCCCTGTCAGCACAAGCCGTAAGACCCCTCCCTCTCCCCCAGAAACATGGTGAAGGTGCTGGAAAATCAAGAAGGTGACTGAACTGAACTTAAACACCAACTTATAATAACTGAGGATAAAGAGGATGAACAAATTAGACAAACTTAAGAGAAATGAAACAGTGGCACACCAAACGAATGAGTGTAGGAAGTACTGTCTGGAGTTTAGGGATGCTTCTGAAGCTCCCCTGATTCTTACCTCTCTCATCATCAGGGTGCTGTCTTTCGAGTTGTTTCCATAGGACTCTTCATGGGCATCTTCCTGGCCAACCATTCCACCAAATGTTTCACTGACACCTTGGCCAGCTGATGGCCTGTTAAGAGGACAAAATAAGATGATATTCAGTTTTTCACAGGCCTTGTCTTGTCTTTATTTATTATTTTAAATGGATATCCACCACCAACATCCAACATTTTTAAAATGCTGCAAATGCTGCAAAATGCATTACAGAGTAGCCAACTCTGTCATCAGAGAAAAGATCAGCGACTCGGCTCCGAGACATCATCTAAAAGACGCCTGTGCTAACCAACATTACCTTGGGTGTGATGTGTGCTCAAAGCTCCCTTTTTATCAATATATTATATGTTTTATATTATCCTTTTTTTTTCTTTTGAGGTTCATGTGTCAAAATTTCATTTCCATAGAATTAGAATATGGACAATACAATGCTTTGTTTTAATTGTTGCATTTGAAATAGCTTCCGAATTTAGTTTTGAACAAAGACTTCACTGATACTTTAATAATTAAATATTGTTGGAATTGATTATGCTCAACTGAAATCTCTTAAAATCATCCTATAACTCATGCACTGTCATGATTAGCCACATATAACAATCTATGAAAGTCTTACATGATGCGTGGGATATCGCTAACTGGCACCGTTCCATCATGAGCTCCGCCCTCTCCCTCCTCCTCCTCGCTGCTTTCTGAGTCCTCACTGGACGATGAGTAGTCGGTCACTTTGACAGGCGGCCGGTTGGTCTCCTCGTTGGAGCGCAGCTCCCGGAGTTCTTTGGCCAGAGCAGTGAGGTCCTGATGATCAGAGTCCACAGAAACAATCAATACATCAATATCGACTTTTATCTGAGCCTAACCTAACCTCTACTAACAAACCCTCCTCAAAGACCTAGAGAAGAAAAGGCTAAAGTAAAGAAAATGATACAACACACAACTGTGATTAATCTGTTAGTAGAGGCAATAAAACAGTAGGTATATATTTTCTACATCTGGAGCAGGAATATTTTATTAATTTCATAAACCAAGAATTTCACAGACAGAAACAAAGTGGTAAACAGAGCTAGCAAAATTAAGTCTTGACAAGAAGGGAGAAAAATACATCAATGCAGCCATCATTTCTGCAAATGATGCTAAAACGTGGAGGGCAGCCTCGTGCACAAAAGAGAGAGAACGCAAGAAGACCAGGACCATAAAGCAGAGTGGCTGTTTAGGCCACTTTTAAGACATGCAGGAAGGTTAGTCGGGGTCAGCCCTACCAGCCTGCACCTCTTACCAGTTCCTCCTGATGCCCAGGCAGCCAGACAGAAAGAAAAGCCACTGAGAAACTACATTTCCACTGAGATCCACATACTCTTTATACTTCATCAGACTTAGAACTGACCTATTCATGCTCCACTCTGCTGTTATCAAGCTACTGTTTTACTGAGGTGGACCTGTATAGACCTTTACTAATTTTAATAAACAGATCAGTGCCACAAATTATATAGAAATTTTGATATTTAAGCTTAGGGCACTTATACAACTTATTCCAAATTCATGATAAGTAGCAATAAGAAATAATTGTTTAATTTAATCCAGTTTTATTTAAATAGCACTTTTTATGAAAAATGTTGTCACAAACCCAGTATAAACCCAGGGCAGATTCTGGGTGTGCTTGGTTTAATATGTTGTATGTTAACTGATGCTCATATTAGCAATAGATCATGTTTTACACAAAAAACTTAGAGATGGACTTATCAGTGTTTTGGGGTTCTAATATCAATCAGCCCATCTTTGATATTTTGATTCTTTTACGATGAAACATTCTGTACTGTTTGAAATCAACCACATGTAAAATGCTCTCAAACTCTAAGCACTGAGGATATCGAGAGGGGTATCCAGTTAGTAGTGTTACCAAGCAAAATAATCTTTACCCTACTTCCCCTATGAGGAACATGAGTTTTACACATGAGTTTTTCACATTTTACACAAATATGAGTTGATTTCAGATATGACAAAAACAGCCAGATGTGTGAAATTCTATTTTTTTTTACTTTAACCTCAAAACAGCAGCTTAAAAACAGAGCAATAGGCTAGAGATATACTTGCTGTTTGGCCATGTGCTCCCGTAGACAACTGGCTGCAATGTGAGCATAAGAGCTGACATATGTGCTAAATGTGTTACTGAAGGCTCCCACTTGCCACTGCAGCAAAAAGACACAACATACAGTTGCAGGAAGCCGTTCTTCAAAACATTCTGTCACGTTGACACTGCTAACTGCACTTAAGTGTTTTTTTGTGGGTACTGCATCTCATGTACGTGTCCTGTTAATTTCTTGAAGACGCACACAACTATAGGGCTGCAACTAATGATTATTCTGGTAGTCAACCAATCTGATAATTATTTTATCGATTAGTTGATTAGTCAGCGATTACTTCTGCCATGTCCTCCATCTCTAAAAAGAATAGAAACAGCTGAACATGAAATTCAAAAGACATTTAAATGTCTGGATGTTGTTTAAACGTGGAACGTACTGATATTTACTGATTGAATATGTAATCTGTTGAGTTTGGGCACTGTTGGAGACACTAATAAACTGTGTAAATTTACACTTCTGCTCTTGCACTTCTGTTCCCAGCACTTTGTGTAATGCAGTTCTTTTACAAAGTAAAGACTAGTCGACAATAAAATTTGTAGTCGACAAATTTAAATGATTGACATTGTCGATTATATCAACTTATCATTGCAACCCAAAACTACAAAACTAGTGCAATTAACAGACGCAGGATACGCAGGACAGCCATGATGCAAACGCAATGACATAGCTAACAGCAAGTATACCTCCAGCTTTAGTGGACAGGGCATGAATAGGTCAATTATTAAAGTAGATAAGTGAAAAAGAAAGATCTAATGAAATGAACATGACATCAGTCTAGATTCCCAGCAGCCCAATGAAAGGGTTTAGTGTTTAACACATCCTCAAGTTAACACAATTATAAAAGAAACTCGTCTAGCTCATTACAAGCTCCTTAATTAGGAAATCAGTGTGTTAAGAGTCAGGAAACCATTAAACCCTGTAGAGCTGTGGACATCTAGGAAATTGTGGTGACCCACATCTCCAGATATATGTAAAACCCCCCATTGCTGAATCAGGCTGCATATACTGTCAACTCTATCTATCTATCAGTATTTGACTGCACTGTTCCAGAGGGGGCATTTTCCCCAAACCCAGGAACACTGCGTCTTTAGGTTAAGCAAACACACTCCTCCTCTTCTCACCCGGAGAGCACTGTTGCCAAGGTAACAGTCAGAACCCGGAGATAGTGTCAGGGATTTATTGAGACTGTGAAAGAGTGTGTCGAATTAGAGCGACGCCGAAATGGGCAACTAATGAAGGTGACTGACATGGTGCGTGTGCATGTGTGTGTGTGAGAGAGTGTGTGTAGAAGAAGCCTGTGGAGGAGAGCAGCAGCCAGTTCATTTATTACTAACAGAGAAAAAGGAAAGTGACGTGAAGCAAGGACAGAAAGAGAGAAAAAGAGTGACGAGAGTGAGTGAATGAGAGACAGAGAGAGAGAGAGAGAGAGAGAGAGAGAGTGAGAAAATGACTGTGAACAAGTGTCGAAATTTGAGGGTAGAGGAGGTGGGAAAGTGGAAAAGACACAGCGAGAGAAAGAGAGAAGCATGAAAGAAAAAGAAGAATAAAAAAGGATATTAAGGAAAGAAGATAGAACAAGAGAAAAGGGCAGAGATAATAGAATAGAAATAGAAAGAGAGAGAAAGAGACCCCACTTGGTCACTTTACATGACTTGTCTCCTGATACTTATGCATTATATATAATTATGCATTTACACTTAGTAGTCAAGTTAGTAAGACTGAAATCTGATTGCTGTGTGGGACAAAATGTATACAAAATTATGCAGCAACCCGTTGTTTATCTTTTCTCTTCTCTTGTCTCTTTCTGTGCTGTGCTAAAGATGTTTGCTGTCTCAAAATTTACATTTTTAAATAATTTTCCTTTTTAGGAAAAGGTAGTCCACATTGAAAAAAAATGGTTTACACTGATTAACACAGCAATTACATACTGTTTGTGAAGGAGTTTTAGTTATACTTGGAGGAGTTTTAATAGTAAAATAAGTCTTACAAAGATCGATGTGTTTACACTGCTATAACTTGTATGTATGACATGTATTAAGTACTAGATATACAAACTTGAGTAAAATTGCTCTTTTAAAAAATGTGATTTTAGTAGAAGTTGAAGGTTCTTTTTAAAAGCACTCCACTTAAGTATTACACATTTTTTAAGTATAGCTAGTAGTTTATTTTACTACTCAAGTACTGAAAGTAAAGGTACAGTACAGTGTTATGTAGTATTACAGAAAGCAGTGGAAAGTTCTAAGAGCTAAAGGCAGAACGGGATCAACGAGGTCTTTTTATCAGATCAGCTTGATCTCTTGATTCACTCAATGATCAGCAGCTTCATCAAACCCGGTGACAGTGCAGAGAGAGCATCTACTGCTCTGACTAAATCTACTGGTTTGAAATGATTTAGAACATTTTTATCATAATTGTAACGATTAATGACGCAGCCCATAAAAATGTATTGGAGTAAAAGTATTAAACTCATTGAAAATATATAGTGAAGTAAAATAGTCCAGTAGACAAAAAATGTTATACAGTATTTCAGTACTTACATATAGCAGTGAACTAACACGTTACTAAACATCTCTGATCTCAGATCATCCTGAAGTGAATGGATTACCTGATCAGATTTTTATCTATTTTAAATGCATCTTGTTTGTATTTACACTTGCATTTATATGTGGTCTTATCCAGATGCAATCCTGACACTCCTGATGAATGAAGTGCCCAGGTGTAAATGGGGTCAGAGAGACAGAGAGAAATAAAAAGAGAAGAAAAAAAAGCACAGAATAATGAAAAAGAAGGAAAGAGAGAAAGAAAAAAGAAAAGCAGTATAGAGCAAAGAGAGAAAAGGAGAGAAAGAAAGAGGGCAAAGGTCACACTAACCTCATCTACGGCTCTCTTATAACTCTGAGGGATCAGCAACAAAGAGAGAAAGTTGGAAGAGGAGCGTGGAAAGAACAGATAGATGAAGGCAAGAAAATGGAAAATGAGAAAATGGTTAGTAGCACAGAGCTGAGGCACAAAGCAGAAAGCACGGAAATCCACCAGGTGCACAGTCTGATACTGCACCAACGGTTGTGGAGCTGCAGCGATTTATTAACTGATTAGAACTGATTATGAAAAAAGTTAATGTTTCTAACCTAAAATCAATATAGAGAAACTCTGAATATCTGAGTGTAAGCCCTGTAATTGTGAGGCTCTTCTTTCAGTTCTTATTCAAACCTTTAATTAATGTTAGATTTAGCTAATCAGAATTAAATTGGGCTGTTCTCACTCAAACCTGTGATTAAAGTTAGATTGAGCTAATCAGAATTAAATTAAATTACAAATTACATTTATGAACAGAGCTCATAACTATTTTTTCTTTTTTCCCTGTCATACATTCTGACAGACTGCAATATACCACATGAAGCCTAGGGGTGATATGATTTCTATTGTTCCAACAATTTGATTAACAGCATAATAGATGACTTTTTTCTACAGTTATACTCCATTATTATCAAATGCAGTACAGATTCTGTACTACTAAATACACTATGGTACATACATAAATTCCAGAAGATATTTTTAGAGAAAACAGCAGCTTTCAGTTGATCTAGGACACAATGATTATGAAATTCCCCATGGAAGGGGACTCAGCAGCACCTGTTCATATCCAGAATATGCAGAACATGGTTACAAAACGATAAAGACAGCCTTGTCTTAAGCCATAGAAGAAACATGAAGAAATGGACGGATCACTCACCGCTGGTCGGCTGGGTCTGGTCACCTCCCTGCCCTCCTCTTGGGTTTTGGGTTTAGCCTCCTGGGAAATGGCTGGGGAACCCTCAGGTTTTCCAGAACCTGTGGAAACCAGATACCACATACAATCAGCTGACCACAAGGAGCAAACAGAGTCTGAACACTCAAATACTGATGTGATTTAATGTTTACAAAGGAGAAAACTGGTTTCCAGTTATTTGCAACTTTAAAATTTGGTTTACATATTTGCCTCAAGTTAAAGGGGACATATTAGACCTCTTTTTACACAAGTTTAAAAAAAGGTGTATATGTTTATATAAGGGCTATATAAAATGTTCATGAAGGTCTTTGCACAAAATCACTCTCACATAAAGAGCACAGAGCGTTTACCACATGTTAGTGTGAGCTTGTGCTAAATGGCAAAACACAAACAATATAGTTCATGCTTAACTGCAATAGAAACACAAAACACAGTATTTGAAAGCACTAACATCCTAACTTCTTCATCTGCTGACTTGCCACTGACAGCAGGTACAGATCTCTCCCTCAAACGAAGTCTGCTGGCTAATTCTGCTGTGTACTTTGTACTATGTTCTCAATCAAAATGACCAAAACGGTGACTCTTCAACTGATATAATGGCCGGGGCTCTGGTGGGGGTTGAAGGCACTCCCAGCTCTTTCAACTGATTCACAGAAAACGAATGGATGGATTTTTTTTTTGGTTATAGAGGCCAAGTGGAAATATATAACCATACAAAATAAGTTTTGCGTAATATGTCCCATTTAAGATCAGAATAAATATATTAAAGCCAGTACCAACAGTAATTTCATAATATTTAATACAAAAAATATTATGGCAATACATTTAAAACACTTGGCATTGCCTAAATCTCAAGGGTTTAATTTGGGTATTGGAAATTGGCCTGAACTGAGATTTTCGATTAAGAGCAAAATGTAGTGCAGGATTTGGCTTAATCTGAATTGACACAGATTAAGCTTAGTCTTGGCCTAAACTGTGGCTTAAAACATTTATTAAATATTAAATATAACAAAGAAAAACACTTTTTAAAGCCTAATTTAAAGCTAAAGTTGTTTTTTCTTATTCTTATTTTATATATTATTTTATTATTATATAGAAACATTAATCTAAATCATATTTGAATAAATCACATATAACATACTTAAACTACAAGTGTTGTGTGCTTTAAATACAGAATTTAAAGCACTCTTAAGTTTCCTGAGGAGTAACATTTTTACATACTGTTGATCACACATTGAAGAAGTAATGCAAAACTGAAATGTTTGTATATTTTGCTACAATTCAGTAAATTTAGCATTGCTTTTTCTGGTATACTTTTGACTTAACCTGCACCTGTATCAGGACTGTACACACCTCCAGCTGCAGGGTTTTAATATGAGGGTAAAGTGAGGGTTTAGCTCAGAGGGCTAATCGCTGTGGGTCTCTGAGAGCTGCTTACCTCCCACCCGGTTCCTCTCGCTGGAGCCGCCCTGGGAGCTGGGTGTGCTGGAGCTGGAGGAGCTCCCGCTGCTCGTCCTGGGGAGACCCGTCTCCAAGGAAACTCGCAGGTCTGGGTTACTGCAGCAATGGAGAACCATGAGCCAGAGGTGATTAGAAAGATAAGCAGCCTCTTAAAGGTGCTACATGTGGGGCTGAATGAGTAATTGGCCTTTTGCTTCCAGAGGCTGTCAGGCGTTGTTGATAATACAAATTAGCCTTTTCACCCTTACAGCATTTTCATCAATCTGACAAAGAGTCAGGCCAGTTCAGAAAAAGAAGAAAAGCCTATTTATAAAACTGCACGGACAAATGTTAATCAGCCTGATGATACAGAATACCCTGAGGAGGGGATCGAGGTTTCGAGTAGTCTGTTTATACCTGGCTCGGATGAGATGAGAACCGGGCCTTGGCCCGAGACCTCCCGGTCCATTCCCAGGAGAGTTCTTCCTTACCAGAGCAGGAGATATAGAGGTGGTCCTCTGAGGAACCTATAAGCAGAGAACATAACAGATACCTTCCTCCTCATTTTAGCCTTTTTTTCAGCTGTAGAGACAAAGAGTTTCCTCTGCCATATATCATGCTGTTCTGTTCCAGGCAGGACTCATGAGACCAATTTCTTTTTTTTCCATCTGCTGCAAAATTAGGTCCAGGAAATATAATAATCACACCGCAAACAACAAAGCCTCAGCGACAACTAATAGATTAGCAATTACACACCACAAAACATGTATGATTATGGCTGTGCATTCCATTAGTCACTCAACTTTGCGTTCACATTTATAAACCAAGTCTGTAGCTTTAAGAAACAATACCTAGCAGAAACAAGTCTATTCTGAGGATTGTGGCACATTTAGCCTACTAACTAAAACAAGTGCTACAAACACTACAAACACTACAGATCATATCTGACTCTGGCTGTCCCTCCAACACCAATCACTCAATATGACACTCTCAATTAATCTATAAAACAATTCATATGTAGCTAGTAGCTAGCTATTGTGAAGGGCGGCATTGTATCATGCTAGCTAGGTTAGCTAGCTAACTAACTAGTGGTAGCCTAACTAGCTGGGGCTACATTTCCAACTCCAACAATATTTTTGTATCTTTGCAGTCTATAAGATACAATCTTTACCCTATGAAAGCACAAATTAGCTAAAACCAAGCCTGTACCATGGAGTGTGGCACTTTTGACTGGCTACAATAATAAGTGGCAGCTTAGCTAGCTGGTGCTACAGTGCCAACCACTACAGAGCAGGAATTTTGGTATTTTATTTGTATGAGCTTGTTTTTGCGCTCTTATAAATGAGTTTTTATCACCTATATAAAGCATGTGTAAGTAGAGCTCCCCCAAGCACCAACTGTGGTCTAGAAATGGGTAACCTAATATGTATCAATATCAAAATATCAATATCAAATGATCAAAATGACCAAAAATATTGATTGTATTGATCAAAACACAGCTAAGTATTATTTCTGGTGGCATAGATGTGCCTTTTATCCACTATACATAAAGAGAAAGGGCTATAAACAAGCATTGTATATATACAGCTCTGGAAAAAAATAAGAGACCACTTAAAAATGATGAGTTTCTTTGATTTTACCAAATTATAAATCTCTGGAATATAATTAAGAGAAAGATGTATGATCATAAGCCATTAAACCAAGCTGAACTGCTTGAATTTTTTGCACCAGGAGTGGTATAAAGTTTTCCAAAAGCAGTGTGTAAGACTGGTGGAGGAGAACATGCCAAGATGCATGAAAACTGTGATTAAAAACCAGGGTTATTCCACCAAATATTGATTTCTGAACTCTTAAAACTTTATATGAAATATGAACTTGTTTTCTTTGCATCATTTAAGGTCTGAAAGCTCTGCATCATTTTTGCTATTTCAGCCTTTTCTCATTTTCTGAGAAATAATAATTTATAGAATAAAACAACATTGTTCATTTTATTCAAACATATACCTATAAATAGCAAAATCAGGGAAACTGCTTCAGAAACTGAAGTGGTCTCTTAATTTTTTCCAGAGCTGTAAAGGAGCTATCAATATTTAATTATCATTATGAAACATTCTGAAAAACGTTTGACCAGGCTCCTCATCCTTACCTTAGGTGGAACTTCATCTTCCTGTCTCAGCCATGAGCTACGGTCAAACTTCTCTTCCCGACTTGTGACGCGTGGTGGCGGCATTGGGGTCTCTGAGGTGGGGTCAGAGTTCTGGCGGGGCATCGGGGGCCGGTGGGGCGACAGGCTCTCCTGGAAAGCCGAGACACCCTGGGAAGACTGATCGTGAAGCGACTGGGAGCCCGTCATTGAGGAGCCGTGAGACTTGACCGAAACCAGGTGAGCCATCTGTGGAAGCCAGATGCCAAAGTTTTAATCAACAGTTAAATCTGACTATAGTGGACCAACCTCCCACCATAGGCACCATAAGATTCGTACCTGGGGCTCGACTGAGCGGTGCATGGGTGGGGTGCGGGCCTGCTGAATGCCACCACTGCTGAAAGACTCGGAACGAGGGGGCAGCGAAGGGTCGGAGATTCGATTGGCCACTTTGTGTTGCAGGGCCGGAGAGCTTTGTCGATTCATTTTGGAGCGCTCCTCCACCTGGACAACAGGTATGAACAGCTGTAGAATCTGAACTGAAATGCACTCACTGTCCTTATACCCCAGTGGTTCCCAGTTCCCATGTTAGTAAAGGAAAATCCAAATTGAAAATGCTTAGACATCCAGACCACCACTTAACTTAACTACAATAATCAGCAAAACCTTGCATAATTCTGTCCTACATCAACAAGATGCCCTCTTTCTGAGATATTTTCAGAATTACACCTCTTTAAAAGGAATGCGTTGTACAGCTAAGAGCACCCTAATCTGACTGTGAGAACACTTGTGTGTCCTCACTTGAAAAGGCCAAGGAAACACTCAAGCTGCCTATGTCCGATTTCATGACTCATGACATCAGCATTTCTTGATAAAGAGGCAAAAGTAAATTTAGCTCATTACCAGGAAGACAAAGCAAAGTAAATGTTAGAATTCTTGGCCAGTGAACTTTTAAAATCACTGAGAAAAACACTGACAAATGTTATGTTTGGAAAGCACATTTTTTTGTACAGAATAACGTCAATGTTCCTTGTATTTGCAGTCTGAAGGTATCTGCAGAAATGTCAATACAGGCTTCTCAATAGAGCAGAGAAGAAAACAAATCAAAAGGGAGCTGTTATGAGGAGAAAAAAACATAGTTATCGACCGCATTCCATTCCCATTAGTCAAGAGAGAGAGGGATGTGTGTGGTATATTAAAACTGTGTGAATCTGGTGTGTGTGTGTCTTAATCTGCTAGTGTACTGACAGACAGAATATTATTAGCCATTATGAAGTAATAAATGTATGAATGTATTCCTTTTAAAAAATATGATTAGTTAATTAACCTTCCAAATAATTACAGTACATTACTCAATTACTAATGTAATCAATAGTGACATCCCTAAATTCTAGATAATTAAGCTACCTTTCACATCCTCGTCAGCATTAACTCTCATTACGCACCCAAATCCCACTCTCGTTTTAAAGCCCACACATTTTTAAACATCATTTTCTTCACGATACCAGCCTTTCGATGTAAAAAAAGGAAAAGAGTGATTAAGGAGACATTAAGATTAAGATGACAGAAGTAGCAGTTAAAGAGCAGCCGCCGCTCTTGTCTCTGCTATAGGATTCAGGCATGAGAGCGGTGAAGGAGGACAGGCTATTCCCAGAGGAACCATCCCAAAAGAAAGCACAGAGGGTTATGGAAGAAATTCAGAAATATCATCCTACAGGCAGCCCCAAGAACAAGGAAAAGTCATGATAAGACTCAAAGAAATTCCCATCATGACCTTGGCGTTAAGACTGAGTCTGACTGGCAGACTTCTGGCGTGCAGGCTTTGTTTACACTTGGCAATAAAACAGAATGTCTATCTGAAACTGATAGTGTGTAAAATTTATGTGTTCCTCATGATATCATGTCCCGTGACTTTTGGCATGTCACATGAAAACCAAAGAAGGCTAAACGGAGCTGCAGGTTATGTGTGCGAGGCTTCTTCCTGCAACAGATGTGGATGTGATTTTTACAAGAGTTGCTTATCTGTTCACAACAGGACAATTCTAGCCAGATGTCGCAGGTCACAATCATGTTTGAGGAATGTTGAACTTTGGAAACTAACTGTCCCATCCATCTGGTACCTGATAACTTTGTACCTGTTGCCTTGCAATTAGCATGCTGCCAGTATCCAACCTTACTCACAACACAACCCCGCACAACTTATACAGGTAATTTATAAGAATACATAATAGAAATTATACCACAGCTAGTTCTGACCCTGCAATGTGATTTGCTGAGAGGCGTTTTATGAGTGACATTATTAGCCGATAATGCACTGTAACCGAAGCTCTCCATGTATTACTCCTCCACATACAGGTAACCTAGCAACGATGCAGCGCCTACAAACCAAATACAAACCAAAATCCATTGTCATTATACACCACTGGGAGCCGCTGGATCCCATAGAGGCACAGTGCAGAAACACCATCTCTCCAATAGGCGGCACAAGCAAAAACGCAGATAATGCAGAGCTTCATAACCAAACCGATCGCATTTAACTCTTAATTAAATCTTTAATAAACAGCGATGATGGAACTGTGGTATAATCGCAATAATATTACTGCTTAAATACAAGCCTTTTAACTAATATGGTCAACTTCCATACATGAGACACAGTCTAATGCCAAGTGTAAACAGGGCCACAGACAGGCAAAAGCCTCTTTCTCTCTACCTCACTGTCCAGTGCAAAGGATCGGCCGGGGCTGCGGCCACGACCCTCCTGGCCTGGATACAGGTGTGCAAGCTGGGCTAGATCCGGCTCACAGGACACACGGATCTTGGGCACATTGGAGTTTGCACCCAGCTGTCTAAGCTGGACCTCAGCCCGCTCACGCTGGGACTGAGAAGGCATCGCAGCAGGGTAGGATGGGGGTCGGGTGGGGATGTGGCCTGGAGTATGGTCAGGGAGGCGTGAAACATGTGCCTCCTCAGGGTGTCCAGAGGGGTGATGGTTCTTTGGGGGTAGCCGGGGCGAGTTACTCTGAGCTCGTTTCATCACCTGTGTAGAAATTGGCATTTCAAATGTGACGTAAGAGTTAAAAGGAAGAAAAGGCCGCCCTCGTAGAGGTTTTTCAATCACAAAGAGGAAAAAACTTTGACATTAGGATATTTTATCCATTCACAAGATCATGAATAATCAAATGTTAATTATAAAATATTAATGAAAAACTTTTATCACTATTTGGTGATGTAAAGAGGGTGTCAAGTACAACTTACATTACATAAGTAGAAATGTACTTGAAGGTTATCTTCACTTTACTGGAATAACTTTTCTAGGTGAATTTTTATTTCTCTCCTTACATTTTCACACAATTATCTGAACTTTCTACTCCTTAAATCTCTCCATCAGGATAGGGTGATTTTATTTTTGTTGGATGAAAAGTATAAATATATCCCATTACAAAACCTTATTGGTTTACACATGATCTATCACACCTGCACACGTCCTGCCCCCACACTTCAGCAAGAACATGTAGTCTGGTATGAAGATTATCTGTGACAAAGACTCAAGAGAACTTAAGGGAAATGTCCATCTAAGGTTCCTTTATATATTTGCATTGTACTAAAATGCATTCATTTTGTTGGGCATATATGTGGCTGCAACAGGGAATCCCAGATTTTTCAACATTATTATTTTAACATAACATTCTAGTCATCATAGCTTTTAGAAAAATGTGTTTTGGGGAGGGGGGGTAGCGCACTATAGGACACTGTAGTGTGGGCCCCCTTACATTATTTTTACTTTTATACTTTAAGTAGACTAATTTTAAACCAGTACTTTCACACTTTTACTTGAGTAAAAAGCTTGAGTTGATACTTGAGTTGAACTTCTACAGAAATATTTTTAAACCCTAATATCTATACTTTTACCTTAATAGAATGAATGGAAATACTTCTGAAACCTTTGGGAGGGAATGATCACATGATTAAAAGATGATATAATGTCAACAATCAGTGTTATGCCTCCTGCAAGGTTCAATTCAATGTTATTCAGACTTGAAATTCTTCTATAAAAATTATGACAATTTCCAATAATAATCAACTACTGCATGAAAATTTCCTTTTTTTGTTGTTGTCCAGCCCTACAATATTTAAAAATAGCAGGTTCCCTTCTTCCGTACCTCTTTAGCCCAGGCAGGTTTGTCGCTGGGGTTGACAGAGTCTTTGTAGTGATAGAGCTGCTTCTTGTCTGCAGGTCGAGGCTCCTGCTGCTGCTGCTGTTGTAGAGACACCAGGTACGCTCTCTCCTGCTGAAGCTGCCTCTGCAGCCTCTCCGCCTGCCTCTGCTCCTCCAGCTGCTTCCGCTTATACTCCTACAACCAAAGACATGTAGACAGTCAAGATAAATAAATGGTCCAGCAGACATACTGTATAAACAAATATACAAACAGATATGTAGGCGGACATTCAGGTACATAGATGAACAAAGAGACGAGTAGATAAACAGATATACAGTCAAACAGAGAGACAGATAAGCAGACAAGTAACAGAAGGAGTAAATTAGGACACTCCTGCAGCGCCTTCAGAATACAAGTATAAACACTGATATTAGGTAACTCCAAAAGGCAGAAACCAAAGGCTTCTCTGCCTAATCAAAGATGCTATCTCTCAGCATTGCTAATAGATCCCTTCGCCTTCTTCCACTGGCACTTCATAACAATGCTCTAAATCCCGGCTGGGTAGCTAGGCAGATCATCAAACTGGATGTGGACTGTGCTCCTCTCAAACTTTTTAATTGAGGCCTTTTTATCTACATTCACCGTCTATGGGGAAACAATTTTATACAAACCCATTAGCTGTGTGAGATAAATCTATTGATAGCCAATTATCTCCCAACTCTAAATCTAATTTCCCCACAGCAATGAGGCACATGCTACAGAGCTGCTGCTAATCACCTCAGGGCTGCCGAAAATCAATCTGCCCGGTCGATAAGACTCTGCCTGCACTGCAGAGGGAACACATCACAGCCACACATACACACGGCTAAAGAACACCCAACAACCCAACTGAAGGGACCCTACAGACCAGACCACCAATAGTGAACATGTCTGAAGTTTTAGCTAAGGACACTCAAACACGTTCACTGCATAGATATAAATATGTAAAAGAGTTATTTTACAGTTATTTCATGTTGAAGAATACTTTTTCTATTCATTTACATGTAAGCATATGTATTGCCCTAATGTGGAACTCCTAAGCTGTATTTAGTGCAAATCTTAATTTGACATTTATTCAAGCTTTACTTTGGCTGGTATTACTGTTAAGCTATGTAAAATGTGTTAAAGCTATACTCTACAATATGTGCATCAATATCTGCAGTCAGAAATCAGCCTGTGAGATAGGGCTGGGTAATTAATCTGAAATAAATCAATATTTGAGCATTCAGAGAATATACAGCTATGGAAAACAAATAACAGACCACTTAATGATGATAGGTTTCCTTGATTTTACCAAATTAAAAAACCTCTGAAATATAATCAAGAAGTAGATGGATTATCACAAACCATCAATCCAAGCTGACCTGCTTGATTTATTTGCACCAGGAGTGGCATAAAGTTATCCAAAAGCAGTGTGTAAGACAGGTGGAGGAGATCAAGACGATGCATTAAAACTGTGATTAAAAATAAGGGGGTATTTCAACAAATATTGATTTTTAAACTCTTAAAACTTTAGGAATATGAACTTTTTTTGTTTGCATTATTTAAGGTCTAAAAGCTCTGCCCTTTTTTGTTTTTTTTTCAGCCATTTCTCATTTCCTGCAAACAAATGCTCAAAATGACAATATTTTTCTGTATGTATTGTCTGTAAAATCAGAGAATCCGATTTAAAAACTGGAGTGCTCTTTTATTTTTTATGTATAGCCATGTGAACCTATACAGAAGGAGAATAACTAGAGAACTCCAACTCCAAGCCAACTGAGCGAATAGAGAAATTTATTCTAGAGAAAAATGCTGACAGTAATTTACTAAAATATATTTTGATTAATTATAATTATAGGTAAAATGTTCATGATACTATAATACTAACTACAATGACTTTGGGGCATATTATTATTATTATTATTGTCTCATAAGCCCTCTGTAAAAGCAACCAACATAATTGTGTTTCATTGTAAAGTATAATAACAAGGTTATATGTAGGCTTGTTAAACGACATTTGAGCATTTTTCTTCCCCGACAAAATCACATGCTTACTATTACCATATCAATCAAACAACCTACATAAATACTTCATAAATGCATTGTTTCACACTGTCACACTTCTTAGTGCTAACGGATGTGTTGTGAATTCTCTAGTGGCAACCGTGCTGCACAATATTATTGACTATATTCTGTTCTTCTGATGTAAAGTTACCATTTCAAAGACACAAAAACAAAAAGAGAAATGAATACATCAGTACTCTGCCATATAACAGTATACAATTACATGTTACAGTATACATTATACAGCATGTAAAATCAACAAATAAATGAATAAGGGATCTCATTTACTTGGGATTAGAAACAAGGCCCATGTAAAACAGCACAAGAAAGGTGAAAGAGGCAAGGTGAGGTCAGGGTTAGTGTAAAAGGTCAGAATCGGGTTAGTTTACCAAAAGGAGAGCCTGCTCCTGCAGAAGCTGCTGCTGCAAGATCTCCAGCTGCCTCTGCTCCTCCTCCAGCTGACGACGGATATACTCCTAGCAGTGGCGTGCAGAGCAGAGCAGAACCCGGCGCAGAAAAGAGAGAGAACCATAACAAAAGAGCAAGAATGAGAAAGACAGACAAATAAGCAGACAGAAAGAGACAAGAGGAAAAAGGCAAAAGGCAATTGAGGTGGACAGACTTTCAGGAAGCAGAAAGACTATCATAGAGAATTAGTCCCTAAAACACAGACGATTGTATGAATATAAAGACAGGTGGATCCTGCAATAACTGACTTCATCTGTAACCTACACTGACAGGGATGCCCAGGAGAAGCCAGCATATTGCGGATGACGAGTATCGAAAGTGAAGGAGGAGTGCATTAGGAGAATCGGCTTTTGTTCGAGGAGCGTCTTGACGCGGCGATTTTGAGAAGTGGTGTGCAGAGTCATTGTGAAAAGAGGAAGAGCGGCACAAGGCAATAGCCTCAAAGAAATTAAAGGGAGAAATAAGGGCACTTAGAGAAGCTGAAGTTCTCTCCTTGAATGAGGTGGTTTATGGAGACAAGGATGCTGAAACGGTCATTAACCGAGGCTCTTAACAGCTACTTTACAGCTGCTGTTAGGAGGATGCCTCGTTACTACTAACTTAAAAAGTCTAAAAGGGCTGTTTAGACTACACATTCCATTTCAACTACAGATTATACGTCCAAATGTATCTAGATACCCCTTCCTGTTTTACTTAACTGCTCTGGGGCAGCTATGTACGATGCAAAGGTCAACATGACTATAGAGCAGTGAAATTGATGTTACTGTTGCTTTTACTGCAGCAAAAGGGGCCCAAGCACTTAATTAATACCCACAAATGAGCAGGTGTTAAATTTAAATGCAATAAAATACATTAACATTGAAATGTAATAAAAAATATGAATATATATATATTTTTAATAATTATACTTAGAAGGTACATTTAATCTGAAAATAAATAAATAAAATAAATCACAATTATTTACATTTAACAACATAATTATAAAGTTAATTACATTGTTAATTCTGTAAAAGGTTTATTTTTGGTTTTATTTTATGTGTAAACAATAATGTACAAATGTACATTTTTATTTTTGACAAATGTCATTAAATTAATACACACACACACACACACACACACACACAAACACAATAATACATCTAATAATTGTGTCTTCTGAGGTTTAAAACGCAGGTCTTTACAGTGAGATCAGGCAGCAAAGCACTGGCTGAGTGCTGTCTGACAGTGAAATGGTTAGTGTAAGAGTGTGTGTGTGTGTATGTGTGTGTGTAAGGAAAATGAGACAGGGAGATGAGTGGGACGCAGAGGGGCTGACGTGTCCCTGCATTTCACACTCTGGCTAAAATGACTCTCTCCATTCAACACCTTTGTGTGTGTGTGTGTGTGTGTGTGTGTGTGTGCACTGGAACTGAACCACTTCCTCTATTATACTGAAACAGCAGCGGAGTCAGTGGGTCACCAGGGTGGGGAAAATCAATCTGAAAGTGGTGATTCAACTGTTTTGATTCAGGAAGGTCCTGATTGATTATTGTGGTGTATAATGATTTCCAATACAATATACACTAATTATTCACCCATTTTTTAAACATAAAAGTCTCAAAAAGTGCAATATAATATAGTCTATTTTCTGCATTTCTCTACTATTAGTCTGCACACTATAGTTACATTTGTATGTTAGATTTTGAGATGAAGACTTTTAAACATGTACAGAATGGCGTGTTAATCAACTGTGATTGGTCAGGATGCTTACAGCTAAAAACAAACATAAATTGTCATTGCTTAAAGGAAAATTTGCATATCAGCGAAACAAAGGCCAGTATTGTGATCACAAACAAATGATGTGCTGTGCATCCTTATTTAAGCATTGTGTAAAAACTTCCTCCTGTCACACATACGGGTTCAGTGCTTTTAATTAATATTATAATTCTGAATCACACTGAAGGATCAAATCAGATAAAATTGAATAGTTTGCTGAATATTTAAGCAATTATATTGAATTGTAGGTCACCACCATTACTTTACATTGGACCCCTGTCCCTGGGGATGTGGAGGAATTCTCCTGCAGTGTTCAGCTCTACAGATGAGTGGAAGCTCAGTGGGTGTCGGAGTGGGGCGGGGTCGGTGTTTCCTTCAGTAACATGTTTTAAATATGCATTTCTTCCTGCGGAACATTCCCCTCCCCTGGGGGCTGTGAGTCAGATGAAGGAGAGGGAGAGGGGCTTTATGTAAGGAAGTGGGCCATCGAAAACACTCATCTTCACATCACAGTGGTCTGTAAAGGGGCCATCCACGGGGGGTCATCTGAATTCAATCTATGTATGTATGTATGTATCCATCTATCTATCGATCTGTGATTATTTACTATCTTATATTTCACAAGGCTGTTTTTTGATAGATTTGCAGTTCAAAAGGCATGATATAATATAAAGAAGATCTATTTGTCATTTATTTGTCAACATTCTACCTATATAGTCTAGAACATAATAGTAACTTTATAATTTATTAGCTTTATTGTTAAACTAATATTGTGTTTTGGTTTTACACATAATAAAATTCATGCATGCACATTTCTATTGGATTGTAGTTCTTACAAATCCTATATACAGATCCACACATTGTCATATAATCACATAAAAATAAAAGCTGACAACATTCTGCAGATGTAAACTATAATGTAATGCTTTCAAACAGCTTCAGCTGATTCAGAATGCAGCAGCCAAAATGCAGAGTTCTCACTAGGAGTAAAAGAAGGGAGCACATCACCCCCATCCTTGAGTCCCTACACTGGATAGTATGTTACAGAATATACTTTAAGGTACTATTACTGGTCTATAATGTCTTAATGGTGCAGGACCAGCATATTTATCTGATGTGGTCCAGCAATTTGAGCTGAGCAAAACTCTCACATCATCAGGAACTGGTCAGTTAGTGCTGCCTAAGGTAAAAACTAAACATGGAGAGGGTTTAGCTACTATGCTGCAATAAAATGGAACCAGTTGATGGAGAGCGTTAGAAGAGCCCCAACACTAAACACTACATGTTTAATCAGACCTTTAGCTCAGCTTAAAACACAGCAGCTTAGCACAATTTTATTCTGTAATGGCACTTTTATTCTTTTTTCATTTAATTAATTTTGTTTGGTTTCCTTCTTTTAAGTATATTATTTTAATCATGTTTGAATATTTGCTATTCTTTTACATGTTTATATATATATATATATATATATATATATATATATATATATATATATATATATATATATATATAAAGATTTTTTTTAAGCACTTTGAATGACCATTGTGCATAAAAGGTGCTATATAAATAAACTTGCCTTGCCTTTATAC
The DNA here is from genome assembly GCF_023375975.1 of Astyanax mexicanus. Classification (NCBI taxonomy): domain Eukaryota; kingdom Metazoa; phylum Chordata; class Actinopteri; order Characiformes; family Acestrorhamphidae; genus Astyanax; species Astyanax mexicanus. The sequence continues at coordinate 101,172,274 of NC_064408.1, forward strand.
TGTTTTCTTTCTACTTCTTCTAATGGTTTCCCAGTTTTGTAACAAATTCTACCACCAAAATCAATTAATTTACTAATTTCTCCAAAGGTGCTTTAAATGTGGGTTCTTGCTGTGTCTTCTCGTATTTCAGCAGTAGTGCACAGAATGGATGTTCTGTTTACACAAGTATGCTGTGCATATGCCTGCACATGTCCCAGATACCACGTTCTCCTGAGTCTGTGTGTACTGTTGCATGCTTTGTGTTTTCATCTCTTCATCTCTCTCTCTCCGTGCCTGCGTAACAGTGAGTGTTTGTTCGAGAGCACAGACTGTGCTCCTCTCCGTTTCTCCTTTTCTATGCCCTTCATGTGAGTAAACGTGGGTGTTGAGCAATGGCTATTCATTTACACTCCATCATTCTAATCACTGTGTCAGAGGGTGTTTGTGGGTCTCCGTGTGTCTGTGTGTGTGAGTACCTGCTCCCTCTCGGCGTGTCTCCTCTCCTCCTCTCTCCGCAGCTGCTCCATCTCTTCATAGCGCCTCCTCTGCTCTCTCTCCTGCTGCTTTCGCAGCTCCCTCTCCCGACGCTGTTGCTGTGAGAACAATATGAGAACACACATTTCACACCTCAGCCTATAAAGCCCTGTCTAGCACAGACTGATGAGTTTCCTTCTCAAATACCTCTATTTTTAAGTCAGGGGATAGTTAAAGTGATAGTTCGACTAAAACAATATCAAGCCATTTCCGATGTTCTGTGTCTGAAATTGGACTTAAATACGATTTAAGTTTTAAATTGAGGCACCGTATTTAGCTTAACACTGAAGCACAGAGAACAGATTTACTGTAGAGCTACAAGTTTATCTTTAGACTGGAGCTAAAACTTCAGCTTTGCACTGGAGTTAGTAGTTGGAAACCAATCTTAAAGTGTTTTGGTGCCAGAAGTCATGGAACAGCAGTATAAACCGATCTTGAAGAGCTATGGTGCCAGAAGTCATGGGACAGCAGTATAAACTGATCCAGAAGAGTTTTGCCACCAGAAGTCATGGGATAGAAGAAGAAACCGATCTTTTGGTGTTACGCTTTTGGAACGTTGAATAAGCCACACCTGTATAAGTTGCAAGGTGTTATCTTGTGAGAGAGGTTGAGCACTGGCCAATGTCCTTATGGCAACACGACATGGCAAAAGTAGTAGGACACAAACCCTTTCATACCAGTCTACACTGGTTTAGCTTTACACTATACGTTCTGTTGTACGTAGGAACTATACGTTTAAGTTGATTCTATTCATGTTTTTTTTCAATAGACAGCAGTGTAATACAGAGAGATAGAGATAGAGATAGATTCTTTATTGATCCCCGGGGGGAAATTCTTGGCATCCAGCAGCAGGTTACACAATACACAAAGTTAAAAAAGATAAAATATAAAATATAAAGATACATATAAATACAATCAAATAAGAAATAGAATATACAATACCAGAATCCCAACAAGGACACCTATTTAACATTACTAAAAAAAAAAATGGAAATGGTTTGTAATAATGCATAGTGCACTGAACCACTCATTTTTTGCTAATATACTAGTACTCAACTAGTCAAATGTGTTTATTATGTTTGACATGCTAGTGAAAATTATTATAATAGCAGCTTGCTCTAAAGGGTTAACATGAAGGCAAATGCTGGGGTTTTAGATGGGAGTTTTTGTTGTACCTTTTGTCGACAGATCACTTAGAACGAACCTTTATCTGATTTATTCTCATTGCTTTCTTTACTGGTTTCTATCAATTCTTTATTAACACTGCATTTACACTCTTCCGTCAGTGACGTATCCCATTCATTTTCAATGTGAAGCGGCGGGTCCGTCAGACGCAGTCACGCGGTGCATCATAGGTCTGATGCATCGAGTCCGGAGGATGCGATGGGATGAAAAGTTGAGCCAAGGTCAACTTTATGCAAAAGAATCTGTCCTATGTGACGCGTCTATCCAATCAGAGAGCAGGTGTTCACCTGATAAGTGTTCTCAGTGCAGTGTATATAAAAAAAACATTTACTTTTTCCAGAGAAGCATGGAAGAGAAGTGTTAGGCTTGCCTGTCCTTTATGATCACTCCTTGCCAATTTACAGGGACTCTAATCAACATAATACAGCGTGAAGGAAGGTTGTTGAGGTCTTTGATTGTTGTGGTCTCTGGTGGGTTTTAAAAATATTATTATATAATTTAAAATGAAAAAAAAATTAAAAGTTTGCTTTTGTTATGCTATATGCTGCTGACTAGAGAGTGTTATGAAGCTCAATCAAGAATTTATATTCATCAAAGTGTCAAAGTGGTTTTTATTGTCATTTCAGCTATATACAGAGTACACAGTGAAACGAAACAACGTTCCTCCAAGGACCATGGTGCACATAAACACAGTGTAGAGAGAACATTAGTGCAACAGTACAAAAGTGCAGACAGACAATACAACACAATACAGACAAAGAATAATAAATAAATAACAAGACAGTGTGCAAATTATGCAGTGTGCAAAAAGTGTGCAAAAAAGACCAGTGAGGTAGTAATTACCTCTATTACACAGTGTGCAATAGAGTCCAGTGAGGTAGTAGGGTTTTTAGTGCTTTCCATTTTCTGGGGTAAGTGGGGTAAGAGTGTGTGTGCATGTACAGAAAAACCATCAGTTCAGTCTCTGCAGTTGAGGAGTCTGATGGCTTGGGGGTAGAAGCTGTTGCAGAATCTGGTCGTGCTGGACCGGATGCTGTGGTACCTCCTTCCCGAAGGCAGGAGGGAGAACAGTTTGTGTGAGGGATGGGTGGGGTCATTCACAATGCTGGTTGCTTTGCGGATGCTGCGGGTGGTGTAGATGTCCGTGATGGAGGGGAGAGAGACGCCAATGATCCTCTCAGCTGTCCTCACAATACGCTGGAGGGTCTTGCGGTCAGAGACGGTGCAGGTCCCAAACCAGGCAGTGATGCAGCTGCTCAGGATGCTCTCAATGGTCCCTCTATAGAAGAGTGTGAGGATGGGTGGAGGGAGACGGGCCTTTCTCAGCTTCCGGAGGAAGTAGAGACGCTGCTGGGCTTTCTTGGCTGTAGAGCTGGTGTTCAGGGTCCAGGTGAGGTTATCTGCTAAGTGGACACCAAGGAACTTGGTGCTCTTAACAATCTCCACAGAGGACCCGTCGATGTTGAGTGGAGAGTGGGTGTGTTGTGCTCTCCTGAAGTCAACAACCATTTCCTTTGTCTTGTCCACATTCAGGTGAAGGTTGTTGACTGTACACCAGTCTGTCAGCCGCTGCACCTCCTCTCTGTATGCTGACTCGTCGCCTTTGGTGATGAGACCCAGCACTGTTGTATCATCGGCGAACTTGATAAAGCTGTTAGAACTGTGTTTTGCAGCATGAGTCAGCAGGGTGAACAGCAGAGGACTCAGGACACTGCCCTGGGGGACCCCAGTGTTCAGTGTGATGGTGCTGGAGGTGCTGCCCCCGAACCGGACTGACTGGGGTCTCCCCGTCAGAAAGTCCAGGATCCAGTTGCAGAGGGGGGTGTTGAGGCCGAGCGAGCTTAGCTTCCTGATGAGGTTCTGTGGGATGATGGTGTTGAATGCTGAACTGAAGTCTATAAACAGCATTCTGACGTAAGTGTCCTTCTTCTCCAGGTGGGTGAGGGAGAGATGAAGGGTGGTGGTGATGGCATCGTCTGTGGAGCGATTGGGACGATACGCAAACTGCAGGGGGTCCAGTGAAGAGGGTAGTCGTGTCTTGATGTTCCTCATGACTAGCCTCTCGAAGCACTTCATGATGATGGGTGTAAGTGCAACGGGACGGTAGTCATTGAGGCAGGACACTGTGGACTTCTTCGGCACGGGAACGATGGTGGTAGACTTGAGGCACGTTGGGACAGTGGCGCTGCACAGGGAGATGTTGAAGATGTCCGTGAGAACATCTGTCAGCTGGTCTGCGCACTCCCTGAGCACTCTGCCGGGGATGTTGTCTGGTCCTGTAGCTTTTCGTGGGTTGACTCTGCGCAGAGTGTTCCTCACATCCACTGAAGCCAGGCACAACACCTGCTCGTCTGGCTTGGGCATGGTCTTTCTCGCCATCGTGTTGTTTTGTGCCTCAAACCGTGCATAAAAGTTGTTCAGGGTATCAGGGAGGGAGGCATCACGTTCACAGCCCTGCCACATACGCCGTGCGTCACCCGTGTCCTTGAAGTGGCTGTGGATTCTCTGGGCGTGTGCTCGCTTTGCCTCTCTGATGGCTCGTGACAGGTCGGCTCTCGCTTTCCTCAGGGCCACCTTGTCACCCACTCTGAAGGCGGAGTCGCGGGTCCTCAGCAGCGCACGTACCTCAGCAGTCATCCAAGGCTTCTGGTTTCGGCGTGTAGTGATGGTCTTGGAGACAGTGACATCATCAATACACTTGCTGATGTAGCCAGTGACTGATGCTGCATACTCCTCCAAATCAACAGAATCGCCTTCAGTAGCAGCCTCCCTGAACATGTCCCATGCAGTGCACTCAAAACAGTCCTGAAGGACAGAGATGGAGCCTGCCGGCCAGGTTTTCACCTGCTTCTGAACTGGTCTGGAGCGTCTGATGAGTGGTGTGTATGTTGGAGTCAGCCAAACACACATGTGGTCCGAGAAAGCGAGGTGGGGGCGGGGCTCCGCCCGATACGCGCTGGGGATGTTTGTGTAAACAAGATCCAGCGCGCTCGCTCCTCTCGTTGCAAAGTCCACATGTTGATGGAATATAGGGAGCACTGACTTGAGATTTGCGTGGTTGAAATCTCCGGCGATAATAAACAGTCCGTCTGGGTGTTTGTTCTGCAGATCGCTGATAGACCGATAGAGTTCACACAGAGCCTCTTTAGCATTAGCACCAATGCTAGCGCTGGGTGGGATGTAGACAGCAGCTATTAGCACGGCGGAGAACTCCCGTACTAAATAAAAAGGTCTGCACTTGACTATCAGGAACTCCACCAGCGGAGAGCAGTGTTTGGCGACAGTCACAGCGTTGTTACACCATTCCGTGTTGATGTAAACACACACGCCTCCACCGCGGGTCTTCCCGGATAGAGCCGCGCTCCTATCCGCTCTGAACGCAGTTAGCCCGGCTAGCTGAATGGCGCTGTCCGGAATGTTGTCGTTCGGCCACGATTCCACAAAAACCAAAGCACAGCAGTCTCTGAACTCACGCTGGGTTGTTCGCTGGAATCGGATGTAGTCCAGTTTATTGTCAAGGGAACAGACGTTTGCCAGAAAGAGCGATGGTATAGCCGGCCGGCTAGGACTAGCCTTTAGCCTCGCGCGGATCCCGGCTCTCTTTCTGCGCTTCCGCTTCCGCTCGCACCGCTTGCGATGGCACTTCCGCTGGGCTCCGGCGTCAGGAAACACCGCGGGCTGGCGGCCTGGGTCTCTTAGCAGGCTAAGCTCAAGTAGCGTCTGCAGAACCTCGTCCGGTAGCGTGTTTTCTGGCTGATTTCTCCACTGTAGCAGGGTCTGGCGGTGGTAGAACATGTGCACGGGTGTTCCGATGCACATATTTGCAGGAAATAAACGGAAAAAACGACAAATAGTAACACAAAAGCACCATATAACGGACCCGGAGCGGCCGCTGCGTGTTAACGCGCCGCCATCTTGGGTGGGTCATTAAAATACATTCATATTTATTAGTTTATAGGAATTAAAGCATGTATAAAAACATTTCCCATTTATAAAAAGGATTTAATTGGATGACACAGGGAATGCCTTTGTAAAGCCCACATGCAGCCAGTTGGAGGGGGGGCAGTGTGATCAAATTCTTATGGAGGAGCATCCTGAGCTTGCTGCAGTTCCATTCCCATGCCGGCAGGTGGCAGTATTTGTGACAGAGCGATAGGTTTAGGCAGCCATGCTGAGTGGCCTTTCTCCAGCTGGGGCTCGTGACAGGCGGCGTGCTGAAGCGTGGCAGAATGACAGGCAAGCAACGGGGGGGGGGGGGGATACGCACACCCTGAGAGAAGAGCTGAGAGACAGGTCCCATTCATCCAGCCAGAGCCTACACTGAAAAACCTTTACAGCACAGTGCTGAGCAGCCACTGCGTCAACTCCCTCTAGCTCTCTCTCTCTCTCTCCCTCTCTTTCTCTCTCTCCATCCCTCTCTTTCTCTATCTCTCTCCCTCTCTCTTTAGCTCTCTCCCTCTCTCTTTTTCTCTCTCTAGCTCTCTCCCTCCATCTCTTTCTCTCTTCCTCTCTCTTTGAAGACATCGCTCCATTCACTTTGTTTGAAGATATTAGGTAACATTCCTCTGGGATGATCGTAGAATATTTCTGACTGGGAACATTAAAGAGCCAGAGATGCATTGTGGGACCATTACACACACACAGAGCGTAGGGGGACGTGTGTGTGTGTGTGTGTGTGTTTGTGTGTGTACCAGAGTCTAGCCCTGCATGTATTAGAACCCCTGCTGTGCCCCACAGAGAAATCATTATAGAGGGGACTTTATTTTTATGAGAATAGCTAATGAGCTATGCTCCATTCATACTGCAGTCTGTTTTTAAATAGCACAGCAGTAAAGAAAGACCTCTACGGAAAAAGTACAAACAATACCCAGGTTTCAAGATATGTTATGACCGTTATGACATTTGCATCACTTTATTAAAGGACCATTAGGGATTATATTTAATGTAGTAACTCATGAAATGATCAGGATGTATCATCAGATATTAAGGAAACTGATGTTTAGTTTAAGCACTGAAAGCTTGTAGTCAACACAGCTTCAGACAGTATTGTCTTATTTGAACTGTGTAACTGTGCAACTCTATGTGGGTTGTGGGCTCCACATCAGTCCAGGTATTAAACACAGCATGCAACCAGTGTGCTGCAGTCATGGAAACATGCTAAACAGGTAATCACTGAGCCTCTGTAAGGTTGGTAACCATAGCTGGGTAATTTATCAGCACCACTAGCATAGTGGAGACGGACATTTTGACACTGAAATATATATATTCACTGATCCGCTACAGAATGCTTTTCGTTGCTTGTCACTGTGTGTCAATTTGGCAAAATATAATTGTAAATTTATGCAGAAATTGGAATACATGTCTCAGGCACATATATTAATGGTTACAGACAGGATCATACTTGTGACTATCGTGAATGAGAAACCTGGACTGCTATGCAATGGAACCATATCATCTCTAGTAATGCACCCAAGTATTGCTTGGAATCAGACAACAGGTATGGGTATAGTATAGAGGACTTGTGGTAATGGGTTCAATCCTGCCATTGCTGTGGAGCAACACAGTGCTCCAACTGTTGGTGTGATGATCAGGGGAGTCATCATATACAACAATCAGTCACCTATAGTAGTGATATTAGGGACATTTACAGCTCAAAGATACAGGGGTTGGACAAAGAAACTGAAACACCTGGTGTTAGACCACAATAATTTATTGTCCCGACAGACAGTTCTAATGGAAACAGGAGAGTTGAGGTGCACATTGAATTCTGCCGTGATTTGGGCAGCCATGGTTTTATGTTTTTTGGTTACAGTCCGGGTTATAGCACCCGAACATCCCTTTTAGACAGCTTCCTCTTGCATCCACAGTTAATCCTGTTGGATGTGTTTGGTCCTTCTTGGTGGTATGCTGACATTACCCTGTATACCGTGGCTCATGATACATCACAAAGACTTGCTGTCTTGGTCTCAGATGCGCCAGCAAGACGTGCACCAACAATTTATCCTCTTTTGAACTCTGGTATGTCACCCATAATAATGTGTGCATTGCAATGTTTTGAGCAAAACTGTGCTCTTACCCTGCTAATTGAACTCTGCTCTTACTGGGGTAATGAAGACTGACCACCAGGCTGGTCCAATTTAGCCATGAAACCTCCCACACTAAAATGACAGGTGTTTCATTCATTGTCCAACCCCTGTATGTACAGGCACATGCGTCTAAAAATATCATGGCAGGGATACGAACTAGCATTTTCAGCAGGATAATGCTCACCCTGACTAATAACATAACTGCTTATCACAGCAGTTACTGCATTAACTAGGATTGTTTACGCTGCCAGAGCTCCTACCTCCTCCAGCCTCCTCCTCTGCTCCTTCTGCTCCTCTATACGCTTCTGCCTCTCAGCCAGCAGTTGGCGCTTGTGCTCCTCGTTCTGCTGCTGCTCCAGCTGCTGTCGCCGCAGCGCCTCCGAGCGCTCCTTGTTGGCCAGCTGCAGCCGCAGGAAGTCCCGCCTCAGGGTGGACTCACCGGGGATGTTAATGATGGAGCTGTGGAGGAGCCGCAGGTGCGTCACATCACTGACTTTCCCAGAGTAGAACATGCACGTCACACAGACACATTAATGTATGAACACGTATGAGACAGTTTAGTCTACCTGGGCTCCCCGATGTCCCGTTCCTCCTCCTCTTCCTCACTGCCGCTGTACTCATATTCTGTCTCATCTGTAAAACGCAGTAACATTAACTGAACACGTGCTAGGGCTGGATGAAATGGTCAAAACTAAACAAAACTGAAGCAAGAAACAGAAAATACTCAATATGTTACAAATAACTTATGACACACAATACATGCCTTGTCTCGTATACGTGCTACAGGTGTCGGAGATACAAAACCCTTTCTTTCTGCAGTAAAATAGGTTATTTACATTCTGAAAATTTGAGGGCTGTTCACTCTCTACTCCACCTAACAATTTCAGTTCAGTAACAGAAATCAACCCAAATTCTGCTGATTTGAATATAGACGTAAAAACTAGACAAACACAACAAAACTTGAAATGTTTGATTTGTATTCAGGAAAATATTGATTTTAAAATGAAGTTCAGGAAAAAGCTAATTTCATGATTGTTATTATTGTTATTATATTTTGACATTAGCAGATTTACTTAAATATGTTTTATATTTTCTATTAGAAACATTAAAGCTTTTTTTATGTAATGCTTAAATAAAAAAAATCCTCAAGATCTAGTGGTGTAATGTCAGGCAGACAATTGACAAAAATCCTGGCCTGTTAAAGGGTTAAAACAAATGAACACAAATAGGAGTTCTATTTTGCATGACCTCAAATTGCATATTACTTATTAGCTACTTTAAAATGTACAGAATTTAGAACGCTCTTCATGTCCGTGCCAGAATTTCACTCTCATCTGTACAGGTGCTGTCCCACCTGTACGCACTGAAGTGGCTGTTGTTTATTGTTTAAGCCTTTGCTGCTAATGCTGGATTGAACATTTTAAACATATATTATATATATAAACATATTTTTATATCATTACTGTGCCCCTTTCGCACATTTAATACATGTAACCAAAATGTTTATGGATAATGCCAGAAGGGAGCTTTATGTGTTGTATATACTTACGTACTTTATTCTGTCAGCCCTCTAATACAATGTTAAGGTAAACTCCAGAGCCCATGGGTGCATAGAGCAGATAATCTTCTGGTCATGCCATGCCAAAAACACATGTAACATTTCAGGCCCTATTGTACTGATCTATAGGCAAGCCATCAACTTGATGTAGGGTGTCAGTGTATCTTGCTATCTTAGCGACAGAAAAACTACACCTTGTGTGGCTTGAAACATGCAAAGGGCAAGTAATAATTCTCTTAACTAACCAGGGTTTTGTTTTGGGCGTAACATAAAATAATCATAGTGACACTTGCAATTTGACAAGTGTCCTCTGACTTTGGCGGATTGCTACTTCAGGGCGCAGTTACCTGGACGTGTTTACCGCTTCTCAGCAGAGGAAATTCACCCGCTGATCCTGTTTATTGTGTGCGTAAAAAGCGGGGGTGTATGCTTGTAGGGCTCACGCTTGTGACAATTCACTGCCAAGATAGCAATGAACGTCCGACTGTTGACGTCTGTCTAAGTTGTATTCAATCAGTGGAGCACCAGTGTTTTCTGCTGCCAAGATTTTTACCTAAACATGCCTCATTTCGAGACCACCAGCATGGATATATTCACCACCTCCTTTGCTATTTAAACAAAGCAGGTGCAAGCCATGAAAATAGATTTTTGTCTGGGTGTAAGATAGCTCTTCCTGTTTTATAATTGCATCTGACATGTAAAAAAAAATCTCTGGCTGTATGCTACATGTCTGAAAAAGCAGCTAATACATAACACTGATACAAAGATGATATAGAGATAGTGGCAGTGCAATCTACTCAAACTGAGCCTCCCAAGCCCCGCCCACTCACCCCGCTCTCCTCTTTTCTTCTTGGTGCGGTCAATATGATCCTTAAGCTGAATGCGGACCTGCCGCTCATTGGTCAGATCCCGGATGAAGGGGTGTTTGAGCAACTGCTCTGTGCTGGGCCTCTGCGTGTGGTTCTTCACTAGACAGCTGTCAATGAATGACTGGAACTTCTTCGACCTGTTAAGAAAGCCAATAAGACGGGCTAATCTAGATAAGATCTTCTCCTTGTAACAGTTTCCTTTTATCTATAAACATGTTGATGTCTTTCGCAGCCTCTTTGATTTGTTTCATCGACACCCAGGAGGGTAAATCAAGGACAACAAACAAAAAAAAAAACACAACAACTTCGAAAGCAGCCAATCAAAATCTGTCAGCAGAACATCACAACTCTAATTTGCATTGGCAAGAGTCACAGCTACAGAAGCACACATCCACTGACAGCTACACTAACAACCCTACTGTCTAAGCCGAATGAGGGGAACAACATTAGAAGCAACATAAGAACATGTGTGTAGTGTCTGGGCAAGAAAGCCTCATTATAATGGCATCAGATTTTCTACAAGTGGTGTCTACAGTGAGTGACAGCTCCTCACAGGCTAACAAGAACACCATGATCAGGAGTCATAATCCTGTCAATCATCCAAACGAGTTTCCTCTATAAGCAACATTCTGCTCTAAAACAAGACAGCTTTGTGGCTTGTTAAACAAACAAGGTCGTGAAAAAGCAGAGCAAAAACAAGAGGTTTAGTCTAAAGACTCAACTATAGCTCAACAAAAATCTGAACTCAACTGCAGTCTAACACAAATCTGTCTGAACATGACTGTAGACAAAAAAATCTGTCTGAACCCAACTGTAGCTCAACAAAATCAGCTTGAATCTGACAGTAGCATGACACAATTCTGACTGGACCTGAATGTAGTCCAACAACATTCTGTCTGAACCCAACAGTGGAGGAACAAAGTCTGTCTGAACTAGACATTAATCGAAAAATGACTTTCTTTCTGAACTTCACACTAATCCAACAAAATCTGTCTGCACAAAAATGTGGCTCAATACAATTCTGTTTTGTTTGACTGTATTCAAACAAGATTCTATCTAAATTCAACTTTAGTTAGTTAGAATTCTGATTAGATCTGACTGTAGACCAAGCAAATATACATGAACCTGACTGTAGACCAAGAAAATATACATGAACCTGACTGTAGACCAAGAAAATATCTATTAACCTGACTGTAGACCAAGAAAATATGTAAAAACCCAACTGTAGACCAACAGAATATAAATAAACCCGACTGTAGACCAACAAAATGTGCATAAATCCGACTGTAGACCAACAAAATATGTATAAACATGACTGTAGACCAACAAAATATATACATGAACCCAACTGTAGACCAACAAAATATACATGAACCCAACTGTAGACCAACAAATACATGAACCCAACTGTAGACCAACAGAATATACATGAACCCAACTGTAGACCAACAGAATATGCATAAACGTGACTGTAGACCAAGAAAATATATATTAACCTGACTGTAGACCAAGAAAATATGTAAAAACCAACTGTAGACCAACAGAATATAAATAAACCCAACTGTAGACCAACAAAATATGCATAGACCCAACTGTAGACCAATAAAATATGCATAAACCCGACTGTAGACCAACAAAATGTGCATAAATCCGACTGTAGACCAACAAAATATGTATAAACATGACTGTAGACCAACAAAATATATACATGAACCCAACTGTAGACCAACAAAATATACATGAACCCAACTGAAGACCAACAAATACATGAACCCAACTGTAGACCAACAGAATATACATGAACCCAACTGTAGACCAACAGAATATGCATAAACGTGACTGTAGACCAACAAAATGTGCATAAGCCCGACTGTAGACCAACAAAATGTGCATAAATCTGACTGTAGACCAACAAAATATGTATAAACATGACTCTAGACCAACAAAATATATACATGAACCCAACTGTAGACCAACAAAATATACATGAACCCAACTGCGGACCAACAGAATATACATGAACCCAACTGTAGACCAACAGAATATGCATAAACGTGACTGTAGACCAACAAAATGTGCATAAACCCGACTGTAGACCAACAAAATGTGCATAAATATGACTGTAGACCAACAAAATATGTATAAACATGACTGTAGACCAACAAAATATACATGAACCCCACTGTAGACCAACAGAATATGTATAAACTCAACGGTAGACCAAAAAACTATGCATAAACGTGATTGTAGACCAACAAAATATGCATAAACGTGAATGTAGACCAACATAATGTGCATAAACCTGACTGTAGACCAACAAAATATGTATAAACCCGACTGTAGTTCATTTTTTGTTTAACTGCTGGTGCCTGACTCAACTCTCAATCTAAGCCTTTTTTTTTAAAGAATGGTAAAATAGGTGAGGAGATATTTAATACGATAAGGGATCTGGGGAGGAGAGACTCACCACTTCTTTGACTTGAGTCGAGGAGCGGGGTTCCTGGGAATGAGGAACAGAGCTCGCATGGGGTGCATGTCACACAGAGCTAGACAAAGAGAAAGAGATTGCTCAGAAGAATGGCAGTCTTTTTAAGTAAAAGAAAAAGGTATAGACTAGAGTGTGTAATATACTGTAGAAAACCAGTTGAGCAAGATTATTTAAAATCACTCAAAAACGTGCAGGGACCAACCATGCCTTAGCTGATTGGTTAAGAGCTGCAATTGAACAACTGAAAGTACATAAACAGAGTGTAGTATGCAGTGTGGTAAACTTACGGGGAGCTCCCTCAGCCATCTCAATAGCGGTGATCCCCAGAGACCACAGATCACTCTGAAACACAGGGCACATATTCACTCACACACTGAAAGCTAAATATCTCATATTTACGGCTTGGCTGAACTCACACAAGCACACAAATGCATACAATAGTTAGATAGCTGCTAATGTTGAACAGGTCAACATAAAATCACATTATTCCCCCCTGAAAGATTTGGCAGAAGCCGCAACGGCAGCTCAAATGTTCCACAATGACTAGGAATTAAATATTTTTAACTTGGCTTTAAAATTAATATTAAAAAAGGTTTTTCTATAAAGTTAGCATTCTTAAATGTTTATATATGATATAACCCTGTCAGTTCTGACACTGTTAATCTGCTTGCTCTGGATTCTAACGAACTCAGGAACTCCATTTCCCAGCATTCTCACTCTCAGAACTAAATGACTCATCGGAGCATGTGACACTATGCCGTTCCGGTTCGCCCAGCTACTGATTACGCACACCTAGACTTCTGAGTATAAATACCCCTCAGTTCCCTCTCTTACTTGCTGAGTACTGAATCTGGATTCCCTAGCTCTTCTACGATGCGTTTCTCTTTGTTTCCTGCCTTATCGTTTATTGACTCGTTTCTGTATTATCGTTTTCCGTCTTTTGCCTTGCCCAGTTTATTGTTTGTTGCTCTCTGTTGCCGATCTAGCTTCTTATTAGACCACTCTTTTGCTTATTCCCTTTCTTCTTGATTTACCCTGTACTGACCCTGCTTTCTCCTGACTCTGGTATGTCGTTTATTTATGCTGCCTTTATGTTACTGACCCTGTTTGCCTTAGACTATCCTTATATGCTCACACTTATCAGTGTGTATCTCTCTGGTCCTGGTCTTCCTGATAATCCCTCCCGCAACCTAACAAATAAGTTATTACAAATTTCTACTCTCTGGATATACCGCCCCATCTTTTTAGGAAGCCAAAAAAGAGTTTTTTCAATTGTAGATGATGTAAAATGTTGACAGAGAGTGTATTTACTTAATTATACTAAATTAAAAACAAAAGATTAATAATTTTCCAGTAAATGTTCTGTTATGTTGTACATAATACTTTTTATTATACAGTGATATGTCCTAGTAATAAAATTAACCCTACATTATACGTCTACACACACTAACTTTAAGTTGTTCTGAAGTAACAGTGAAAGTGTAATTATACAGGCTGTCTGCTTAAATACCTTGAAGTCATATGTGGCGTCTGGATTTTCGTCACAGGCTATGACCTCTGGAGCCATCCAGTACGGTGTCCCGATGAACGTGTTCCTCCTACCAACCGTGCGATCCAACTGCGCACTCACCCCAAAGTCCACTGTGGAGAGTGTACACGTGCACACGCACACACAAACACACACACACAGACACACACACACACACACACACACACTCAAAGAGTTGGCCTTAATATGTCACTGTATGGTAACAAGCCGAGAGGTCTTTGATGAAGTGTACACGACCATCTGCCTCAGCGGCACTCTTTCCCTATCACCACAGGCAGCGTCACCATGGCAACCCATCACGAACAGCCTCAGCGACTCAAACGGGAAGCATGAAAAGGATAACAACCCTTCAACAAACTCTAGGAGGGCTGCAGGTTCAGCCATCGCTTCCGTTTGAAGGATTAATGGTGTGATTGTGGTTAGGGATGGAACAGTATGGAACTTCTGGGCTTATTATGATTCCTGATAATGTATAAAAATAATGTATAAACATATCATGACATAAGAGAAGAAGTTTATGGATAAACATAGTTTATAAAAGCCTAAATGTGGACACCTGGATTACTGCATCAACAACATCAAATTCATAGAGCTGTTCTATCAAGCAAACACTGTCTGCTGCACTACAGCAGAGTGGCTTTACTGCTCCTTACAACCTGACTGGTACACATACATAAGGTGCACTGAATTAAAATGCGATTTAAAGGACTTTAAGTGCACATCATAGTACGATACAGTATATGAAACAACAATGTCATAGAAGGACCAGAACAATTACACTCACACAAAAGCACACATGCACACACATTCACTCATACACAAAAAACACACCCACACATATACACAAAAACACACCCTCACAGAAAAAGAGCTTTTTTTAACAGTCTCTGTGCTTACCCAGTTTGACCTCTGCATTCTCTGTGAGCAGGACGTTCTGGCCTTTGATGTCACGGTGGATGACCTTATGCTGGTGCAGGTGGGTTAGACCCTATAACATGAACACAATGATGCCTTCAGAAAAGTGGGCTTGTTGAGGCAAGATGTTTGTGAGGTTTAGCCACTTCTTGAGGCATGCAGAGAACAATTCAAGAAGAACTATCATTACTGGGATATATAACATCACAACTATGAGTCGAGTCACAAGTCAGTAACAAGTGAATCTGTTATTTCAGTGATAAGCAATAAGCACTTTACATTTTTGTAATGAATCAGTATAAACATACAGGTTTTAAGCCAATTAACTAAGTTAGTAAAGTCAGTAAAAAATAATCTGAGCCTCAGTAAAAACTCAAGTAAATGAGTCTGAAAAATGAGTCTAAGCTACTAGACTAAGTAAAGAACTTAAGTTAGTAAAGAATAAGTCTGACTAAGCCCATTAGACTCAGTAAAGAGATCAAGTTAGTAAAGCATGAATCTGAGCCTCTAGACTCAGAAAAAAACTCGTCAATGAAGAATGAGTCTGAGCCTCTAGCCCCAGTAAAGAAAGTACGTTAGTGAAGAATGAGTCTGAGCCTCTAGCCTCAGTAAAGAAAGTACGTTAGTGAAGAATGAGTCTGAGCTAATAGCCTAAGTAAAAAACTCAAGTCAGTAAAGAAGGAGTCTGAGTCGAGTTGCAAGTCAGCGTATAACAAGTACAAGCTAAGTCACAACTCGTGACTCAAGTAAAGAAATTAAGTCAGACTCAGTAAACGAAGAACGAGAACAAGTCTAAGGCCCAATCCCATTTTACCCCTTCCCCTTACCCCTCTGTTTTTTGTGTGCATGCCAAGAGGTAGGGGTGTCCTGATTCTTGATAGGCTGGAGGGGTAGGGGGTAGGGATAGGGCTTGTTAGCCCTTCATATAGAGATTTTTCAGAGGCACACTTTAAACTAAGGGGTATAAAAATCACTGGTAAGATGGCAACACAAAGTGACACTATTTTACCAGAGTTTAATGTGTAGTTTCAATGTTGTATGGTCGAATTCTTCATAACAAGCATAACAAAAATCGCAAGTAGTTTGTCTCAGTAGCTAGCTAGCTAGCTAACTTTCCCATTCCACCTTAAATCATGCAACAAACGGCAGAAGCTGCAGCATTTAAGGTGGAACGGAATAAAAATAAAAGCTAATTAAAGCTACTTTAATTAGCATCACAGAGGAATTAAGGAATAGACAATTAATTAATATTAATTTCGGCACCATCTTCCGCCTTTCTGAAGACATACAGTGCACTAAAGTTAACTAGTTAACCAGCAGCAAGTTACTGAACTTTAGTGACGAATCAGGTGCTTGAAGGGTTGTCCCTATTCCTAGGGGGAGGATTTCACCCCGTTACACTCAAAAAGAAGGATTAGTGGTAAGTGGTAGGGCCAAGGGGTGAAATGGGATTGGGCCTGAGTCTAGTTACAAGTCATTAAAGAACAAGTTTAAAATGGGAGACAGGTTACAGTGAAAGTCAGTAAAAAACGAACACGAGTCCATGTTGAGTTGAGAATCAGCTACTGACTCTGGTCCCTATCTATCTGACAGTAACTGAAAAAGCATCATTATGCCACATTTGTGATATTGCCCAGCTTTAGCCCAAAAATAACTTACCCTGAGGATCTCTCTGCAGATGTAGGCCGTCCACTCCTCCTTCAGGGAGTTCCCTTTAGTGTTCTTTATCAGGTCTGTGACTGAGCCTGCACCACAGAACTCCATCACCAACTACAAACACACACACACACACACACAGAGATGCTGTAATAACCGTTGGGATATGGTTTTTAATTTTTCATTAAACATGAGGCCTTCAAAAACACATGATCTCTCAAGGACATCAGACTAATGCAACCGTTATTAAAGGTAGTGCTTAATAGGACACAATGATGATGACACTTCAGATGGGACCAACCCCTTATAATAGATACTGGAGTGAAATGAACTACGATGCAGTTATACAAGGACACAGTAACGCATCCCAACGACCAAACGGCTGTCAGAACTACCGCACCAGAGATTTATTAGATGATATTTATACAGCCAGGCCGGCACTATTAACAAAGAGAGGCGAGGGGAGAAATCGGCTGATAAATTGAAAAGATATGCTGTACATACATCATAAAGGGCTTATCCAATATAAGCCACCAGAGGCTGTGTGTTATTGAGGACTTTACCATGCTCAAAGAGTGTTATTAAGCACAACGCAGGCCAGAGGCCCTGAGGGGCTTGTTATTTTCATAAAATGGTGAAAAAATGCAATATGATAGCATAAACCATTGTTTAGTAAGTACATACTTTTATAATGAATAGTATTTAGAATACACAATTTTTACTTCTTACTTCTAATATGTTAACATATTAGTATATGACTGACAATCAAAATAAAATAATCAGTTTGATCATCAACACAATGTGTTCATAAATTAGAACAATTCTGATAACAGGATAACGTGTGACGGGACGATTTGATGATATATGTGATATACCTCATTATGAAGAAAGCACAGAGATTCCAGTGTGAGTGTGTATCATAAAAAATCAACTGTGTCCACAATTGCAAAACCGTGTGTGTGTTGAAAATTGCATATTATCTCTATTTTTTCCGTTCCCATTCATTTAATGAAAATGAAGTCAAAATCTTCCGCCATGTTGGCGATCCTGCCACCTGATTCTGCGCAGTAGAGAACAGAGGAGGGAGAAAGGCTGTGGAGAGCAGCCTACTCATTTAAATAACCCCGCCCCTGAGGGCTGCCTCGCGGTCACAGACTGCAGAGCGGGGCGGAGCGAAGCTGACGGTCTGTTATTGGTCCCGCCCATAAGTAGCCCTTTTACCATAACCACACCTTTTTTGAATAGAGCTGAATAACGTTTTAAAAACCGAATTCTGTGGGGATATAAAAATTTGACAATATAAGCAGAGGTTATATAGCTGCTGCATTTAAATAATGGAGGATTACAGTATATTAGAAAAAAACGTGATTGAATGTTGTCTGTTTTGCCATTGAAACCTATGGGGATGGGTGGAGTTACACAGCTTTCTGCAGCCGAACAGCAGGGGGCGCCCGACCTGTGGTGGCTTCACTTTTAAGAGACGATGCTCTGTCCAGCTATATACAGTCTATGAGAGAAACCATTAAAAACTGGTAACTTAAAAATGGCCGAAACTAAAAACACACGTCTTAATTACAAATGACAATTACACTCCAATTAAAACAACAAAGATCTACTCTAAGTGCTGGTAACAGAGTGATGCTTTAGATGGACACCCCATTTCTGTTTTTAAAGTGTATCAGGACACGAGGATGATGTAACAAATGAAACAAATTACTATTACTACTATTAAATAAAAATTTAATAAGACCAATTACCCAGCCCACTCATTAGGACTTCCCCTATCACTAGTAATATCCCAACACCAGGAGGGTGAATACTAGCACATGCCTCCTCTGATACATGTGAAATCAGGTACTACCTTTTTTCGAGCTGCTGCTGATGCAGCATTGCTGAGTATCATCACAGGGCACTCGGAGGAAAGCACAGCGAATTGGTTCTGATACATCAGCTCACAGACAGATGCCTTGTGTCGATCAACATCTGCTTTAGAGTGATGTGGGGAGAGAGCACCATCTACCCACCCAGGGAGAGAGCAAGGCCAATTGTGCTCTCTCAGGGCTCCGGTAGCCGATGGCAAGCTACATGAACAGGATTTGAACCGGCGAGTAGGTATGTGTTTTAAAGAATGTTAATTGCTTGCACTTGAACTTTAGAAATGGAATGTCACGTCCATCTGGTGCCCATTATCTCCAATAATTCATGTCGCCTTGCTATGAGCACGCTGGCCAGTGTTCACCCTTACTCACAAGATAACACCTCACAACTTATACAGGTTCCAAAGTTGTCTCATGAGCTGAGGAAATCGATTCATGATCAGTTTATATACTGATGTTCCAGGATTTTGGCATGTTGCTGTAGTTCTGAGCTCTTTTTCTCTTTTTGGATATAAGTAACTCTACCTGTCAATCTGTTCTTGTTTTAACGGCACTGCTGATCTACTCAGCCTTCCTGCTATAGCACCCCCCCCCCCCCCCACCTATTTATAGTTACTGCTTCCATGACGTTTCTGTGGTTAAAATGAGGTGAGATATATAGTTAAAAGCAACTCGCCATATTTCCACTGACAGGTCTTCATGCAGTGACTGACTGTATGTATCAGTGTAGTTTCACACTATACTGCAGGTTTCACTACTGGTCACAGATGCTGACAGCGGTCACGGCTGCTGAGCAAGCTGACCTTGGAAGAATGTCCTCTTCTGAGGTATGGTTGAGTCTGCATGCGTGCGTGCGTGTGTGTGTGTGTGTGTGTGTGTGTGTGTGTGTTTGTGTGTGAGCATGTCTGTCTGTGCTCCCTGACCACAGACAGTGATAGAGCATGTAGCAGCAGTCTTGTGACACACTGCAGCATGTCATAAGTCTGCAGTGTGTTGTGCTGAGAGCACACAATCCTTCCCACAAGGGAAGTATGTCTGTCAAGAGTTCACACACACACACACACACACACATTGAAGTCAGGACATGAGATCACACACCTCATACATGTATTACCCACATGCTACCTATAGTTTTGTGCATACGTCAGAGCCCTCACTTCATTTATTCAATTCTAAAGCTATTCAAATTTCAGGAGATATTTCTGAGATTGGTTGTAAGATAATCCACATGTTTAAGACATTGACAGTCAAAGTTTTTCAGTCAGATGAGTCATAGATGAGTCTTAGATGAGACTCAAAGGCCTCAAAGGCATGCTTTGAGGAATGAAGGGGATGCATTTAGCCCTAAGATCACTGTGACAGCTGATAAACATGGTGGGGGAAGCATCAAGCTCTGGGGCTGTTTTGCTGCTAATGGAACTGGTGCATTGTGCAGAGTGGATAGACGTATTTAGTGTTACTTTAAGGTTTGAAGTTCGGAAGACATTTGTTAAAATAAAATACAGAAGCTGTCGATGTTGACACTTTACTGTACATCCTGTACATTTGCACTCCTGGACACTACTTGCACTTAACTTAAATACAATACTTGCACAGATTTATGTTTAGTATTTGTCTCATTCTTATCTGGTTACTTTCACACGTTGTATAGTTTTTGTTTTTATATATTCATGTATTTATTATTCTTTCATCCTTTTGTATTTTATATATATCTTATATAGGTATAATTAATATTTCAAATCTCAGTTTAGAACCTTCTGTAGTCTTATATTTCTTACTGTGCTTTCTTACTGTACTACCCATTCTATTGTTGTTTGTTTTTACTGTGTTATGTATTTGCTACTGGCTGCTAACTTTCTTTTGGGATCAATGAAGTATCTATCTATCTATCTATCTGTCTGTCTGTCTGTCTATTTACTCAAAAAAGGACTGACCACCTCAAAGGTAAGGTCTTCAAAATCACTACATTTTTTGGAATGATCTAAATAGCTTTAAACCTGAACTTTGAAAGTGAGTAAAAATCTCCATGCAGATTTTGGAAAACTAAAACCTCAACTTGAAAAGAATGGAGTCTGATAGTAAAAACCTAATACCTTGCACTAATATGCCAAAAGTTATGGGATAGCAGCATGTACCTAATCATAAAATGACTTATGGCATGACTTAAGAACGGCCATACCTGTATAAGTTGTGAGTTGTTATCCAGTGACTGAGATTAAACACTGGCCTGTGTGCTCATGGCAAAGTGACAGGAATGATCAGAGTTTAAGAATGGACCGATAGTGGTTGCCAGATGGAATATCCATTTAAAACATTTCTCAATCCACATTGTCACGTGTGTACCAGAAATACATCAAAAGATCTCGAAAGATCTCACTTTCTTTACACTTTTTTTGTCCTGAAAATGTACAAAAACAAGAACACACACACTCTCTCACACACAACACAGCACAGCAAAGTGCAAATAACACCACAGCCGCAGCTTTTGGCCTCAGTGAGCGAGCGTCAACACTCTTCCTCTCTCTCACTAACACTCTCTTTCTCTCCTTCTCACACACTTAAATTTTTGGGTACTTGATCACTGCTTGGCCATGCAGTTGGACACATTAGGACTGACCCATAGCTGGTCGTCTATGCCTGGTGGATTCTTCTTGACGAAGGCTCCGTAATAAGTGGCGATGTTGCGGTGGTGGGAGTACTTTTTCAGCATGTTGATCTCTGCTTTGATTTCCTCCTCTTCATCCTGTCAGAGGAAACACACACACACACACACACCACTGAGCACAGAGTGAAGAAACCAGTGTGTGCATCCTGCTGTCTGCATGTGCACCGTAAGCTTTTCACAATGCAGTGCCAACACGACGGTCAAAAGAGAGAGAGAGAGAGAAAGGTTAAGAGAAGAAGAGAGAGAGAGAAAAAGAGAGAGAGAGTGGATACAAGGTTGAGAGAGTGTTTTGCTTACCCCCGTGACATCCATGACCTTGATTGCGGCAAGCTGCCCTGTCTTGACATGGCGGCCCTGGAGAGATAGAGAGAGAAAGAGAAAGAGAAAACAGGAATTTAAATTATTTGACCTTCCAATATGTGAACAGTGTGAACATTATGCAATTCTGATTAATTTTGGTCATAAAAATAAGATTTTTTAAATACTGAAAGTGGAGCAACTGTCTAAGTGTTGGATTTATAAGTGGCCTTAAATACCAAAGACGCTCATGAATATGTCTACGCAGATGATCGTGGTGGTCAGGAATCGAGGTGTGTTCAGGTAAAATTCTGGCATATTGCTATCTCGGCAGCAGAAAACAGGTGCGCCACTGACTGATATAAACCCCAACAACAGTCAACAGTCAGATGTTCATTGATATCTTGGCTACGTAGGTACTGATCACAAGTACATCCCTGCTCATTACACTCACAAGAACAGGCCGTAGTGCACAGACCCAACTTTTGCATCAACAGTAAACAGAATACACAATAAAATAACATTCTTGTTCCCGTAAATGACCTGCTCACACAACTACACAGCATCAATGATCAGGTCTGTTTCCTCTGCTGAGAGGTGCAGAAGCACTGCACTGTTAAAATACCAATCCGCCAAAGTCAGAGCACATCTGGTTCTTAAAGGTAATGGCAAGTGACACACTGATCGTAGTGCAGCAATATAAGCTCCAGATCATTTACCAGTGTTAGAACCTAACCATGCAGCCCCACTAATGAAAATATCCAATATATATATATTTATATCAGTCATAACTTTCCAGGGTTTTTATCCTCATATCCGGATTATGCTTTTTACAGCCACAACACTGACACTAGTATAATATAACACCAGTATTACAGGTAGTGTGATGGGCTTTGTGCATGCTGAAGCACGATCACAGGTGGACTAAACACATAAGCTCCTCTGGCAAATGCTGCTGTTGTGTAATAGCTGAAAAAACCCTCACTGCCCAGAACGACTGAAACAGGCCCAAAAAGCACTGTGCCTGAGCTTGGCTACTGATGCTGCCATTTTTATTTGCGTGTCACAATGACACCAGCTGACGGTTCTGCTCGGGTTGGACAAGCCTCCAAAAGCGTTACGTAAGCTGGAGCGTTAGGCCGGGAGGAATTCAGGATGGAGCGTGGATAGGAATGTGGAACTGAAGAGCTCTTTTCCAGGTTGTCGCTGATTGCCTCTTATTTTTCTATTATTCTCCACCATGTCCCCAGAGTTCATATCCAGGACAAACACAGGGCCTCCAACCAAAGAAAACAAACAACAAACGCAGGAAACGGGTGCCATGGATACAGATCACCTGAGCAGCCACCAGGCAGCCAAGAGGAGAGAAGAAAGAAGACTCAGAGGAAGATTCAGTGGGCATTAAGGCTGACACTTCTCTACTGATCATAACAGTGTGAAACAAATGTATATTCTGGTGATGAGTCAGGTAAAAGAGTTTTAGAGCCTTAAATACCTTAATAATTCACTGCTTTACTAGATTTTAAGGTCTTATAGGTTACAATAAGTCTATCTTTCACCCCGCAAACAGTCTTTTTCACTCCTCGCACCTGTGCCATTAAAATAGCAAAGACGCTTGTGAGTGTAGTTGTTTGAAGTGAGGTGTTTTCAGGTACATTTCTGGCATATTGTTATCTTTGCCCCACTGACTGATTAGAACCCTGACAACAGTCAGCAGTCAGATATTCATTGCTATCTCGGCAATGCAGGCATCCTATTCACACTTAGGGTGTGCACACCTCCGTTTATTACACACACAAGGATGTAAAGCAGTGCACAAACCCAACTTTTACATCAACAATAAACAGAATAAATAATAACATTCCTCATTATAAAAAATAAAAAACGTTGACAATCCTTAATCAAGCTGCGCAGTGTCCGATTGATTGATCACCTATAGATCGCTGAAATAGGTCCCAGTGTGTGTAAAAAATTGTGCTAAATGTGGGCTCTGTCTTTCTATAAGAAAACTATATTAAATCTGCATTGACATCAGAGAAAGTCATCAGGTCAATTTAAATCTATAATATTTTAATCAAATATTGGTGAAAGACTTTTTGTGTTAGATCACCTTGTGAATCACAACAAACTGCATGATATTCTGAATAAATTATACACAGCATGCACACTTTAAAAGAGAAATGGAGAGAGAGGGAGATAGAGGATGAGAAAAAGTGCAAAAAAGGATAAGAAAGGGTGAGAGAGAGAGAGAGAGAGAGAGAGAGAGAGAGAGAGAGCAGTGGGCTCACACTGACAGGAGAGGAACACGATGCAAGTGGGTGAAAAAAAAAATGAGAGGGAAAGAGAGAAAGAAAGACTGACAGAGATAGAGCAGAGAGGGAAAGTGAGGACAATAAAGGATGAGTGAGAGAGACAGAAAGAAAGAGAGAGTGAGTTAGAGGAGGAGAGAGATATAAATACAGCAAAGCTTGGAGGAGAGAAAAAGAAGCTGACAGGGGAAAAAGAGATGAATAGTGGTATACAGAGGCTGACAGGGATGGTGGAGATAAAGTTGGAAAGAAAGGCCAAGAAAGAGTGAATAAAAAGGAGATCGAGAGATTGACACTGATGGTGGAGAGGGAAACACAGAGGGAGAGTAAGGACAAGAAAGAGAGAAGAAGAAGAAGAAAAAGAAGAGGGGTGACAGGTGAAAGAGAAACAGGAAGTGAGAAAGAGGACGAGAGAGAGAGAGAGAGAGAGAGGGTAAGAGAAGATGAGAGGGGGGAGAAGAAGAGGCTGACAGAAACAGGAGAGTAACAGAAAGGGAGATAGTGGATGAGAGAGAGAGAGAGAAAGACAGAGAGAAAAGGAGAGGCCGACAGAAAAGAGTAAAAGAAAGGGAGATGTATGAGAGAGATAGAGAAAAAGACAGAGGCTCGCAGAAACAGAGGTGGAGATGAAGAATCTGACAGAAACAGAAGAGAGAAAACAAAGAGAAGTAAGAAGATGAGAGAGAAAGGTTGATTGACAAACTTGGAGAGAGATAAACAAAGGTATAGAGAAGAAAGAGAGAGGATGAGAAAGATATAGATAAAGAGAGAATACAAAGAGGCTAACTGAAACATTGAGAAAGGTAAATACAAGGAAGGATGAGAAAGAGGGGGAGAGAGAGAGGGGGAGTGACAGAAACTGGGAGAGATAAACAGAGGTAGAGAGAGGATGCGCAAGAGAGACAGAGAGAGAGATAAAGAGAGTGAGAGAGAGAGACAGAGAGACACTTGTGAGTCACAGGCTCACACCAGTCCCATCAGTCCTCATTAATGATTTTTCCACTGTCGGAAAGTATTAACGAACGGAGCAGCCCTAAATCACCACACAGCGGCGCAGTCACCATCACCACACGAGCGGACTGGACAGGATCCTAATTACACTCCCCTCGTAAAACACAGCCAAGCATGCAGCTCTCCGGGCTCTCAGGAACTTCTGCCCTGAGAATGACATGCCATAACATCTGCCCATTACTCACACACTGCTCACACCGCTCCTCCGACTGACGAGTGAGTCATCAGATCCCGCACTTTTCTATGTAGCGGAAAACACGTAACACAACCCTGATGTTTTTATTAACCTCTCAGACCTCAAAGCTGATCAGACAAGATACGTACAGACAAATTTCAAAATCAAAACAATCCTAACTCTGCTGTTTTTGCTGTATAATTTGTTTTATTGACGACAGTGTGGCACGCTGTATCAGACGCCACATCAGCAAGACTGGTTGAGGTTGCTCAAAAACTTCACGTGGTTTTGAGGAAGTGTGTGATATTCTAGGATTCCTGGAACGCAGTTTGCACTATGCTAACAACTGAATATAGGTCCAAACTATCTGTTAGCTGGATTAGCCTAGCAGACGCCACTACAATCAGGAGACCGCTGGTTTGAATCCCGTTCATGTAGCTTGCCATCAGCTACTGGAGCCCTGAGAGAGCACAATTGGCCTCTGGGTGGGTAGATGGTGCTCCAGATTAGCCAAGCGGATAAACTTTACATACCTGCATAATTTTTGGCTAATACTGCTAATGACACTGATGATTTGATGATGACTGATTAACTTCAGTAGAGAACACTGATTAGGAAATGATGGATTACCTCTCTAAAACCTCTTTGATGAACAAAAAAAAAAATACAAAAAAACATTTTTTGTCAATTCTAACGTTTCTAAAGGTTTGTTAATACCCCTTCTAATGTAAACATTAAAACTACTTAAAGTTGCACTTACTGCTTGGCTAGTAGACAAGCATGGCCAGAAGAATAGAACTCTTTTGAGCAGATAAACAGGAACTTATTAGCACCAAGCATCTTTAATGCCAGGTATGGGCTAAAAAGCCCCACCCCTCTCCAGTACTGAGTTGCACAGCAGTGGAACTGTGTTCCAGTTGAACGGTAGACGGTAGAGTGCACCGTCCAAAACGATTTTAAAATAGAGTAAGTAGGGAAGTTGGGTATTATGAGATGGGGTGATCATTATTCTACGTTCAGACCTTAACTCACTAACTCCTGTCACTGAATCCAATCAAATACTCACAGCAATACTTCAAAATCTAGTAAAAAAGGCTTCCCTGGACAGTACTGCATTTATTCCAACATTCTTATTTCATACCTTTGGTTTCAGGAACAACAACAAATGAGCAGATGTCCAAAATCGATATTAATCCATACAGTGTATGAGTAATGTGAGTGTATGTAAGTTCTGTGGTTGAAGTTTAACAAAGTTTAACAATGTCATACTGTGCCGCGCTATTCCACAGAAATGTGGATCTGCATCTCTATAAAAATATTTTGAGAGCCAGTCAGCATGTCGGCAGCATGCAAACCCATTTGATATGTAGCTGTTATAATAGAGTCCCGTGAGAACATCTAGAGAAACCAGTTTCACGAGGCATTGAAAGGGTGATGAAACAGAAGAGCGTAGAGGGTCAGTGACGAGAAAACTTCACACAACCATTGCCACATATTCCTCAAACTAAGACAGGAAGAGAGAGAGAGAGAGAGAGAGAGAGAGAGGCAGAGTGAGTGTAGATGCACACAGTGTACCCTGTCAAGCTGAAGTACAGCTGCAGGGTTGCATGCCGTTACATAACTACAGAAAAAACAACATTGTCGTTGTCCTCGCCTTCATTACAGTCTTAACCAAATGTGCTGCTTTTCACAGGAAAGCTTCCGATCGCCTGTCCTCCTGTGAATGTGTGAGCCATGTGCTGCTAAACTGAAAAGTACTCATTAAAGATGCCTGGTGCAGCCAGGCCTAGCTTCCTGCTCTACTCTACAGAATGAAGGCTAAAATATTAGCGCTACACATTGACCCTATTTACACATGGTCCTTCTCACTACTTGTGTGTCAGTTATTATCGCTGTTTTGGTTGGAATGGGAAGAGTTTTGTCACACTTTTTTGCTCTTCTTCCAACTGTGTCAAATCCAGTCAATATAACACCCACAACCTTCCACCAATCAAAAACTATTCTCCAGATCTTCATCACCAGATTACTGATTTCTCTCACCTGTGCACAATCTTGCTTGGACAATATTAAACTATATTGTTTCCTGGGTTGCAAAGTACTGCCAACCTGTTTGTTGCACACTGTTTGGTATTCTTGTGTTACTGCTCTTTTATTGTTATTCTAATCTATTTATACTTTTAAAGGTCTCCTTCCACTAAATCCACTTTTTCTTGTTCTTTGTGAAATACAATAGGTCTCTGTATATGCATGCTGAACATGAAACTGTTCCTCAACCTCCATTGTCTGCAGTAGCTAGTAAAAGAACATATTCAGAAAAACAAGTCAATCAGGAAAAGCATCCGTGTCTACGACCTAGACAGCGCTCATCAGATAGGAGCTAACAGCGCTAAGAACAGCATGGCAGTTCGTTCCTGTGTTATTTGTGCAAATAACACATCAGTATTACATGCTTTGCGCGGTAATTCAGAGCTAAGCAATAAAACGTTAGAATTTGTCTATGCAACACCACCAGCGAAGTACAGTTGAGATAGGTAGGTGTATGTTTAAAACAGTTTTGTTTACATTAGTTAAAATTTAAACTTTCTGGACCTGGACTACATACCTCTGTGTGTAACTCTAGGTTTACATAGGATCTCCGGTGGATTTTGTGTTTTACGGATACTCTAAGACTAGGTCAGTGGCTGATCTGCAGTACACATGTTGTAAAGTAACATATGGCATTGCAAAGACTGTTATTAGTGTAAAAATGTCTTTATTTTAAAACATTTTTAACTGTTGTTCATCTCGTCTGGGCCTTCTGGTGTCGCTGTGCTGTTAGCCAATCAGACGCAATATGTTTGCATGTATGAATATTCATGAGCAAAATCCGAAATCCTATTACCCCCCTCCTCCTCTACCTGACTAAAGCAGTGTTATAATGGATCACTGGAGCACTTTTTTTCCACAAAAAAAAGCTTACAGGGCATTCATTCACACTAGAGACCACTATTAGACATAAAAAAATGGAATTAGACCTTTAAACAAATCTGATGAGACTGTATCTCTTAAAACATGCTACCTCATGTGTAGCCATGTGACATGGAGGCAAAGTCAAATATTGAGCTCACTGAGCAACTAGAACTGTTTGCCTCATACCAAAATTCACTAATCCTCACTGACATAAAATGTTTAATTAACTGTGATATTGAGTTAAAGCCATATCGACCAGCACTACTTTAATATGAAAGAAACATGAAAAGAGATGTGCCACAATGTCACCTCGCTCGTCACCCAGTCTCCATTTAATTCTAAACTGAACTTCAAGCACAATATAACTACATCAGGTCTGGTTTTAGTGAGAGCGGTGACAGTAAATCAAAGTGTAATCAGTCTCAGGGGTGTAGCGAATGAGGCCATGACGCTAGCTGAACATTTACTCTGAATCTGAACACTGTGAGCAGCTCAGTCTGGTGATAAAAGCTTAAAGCTACATCACCGGAGAAGAGCTTACACTACCATCAAATAAACATGATGGTACATATTTAATTTTAGGTTGAAACCTGAACGGCTAGAGTCATAAAATAAGTCTGTAGGGATCTATGGATTTCTGGCTGCAAAATGTTTGAGAACCCTGTTCTAAGTAACCACAGAAATTGAGATGTTGAGGGATTAGATGAATCAAGGGGTTTTTACAGTCCTCAACAATGCTTAAGCCACATGTAAAATATATTTTAAATATATTGGAATGTATATTTGCAGTCAAAATATATAACAATGTAGGTGCAATAGTATTTTTTGCTATGTGGCACAAAAAAAAATATTTTACTTCTGAATACACACTGTAAACCCCAAATTAGTCTGAACTCAAATAAATAAAATCTCTTGTATGTAAAACTTAATATTCCTAAACATTACAGAACTATTGTGAGATAGGTGAACATTTGTGGTAGCTTTATACTCAAAATGTGATGTTTATGATGAATCAACTTATAATATTTAAATTCAGCCTATTGGCATTGGCAATAGCTATTTGCATACTGGGTGTGTCCTCCAGTTACTGACACTCAATCTATGTGTAGTCATTCTCCCCAACAATCTTCCCTACTTTGGAGAAACTTGCTGATCAAATATAATGTTTAACAGCCTGGCCTTGATGTTGTTGTGGGCTGTAAAAGCAAGTTAGTGTTTTATTTATTAAAATATTAATATTTATTTTATTTTACTGCATCATTATTTTTATTTAGTGAATTATGCCCTCATTAAACAGCATTAAACAAATCGCTAATATAAGTTTGATAAAGACTAAAACTAGGTTTAATAATTCAGACAAATTGTGTTAATTAGATACAAAAGTATCAATTTTTTTATTAATATTTCAAGTCAATATTTTACTTGTTTTAAAAAACTAAACTACATACAAATCACATACAAATACAAAATTTTATTTACCTAAATGTAAAATTTGACATTGATGTAAAAAAAATAAAATAAAATAAATTCAGTTTAATTCAAAGAATTAAAAAAAAAAAGTAAACTAAACTCATTCAGGCTTACAGTGAAGAGTGAATTACTCAAATCATGATATATGTTGGATTACTAAGTTTTGGATAAAATTCTAATATAAATATTGCAATATATATCACAGTAAGAAAATTCCAAAATCTGTTTTTTTTCTAATATTGTGTAGCTCTATCTACACTGTGCATAATCTACATTTGAGAATAGTCTGTCTGGTGAAACACTCAACTCTTTTTTGTTTGTTTGTTTTTCAGCTATGCCAAATGCATATTTATGAATAAGCACCAAGAGTCTATTTCCCTATTGTTTTTCATGCCTGGCAAATATTAACAACAGCACTACTACTGACGTCTGAAGTGTGTGGAAATGGCTCTCAGCTGGGCGAGTGGGTAGCCACTCTGCGATAGTGCCTGTTGAGGTACTCCTGCTCTCAGAGTGATGTTAGCAGACATTGCTGCGGTGTTTCATCAGCAGTCCTGCAGACGGCTGAAGTCCCATTGACCTGGGAAAAGCACGGAGCGGATGAATAACTCACGGGTCTTCCGTAACGCAGTCGAGCCGGTGTGTGTATTTGTATGCTGCTGCGCACACTGCAATACCCAAAACTGAAACACTGAAAGCATGAATCGTTTAGAAATGAGGAAGTTATTTTGGTCTGTTCTTTTTTTTCTCCTTTTCCTTTCAATGCCACTCTCAGTCAGAACGACGACAAAAAATATCCACTACTTCCTCCAGCGTAGCCTAGCAACAGGCCTGGCAGGCGGAGGAGGTTGAACATTTTCACACTTTTGGCCAGACAAGCTCATCTCTTTGCTGAGACACGCGACCTACCATGACCCTCTCAGATCCATCTCTACAGTACGGAGAGAGGTGAGAGGTTTTACAGTCTCTCAGCTCGCCCTCCACACACAGATGACTCAATCAACAGAACAAATGTACTGAAACGACTTGTGGAACGAGACAGAACGGGATGTTCCTTCCATACACCAAACGGACCAGCGCGGCCCAATAACAGAAAACTCACTTTAGAACTGATATCAAGTGTAGGATCACAACGTTCAACATATCAAACTCCCTACAATTACAACTATGAAAACATGTGTAATAAAGCCTGACGCTCTGCACCAGAGATAGGATATCGAGCGCACGTCAGCAGAAAATACAGGATCAGATACTGAGGGGACATAAGAAATTAAATCTTATTCAATCCTGAAACTATAAAATCCTATAAATAGTCTAGCGTCAATGTGATGTCATTAGCAGTGCATTTTTTCTATTGCCTCATCTTAAAATAGCAACATTATGTTGCATTTTAGCTCAAAATACCAGTTTAAAAATAATTTGGATGCTTTACTTACATGTAATAAGAAAAGCTTATCATTTGAATGCACACTGAACTGAATGTATTTGTTAACTGAAGAAAGAAGGGGATTGAATATTGTATATAAAACTGTAAGGGTTCTAATGGCTTGAACTATTTTTTTTTTAATTTTGTAAAGGCAGCCGTGTTAAAGTTAGTGGTGTATCTCTTTTTAAAATCTATTTTTTACATTTTTCAGCTGTTTATCTGCTAATGAAGTTTAATTTCTTTATATATATTGTGATATTATATGTAGTCCTAGTCACAGACCTATATAAAAGCCCAGTCATTCAAAAATATATAAATAAATAAATAATAATAATAAAAAATACAGTGGCGTACACTCTAAAAAACAGAGGTACGATATGAGTACTTTTTTGTACTCGAAGGTACATTCTTTATAATTGTTCCCTCAATGGTACAATATTGGTCTTTACAGGGTCAGATTTGTTCCCTCTGAAGTACAAAGTCATTTCTAACAGCAATAAGTACAGATTTGTACCATTTAACCAGCCAAAAGGTACATTCAGTATTCTGCATCACTGTACTAATGAACAGTATATATTTAAATTGCACATTTTTTATTTGAAAGCCAGACAATTTTGTATCATCAAGTTTTTGAGCCATTTTTAGTTGATGACAATGTTTATAATCTTTAAAATCTTTACTGGCACAAAAACCATGGGTACAAAAAAGGACTTTCACTGAAAGGTACTTTTTTGTACCTCAATATAAGGTACAGCCCCAGCGACAAGCTTTGTACTCTTTTAAGTACAAATCTGTACTTATATTTCTTAGAGTGTACCGTGAAACCGCCAGAATCTTGAAAAATACCATGATACACATTTTTGGTCATACCGGTCAGCACTATCTGTGCACTATCATTCCACAAGCTTCATTTACTTGTGCCGGGGGCAGTTCTGTGTCTCTCAGCTTGTCCAGAAATGCATGTGAAAGGTTTGTCTTTTAGGAGTGGCACAAAGCACAAATAACATTTCCTGACCGTAGAGGGAGTTCACAGACATAACTTTACTTTTTTCTTTTTTCAGGAGATAAAAATGTTGATAACATTCAATAATATCAGCTGATTCATAATTTGATTGCAGCCCTGTAGTTAAAAATACCCTATTATCATTTGCACTTCACTTGATCATTTTAACTGTGCCATGCAACACTGCCAGGTGACTACTCATAAAACTGTAAATGTTCTGAATGTTTTGACCAGCAGTCTATGTAGAGTCAGTGTGTTAGCCTTTTTAAATAAGTCCTAAAATATTTAAAGTTAGAATACTGAATTGTTTACCCAATTATATTTTTAACCCTGAGCCTGCAGAGAGAGGAAGCACCAAAACAGGTCCAAGGACCAGCATGCTTTGAATAACCATCGCTTGCAGGCCTGGAGCACAGAACGAAAACACAAAGCCATCCAAGCACCATTGACAAATGGCCTTTCTGTCTCAGGGCTACAGCACTCAGTCGAGCTTGTTGTGGTGAGAAAAAAAAAATTAACAATCTTTGAAAGCATTCATCTCGAAAATAAATCGAAGCTGAGTGCAGTGAGAGCGGCCTGTCGCCTCCTTTTTATTCGCTACTGTTTCGGCTCACTTTCAAACTGCACCACATGTGAGCCGGAGACATGCGGCCCTGACGCAGCACACTCTGACCCAGAATCCATTTCTACCTCACGCGGGGCACCTTTTTAATGGCTCGCCTTAGACTCCCAAGATGGCGCTCCATCAGTAAAAGAGCCACAAGGGATTCAGCGCAAGGACATACAGAGCAAATCAAAAGCTGCCTCTCCTGCCCGGCGTGGTCAGCCAAATATAGCTGACAGTACAGCTTGGTGGAGATTCTGGTCTGTCTGTAAAGTATGATCTGCTCCCACTGTCCTGTAGCTAACTACTAATACAGAACTATTACAGAAATGCAGCTAAAGCAAGCAATACTGACAATGTCAGAGAAATGACGCTGATACTAAATGGTCACTTATCAATAGTATTGTAAATACTATTGTATCGATAATTAATAGTAGCTGTGTGATGAGACACTCATCTTATATAGTTATGTTCATAAAGTTTTAAAAGTTCAGAAATCAATATTTGGTGGAATAACCATGGTTTTTAATCACAGTTTTCGTGCATCTTGGCATGTTCTCCTCCACCAGTCTTACACGCTGCTTTTGGATAACTTTATTCCACTCCTGGTGCAAAAATTCAAGCAGTTCAGCTTGGTGGTTTGATGGCTTGTGATCATCCATCTTCCTCTTGATTTTAAGCAGTCCTTTATTTTTTCCACAGCTGTATATATAAAAATATTTTGTGAGTAATGGTTCTCTGCTTCATGAATTATGTGTAATCTTTATGATTTACCATATGCAGTAAAATATAGAACAGTATGTACATACTGCAGCTGGTTTTACCATAAACACAACAACTTCGCTCCTGTATGATCTCACATGAGTCTCTTCTGGTGTCTGACTGTTGTCCGAATACCCCCAGTGAGGCTTCTGTTTTCAACCGACAACACTCCTGAGGGATCTATACAGACCTGGCAACATATAATCAAATCTATAATCTGCACTGTCTTGTTTTTACTTGCAAAGTATTGCTAATTTATTGTTTCTTCTGAATTCAGGGGTATTCATTTGTCGGAGTAACATAATATAGCTTTATACATTAAAAATAAAGGGGTTCCCACAAACAAAAACATTGAACATATAAACATATGTTTTTGGGTTTTTAAACAGTATAGTTTGGGATGAAAGCTTCTCTCCAATGTTTTGTAAAATAGTGTCAGCAGATGTACTTGGTAAATCCTGTAATCTTGATTTTTTTTCTAGTTTGTGTAGCACTAGTGGTCAGTTAGTTATTTTTTCAGTGCTTTTAGTGCTTGCCAGGCTTAAGGACTAGGTGACATGAATAAAAGCATGATCTGAGCGGGGTAGTCCTACAGTAAGAAGCAGCCGTGCTCAGATTAACCTATTTCTGAGGCTGAGTTCAGCAGACGCCACTAGTGCACGGAGCTGTTCCCGTTACGCAACAGCAAAGTGAAGCTGGGTCAGGAAAAGTAGCCCACTCTGTTTAACGACCCAGTCTCAGAACAGATAGCCATCACGCTTGACCAGGGAAACACAATAGGACATTCCCCAAAGCACACAACCTAGCACTATACTTACACTGTGCATTCTGTTAGTTACAGTGTGTATCTGTTGATTCTAATATTGGAAGCAAAGTAAATTTGATTTAAATTCACAGTGTGAGTCATCTTCCTCCAAAAGCAGGTGACAGTTACATGCTGGCAACTGTGAAAAAAACTGGATTGTGACAGATTCTAATTCACACCACCACTGACTTCAGAGAACAAGTGCTGTACAGCAACAAAAGGCTTAAAATGCCAAAGACTGGGAAACTGGGACTGGGAATTTATCTTGGCATAGTTGAATAATGAGCTTAATTATGAAGCTTTATAATGTGTTTAATAAAGAGTTGTGTACATGGAAGTGACTTCATGACTTCCTTTGAGCACTGTTTCCTTCCTCGGCATAGCATTTTACCTGTAAGCCTGTTACTTTTCTGTATATGACTTCGTAAAAAATTACACCATGAAAAAGCCATAAGCTTCAATCTTCTCGTATCATCAGCACTCCTCAGTACTCAAACTTTTGAGTGTTTAAAGTGAGACAAAAGAGTTTCAATAAGTATAGTTCTACAGTATATCATATAAGTCATGTTGAGACCACTGAAAGCCACAGTAAATCACATGTACACTGACATTTATAGCAAGAAAAACATACATTCTTATGGTAAACAAAAAAATTCTAGGGCAAAGTTAATCCAGCAAACTCTGCTACATTAATATTCTAGCCCTGTATAGCTTGTATCTTCTAGTTCACAGACAGATCATTTGTAAAGAGCTTGTGAACTGAGTAAAATAAGTAAAACAAGTAGTAGGTGATGCCCTGACACTAGGATCAGGAAATCGCTGGTTTAAATCCTGTCCATGCAGCTTGCCATCAGCTGCCGGAGCCCTGAGAGAGAACAACTGGCCTTGCTCTCTCTGGGTGGGTAGATGGTGCTTTCTCCCCACATCACTCCAAAGGGTGATGTCGCTCAGTACAAGGCATCTGTGAGCTGATGTATCAGAACAGAGTCGCTGGGCTCTGAGTGGTCCAGCGGGCTAAGCGCTGGTTCACCAATTCGAATTCTGTTTATGTAGCTGGCCATCAGCTACCAGACCCCTAGGAGAACGCAATTGGTCTTGCTCTCTCTGAGTGGGTAGATGGCGCTTTCTCCCCACATCATTTTAAAAGGATGATGTCGCTTAGCACAAAGCAACTGTGAGCTGATGTATCATAACCACAGCACGATGCTAGTGATGCTACTCAGAAATGCTACATCAGCAGCAGTTCAAAAAGAGGCGGTGTCTGACTTCAAATGTATGGGAAGAGGCGTGTGCTAGTCTTCACCCTGCTGGTGCCGGGGTATCACTAGTGACAGGGGGAGTCCTAGTGAGTAGATTGGTTAATTGGCCATGTAAATTGGGAAGAAAATGCGAAACAAATTACTGTCTGACTTCCTCCTGGTGCATCACTAGTGATAATCGGCATAGCTAAAAAATTACAATATTTTTTAAAAAGTAAAAAAAAAAGTATGATCAGTGATGCTGAACACTTTGTTTCATTTCATTTCTATAAATAGAGTGTAAAAATACACTTTAAACTGACATTTACTGTCTCCGCCTCTCCAGGCATTCTATAAGCTATGCTACACAACATTATTGACGTTTATCTGTCCTGAAAAAAAAACCCAGAAAACTCAAAGGAAACACAGGAATGTCTCTTTCTCTTTCTGAGATTATTAAAAAGGAAAAAAAAAAAACTCTCTGGTGTTGCGGGTGTACAAAGCATTTTAGACAGCATCTGTCCACTCTGACCTTGCCTACATCATACAGGTAAAAAAAATCTGCTAAAACTTTAAAAAGTTGTAGCATTCCCCTTTAATTCATGCCATGGTAATTTGCTTTAGCTCTAAGGCTCTAACCTAATTAGGAATGAATGAAAAAAAAACCAAAAGGGGCAAAAGAAACATCTCGCCGGAGCCAATTAAAGACCTTTCATACCAGCATTATTGTTGTTTCAAAAACATCATTCATCATTTAGCAGACTCGATTCACCCTCATTCACAATTTCTCTGCCTGTTTTTATGTGCATGCGATGCATCCAGCTAGAAATGACCAGCTGCAGATGAAATGAATCAACATAAAAACAAAAGGCACTAAAAAAACAAATCTCCAATTTCAAATTTAGTCTATTCATCCTCTCACTGCAAACGAACAGGGACTGTTCTGGAGAATCTCATACACTGATGCAATCTGCATGTGAAACAACATCCCCTCATAAATGAGCAAGTTCTGTTTTATGTCTCTCTTTTACATTTGGACTGATTAGCCCGCGGTGCAGAGTGCTACGCTAGCTAGGCTGTTCTTTCTTGTTAGCGTACTCAAAGACTCACGGGCGCAGTTCTGCTTACTGTGGTTCAGAGCACTAAAAATAAGGGCAGGTTCTCTAAAGGGAAAGCTCATGCAGCATCTGTATTCAGACGAGCACGCTGAGCACAAAAATGCCTTGAGACGGGAGAGAGACGGGGGAATAGACAAGGTCTGCTTCAGCTGCCATACTGACATCAATTTATACATTCCACCGCCCGCTGAGCCCCTCTCTCTCCAGCCTTTCCTTCCGCCGTCTCGTTCTCTCTCACTTGGTTTAGAGAAGGACATGCATGTATGGGCTTGCCAGTGCATTCACATCAGCTGGTGAATAGGTATCCCTACAGTTCTGCAGTACTGCTCATGCTTACTGTAATTTTCCACTGAATTAGACACTATACTTAGAAGCATAACAATGCACTGAAAAATTGTGATATCATGATTATGAAAAATGACTACGTATATGATGGAGATGTGATAATGCATTGTAGAAAAATAAGCTTTCTGTTAAGTACAAGGATGGAGTACAAGTTTCAGGACATTTATGTTAGATAACTCCCAGATCTATCCCAGGACTTATTTGTAGATTATGCAACTGGACTTTTTTTTTCTTTAAATATCGAATATGAGAATAATGAATTGTGAACCGAGTACCTTATGTTAAATCGTGGCCTGAGGGATTTGTTACAGAACTATGTTAACTGTTGTAACAGTACTACTTCATATCTACATTAGGCCTTTTACATTAATTACATTGGCAACTTATCGTACAAGTATCTCTATTTTTGTTGATTTTTTGTTTAATACATAATTTGAACACACAAACTGCCCCTTACGCTGTGTCAAAATTTCTTCATTAATGGACCAATTTCCAATTTTTCAAAGTTGGACTTAGTATTTTTTTCCAATTTTATCCAAAACTACCGGAAATAAAGTCTTGGTTTTATCTTTGTCCTGTAAAGTTGCTGTTTCTTGACATACAAATAAACTTCGCCAATATTTCAGCCACCCGTACAATAATTGGCACTTCAAAAACAATAACTTCATGGATGGAGAACGGATTGCAGCAGGTGAAGAAGAACGAATACACCTCCCAAACCATTATTATTATTTTTTTTTAATATTCAGCGTACAAGGCAATTGTGCTATTTTGCTATTATATTACCCCTTTAAATGATTTTAAAAGGGCAATAAACTCATTTAGCGCAACTATTTCTGGGACAATCTGTCTTTTAATACAAAATTATTTATGAAAACATAATGAAAGGTTTAAATAATATAAACTCCTTGAGCATGAGGAAGGAATACCCCTTGGGCATGATGCCAGTCCATAGCAGGTTACCACACACTCACCACACACCCACTCACTCACACACTAACAATTTAGCATAGCCAAATCACCAACATGTGAAAATGTGTATTTTTGGCAGGCGTGAGGAAATCAGACTGCTCACAAGAGAAGTTCACACGAACACAGAGGGAACAAACCCAACACGTCACTGACAGAGACAGTGGAGATAGGACTGACGCCACAAACTCAGGGCATCTGATGTCTGATGCATGGAAAAAAATAAAAATAAAATAAAATAAAATATAAAAAGTTTAAAATTACATGTTTAAAAAAGACCACTCGTAATCAGCTTTTTACTACGAAAACTAAACAGACACAGAAGAAAAACTGAAAATCTGCAAATCAAATAAAAAAGCAGCTGGTGTAAGCTGTCCTTACAGGACAATGGACTGTCCAGACCTTAACATTATAGAATGTAAGAGTTAGAAGCAGAAATTGTGTCTATTTTTAAGGCCGCTCACATTAAGAGGAGGTCATGTTCTACTTTCAGCTGTGTCTGAAGGGTCATAAGCTTTTTTCCAACAGTCTGAACGATATTAACACTAAAACTCTTTCAGATCGCGAGCTCTGACTGAGCTTCAATATTTCAGAGTCTACAGATCTGCATGGCGCTGAGAAAAGAGACAGATGGAGGGAGGCTGCGCTCCTCCTCAGCACACAGCCTTAAGAGGTGGGCTGGAGGATCCTCAAAGAGAAACACTAACACTGGTTATAGTTCAATTAAACCCTCCATCCTGCTGCCTGGGTTTCGTAATCCCGCTGGTGCTCGGGGACAGCTGATGTTCTCTGGGGTGTCACTGTTAAGAGAAATAGGTCAATGTCATCTGAAATAACTTCTGAAAACCGCCGGGCTTTTCTCTCACTGCTTTGCTCTCGGTGAAGTCTCGGCGGTGATCACATCTCCTCTCGCTCTCTGTTCATACGTCTTATCGCCTGAACTTTCCCTGCCGAGGTCAAAACAGCCACACAATCATAAGAGGTGAAATTATGGAGGATGATACTGAAACTGAGAGCGTACACAGTCTACGACAGCGCTGTGACCTGCTCTTAAAGAACTGCATTACTACAGTCTACAGCTCAGCATCAGCCACTTGATACAAATCATTTGCCACCTAATCTCAGCACTTTAATCAATGCTGGACAGTGAGAAAAGCCTATTACTGACAGTGGAAGAGGGGGCAATGGGTCATTACAGACCACATGTGCTTGTCATTGACTTTTCATTAAGGGCCAGGAAGAAAACAGGCCGGCTGCTGATTTATAGTTTCCTGGGTTGAGATCTGGATCAGCTGAATATGGCCAATATGATACATTTTTTCATCATAATGTTTGTCATAAAATAACTTTACAGCCAAAACATGCCTATTTTAGTCTGGTGAATAAGTGCTTTAATAGCTTTAATATTTTATTTGTGGTGCCAGTATTCAAATACTGAAGCACTACTGGGGAACTGTGAGTTTTGTGAGTTTATGTTTTAACAGGACTGTAATATTTCCTAGTAATTTAATCAGTGTATAACTCTTTGCTACTATGAAACATTGTGATTGACATTACGTCGCTGTCCAATGAAAAACATGCATCTCCAAAACAGCAACTTTACAGAAGAATGATAAAACATTTGGAACTTTCAATGGAAGTCAATGTAAAAATAATTAATTTCAGGTAATTTTGGAGAATTTCTATTGGTCCATTTATCAAAAAATTCTGACACAGTGTATAGAAAAAAATGTATGTTCAAATTTTGTAGTAAACTGAAAATCGATGAAAATAGAGATACTTATTTTTCCTTGGACAGTGACAATAAGTGTATTGCCTCTGATTTGTAGTTATGCATGTGAAAATTGTAGCCAGCTCTGTTGTACTAGTACTAGTAGTTTCTGTTAGTTGTGCTTGAAATCTGTGATTTTGTGTGTGTATTTTTACAATATTGCCACATCATCTAGTGAGGTCAAAAGACCTTAACAGCACTGACACGTCTAATGTAGCTTTGTTAGCTTATTAGCTAGCTACTCCAAAGAGGAAAGATTATGCTGAATGTTTTATGACTATGATTATGTTGTTCAGTACGACCTGTACAAACGTTTAGTGAATCAAAACAAATCAAGTCACACTTTTTTCAGGTAATATTTTTTTAGCATTTTCCTAGGCTAGTATTTTTGGTAATACCACTTAAGATATCTATTAGGGAGTATTTTGTTTTGAAAAAAAGTTATGCTTACAAACTGTACAATAGTTTTTACTGTTTTTACTACTGGTTATTTGTGTTGTTGTAGCAATGTTGCATTCTTCTTCTACACAGGGTATTTTAAGGTTAGTTGATGACATGATAAAATCTTAATTTAACAGAGGAATACATTTGTTTTTGTAATTTGTCCAACTTACAATCAGAACAAACAAAAGCCTGCATACACCTAGAGGTATTACATTTTTAACATAGTTACGTAACACATGAACATAATTGCACAATCACATCATGAATTCCTTATGGACAGGTTTTACTTCTTACTTTATTTGTTCTATATGTCAGTAAATTCTATATATTATATGAAGACTGTATGCTAGTGGTGGGCCCTAAAATAATATCACTATATTTTATAAGATCACTATATTGTACAAGAATTTTATCAGATTTGTAACAGAAGTAAATGATCCAGAATATCATGATACCAATAACGCATTCCAAATATCGCCATATATCCAGGATTAAAGTAAAATAAATGATACTAGAAAGATATAATCTGTCTCTAGTTGATATATATATATAAGGAAATCAGAACCGTGTACATTTTTCTTTTGCTAAAAAGTCAAAAAGTAGTAGCCTGATCTGATAATTAGGGGTGGGATATATGGCACGATATTTCAGGGTATAATATTGTTCACTATATTCAAAAATGTTAGCGATATGTCTGTCTATGATTCGATATTGGAAACCCCTTCTGTATGCATAATATATTTTCATCATATTCTATTCTGAAAACAATATCATCTCTTCTAATTAGAATCAAAAACTGAATGTCCAGAATTCCTCCACTTGATTTAACGTGGTACATTAACCTTAACGTTAAGAATTTAACCCATGAAACACTCCTGACAGATTTAATCCAAACACCCACTTACAAACACTCTGCAATTTCATACTGTGGCAAGAAATTCAGGGAAAATGTCTCAACAAACGCTCCAGGTACATCTGCTGGTGTGACACAGGTCTGACCGTGTGTGAGAGGATAATAGAGTGGGTGAAGGATCGCTCTTAGAAACGCCTTGAAGCGTAAGAAAACACATGGGTCCCGACACGCTGCGGCATTCCAGGCATTCAAAGCAGCAGTGCAGGCACTGCTCTGACAGGTAAGTACGGATCTGACAGCAGCGCTTCTGAAGCTAACAGCAAACAGGGACACTGCACTTCTTCTCTTAACCCTTTAATGTTGAGGCAAAAAGCAGCTGTTTCTGCCTTTTTATCTGCTCTTCCTCTTTAATAAAGTGATTCCATGGTGTTTTTGTCACTTTCTGGGATGTTACGTGTAAAGGAGCATAATCTTGAAGGTCTGCTTCCACTAAAATCCACTTTTTCTTGTTCTTTGTGAAATACAGTAGGTCTCTCTGAGTTGTATATGCATGCTGAATATGAAACTTCCTCAACCCCCATTGTCTGCAGTAGCTTAAAAAAGAAAATATTCAGAAAAACGAGTCGATCAGGAAAAGCTCTGTGTCTATGTCAACCCGTGAGTTCATGGCCTCACCCGCCTTGGCTTGGTACCGCCCACAGACATAGCTGAACTTGGACTGCAGTAGAGTCGACACTGTCTCGTTAGCTCGTTACACCAGCTAGTTAGCATTGGCTATCTTGTGTAAGTAACTATAGGTTTAA
Organism: Astyanax mexicanus; assembly: GCF_023375975.1. Classification (NCBI taxonomy): domain Eukaryota; kingdom Metazoa; phylum Chordata; class Actinopteri; order Characiformes; family Acestrorhamphidae; genus Astyanax; species Astyanax mexicanus. Next base: position 101,213,987 of record NC_064408.1, read on the forward strand.
ATTGGATCTCCAGTTGATTTTGCGTTTTCGCGTCAACGGAACACAGATCAAAGCGGGTGCTAATGGCACCAGATTTTATTATATAGAGCATGGCCCTTCGCCTCATATTTTCCACTGCAGTCCTGTTAGCCAATCAGAGGTGATATATTTGTATGTATGAATATTCATGAGCAAGAGCCAAAATCCTGTCTTTCTTCAGAGACCAGTAATATAGTGAAATAAAGCAGGTTCATACAAACACCAGAGCACCAAAAATGGCTTACATGGCATTCAGACCACAACTAGACATTTCTAAATGAATGAGAAAACGATGAAATGAGACCTTTAAAAAGCCAAACATTTGTAGTTTTTGTATTTTTAATCATTTAGAGAATGTTTTACTACCAAGTTTACTTGTTATTCCTCTTATTAGCAGAAACTAAACTCTGTGAAATGTTATGTTCGGGAGAAACCTACAGAGCTACAAGAGTCCACAGGTGGTTGTGATATGAATTAGACACCATCACCATCTAGAAGCTATAAACATGAACAAAAACATGAAAAAATTGTATAATGTTTAAAAAAAGGGGAGGGGGATTTTTAGCAAACAATTGCTTGATTAAAAGCTAACAGATAGAAAGAAGCAAAGAAAATAAATTGAACTTTATTTTTTTTTTTATATCTTATGTACAAATCCTTTGTCTGTAGTAAAGCAGTACTGGAACAGCACTCGCTACTGCAGCATTTACACAACACACAGCACATTCACACTATCATCATTCTAACTACATAAAGACACAAACACAGATAATGTATAGATAAAAGTATTTTCATTTAAGTCTTTTCATTAGAGGAATTACAGATTAAGCTAGAGCAGAAAGACGTCTGGCTGACCCACATGGCAGCTCCTTTAGCTCAGATGAGAAAATAAAACAGCGGCTTGGCTTGTCTGGGCCATACAGCACTGCTACTGGACAAAAAACTAAAAAAACTCAGAAAATAGGGGTATATTTAGGTTTTAGATTATATTTAGGTTTGACTGGAAATTGTGCATAATACATAAAACTGCTATTTCTGCACTGCAAACATTGTGATCCCTGCATTGAAATCTGTATGATGCTACAAAATTAAATGTTTAACATCCTTAAATAACTTCTTTTGATCTCAGTGATTGAATTGTGTGGCTTCTATTGATACGCAAACTTATAATAAAATAATAAATAATAAGCTCTTCAAAGCAGTTCCATGTGTGTGCACCCAATAAAACTAACACAGTCCATCCAACAATAAAGGAAGCGTGGAGCTATTTATTGCACCAGAAAGCCAAATACCGATTCCACATGATGCTCCAGCGTGGACCTACACACAGTCCAACTACTCTGAGGCAGAACAAGTTATGAATAAGTTAAAAGGGACAGTAAAAAAATCTCTTATTGAACTGGCACTGGTACATTAAGTAAGCCAGGGTAAATCAGTAGTGTGATTTCATACAAACAGCGTGATCTCAAAGACGGATAAATCAGGCCTGGTAAAAGCACTTACCTTATACACTTGCCCATATGTCCCATTTCCCACAAGCTCCACTAGCTCGAAAATGCCTGCAGGGTCCTGAGGGAAGAAAGAAGAAAAAAACAGAAACAAGATTAGCCACCATTATCTTACTCACACAAGCATCAAGCAGATTTACTAAACAATCCACAGCATGCAGATGCTGCAGCATGTTCATCCTCCGCGCATACCAAGAAGGAAATACACATTTTATGACCCTTCAACACGTTCTACTGTGATTACAATTACAATGATGGTAGATAAGCCTAATTAAGGGCCCTTTAGCTTGCCTGGATTCCTATGATTTGTCTACTCAAGATTGAACGGTATGAAATAGCCATGTAACAAGAGTCATTATCACACTAGAATATGTTAATCTTATAAACTGATATCCTTCAGCAAATAGTTTTTTTGTATTATGTTATTAATTATATTATTATTAATATTTTATGATGATCAGCAACACAATGTAAGCAAGATCCACAGCTAATTAAAACTGAAGCTTTGTTTTTATTAAAACCTCTTTGTTTTTAATAAAATATAATGTAACTACAATGTAATAAGATATATTAAAATAATTTAGATTGTTTGGTAGCTTATGTGGACCTGTGAATATGATATTTTATAATACAGTCTGAACATCATCCAGTTTCCATTTACATTAAAACACTGCAGAAATCACTTCATTTTTGATGTGTGTTTGTAGAGATACAATGGTGAACTGATATCTGTTGTTTTTTTGTTTTGTTGACTACTGAAATAAACAGCTTGAGAACAGTTATCCTGACAGAGGTAAATACTATAGGCTGAAAGAAATACTGTAGTGGTTTTCCACCTAATCTATATTTACCACAATGCCACAGACAATCATTTTTACATTTTCCTCTTTTGAGAAAAGAACTGAAAACCCACTGAGGGGTGTAACTTAAGCCAAGGGGCAGTTGCTGAGAACTCGATAGCTATTTACTGATGCAGCAAATAGAGATAAGGTTAAAAACGTTGGAATATTTCTTTAAGCAAAGCAGGAGCCCTTTTACAAACCAGAGACAAATCATAGTGGGCCCTATCTTACACACTGCACAATGACCATTGCTATCTTACACCCAGCCAACAGTCTATTAATGCCTTGCACCCGCAGCTTTCAAATAGCATCAGAGCTTACGAAATTGAATGCAGGTCAGTCTCCTCTGCTGAGCGCACCTGGCTCTTAAAAAAGCTGACTGGTTTATTTAACATTTCACCCAAAACACATCCATTATTAATTAAGAGAATCAGTACATGCCTTTCGCACATTTCGAGCCGCACAAGGTGTACATTTCCCGCTGTTATGATAGCAAAGACACACTGACATGCACTAAATCAAGCTGTGAGGTACACAGTTGACGGCTTGCCTATAGATCGCTAAAATAGGGCCCTCAATTTATTTCTTCATACCCATGGCCTATACACACTCATCCAAATATTTTTTAAACATGGAGGATTTTTGTCTACACTTTGGTCTTCAGTCCACATGAAAAATAGAGCTTCATGAAAACGCACTCCAAGTTAGAGATTTCTAACTGCTTAATCAAATCGCTAACATCACAACACATGCATGTTACTGGCTTAATATCGAATACCTCCTTTGACATACATGATGCTTTATTAAGATTTAAAATCAGTTCATATTTTGCATAGTACATTACCGTGTGTTTTTAGATATTTATTTTAGGATCTGTGTTTTCTTCCTTCCCTGCTGTTTATGAGGCACTGTTGCTTCATACAGAGCTAGCTTCCTCATATGAGCGTCTCTTCTGTACGGACAGAAATATTTTTAAAATCCTTGGGAGAGAAAGAAATCTTTGTTTTAAAAATATCTGGATATGTGTGGACAGGTCCCAGAAAAGAACTGAAAACCCACTGAATCCAAGCACACTGTAAGTGAACAGGTAGTTACACAATATTGAGCTTTCTGTTTGCTGTCACTAAGCATCACGAATTACACAATTTTAGTTCCTCTTTATCCTGACAAAGCACCCAACCTGGTGTAGTGATTCAGATCCACACCACCAGCACACAAAAGTGACATCAGGGTTTAAGAACACAAGCTTACAACCTGACTAATGACTAATCAAAAAGGAGCGAAAGAACGAGCTAAAGTGACAGCACTTCAATCTGTGACAGACCAGTTCAGGGTGACAGTACAGTGAATGGGAGTCAATGGTTCTTATTCAAGCAGAAGAGAGAAGAAAATATGACATCAGGGCCTCTTGTTATGACGGAGCCTGAGTAAAAACAGTCAGCGTCATTTGCATCAGCGCACAGAGAAGCAGTTATCACAGCTGACAGAGCAGCGGCGTGCATCAGCGAGCATGAAGCTCATGAAAAATCAGTAAATAAATAATGCAGCAAACCTCTAACAATGAGTATGAAAAGATGAGTTGCCATGGCAATCCAACAATAGCTGCCATTCATGTCACCCGGGGGGGAATCTTTTTTAAAACTTATCACGCTGCACCTATTCGAAAGCATCCTCCGGGAAGAGGAAGATGATGACGATGATAAAACCGGACGCAAACTAAATCTAGAAGCTAAGAAATAGCTAATACAGTATAATACGCCTCTGATACAGAAGAAGGAGTGGTACACAGATAGGTCAATAGTGAGGTTATGTTGTGTGCAACCAACTAACTTACTTTATTATAGGGCTTTCGCTTTCGAGAGTCTATACTCATGCCTTGCACCAGCACCGTTAAAATAGCGACGGAGCTTACAAATATATCTTATCTTTAAAGCTTGACCGTGCAGATAGTTTCCTCTGCTGACAAGCGCAGAATCGCTGCGCCATTAAAATACAAATCCGCCAAGGTCAGTGCGGTTTTACTATGACTTGAAATAATGTTTTTTTTTTTTTATTCGGTCTCATTTTCTTATACATACAAACTCTACAGTTCTGGGCAAAATACAAAATTAAACTGATGCTGACCTTATAAGTATTAAACTGTAGTACAGCCAGTAGAATTGGAATACGGAATAAGGGGATCAATCTGAACACAAAAAATCTTTTAAATTTAAATAAAAAAAAACTTGTGAAATATATAAGACACCACTTAAAAACTAGTTTTTGAGTTTCTTTGATTTAACCAAATTGAAAAAGCTGTGTGTAAAACTGGTGGAGGAGAACATGAAATGAAAACTGTGATTAAAAACCAGAGTTATTCCACCAAATACTGATTTCTGAACATATATGATTATAAAATGAACATAAACACTCAAGAACAAAACTCAAACTCTACACTACTTCTTAACAACCAGCCTGTAAAATGCTTTAAAATCAAGGTATTTCATATTTGTCAGCACTGAGTGACGCCTGAGTCATAATTCCCCTTCAATTCCATTTAAACAATACATTTCAACATTTGCACTGAACTGTTTATCCAACCTCAGTTCGTTTGTATTTGATTTCCCTTAGTTGTTTGTTGTTTATGTTTAGCTTTAGCTGTATCCTTCCTTTGTCATTATCTGTAGCTATATTTTATACCCATATCATGCAGTTCCTAGCGATTAATAATTAATCTGTTGTTATCTGCCATTATTAGAGAATGAAGAACGTGATCTTAATTGTTTAGATCCGGTTGTTATTACAGTACACATGTAATATCATATTGAGGCACCATGTTTTAAAGTTATCAAATCTCACAAAAATACATTCCGATATGTATCATGATGATGTCATGTTATATTATATTCTATTGCCACAATAAACCACCCCATTAATACATATCCTTTGGCATGAGCAGAACATGATACAATACATGAATAGAAATAATGAAACCAAGTATATTGGTATATATATATATATATATATATATATATATATATATATATATATATATATATATATGTGTGTGTGTGTGTGTGTGTGTGTGTGTGTGTGTGTGTGCTTGCATGTGCGTAATTTAAGACTGAGCATTTCTGCTGTGTGTTTGACTGTAAGAAAGCAGCAACTGAATACATTATGTGTCCAAATGTTTGTGGAAACTCCATCAATAGAACCACCAATAGAATAGGACTCTCTGAAACATAAGCACGAACCCATTGGCACTATGGGCTATAAAATATAAAGCTCCCCAGCACTGAGCTGTAGTGTAGTAGAACTGTGTTCTCTGGAATGATGGTGCTCCAACCAACACTACTGAATGAGTTGGAGAGTTGGGGTGAGGTGGAGTGGTGATCATCCGCCACCCTGACCTCAATAATACTCTAGTCCCTAAATGCAATCCTCAAATCCTCACAGCAGTGCTCCAAAATCTAATAGAAAGCCTTTCCTAGACAGTAGAAACATTTACTCCAACAAAAGCAGGATAAACTCTTTTTTCAAGCAGTCTGAAACAATCATTAACCAGGTGTCCCAACAATTTTGTTCTACAATATATTCCCAAAAGATTTGTTTCACTATTTTACTATAATACAAAAATACTCAACACAACCCAGTAATAGTGTATATGCAAATTAGGAGATCACTTTAGTTTCTCTGATTTTGCTATTTACAGGTATATGTTTGAGTAAAATGAACATTGTTTTTTATTCTATAAACTACAGAGAACCTTTTTTCCAATTAAAAATATTATCATTTAGAGCATTTATTTACAGAAAATGAAAAATGGCTAAAATAACAAAAAAGATGCAGAGCTTTCAGACCTCAAATAATGCAAAGAAAACAAGTTCATATTCATAAAGTTTAGAAATCAATTTTGTGGGAATAGCCCTGTTTTTATTCACAGTTTTCATGCGTCTTGGCATGTCCTCCTCCACCAGTCTTACACAGTGCTTTTGGATAACTTTATGCCATTCCTGGTGCAAAAATTCAAGCAGTTTAGCTTGGTTTGATGGGTTGTGATCATCCACTGATCATCACTTCATCTTGATTATATTGAAGAGGTTTTCAATTTGATCAAAAAATCAAAGAAACTCATCATTCTTAAGTGGCCACTTATTTTTTTTCCAGAGCTGGATACTATATGTCAGGCAGCATTACTAAATTAAAACTAGTATTTCATTATAGCAGCCAATATGATCAATTATTAGTAATTATTTTATCTCCTTAAAATTGGTATCACTACTGCATATAAATCACCAACATGTATAAAACAGTTTTAGCCCTACTCTCAAGGATTACAATGAGTATGCGAGTCTGGTACATCATAAATTAGACAGAAGGTTTTTTTCTTCTTCTAGAATATTCTCTGCACAGCTGACAGGTGCTTCATGAATTTCAACCCGTGAGCAAAGATGCTGACTTGGAGAAAGACCTTTGAAGACGCTTCCTCTGAAATAAACATGAGTTTACAGCACAGAGACATTAAGCAAATCTCTGAGGTATGGAGCGCTGCCTACCAGAGCAGGGGGTGGACAGACTGGAATAAGCTCAGCCAGATTCTTTAAAACCAAGCATGACTTCTAACACCCAGCCACTAAGTATGTGTGGGAAAACTAGGTCAAGCGGACCACTAGGCTCTGTTTGGGTTCCCTCACAACAGCGTGAGCTCCGGCCTACATCAGGACAGCCGGGGGCCGGGGTCGCTGGGTGGGAGACAGAGTGTAATTCGTCCCTCAGCTGTCCTGAGATACTATTAAACCAACTGACATCACACGCCACCACTTCTGAATCAGCCTCTTAATGATGGCCCCCAAAAACAATAATGGACCAATGCTTTAGGCACCGTATTTCATTTAATCATAATCAAATCTGCAGTGCGTCACATCCAGATCAGCTTGTTTACACCAGCTAGATAAAAACAAAGAGTCTTACTCAGGAAGAGAGAACTGCAGAAATCAAACTAGAGTTCCCATTTCAGAGAGCTTAATAACTACAAGAGGCCACAAATGTACCAATTATTATTTAAAAAATAAATAAATATTTAAATATTTAAAGAAATATTTATTTAGTTTTAAAAATAAGAGTTATAAAATGAACAGCACAATTATACATGGCCTTTTAAATAGGCCAGAGTAGAGCCAGCAAGTTCAGCATTAGTTTTTAGCAAAAGAAAAATTCACACTGTTCTTATTTCCCGTTATATATCTACTAGAGACAGATTATATCTGTCCAGTATCGTTTATTTAAATTTAATCCTGCATATATGGAGATATTTGGAGTGCATTATTAGTATCATGACATTCTGGATCATTGACTTCTGATACAAATCTGATAAAATCCTTGTATTTCTTTTAATGTATTAATTAGGGGTGTGCCATATCATATCATATGTAATAATAAGATGTCAATTAAGTAGTGTATTCTTGAAATATTTTTTAATTCAGTGTTTTGTCATATCACCAAGAATACTGTTATTGCGAAAATACCATGAAATATTGTGATATTATTTTAAGGCCATATCGTCCACCCCTAGTGCTAAAAATTAGTCTAGATTTAGGTATAGTATGTTTGTGAAGGACCACTACACTCTGTGAAATGTGGAAACATTAAATGATAGAGATTCCAATTAAAATAATATTATGACATATGATAAAAATCTTTATGTGTCAATATGTCAACATTTTTAGAAATTAAAGTTTTTTACGTAGTATTTAACACAATTCAATTCAATATGTATATCTGTTGAAACAATAGCTATATTTAATATGTAGTTTACATGTTAGTACACATTTAATTAATTTTTACTGCATTTGAAACTCCTAATAACATAATAACAAAATGTTGCTCACAATTTACCCACAAGTTGTGAGGTGTTATCAGTGCCGCATTTGTTAGCTTCCATGGGACATATTACTATATGTATAACCAATATGTATAGCCAATATTGGTCAATATTGATACTGGTATATTGATCTGACAGATATGTGGATAAGTAATTATGCACTGATATTAGGGGTGTACAGCATAACACCAATAATATCAGAGGAAATGGTAGAAATTTGCAATGTTTTGTTTTTCTGAAATCTGATCATTGAGAATAAACCAAAAATAACGCAGATGCACCACAGTGAAAAGTAATCTCATAATCTCTTTGTGTGTTTCACCTTTATTTTATTTACTATTTCACACACTGACTTAAACTGCATCATACTCTGAAAAATAAAGGTGGCAAATAAAGAAGTTTCTTTGTGCAATACCACAGAGGAACCAGGTTCACTTCCTTAAAATCTTTCAATAGATAAATGTGTAAACAAACAATGTCATGTAAGAATGTAGCAGTTAGAGTGTACAAGTGTAAAAATGCAAAAAAATCTGGCACAAAAAAAACTTTCACCTTATGTCAATGTCCTTTAGACCCATAATATTTTTCCTGCTCACACAAAGGTTCTGCAAGAAAGCAAGAATTCTCTTTCACAGTAACTATCCTGACACCTTTATCTTCAGGCTTTTTCTTCAGGAGTGTGTGTGATCTCTTTTGCTGGCTTCAGCAGAACCTCCAGCCTGGCCCTCTGCCTTCCCTGCTCACAGCACTGGAAAGCAGAGACTAGGATCTGTGCAAAATCTCAAAAGAGAACAGAAAGAGAGAATAGATAGAGAACAGAGAGAGAATTCACCTGCATTCACACAGGGTTGGTAAAGCGAGAGAATGGCTGTGCCTCCCACGGCCAGCCGTTAACAGGCTGATTTCCCAGGGCAGTCTGGAGCTGCATTCAGCAGCTTTAAATTACACACCATTACTGCTGTTCCTTCCTCCATTACAGGGAAATAACACCATAACTCAGCCTCTTTTAAAGCAGAGCAGCTCTGGGCTTAGAACAAACGCAAGCTCACCTCTCCCTGGGTGGTAACACTTCAGGCCTTGCCGAGCATCAGTAACTGCGGAAACCATGACTGGTGCTCGCTTGTTAACTCTAAAAAGTCCAGACGTATAGATTTTCCTTCGCTTCCATTCAGGTTGACTTCAATCACTTGACATTCACATCAGCAACAAACAGAATGTGAACCATATGAGATGATGGAGGCACATAAACGTAAAACTAAAAAATTTAAATATTTTGAATGTGTACAATCTATGTTTATAACTGTTCAGACCTCATGCATCAATTTTTCAAAGCCAACCTCTGGATATTACACTGAACAAGTGCACTCAACTTCTTTGGTCGACCCTGGGGAGGCCTGTTCTGAGTGGAACCCATCCTAAAAACTGCTGTTTGACCTTGGCCACCGTTTGTGTTAGCCAATTTCTTATATCTTAGGTCATCTTTACACATAGCAACGATTCTGTTTTTTCACATCCTCAGAGAGTTCTTTGCCATGAGCTGCCTATCCTGCCTATCCAAGTTGAATATCCAGAGGCCAGTATGGCGGAACTGTATGCAAAACACCAACTTTAACAGGTGTGCTCCCCATTCACACTTGAGACCTTGTAACACTAACGAGTCACATGATACCAGGAGGGAAAATGGCTAATTGGCCACAATTAAAGGTGCTCACTAATGGTTCAGACATTAATAGCTGGGTGTTGAGTTATTTTGAGAGCACAGCAAATGTACACTGTTATACCAGCTGCAAACTGACTACATTGTATCAAAGTGTCATATCTTTGTTTTTGTCCAATGAAAATGTAGGGGGTGTAGACACTGTGAGACACTGTAGCTAATAAGCAAGCCAGTTAATGAGCTGGCCAGTAAAGCTGCATGACAAGTAAAAAAAGGAATAAATCCATATAATTCTGTAAAAAAAAAAAAAAAAAAAAAAGGCAGCCGGCAGCATGTTATCAGTTCTGAAAGTTGCCTTTTCAGGTGTTGTGCCGAATTCTGCCTCCCTGCCAGAATCAGGAACATGCGTGCCTGCTACGCATCAAAATTCTCCGATTCTTTTTATTTCTGTTTAAAAACAAGGGTTAGTCTACAGTTACATTAGTCTGTGCATGTGATGTGAGAGTACAATAAGGTGAGCCAGATTTAAGCACAACACGAGTTTTTGGCATCTTCTATTGTTTAATTGGTGACTGAATAGCCTGACTCAATTTCTTTCAATTGGTCCAAAAGTCTAATACATCTACAAAAGTGAACCATGAATCAATGAATCCAGATTAAGCCCACCTCTTCGAGTTGGAAGTATATGTTCTCTGCAAATAATTGTTCATAGCCACTGCAGTGATATGCAGAAACAGAACAGCAGTGTAATGATTTGTCCATAATCTACAGCCCTGAGCAGGACCACTGACTGTGTACAGCGTGATGGACAGGCTGTCATTATGTGAAATTCAACCATGGAAATGGTTCGCTTACGACAGTGAACTGTGAAGATCGGAGCATTAGTCCAGGTCAATCACTCATGCACCGTGAAGAAGGTGATACAGTTTTACGCTTCAGAGACGTTAACCTGACCTCACGCCTCCAAAACACTGTGCTGCAGATCTGTCCAGTACTGACCGATAAAACACTGCGCTGTGGCCTTCAGCTAAGAGCACAAATCAGTGTCACATCATTTAAACAACCTAATGAAGCAAACAGCTTTGAAAAATGTGCTTCTGTGTTTTGACCAATTTTTTATCAATTTGAATCATCAATTTTGGTGGTGTGCATGTAGATAGAAGCATGACAATATGAATATTTATGTTTTTCTACAGTTGATTTAAGCAACAAATATGTTCTGTGAAGTTTCCCAGTTTAATGATATTTATAGTAATTATTATATAACATTACATCACAATAAACTGCTTAATCAAAATCAAGTTCAATATGGAATGACTTGGTGTTTTCATCTGCTACAACTTTAAATATAAAATCTAAACATCATGATACATATGTTACAATGTTTGGAAATACCATGGTCCGATACACTGACACACCATAAGTCATGGGATACCAGTATGTGAATTGATTGTAATGAGTTACTTCATGGTGCGGCCTGGGTACGCACACACTTGTATAAGTTGTGAGGTGCCATCTTGTGAGTGAGGCTGAACACTGGCCAGCATGATCATGGTAAATCGATGTACCGTATTTTTCGGACTATAAGGCGCACTTAAAAACTTTTAATTTTCACAAAAATTGACAGTGCGTCTTATAATACGGTGCGCCTTTTGTATGGATTTTACTCGTCAGGTTGTAAGGAGCAGTAAACACACACTCCGTGCAGCGTTATAGAGAGTTTCAGTGCTATACAGAGTCCAGAGCCGTGCAGCTCCGAGGCTGAGCAGCAATAGCATTAGCTAGATGCTAACCGCTAAGCTAGCTAGCTTATTCACTGAGATCAGTATTATCTAAATTTTACTCGTCAGGTTGTAAGGAGCAGTAAACACACACTCCGTGCAGCGTTATACAGAGTTTCAGTGCTATACAGAGTCCAGAGCCGTGCAGCTCCGAGGCTGGAGCAGCAAATAGCATTAGCTAGCTTATTCACTGTTCAGAGATCAGTATTATCTAAATTTTACCCGTCAGGTGTAAGGAGCAGTAAACACACACTCCGTGCAGAGCAGCAATAGCATTAGCTAGATGCTAACCGCTTAGCTAGCTAGCTTTTTCACTGTTCAGAGATCAGTATTTTCTAAATTTAGCACTTTTAATACTGCTGGAGCAGTATTATTAGAGTTAGATGCTAATCGCTAAGCGTTCACCGTTCAGAGGTGAGTTATCGGCCTGTAAGTCTGTGCTGCTTTGCCTGGCTAGCATTAGCTAGATGCTAAGCGCTAACTCTCTCAGAGGTGAGTTTTATCAGCCTGTAATCTGCTTGTTTACCGTGTTAAAACAAGCTACGGGGGACGAATCGCTAGCTAATATCTCACTGTCTTACCAGAACACGCAGGATTACTCAGTGTAACGCTGTCGTTTAAGTTTGGGTTAACTTTACTAGTTTAGGTGACTAGCTAGCGTGCTAGCGGATAGCTATGCTAACGCTGGTGCAGCAAGCCTTAGTGGACATCTGGAAATCTAAGCTTACTGTAAATAAACTGAAGCACGCTACTCACCCAAATAAACAGTTTTCAGGAGAGGAATCTGTGTAGATTAATATCCAGCACTCGTTTGACTTTGAAAGAGCTAGATTTATATATACTGAGACGCTCCACCGGCAAGCGACCACCCCCGGTGGGGGAAGGGAAACATGGCGCCACCCCTGTTCACTTTGATATAGGCACCCTTTCTAGTGTCACTTAACGCGCCTTATAATGCGATGCGCCCTATGTATGGAAAAATAGCAGAAAATAGGCGTTCTTTGATAGTGCGTCTTATAATACGGTGCGCCTTATAGTCCGAAAAATACGGTAAATTGTTGAATAGTTTGAGTGAGGCCTAATAGTAGGCACTAGATGAATAGGACAGGTATTCTATGTCTGAAGATGTACCATAAATGAAATTAAAATGAATATTCCTTGATCCACGGTGCCACGTGTGTTGGAGAAATACATCATAGAAGACATCACTACCCACAGTAGACAAAACAGTGGAAAGTAATGTTTGTGACCAATGGCCTCTGGCTAGAACTGTCCATGTAACACGTGCCTTTTGTTAGAAATCAGAGCCACATTCAAAGCAGAAGTCCCCACATGCAAATCCCACAGGTCAGTACAGAGTTCTTTAGCTTCCATGGCGAAAGTCAGAGGACACAATACTAGTGTCTGTCCCATGATTTCTGGCATGTCAGTGTATATTTGCCATGTTGTCCAACCATTCCAATTTTGCAAGTTACATTTTAAAATCCCATTGTGCCGAAATAAATCCTTTTAGATAAAATCACAAAAACCTCCGCTAACGTCAGAGATGTTCCCATCACAGACGAGCTGTGCATGTTCTGACAAACCATCGCATTCATGCTCTCTGACAAATGAACAAAACACTTTTTATGAGTGCCATCTTTAACCATGTCACATGGAAATGTCAATTATGTGGAATATTAAATACAGCGCACTCTGTATGTAATTAGGCAATGATGCCATCAACCTGTATTCCGGCACAGCAATCGTGACACTTGATTAGATCTGAACAGTTAAGATGCTTCTGGAGAATTCATGCTGCCTGTAGACAAGTCATCCGCAGAGACAAGTGACTCAACTTCCCCAGTAAACATGAGTGTGTCCAGGATTTGCTTCAGCGTGAAGATTTCATTTGGTTTTTCCACACTTTTCTCACTCTGTCATGCTGACACAGGTTATCCCTAACTACATTAACATACTCCCATACTCATTTATAAGATAATCAATTTCTTATATGTGCAGTCATATGCAGTAATTTGGTTACCGGTTCCTCTTTTTTTAAAAATGATTTGTTGAGTGTCTTAATGGATTATTATATGGTAAGTAATTTTTTTCTGTTTAAATGTTGCTCTGAACTGCAGTGTATATATATATGCATGTGGGGCCTCATGCATTGAATGTGGATGTGATTTCTGCCTGAGTCTTTTGTCTGTTCACAGGAACAATTCTTACCAGACATTATTGGTCACAGGCCATGTCTAGGCATGTGGGGGGCCCTCCGCTTCATGACTGCTAAAATTTCTAATTTTCCCGGCTGCAGGAATCTCAAACCTGTCTGGCTGGCTGGCTACTGTCAGCAACTAGTGGGAGGGGCTCCTTTGAGGGGGATTCTGATAACAGTGTCCTCAGATTTCCTGCATTGACCGTCGCAGAATTTAAAGAGGTACTCACAGTTTGTTTTTGCATTCAAATCATAACCAGTCATTGACTGGGAGCCCCAGGCCAGCAATTGGGGACCCTTTGATTGGTTTGCTTGCCTTGTTGCAACGGGCCTGGTTGGTCACATTCATTACAGCCCACTACACTTTCCACTGTGGATGGTAATGCCTTCTAGGACACATTCTTTGAAATTCAAAAAAGAAATGTCCCATCCATCTGGCATCCAATATGAAGCTTCGCTCCAACACCTGTAATTCACATTGCCTTGTCATGAGCACACTGGCTAGTGTTCAACCTCACCCAAGATACTCACATACCTCATATGCTGAGTGTATGTTCATAAACTGATACGTTTAGTTTTCTTCATCTAATCAAACAATCTTTCTTCATAATTGAAAGTAAATTCTTCAGTATTCCATTGCTATTGTTTTCTTTGCCAGTGCTGAGCTTTCTAGAATGTTCTTGCTTGTAAACAAGCATCCATCATGGCTCATGGTAGTCTGCTATATGGAACCTGACATTTCTTTGCACTTTACAAAAATGCCAATCTAGACCATTTGTTAGCTCTTAAAAACAAAAAAAAAATCATTTTACTTATGGCTTCTGACATTATATACATGTTTCTGTAGTTTTATTTTGAGTACACAAACTAACCACGCCAACAAGCCAACAACTGATTCATTTTTTAATATTCAACAGTGCTGTAAAGGCTGAATATCGATATGCTAGTCAGCAATTTGGACCCAGACGAGTACAGAGATTTTCACCAGCTCATTCAGAGAATACCTTATGAGCAATTTCACACACAGCTCAGATGTCTGTTAACTGGGTTTGAGATGCCTTTGGGCTGCTTTAGAAGAGCTAAGCAAGACAAATTCTTTTGATGTTTGTTAAAGTATTCTAGACGCAAGGACACAGCCCATCCATCATCTTGTTAGTTGCTATGCCAGGGCTAAAGACGGGTTTGATTGGTCAAGTGATGTCAAGTTATCTGTGAAGGTTAAGCATGCAACATATCGATCATCATAAACATGTTAAAGCTTGTTTATTAATGTCAGAATAACATAGCATGATAGCATGATGATCTGAGGAGGCTGGGTTAGTGAAGCTAAACACTAGCCAGCATCCTCATGGCAAGGCGACATGAATTATCAGATTTTGAGTGAGAACTCCTCAAGCCACAGTTTTGTGTATACCAGGAATACATCACAGAAGGCATTACCACCCACAGTGAACAGCACAGTGGTTGGTAGTGATCGTGACCAGCTGAGTCTATCCATAATTATCTGTACAAACAGACAATTGACTTACTCAGTATCTATGTTCTCTACCCTAAGGCGATACAGCTCTGGAAAAAAAAGAGACCATTAAATTGATGAGTTTTTTGGATTTTACCAAATTGAAAATCTCTGGAATGTAATCAAGAGGAAGAAGGATGATCACAAGCCAGCAAACCAAGCTGAACTGCTTGAATTTTTGTTCCAGGAGTGGCATAAAGTTATGCAAAAGCAGTGTGTAAGACTGGTGGAGGAGAACATGCTAAGATTCAGGGGTTATTCCACCAAATATTGATTTCTGAACTCTTAAAACTGTATGAATATGAACTTGTTTTCTTTGCATTATTTGAGGTCTGAAAGCTCTGCTTCTTATTTGTTATTTCAGCCATTTCTCATTTTTCGAAAATAAATGCTCTGAATGACAATATTTTTATTTGGAATTTGAGAGAAATGTTGTCTGTAGTTTATAGAATCAAACAACAATGTTCATTTTACTCCAACATAAACCTATAAATAGCAAAATCAGAGAAACTGAAGTGGTTTCAATCTAAATAACTCAGAAACCCAGGATATGATTCCCTATGAATTCTTAGAATGTAAATATAATCCAATTACTCTGCATTTCTATGTTATGCTGCACTTCTGTAGACACTATATAATGCAAAAGGATGCTAAATTATGTTTCAAAAGGCAAAGCAACTTGTCTTAACTGCTTCAAGTACAAGTCTTAAACTCTTAACTGTGACTGCACAGACTGAATAAATCACACACCATGAGTCTGTACTGCTGATGGGAAAGAAGCTGAGCTAATTAAACAGTGCACACCTCTAGGTCTTGAATTTGTAAGTATGATGAGAAATAAGGGAATATAAAGTATCCTATAGAGAAACCAGCAGCCAAAAAAGCAAAGCAGCAATTCTGCAGACTCTGAAGAATCTAATAATACAACTCTGACTCACTAGGCCTTATGATCCTTAGTCAGTATACCTACAGGAGAGCTTATTTAAACCCACATAGTTATTACCATTCATAAAGACATTTTTATTGCTTGTATAGAGGCTAACAATGAAGCACCTAGAAAGATGATTACTCTGCTTGATCGTTAATCACTCAGACCACTTACACAAGTATTTAAGTTAATTGAGACTGCACTAACTGGACACGTCTTATATTAAACACATCTATCATGGCTAGTCAGAGATCAAAACTAAAAAAAAAAAAAAATTATTCACAGTTTGGTGGACTTTGCTGAACAAACCCAGCAGCAGAACTGTGGTATGTAAAAAGCAATGCTGCTGTGAGTAATACACACAAAAAAAGTGTGATAAACACTAGCATGCTAATGGAACCATCATTCATTTTATATCAGTAGTCAGCGGTGTTCCTATATTGGTTCGTTTTTATTGATGGAAGTGGTAACTGGTCTAACACGTGTACTTCAATGCCCTATGTATTTGACAAGGTTCGTAGAGTGGAATTTGAAAATAGCAATTTCCAGGCCTAGAAAGACCCAGAAAGTTTTGGTAAAGTCTCAGGACTGACACACATTTTATTAGTGAAGATTGTTTCAAAATTGCTTTAAAAGATGTTGTATTTTTATTGTTACAGATTTAGTTGATTTTTGGTTTTATTATCCATGTCTGTAGCAATGTTTTAAAGATTGTGTGGTCATGAAAAATTGTCCTTAAGACATGGATAAGTCCTGAAAAAGTAATGGAAATTTATTGGTTAAAAATTGTATGAACCCTGATGTGATCAAACAGCCAATAATACTAAAAAAATATATTATTTATTGGTAGTGTTTAGTACTGTGAATAACTGTCTTTATTGTTTATCAGTTTTAAATCCTATGGCAAAATATAAAAAATAAGCTATACAAGCATATCTTAAAGAAAATGTGTGCTGTCGGTCTCATTATTCCACAAATCCATACGACAAACTGACATTGTATGTAATAATTAAATTAGGCTGCAATTCAGTTATAATAAATAGATTATTAATCATATGCCATGTCTCTCTAACTGAACAAACAGTTAAATATTCATATTAAACAGCCAAACTTCATCTGACTGGTAAAATTCCGAGTCACATATAAGTCCTATTAAATTTCCATTCAAACAAGCCATTAGGAATAAGTTATTCATTTTCCAAGAGATTTTTTCTGAGGAGATTAGATATAAGATAATCCAGCTGCACAAGGAAGAGGAAGGTTAAAGGAAAATAAAGTGAAATAACAGGAGTTTCCACATCCCCTGTTCCAAGACTGGAAAATGGGACCTCTAATAATTGTGCAAGACCTTGCAAACCATCAAACTGTCCCCATCAGATAAACAGCAGCACTTTAAGCCTTCATCTTTGAGAGAGAGGAGAATATTAAGCTAATTTCTTACTTCAGATCTGAACAAATCCTCAAGTGTTGATCTTCTTTTTATTTCTCCACTGTGAGAAGACAAATTATTTAACGAAAAGAAAACTCCAAACTGAAAGGGAACAATTCTGTTTGCACCAGAACCCCAAACATAACATCTGTTAATGTTTATGGAATGATGTGTCTATTGGCACTTTTCTACAGTGTATTTTTGTTGCTTTTCCATAAGAAACAAATGTGGTACCTGGTCCCTGAAACTTTGTTTGAACCTGCTTACTTAGGATTCCAAGCTAAAAAAGTAGGGACAAATCTAACATGTAAACTATGGAGTGTGTTGATTGGTCACTTTATGCAATGGACAAATCAGAGAATAAGAATCTTTAACAAGATGATCCCTTCAGTAATCTTCATTATTAGTGTGTAATCACTCTAAAGATGTGGGGGCGTGATAGCGTTTAGCAATGTCAGCAGCTACAGGTACCAGGTACCTACAAGGAAGTACAGTCGAGCAGAGTCTAGTAGTGTAGGTACAAGACAAGACAACCATATTGACCATACCTTATCTGAATTTGCCCTCCGCCTTCAACACACACTATTGATCACCCACACATAATGACATACCCTTAGCACACGTGCCTGGAGCTGTGGGCATCCAGCCATTGCTGCAGTGCCTGAGGAGCAGTGAAAGTTAAGTGCCTTGATCAAGGGCCCAACAGTATGGTATAGTATAGCCCAGCAGAGGCAACTTCCAGATTCTCGGTATTAAACGCACAAAATTGTCATTGACGACCTGGTGCTCTAAATGATGAACCAACTGTACCAAACAGTGTGAGAGGTACCAGTACCATGCGCTTGAAAATGCTTTATGTGTATTAGCATGTGCGTGTGTGTGTTTTATATTTTTTTGAACTAAATGGCAGTTGTGACTGGTAACTAAATAAAGGGCGGTCTCTGACTTTAGGCATAGGTGTGTAGGTGTACCCAAAATACTGGAAATAAAATGCTGTTAGAAAATAAACCCCTCTCAAACTGTAACACACAAACACACACACACACATATATATACATCTACAGTAGAGGTGTATTGCATCATGCATTCCAGTAGCATGCAAACCCTTCAAGTGCTCTTAAGAGCTCCCAAGAAATGTGCTGACAAACACTTGCTCAGACATGCTGGGAAAAGCTAAAGCTGACAGCTTTGTAGCTAAAGGCCTACTTAACAAGAAATGCCCTATACCCTATTGACCAGTAGCCTATATTTTGACCTATTTATATGTGGCACAACAGTGATTACAGTGAAGTGCATTCCTGCTCTAATAGCAACTCTACTCCATATAAATTATTAGGTAAATTAACATTTAAAACCATTCACAAACAGATGGCCCAATTTATTATTCTCATCCTTTCTTAATGTCCAGAAAGATCGTTAAACCCCTTGAAGCAGTAACCCACCTACTCGCATACAGCCTCCATTCAGCACATGCTCCACAAACTCCGCTAAAAGCCTTGAGTACGAGATGTGAGCAGTAAGGTTTCTGAGGAGAGCATCTGTCTTCCACGCGTGCAAAGAGAAACAGATTGCCCTTGCTGAGTCATACACCCAAACGCGGCTCCCTAAACCGCCAGGCCTTAAATAAATCAAATGATCCGGCAGGAGCTCTAATTCAGGGCCTATTACGGCAGCACATTAGCGCATTACACCTCTACGCCTCTGCTGTCAATGCTTCGTTACCGCTCGCTCTTTTGACGAGCTCGGTTCACACAGGCACTGGGTCATCGTAAATCAGCTCCGCTATGTCCCGTCACAAATGGCACATTTCACTTCATCGCACACACTTGCCAGAACGTCAAGAATCACGTCTTAGATCACCTCCTGAAGTGGTTTCTTTGAGTGTTTGGATGTGTATCTGTTTTGAATGTGTCCTGAGTGTGTTTACACTTGCATCTTTGTGTGATTTGAACCAGATATAATCCAGACATCCAGACGTATGAAGTGAAAAGGTAAAACTCCCTATGCCGCTTTCTATTGTTTAACCTATGTGAGCCTCCCCTTCACAAATAGGATATAGCCTCCCCTGAATAAGATAAGGATTTGCGATAACGACCCAAACACTTTTAGCACAGTTAGATCATCACTTACTCAAAAACCAAGGGTTTCATTTCAAAATTTGCATAAATGAGGTGGATGGAAAATTGCTTAATGCTGCTGATAAGAGAGATAACATGCCGCCTTCATGTACGATTGGAATTAACATAAAGTGATTAATTTCTAAAGGCAAGTGTTCCTTCAAGTCGTAATTACTTTGGAAAGCATTTTGATACGGACTTTCTTCTCTGACTTGTTACTAAACCTAACTTTATCATAGAAGAAAGAAATGTTCCATAGCAGTCAATGCTGAGCAATTTACTATTTATATAAACTTATTTTTAGCAACTCACAACTTTTTATGAACCACTCAAATAAGAGTAGAAAGAATAACAATCTTACAACTTACCACTTAACAGACACTAAGAAGTAATTGACTTATATAAAAACAGTTTAACCTACTAGGTTTGATGAATGAGCCCAAGCATCAAATTCAACATCTCTATCAATATATTTGCGATAATACAGAACAGAAGATCAGTTACTGCCCTATCGATTGCATCTTCACTCAATATTATACATCACTCACTTCTGAAGTTGCAAGTCTATGAACAAGGGCCAGTGCCCAAAATTTATTGGAATGGTGCATTTAAAGTAATTCCACAGTTATACAATTAAGTCATTGTTAATGTCCAGAGTGCCTATTGGTCAGTTTCAGACAAAACATGGACAGATGCACAAATTCACCAGTTAAAGGTGGGAATTAGAATATGAGCTGGATTATCAAGATTAATTATTACAAAGAAGTTACCAGTGAATTTTATATGCTTAAATGTTCATTGACTCCAGAGGTTTAAACCAACTAAGCTTTCCAGCCTAATTACAGAAAAGTATTTGCATGAAAATAAAGTACAATTAAATCATAAAATAGAGAGGGTCAAATTTTATTTTGACCATAAATATCAGCACAAAAATATATATATATATATTTTTTTATTTACAAGACATCTACAATACATATTTGAACTTTTCTCATGTTTTACAGGAGAGAGTTTATTTGTTACAGTGTGTTTAATCTGATCACAATGTGTGAAGGCTAAACTTTAGCCTTGCTCACTCTTAATGTGAGTTTGTTATATATAGGCCTAAAAATATACTGTATTACTACCACCAAGACGGACAATAAAATGAGGCGTGAATTCAGTTATTCATACACACACAAACCAAGTTATCAAAAAACATGGTGTATATAATTCAAAAAGTTACTTATACTGTGGGAAAACATCTTGACAACTATCTGTCCAACTGCAAATTTTACAAATCACTTTGCAATGTAAATATGAGAGCATACCCAAATGTTGTGTTGTTAAACCTGTTTAACTACACACCCACATATCACTTTACCCTGAGGTAGTCTGTGCCCAGATCTCCCCTACATATTCAAAATGGGTAAAGATGCCAGTTAGCCCAGCTAGCAAGTCCCTCACGTTTCACACAACAAAGCACTTGAATGCTAAGACTTTGTAATTACTACTTAGCTAGTGGGGGAACGGCACAATCTGACAAGGATGTGAAAGCAGTAATAGCCCAGAAAGGAGCTGGACGCTAAGTGGCTGTAGTCTGGGTCTGACAGCCACCCACGTACCATTCAGCGCAGGAATGTTTCTCCTCCCAAGCACAAAGCCCGGGCCTACTCAGTGCTGCTCAGTGCATCTTGAGTAACGCTGCCCCCAGGGCCCAAGGCTCCGGAGCCACCAACCGGAATGAAACATGCGAGGCGAATATGGCCGACACTCCACTTCCTATCGCTCGGCTTGATGCGTCCTTGGGACAAACTCTCCATTCAGCATTAATTATTGACGGAGCAAAACGGCAGGCCGGCCTACTGTGTTCCTTCTACCATGTCATCTTCCAAACATGTTGAACGCGCTCATGGCTCAGAGTATGTGATGTGTTCAAGCTAAAAAAGACAATTTCTCATCGACCGGGTTTTACGCCTTTGTGCTTGAGCTACATCACTTTAGTGCGCCTACCGATGTCACTGTAGCGTCCCAACTGGGAACTGCTGAAAGAGCACAACGGCCGCCTCTCCGGATTAGCGCCGAAGCTGATTATTAGAGAGCGTAGCCCGAGCGGTGTGTGTTTTTAGCAGGTGCGGTCTTGTTGCGCCGTTGTTGCTCAAAAGCCTTTGTTATTGGCAAAAGCTGGATTCTGGCTTCAAACATTATTACCACCCTTAGGTCAATGAATTCATTCAGAGGTGCTTGACCAACGAGAAAGGAAGTCTGTCTTTGTTCCCAAAGTAAATCTTACAGTATGCAGTTCAAAAAAAAAAATCACCAAAAGAAACCCCACCTAAAAAGGACATTTCCAGTGGATTAGGAGGCACTAGGTAGGGTAAGGCATATCAGCTCCTGTGCTCAGAAGTGTGCAAGCAAAACATGCAGCACAGATATGCTTCCCCAGCGAGGCAAGACCGTGCGCACGGCACTGGGTGACCTAATTTCAGGCACGAGGGACCCTGGGAAAGCAAGGAGCTCGTGGCTAGGCACGAGGAAGATGGTTTTGCCCATGGGTGTGGTGTCGACGGTGCCAACGGAGGGACTACAGCATCCAAGACACCTGAACCACAAGATAGGCCTAAGCACGGAGAATTAAATACATAATGTACTGTAAATAAAGACTGGTATCCAGGGCTGCACCAAAGTATTGGTATTAGAACATATTGCAATAATATAAATATATAGTATTTATCCTGTATTCTCGCTATCAAAATAATACATTTTGTAGGTCTGTCACAATAATTATGTTAAAATACACGGAAAGCATGTGTGACCTCAAACATTCTTGCTGACCTCAGTGTCGCTCGTTATGTTACTCTTATCATGGAGAGCCTATTGGTGTGATCAACTTTGTGTAAAATCAGGGGCATTATTTTCAAAATAATTTACTCATTTCCAATATTTCTTTTGATTTCAATGATATCCTTAAACATTAAAGACCTTTGCTCTATTTAAGGGTGTAACTGCATTACTATGCTATTATTTTATCATTATATCAGTGACATACAATGCTTCAAACACTCCCACATCAAAAAGCAGTAAAGAAAGTGTGATCAGTTAGTGCTCTTTTTGCATACTGGGGCCTTTACAGTTATCAGTATAAAGCTCAACATTGGGATAAAGACAGTAAAATACTTTACAGTTATCACTATAAAGCTCAACATTGGGATAAAGACAGTAAAATACTTTACAGTTATCACTATAAAGCTCAACATTGGTATAATGACAGTAAAATACAGTGCAGCCCTAGTCTCTAGGCAGCTGCTCTAAAACCAGACATGCAAAAGCTGAATTCCGGTCATTTAAATTGGGCATCCACAGGGCAGACAACGACCTGACCCCCATTTTCCTGTATCAAGAATAAGTAGGAGAAGACAGAAGAAGGACAGGGTTCATTTCAAGCATGACCCAAATTATGTTATAGGCTGTGGACTGGCCACTGCCTTTGCTGCGTTGGGCTTAGCTATTAAAACCTACATGCATATGCATTTTCAAGTGTAAGCTTTTAAAAATATTTTAGAAGATAAAAGATGAAAGAGTGAGTTTTCTAGACAGAAAGAAAAAGAGAGGAAGTATCAATAGCATCAAGGCTACCTGATCAGATCTTTGATTGAGGTAGCTGTGATGTCAATTTATTATAGAGTTCCAAACTTAGACTTAGTCCTAGATCTAGTAGCTATCCACTCTTTGACAAGTTTATTTCCGCATGTTTAGTTCAGGCATTTTTCTCTAAAGCTAGGTTCATCCGATCTTTTTCAATATATGTGACAATAAGAACAACAGAGAACACATTAATCTAAGATTTTTCATTCCAATTTGGGCCACTACTACGTGTGGTACTGAAATCTGATACTCAGGAATGCAACTTTAATATCTATCCATTTCGGCATTCGCCATAAACGCTTACTGAGGAGAATAGAAAATGGACAACATATTACCTCGTAAATATTTGGCGGAAAGTCTTTCTTTAAACTAAATTAGAATTATTTAGTATTTGAAGATTTTTTTTTTAATGGATGAATCTGGGCACAAAAGTCCATGGCTCCAGTGTCAGTGGAACATCTCTTTAATTTGTGTTTTAAAATAAAGTTTGAAGAAACCAAACACTCAAACCCAAAATGTGTGAGGTGAAGGTGTGTCAGAAGACATCTGTTTTAATAGACGATGTATGCAATAGTGTGGGCTTCTAAAAAGGTTACTTCTGTTGGCTGAAAATGTTGAGGTAAAGGTAAGGGGTAGGGTTAAGAATGTGTGTGTGGTTCTACCTACATTCTCTTCCTGGTAACAGGACCTTTTGACCACCTATCCTTTCAATATGCCCAGCAACCTGCAGAGACCTACATCTTGAATAACTTGTGCTTTACACAGCAAGCTCAAACGCATTCTATGTAATAAGCCCAGCTGTCAGCCACTGAAACTCCCCCATAGAGGAAACCAAAACTTCACATAAAGCATTGATTTTTTTCTTTTTTTGTGTGTGAGTGTGAACTGGTGTGAGTTGGATATAGGTCACATTAAAACAACAATGTAAAAAGCCTTTAAAACTTTAAGTTTGTTGAGTAAATCTGATTTGGGACACTTGAGCTGAATGAGACTGAAATTAAGAATATAAAAATGTAAATACTCTAGATTACGGTATACTCTGACATAAAGTCACTCATTCAGTTTCCTGTACCAAAAATAATAATCAAAGGTAGGAATCTGGGTTCATTCTACCTATTCTGTTCTGTAAAATGAGAAGGTGTGTGGAGGGGTTATGTAGTCTGAGAACTTTTGGTTACATGAGCTATATTACAAAATTGATTCATGTCAAATATTGAAGACGTAAAGAATACTAGTATCAGACATGCTTACATTACTAGTAAAATCACCACTTTAAAATTAACATGTCAAATGTCTGGACAGGAGCAGCAGCTTGCCTGTAGCAATACTAGTGTTAATACTTGTGACTTTGGAGCTCATACGTACAATGTGATTTCTGGTGAAGTGGTTTTGGTCTGAAACAATACTTCTGTTTTTCTGCTGCCAACAGAGAGCAAGTATGTTTACAGTTTCTGCAAACGAAACAAACCAAAATATACAAAGAACCGTAGTCTATATTGTATAAGTGTAAATCAAAAAACATTACAAAATAGACTGCAGTTGCTGTTAAATCAGCATTTTGTATTGATACACCCACAACATGTTAAGTCAGGGATCATCGGAAAATCCCAGTTTCTCATTTCGTAAATACAATATTTCCAATGTGACTTAGAGGCAGCATTAGTCTAGGAGTGCTAACACAAAGTGGTCTGTAATTAGGAGTTTTGTTTAAGGACTATTATAGCATTGTGATAACGATATTCTTGGTGATATGACAAAAACATGGTACACCCCTAACTGAGATATTAAATAATACAAGAATTTTCTCTATATATCCAGAGTTAAAGTAAAATAAATTAGGGGTGGGTAATATGTCACGATATTTCAGGGTATAATATTGTTCACGATATTAAAAACTTTTGCCAATATTATTGCGTATGGTACAATATGGCACCACCCTAGCATTAAATCCCCATGAAGTCCGAATGAAACATTGTGTTGGATCTCAGTATATGTACACATTTAAACCCCTATCCCTAAGCAACCTTGCACCAATGCTTGCTCGTCACATGGGCTTTTATTGCATGAGACAGCTTCCATTTATCATGGTATTCCTGTCTAAGAAGTGTAAGCTGACCAATAGGGAAGCCCTGAATTAGTCAGCACCATTGAGAAAGGTCATCTATCTATCTGAACGACCACAAACACCGGAGTGAGAAGTCTACGTGCCTGAATCTCTCTCTCTCTTCCTTTCTCTCTCTCTCTCTCTCTCTCTCTCTCTCTTTCTAATGTCATTTTTACACCACAGACTTTTATCCAGGGTTTTAAATATGAGCGGAGAGACAGGTTCAGGTGTCAGCTGAGTAATTTTATTCTTGGTCAGGCTAAGCTGACCAAGGCGTATAAACAGTCGCAAAAACCAAGTGGCTCAAGCAGCTGACAACGACGCTGTGAGAATCTTCTCTAGACTGTCAGATTCAGGGTTTATTTGATTGTAATTATTATAAGTGTATGTCAGATCTTATGAATTTTACAGCAGTGTGGTGCTGTGGGAGGCAGTGTGCTCAGTTTTAGATGAAGAGCTCTGCTTTGCACCTTAGTTTTAATACTGTAAAGAAATTATTTACTGTTGTTATTTATATATTTTATCATATTTTGACGTGATTTTCTGTTTTTAAATGATTTTAATGGCTGAGATGGCCTGAAACTGACTCTAAAACAATCATCTCTCTCTCTTTCTCTCTCTCTTACTCTTTTTCTCTCACACAGGCTCATCCCTCTCTCTGCATGGCTCACTGCATGTCCAGGCTTGACGGTGGCGCTGCAGGTTACCTCACGTTGTTTGTCCTCTTTTTTGAACGCGGACCCACATTACTACCTAAAACACACACGAAATGGCGGTGTGTATGTGTGTGTAAATACACACACTCCCCTTCGCAGCAGAGAATACAGGTTGGGAATGAATGTCACACGGTGGATTCGCTAAGGACAAGCCAGCAGTGCTGCGAGAAAAAAAGAGCCACAGCCACAAATGGACAAGACCGCATTCACCCCCATCACTACTAGAAACACGCTCGATTGTATGTACAAGGCCCCACAATATGAAGGTGTAGCTTTGCTTTATATATCTTCAGTAGGCTCGGTTTATTAGCAGCCAGGCGCGCTCGAGAGATATGGCTATAACAGCTAGCCAGATTTCATTGTTCTGAGGAGGCTGCTGAAGCCCACACTGCATGAGAACGAGCCATAATAATCCCCCCGCTCGTTCCGTCCCCTTTCTGGCCATATTGGTCAATGCATTAGGATACAAATGAGAGATTTAAGGATTAGCACTGCAGTGTGAAAGCATCACACCCTTGGAGACAATTGCACGCCCGTGCACGAGCGTTGTTCTGCACGAGACCGGGACCTGATTTATGGCGATTTTCAAACGCTGTGCATGCATTAGATAAAATGCACCATATTCGCATCTTTGAAGCTAATATTCCTATACAGCACTGTTCGAATGCACCATACAATTATGTTATCACGGTAATGTGTGCTTATAAAAGCAATATAGCAATAGATGTAGATAACAGTAACGTTAGATAGTGTGTGCATTGCATGGATACCTAGCCAGATAGCAAGGTTAGCTAGCTATAATGTAGCTACTGTATTCGTATCCTATAATATTCCTATACTACACGCAGCTCTGTTCAATTGCACCATATAATCCAAAGCTGTACACGTACAATTCAAAACTGTATAACTATTTAATTACCTAAATGTAATAGAATAGTTTGTATTATTGCAATAAATCATGAATCATTCATTTTAATACTGATATTTTAGGTGCTCTAGCCATTACATAGCTAGCTAAGTGCATTTGTACCTATTATATAGCTATATAGCTAGTATTAAAATTATAAACTGTAGTAAGATTACAGCTAGCTACCTAGCTATACCACACTGTTTGATTGCACCATATATTGCATTACATTTCATTAATGTGTGCCTATTATTGCAATATAGTAATAAGCTGTAGTGTGTGTGCATGGATACTTAGCTAGTTAACTACTGTATTCGCATTTCGTATTTTATAATATTTCCTATACTACACTCTTCAATTGCACCATATAATACACAATGTAGATACAATAAACTATAGCTATGTAATGGCCTAAATGTAATACAATATACTGTAATATTGCAATAAATGACGAATAAATCAGTTTAATACAAATCTTTAAGTGTTGCTCGTTCAGGAAGGGCTAACCAGACACTAGATATAATAATAAGTATACTAATATTATAACAAGCTATACTATGTGCATGGATAGTAAGCTATATAATGGTCTAAATGTAATATAGTATATTGTATTATTGCAATACATCATGCAATAGATACCTAGCTGTGATGTAGGTTACCATATTCGCCCCCTATAATAATATGGCTATGCTACACTCTTCAATTGTACTATGTATTACACAATGTAGACACTATACACTATATATAATGGCCTATATGTAATATAATATATTGTGTTATTGCAATAAATCATGCAATAAATACATAGCTACTATAGCCCCCTATAATAATATACCTAATATGCTACACTGTTCGATTGCACCGTGCAATTGCTATATAATGTACAATGAACGATAACTAAGGGTCTTAATGCAGTAAAATATCCTGTATTCCTGCGATAATGAATCATGAATCATTTTCAGCATGTATTTTTTAGCTGATGCTGGGTCAGGTGCATGGCTCTGCACATTAGATATCATCCCCCCATTTTGCCTCCCCCTCTCTCTCTCTCTTTCTCTCTCCCTCCGTGTCTCCGTACTCACCCGCAGCGCGGACAGGTCGATTTCGTCCAGACTCCTGGCCGGAGAGTCGCTCGCCATGATGAGCCCGCACAATCTGAGCCCCCCACAAAATCAGAGCGGCTGCAGGGTGGTCCGCACGCGCATGTATACCGACAGACTCGCTCCGGCTGGTCCTCGCTCTCGGTTCCCCGGATGAGGATGATGATGCTGCTGTTTGGCGGTGCTGCTGTTGAAGATAATGGAGAGGATGAAGAAGAAGACTGTGATGAGGAGGATGATGGTGGCGGGTTGCTAGCTATCAGTGCCCTCAGGTCGAAGCCGCTCGCGCTCACTTCTCCACCTCCCCGCTTCCTCCGGACGCTCCTCGCGCCGTTTGCATGGTGCCGCTCCCGCACAGCTCGCGCCGAACGCAGCAAAAAGCAGCAGCAGCAGCAGCCGCGAGAGCAGCGAGTACACAGTGCGCACGGGCGGGCGCGCGCGTCACGCCTCGATCCGCGCGAGGGTGTCAATCAGGGACGTTTCTCAGGGAGGGGCAAAGGAGGGGAGGGGCGGGGCTTTCAGGGACGCGGACGTATGCACAGGCAGGCATTATATTCTATAGCTGTGTCCAAATGTTTGAGGACACACCTTCTTCTTTCTAACGCATGCATGCATTCAGCTAGCTAAACCCTTTTAGACCTGAATTATCTCCAGTGATGAAAAACATGAATGTAAGAATGCTGTTTTCTGTCTGAAATGCACAGAAAAAAAGACTCAAACGTTCTACTATAAAATCTACATAGTAAATAATTCAAATTACCTAAAATAATAAATAGTTTTTTACATTCTCTTAAGGGTCTGTGTGTAATATTTGATATTTTATATTGAACCTTTGTCCAAAAAGACTTACAATAATGATGTACATTTAGCAATAGAGGACATAGAAGTTCAAAGTAGAAACATTCTAGACAGGACCTAAAGGAGCCAAATGGAAATAGTAGGATAGAAGAGGAAAGGAGAGGAAGAAAGAAAATGAGGTTCGAAGTAGTTATTTTTTTAAAAAGTGTTCTAATTCACCTTAAATTAGTAAAAGTTAGCTGTTACTTTGCTTCAATGGCTCTAGTACTAACATACTGTACTGTTTTATTGCTTTATAAACTTTTTAATGGTCTATTTTAATGGACAACAGCTCTCCAATAGTGTTTTGTGCAACAAAACATTTAAAATTAAAGAAAATTAATGATGTCCATTGTTATGGATGCAGGGTCTAAAAGGGTTAAAATCACAGTTTTCAATCAAAGAAATGCAGACACAGCTTGTCTATATTGTCATATACTGTATCTCACAACTATAACTACACATCATCACTTTCCAATGGAAAACAGGTATTTCCATTTTTCCAATTTTTAACTTATTGCATCATTTGAACACTCAACATGTCCCTTACACTATGTCATTTGTATGATGAATGGACAAACAAACACTCTCCAACGTGACCTAAAATAAAGTCTTTTTATCTTCCCCTGCATGATGGAATGTTTTGGAGATTTGCTGTTTTGGAGATTTTCATTGGACAGCGACAATTCACACACGCACACTTAACCCAGTGTATAGTGACAGTTACTGTACATAATATCCTGTAGGTTTCTGTACATGCACGTAAGTAACACACTCTTAAGTGTGTGTATTTGTTGTATTTGTGTTTCAGTGTGTTACTGTCATCTGTTCTTCTCTCATCCTGATGTATAAATATGAGCTCTGGGTCATAAACGACTGCTGTATTCTCAGTGTGTTATAACTGTGTCTGTGGTTCCGTCAGAGATGATTTTTAAAATAGGACACTTTGCAAAGTCTTTGGCAAAGGCAAGGGCAAGCATCATTCAAGAGAGAGCTCATCAAAATCCATAAGCAATGCTGAAATAAGCATGTGATTTAAAGTGACAGCGCTCTAAAGCAGGAAACTCCTGCACCAGCCCTAACCTCTGTAAACATCTGACTAAACCTACAATATATACCATGACCCACAAACGACCCAGCAGGGTTTCACAGGGGGAGGGGCTTATCCTGTGAACACACCCTTGCTCAAATGAGTTTTTCTTTCCTGAGTTTTTTTTTTTTTATACACAGAGCATTTCATTTTGAGGCTTACTGATTGTCTGCATAATAAATGATTAAGATATAAGGAAAATCATGTAATAGTGGAATGGTGTGTCTGTAATGCCTGTAAAAAGTACATTATTAAAAGAGATCAGATTTATATCTGTTATAAATGCTTCTTGTGTGTTTCTACACATTTTTTTTATGTATTTTTATATATTTTGTCTTGGCCTTATACAAATATAATCCTAATTGATATACAAGATGCTTTAAAGGACAACTCTGGTGTGAAATTGATTGTGGGTGTATTAAAACACAATAAAAAGTAACTTACCTTTGTTGAATAGCCCACAGCATTCCGAGGTCCAGCAATTTTATTCTGTTTGTCCAAACAGTCTTTAGACTTGGAGAAAGGGGGCATATTCTTGTCCCTGCAAATAAATCGCTTCACCTTTAATACAGCGTTGTCCAGGCTCAAAGTAGCTCCACACCTCATTGGTAGACTGTGAAGCACCCTGACATTTTAAACGAGGCATTAGGAACTTTAAAAGTGCACAATAAGTTTATTAAAAAACACTGTTTACTACCCGCAGTCTTAACTAAACCTCCGGGTGATTCAACCTTAAAAGTAAGTCACGAGCATTTAAAAACAGGCTTTTGTTTGGATTTATTCCTATTTGGTTGTCATATTCATTCCATAGAAACATTCAGACGACATTCCTAGATTCAGTAGTGGTTTTGGACTGTAAATATTGTAAAAAAAAAAAAAAAAAAAAAAAGAATAATTTTATATTAAGCCAATAAAATCATTTTTAACGACTTTTATGACTTATTTGTTGTGAATTGAAAAAGAAGCATTCAGTGTTTTATTCCTTTAGAAAGAAACAGATAAATATAGCACATTACTTATTTCACTGTGTGATAAAACACATGCTCTAAACAAGCAGCAACAAAGAGGAAGGCTCCTTCACTTCCACTGGCAGCACACTTCCTTTCACCTTCCCTTTATGTAAGCACATCCCCACCCCCTTCCTCTGAGCATCTGCAGTGGCAGGAAACATCCCCTCTGCTACATGCACTTCTTCCATGAGGACAGTGCGGATGGAGGCAGGACACTGCGCTGCTGCCGGATATTTTCACATGGCCATTTTAAGGCTTTTCATTTGGGCAGACTGCCAGCTGTTTTGAACTCTTCCCTTGGATCAAGGATCTGAACAAAACACACCAGTTTATCCCCAACCTGAGCCAAAAAAAAGCCTGTTACTCCGCTGCTGGTGGAAAGCAATGTTCCCATTCATTCACAAATTCGATTCAAGTCAACATGCAGCTTCTCAAGCCAAGCAGTAATAAGTAATATCCTGTCAGAGATGAATGGCAAACACAGAAGATAATTATTAGTGTGCCATCTAGTGGTGCAGTCTAAAAATCAACCACTAGGTACAGTATACAGCAGCAGATCTCAAACTGTGGGTCATTGGTGGTACGTGGTCTAAAAGGTTTGAAAATTACTGATATACAGTAGACAGTAGAGCAAAATGCACTGTATGTCTAAATGTTTGTTGGCACCCAACAAGTTGCACCCTTTGCTAACAGAGATGTTCAAATGCACACAAACACACAGCTTGTCTAGTCCCTGTATGGAAGTACTACTGCTGAGAGAATAGAACTGTCTAGAGCAGATAAACAACATAAACCATATTGGCACCATGCCTAATGCGATAGATGAGTAAAAGCATTGAGCTGTAGAACCGCGACATTATGATCCGGGATGTTAAAGATGAGGTGAGTGATGATCATCCAATGAGGGAATTTATGAGGGAATTAGGGGGTATTCACCTTGGATAGTTGGAGGAGTTGGGGATGATGAGATGAAGTAGTGATTATCCAACTTCTCCTGACCTCACTAAAGCTCTTGTCGCTGAATGCAATCAAATCTATACAGCAATGCTTAAAAATATATTTAAAAGTCTTCCCTGCACATTACAGGCTACAGCAAGAGAAACAATGATGAAAAAGGTACTTTTTTCACTTGTTATATAGTTTATAAAATACCTCTAGCTAAATAGGCATAAATATGAAGATGTCTCTAAGCTTAGATACTGCCAATTACAAAAGTCATAATAACGGCAAGATTGAGTGTTAAGAGCACCTGAAAGAGATGCTTTTCACCTGGGGGATGAATCCAAATCATATATAATACCCAAAGCTTTGATTTTTTTTGGCATGAATCAGGTTTTGCCAATTATCATCAGGTATAGAGGGTTTGGTCCATTTTAAGCTCTAACAGTCAGCTGGAGAGCATAACAGGTTAAAATTAGTTACAATTGCTTCATCTTTCAGAATGTAGCATTTGACTGAAATTATTATCCAGAGTGACTTACATCTGAATCATGTCTGTGAGAAATATTTCACACTTCTACTCAGTGATAAAACTTTTGTATCCCGACTGCGATTAAAAAACATGAGGACCAGTGAGGGTTTTTTTTTTGCTTTCTCGGTCTCATGACATCGCGTTCAGTAGCTCCTCCATTTTCACTCTGTTGTGTTTACGTGGAATTCTGTTAGAACTGTTTTGGTAATCTTGTGCTTGTTGGGACTTGTTGATTTGGGTAGCTGATTCAGGTGTGGTTTCTGGCTAGTTAAGGTGTGAATTAGAGGGGTGTGGCTAACAGCCTGCAGTTGTTGATAAATTAAGTGTGTTATCTGTAGCGGTTTGTGCAAGGACTCTTTGACTCTTTGATCAGCAAATTTTAGTCTTTCAAATTTAAATCAAACAGTAAAACTTAAGATTTGACAATGTGCTTCCAAATTCCTACTCTCATCTCCTGCAACACCCGTAGACACATTCTACTGAAACTGCCCTCATTGCAGTTACAGAGAAGCTTCATGCAGCAAAAGCTACCAACCTGTCATCTGTCCTGATTCTCCTTGATCTCTCTGCTGCTTTCGACACGGTCAACCACAGCATTCTCCTTTCCATCCTCACCAGTCTTGGAATCACTGGCTCTGCATGGCAGTGGTTTGCATCATACCTGGAGGACCGTTCCTACCAGGTAACTTGGCAAGGGGCAACATCTGCTCCATGCAGACTCTCCACTGGGGTTCCACAAGGCTCGGTGCTTGGTCCTCTTCTTTTCTCACTCTATACTCGCTCTCTGGGTGAAATAATATCTTCTCATGGATTCTCATACCACTGCTATGCTGATGACACTCAACTAATCCTTTCTTTTCCTCCTTCCGACACTCAGGTTTCATCCCGCATCTCAGCATGTCTCAGTGACGTCTCGATGTGGATGAGTTCTCATCAGCTAAAACTCAACCCCAGCAAGACTGACCTTCTGTTCATCCCAGGAACTACGAGCCTTCACAACAATCTCTCCATCTCTTTCGAGAACTCACTGGTCACTCCATCGGCAGAAGCACGAAGCCTTGGTGTAGTAATGGATGACCAGTTATCATTCTCGAGCCATATTGCAAATCTGACTCGGTCATGCAGATTTCTCCTGTACAACATCCGAAGAATTCGACCGTTTCTGTCTCAGGAAGCCACTCAGGTGCTTGTGCAGTCTCTTGTCATCTCAAGACTTGACTACTGCAACTCTCTACTGGCTGGTCTTCCACTGCGAGCCACCAAACCACTACAATTAATTCAGAATGCTGCAGCACGACTCGTCTTCAATCTTCCGAAGTTCAGTCATGTGACTCCTTTGCTGCGTTCCCTCCACTGGCTTCCTGTTGTCGCCCGCATCCGATTCAAAACCCTGACGCTGGCCTACAAGGCAAAAAACGGACCAGCACCTTCATACCTGATGGCGATGGTCAAAGCCAGATCTGCACCAAGAGCTCTTAGAGCTTCCAGTACAGCTCGGCTCGAACCTCAATCACTCAAAACACACAGAAAACAGACATCCAGACTCTTCTCTGTGCTGGCACCAAGGTGGTGGAATGAACTTCCACTGGATGTCAGAACAGCAGAGTCACTCGCCGTCTTCAAACATCGACTGAAGACGCATCTTTTTAAAGAGTTCCTAAACTAAAAAAAAAAAAAAAAAAAAAAGGTTCCTAGGGTTCATAACATGATTAAGTTATATGTATCTCTTGATCCTAGTCTACAAACTAGCTTTGGATATCTTAAGTAACTTTGAAGCACTGTTGTAAGTCGCTCTGGATAAAGGTGTCTGCTAAATACCGTAAATGTAAATACCGTAAATGTTTCCTTTTCAACATAATCTCTATTTGCTGCTGAAGCAACTGCCCACGGGTTTCTATTATAGGCGTGTTTTGAGTCAACAGGTTTTATGTGTGTTTGTGTGTGTGTGTGTGTGTGTGTGTGAGAGAGAGAGAAATGTGTGTAAATGATAGTCTGTGGTCATCAGCTCTACACCACAGATGCAGCAGATAAAGGTTGTATTGATAAGAGTCTGAGGTGTTTTTTTTTAAGTGAGGACGATGGAGAAAAGAGGAGCGAATTATAAAATGAGACTTCTGGCATGTTTAAGAGCACAGCTTTTACCGATCACATTTTACCTTAATTTTAGACACATACAGGCATACAGAAAAAAGACTATCACTGCAAAGTCATGTAAATCCACTCACAAAACATCCATCCATCCATCCCTTCCTCCCTTAACACAGGTGTATCAGAGCATCTGATACTATAAAGGAGAGAACTCCGTACCTTTAGTTTAGTGTGGTATTTAAACAAGTAGCCCCTCCCCTAGAGCTAAACCTAATCACAGGAAAAAAATATCACACATGATTAGAATTTACAAAAGCAGTAAGTATAGCAAATTCAACATCACACATTAGGATTTACATTGTGCACACATAAATGCATACGCCTAAAAGGACTTGAACAAATCTGATAATAATAAAAAAAATCATTTAAAAGTATCTTCAGATTATCTCATATTAATTTAGGGTATTTAAGGCTTAGTCCTGTGAAACTTTTTGTTCTGTCAGTAATGATAACATTATGGGTTCATTCTGCATTAGTTACTTGAGCCCTTCAAAATAACAACTACATATCTCAACTGTTCTTCTTCTTTTTTTTCTTAACTTGAACTTTTTAACATGAAAACTGAAATATAGTTTATTTAGACTTAGACTTTAGACTATTTCTCTATTCATGAAATCACTTAAAATATAATAACTTACAACTGTAAGGAAAATAGCAAAACGTCTCATAAAAGTGAGAAAAATGGTTAATATATGATTATGGATTAGTTAAGTTAATCATTTAAACATAGAGCAGCTCACAACCAAAATTATAGCCTGAAGCAGTTGTACTTTTTATTGAAAATGTAACCAAAAAAGCATGCTTTTAGAGACTGCTACTGTATCATGGTAATTAGTGGAATACATGTTTATCACTGAGGGAGTGATGGTTAGAACATTTATTGAGTCCAATGTGCCCACTCATTACAGTCATATTCAAATGTACTAGAGGAAGAAGAAGGAGATATTCTAGGTCAAGTAAAGAAATGTAACATTCAGTTCTCAGCAGAGAGTTCCTCCAGAAAGAGTGAGCTACTCTACTGACTCTGAGCCTCACTGTTCTGCTGCTGCGCCACGTTCACCTATGAAAACAGGTCACATGCCACTCTGACTGCTTTCCAGGTCATCAAGTCAACTTCAGCTTCTCTGTGTGGTGCAACACTGACCTCTCACAGTTCAGACTCAGAGTCAGAGTTGTTGGTATGGTGCCAGTGCTCCTTTCTGAGTAGCCACTGTTTGTTATAGTGGTTATTAGACTAATCTCAATATTGTTTTTGAGCAACAAAAATAAAGTAATCAAAAGGCACAAATTGCAATAATTGCACATGCATTGTGAACAAATTGTGTATTTTTTGGCTTTTCTGTTTCTTGTGCATTGCTATATTTTAAATTGCCAAATGCTTATTTATCCATTTTAATGCATGTTTTTTTAATTCAACAAATTGTGAAAAGGCTACAAACAGAAACATATACAGCTTTGGAAAAAAATGAGAGACCACTTAAAAATGGAAGATGGATGATCACAAGCCATCAAACCAAGCTAAACTGCTTGAATTTTTGCACCAGGAGTGGCGTAAAGTTATCCAAAAGCAGTGTGTAAGACTGGTGGAGGAGAACATGCCAAGAAGCATGAAAACTGTAATTAAAAACCAAATACTGATTTCTGATCTCTTAAAACTGTATGAATATGAAACTGTTTTATTTGAATTATTTGAGGCCTTTTGTTATTTCCCATTTTCTGCAAATAAATTCTCTAAATGACATTATTTTTATTTGGAATTTGGGAGAAATGTTTGTTTTACTCAAACATATACCTATAAATATGTAAATCAGAGAAACTGGTTCAGAAAGTAAAGTGGTCTGAATTTTATTCAGAGCTGTAGATACACAATTTTTTGTCTTTGGAATTTTTTCCACCAGTTAGTTAGGACTTCCACTCTTATTAATGATGCTGCCAGCATCAGCATCTGGAGGCAGTGGTGAAAGCTAGTTTGGGCTTCCTATAACAAACATGAAGCACCACACACATTTGTTTTTAAACACTTTTAACACCATGTTAATGCTTTTCTCATTTTAGCTTATTTTTCTTAAATATCTTAGAATAGTGAATCCCGACAAATTTTTAAAAAAATTACAGACTAAATATAGAGACATTAGCAGTCACTCTGTTTTTCATAATTTAGCTCTGAAAATACCCTTTTTACTGTCTTATTTTTTTCAGTTGAGTAATCATGTTTAATGTAATATTGCTGACAGCCCGACTTTTGAGACATTTTGTTGAGAAGCAACATTACTAGATGAATCATGACCTGATTAAATAATTATCATCACAGTTTCCGTCTACTAATGAGTAATATTTTTAGCCTGGCAAATAATTACCACCTCCTATGCCCCCAATACCTTCTGCAGCCCAGAGTGAACTGTGGTGTCTGTATCATTCTGCCTATTAAATCCCAATGTAAACATCATTTTAATGAAAGAGGGCAAATGTTGTGCTGACACAAGCTGTTCATTCTGGAAGACAGTATTAGGGATGTAGCCAGCATTATGCAATGCCTTCCACATGAATTCATGAGCCACGTGATTCATAATTCCCTAATCAGGCAAGAAAAAGCATATCTGAGTCTCTTTTAGATAACAACAGAACGTTACAAACAAAAAATAACATGGCAGCTATGAGGAAGAGAAGGTGGCAGAGAGTGGGACAGGACAATGTGGACTGTGGATTTGAGATTTATTGTTTATTGATTGTTCATGCACAAGGTTAATGATGAACTCAGACGGCACATATCCTACTTTTAATTTAGATTCACTTCTGAAGAAAGAAAACTTAAGTCTTCACCACACATCAGTTATTAAAGCTCACTCTTTTTCTGGATAAGGTTACACAAATGTTTGATGCCAGCTGATGCCAAGCTACATGAACGGGATTCGAACCAGCTCAATTGATCAAGAAGTGTTACATCAAGGGAAAGCTTGGTAATGCTAACACCACTGCAAGTTGTGAGGTGTTATCTTGTGAGTGATGTTATATATGATGTTATTATATGAATTGGACTTTCTGCTTAACATTCCTCTATCCTTTAGAGGACAGCGCAGAGGGTAGTAAAGATTGTGACCAGCATCATCTGTTTAGAATTGTCCATGCAAACAGACAATCACATCCACATTCTATGCAGGAGACTCAACACGCATTTCCTGCGAACTTTAGCTTCCATGGGACATGAATCAGTGTTTTAATGGAGAAGCTGTCTATGGACAGCTATGGATTTCACTTTATGAGTCATTTTCTTCTCTAATGCTTGTTTATAGTATAACATTTATAGTTATATTATAGTTATAGTATAACAAGATTACACTGGTCTCTGAGACCCTGTTCATTTTAGCCACTTTTCCAATAACACTGTGCCTAATGTCCGAGCTGAACACAACACTGACACTCCCACGTTTCAGGATGACCCCTGTAGGGTACATTGCTGCATGTGACTATTTAAAAAAATGCTGATAATACAAACCATGTTATGTAAGAATTTTCAGAGAAAAAAAAAACAATGGGTCCTATCGTACACTCTGTGCAAAGCTCGTTGCGATGCTCATTGCTATCTTACACCCCATCAACAGTTCATTTTAACACCTTGCACCCGCATCGTTTAAATAGCAAAGGCTCTTGTGAATGAAGTTATATTATAGTTATAGTATAACAAGGTTACACTGGTCTCTGAGACCCTGTTCATTTTAGCCACTTTTCCAATAACACTGTGTCTAATGTGCGAGCTCAACACAACACTGACACTCCCACATTCCAGGATGACCCCTGTAGGGTACATTGTTCCAAATGTGTATGTGACTGTTTTAACAGACACACACTGGGAAACTGGGACACTGAGAGTGACCAGTGAATTCCCCTGACCTCTATTCCAATTCCCTATCTTTGAAAAGAGGAGGTGAATTGTGATCTTTAGCTGGAGTGTGAGCACTCGGTCAGTGTCAGTGGAAGGTTGGGATGTTTAAGGACTGGTAGAATTCTTATCTGACAGCATTGAGGCTGTATTGATTGAAATCATGAGCTGAAAAAAGTGAAAAGCGTAGTCAAATAAAGGTCTGAACAGTCCTAAGTTCACTCACGACTGCACAAGAAAACCACTCAGGCCCCAAAGACACCTTTGATGACCCTGCAGGAAGTACCAAAACCCAACTTCAAAGACTTTTCACAAGTTTCACAAGTGCAGCTCACCCACGTGTGAACACTCTGTCAAGCCAAAGAGCTGCAGGCCAGGAGCCGACACACAAACGCCAGTCAATACATTTAAAAAGAGCACAAACAAACCAGACACACCACAACCCAGAGAACCTCTCAGCACACAGCAAGCGAGGCCTTCTCCACCGCCTCCCCCTCCTCCCACTGCTCTGTTTTAGAGGAGAGAAACACACACACTAACATGCCCACACAGAAACACACACACACACAGTTGAGTTCAGGTCCTGTTCAGACGTGTCAGCTGGAAAACAAAGACACTAAATTTCACAGCACTCAGTTCATTCACAGTTTATCTACCCTTTCTTAGGGCTGCCATGATTCAACTGTTTAAAAAAATGCTGATAATTCAAACCACGTCATGTTAGAATTTTCTGAGGAAAAAAAACAATGGGTCCTATTGTACACTCTGTGCAAAGCTCGCTCCAAAGCTCATTGCCATCTTACACCCCGTCAACAATTTGTTTTCACAACTTGTACCTGCAGCATTAAAATAGCAAAGGCGCTTGTGAATATATCAACACTGATGGGCGTGGTGGTCTGAAAGTGAGGTGTGTTCGGGTGTGTTAAATATCTGGTGTATTGATATCTTGGCAATGGAAAACACAGGTGCGCCACTGACTGATTTGAACTCTGACAACAGTCAATAGTCAGATGTTTATGGCTATCTTCACAATGCAAGCAGGTCACTAATACATGAGATGTCACCCACCACCTCTTTTCAAACTGCTGCTGATTAGCATCACAGCGCAATCATAGAAAAGCGCATTGACTCGGTTCCGATACATCAGCTCACAGACGCCTTGGAGTGAAGTGGGGAGAGAGCTCCATCTACCCACCCAGAGAGAGAGAGCAAGGCCAATTGTGCTCTCTCAGGGCTCCGGCAGCTGATGGCAAGCTACATGAACAGGATTGGAACTGGCAATCTCCTGATAATAGTGGCAGTGCTTAGCCCGCTGGAACACTCGAAACCTAGTCTCAGGTTTTCTGATAAACTACGAGAAATGTATATGGAAATATGATAGATTATGTTAAATACTAAGATTAAATGTTATTATGGTCATATTATGTTAAATTAGCAAGTAATACCAAGCTTTTAAACTTTTTTTATGCATGTTTTAAAGGATTATCATTACACTCTTAGTGCATGTAATGTTTAGACTGAAGTCAAGCAGAAAACAGAGACACTGGAACTTGCAGCACTTCATTCTTTCCTTTATCATCTTCCTCTGAAGCAGATCTAAAGAGAAAGTCCTATTTTAAAAGCCCTCAGGGCCAGAATAGCTCCAACCACAGCAGTCCACCGGCAGCTGATAAGTAAAGCGGTGTGTGCTGATTTCTCTCAGATTACGGATGGGTATCTGATAAGATCTTGCTGGGAGTGTGAGGCACCTGGACTGAGTTCCCTCAAGATGCCCGAGGCCTCTGTACTGAACCTTCAATGAGAGTGAAGAAGCCAGAGGTCATCCTCTGCTCCTGCCCTGCCCAAGCCTGTGTTACTGTGACTGCTGTCTGTGGGGAATGTAGCACCAGCCCACAGAGACCCCCATCCCATCCAGAACTATGCACTATGGTAGTCATTGTTTGTAAAGGTGTTATTTAAACAGTTTTTATAGATGTGGTTTGTTGCTGGATATCTAAGTTGCTAGCGGTGATGTTTGTTTAGATAGTTGTTCTGGTAATACCTAATGCTAGACAACTTCCATCACTTGCTATTTGTCAAATTTGCCTAATTTTTGTTTTAATATTAATATTTTAATATTACGAGATTAAAGTCGTAGTCCACATTGTAGAGATCATTACTTTGACACGCATATCTCTTTAATCTTGTAATAATTAAACTTTAATCTCGTAATATTACGTCTTTAATCTCGTAATATTACAACTTTAAACTCGTAATATTACGACTTTGTTCTCAAAGTGAACTGTTATTTTTTTTAAAGTGTCCCTAAAAAGCTGTCATACCTTTTGTGAGGTACTGCCATGCCCGTTTTAATTGGTTTTATGAATGGCCCTAAAACGCTGTTGTACAAAGGCTATGTCCACAATTATCTGAATAATTTTAAGTACAGATTTCCATGCATTTTTGGAAATATTTCCGTTTAAACAGAGATAAAAATAAATACTGGCATGAGCATGCTAGCTTTGTTTGGGGCAACTGTACCTCAAAAACTGACAAATCATCATCAAGAATATGGAAGAATAGAGCACAATACATGTGTAATTCAATGGCATATACATTTATGTTGAAATGGGATAAATCTTGCAGATTTTACAGTTTAATGACTTATAGTATGTAGCTCACTAAACAGGATATGAGGAGGTATGTAAGATTTAGCATGAGGGCCTGTAAGCTGGCGTTTCAGATTTGGGTTGCAGTGTTTTCCTCTGAGTGTGCTGGTTATCCAGTGATGCCTCATCAGCAGAATTTGAAAAAAGAGTGATTGGTTTGGAAAAGGGGCGGTGGCGGGTTTTACACGTGCCGGAGGAGGCATGTTCTAGTCTTTACCCTCATTACTAATTACAGGGATTTGTATGTGAACAA
Source organism: Astyanax mexicanus (assembly GCF_023375975.1). Lineage (NCBI taxonomy): Eukaryota > Metazoa > Chordata > Actinopteri > Characiformes > Acestrorhamphidae > Astyanax > Astyanax mexicanus. The sequence goes on from NC_064408.1 coordinate 101,255,628, forward strand.
TTAAAAAAATATAAATTAAAAAGTATAAGTAAAAAATACATAATTAAAAAAAGTAAATTCAGTAACCGAAAAACAACATTTTCATGTAGACATGAGACCAAAGCAGACAAAACCTGCCCTGTTTTAAACAGATACCTCTGGATGGAGCCATTGACTACAGTAGATTTCTAATGTGTTCACTTCACAAAAACCATTTCAATATTTATTACTACATTCTATAAACTAATAAAGTAGTAACTGAAAACTGAAACTAAACCTCACATTCAAAAACCACAAGATGTGAAAAAGCGATTCACAATAAGCTAAAGTAGTTTTGATGATCACATGTTTAATGTTTAATTACATGAATGCATATAAAGTGCCTGTGTACATTGTCAATAAAGCTCATTGCTGCTTTTGACAACTCATTTGATGGTGCAAAAAACATAAGAGAGAGGAAAGAAAGAGCGTACAGAAAGATCAGTGAATAGTCATCATCATGCTGCTCGGATTGCCCTCTTAGCAGCGATCAGAAGTAATTTCTGCTTTTTACAAGAAAACACAAACACAGGCTTTAAAAAGCAACATTCAAACCGCTGTATTAACATTGTTCTTTCATTGCACAAATCATTTATCTGCTCAGACGGACTTAGTGATAGTTAGAAGGCAAAGTCCACCACCTAAAAAGTGTGAGAACACGGCACTTGTTGATCCTCGCACTGTCGCTGTGAGGCTGTGAGCACGGTTAACGCTGTTCCCCGCAAATCCTTCCCCGAGGCACTTCAACAGTCTGCGTTCCAAAGAGAACTCCTTAATTTTGATGGCTTTAAAATATCCAGGGTGTTTAGGATCCAGCAGAAATGGAAAATGTGAAAGGAGTAAAGTCACTGTCTTATGGACAGGGTTTAGTAAACTGTGCATTTAAGTAGCTGGCCTACACTGTGTGCCCTGCACAGTATTCGTCCTTAAGGTAATAAATACAAGGCAAAATACAAGGACCCCATTTATAAAAGCAGTGTTACAACCAACGTACTGCATATACTGGATGCTAACAATTGGCACTTTGATGCAAAATAAAAAATACATTTGTGTTTAATGCATTAGAGGCCACAGCACTGTTGAGCTGAAGAAAAGGCATGCAATAGAAACCACTTCACGACAACTCGCACGGTTCTACACACTGCAGCGTTTCATGGAATGTCTGAAGGTGCCTTGACGTTAAAAATGGTTCTAATCAGTGTGTACAAAAGGGGTGTAGAAATGCATCTGAATTAAAAACAATGACTGTATATAAGCATGGACAGCACAGCGCCTCTCGAAAAAGTGAAGACACCTCAGGTCTAGCGCCTCTGCTGGCTGGTTGTGGTGTGATGTGTTTCTCTGCCCATCACTATGTGTTAAAAATAAAGTGACTGAAATCCTTGACAGGGTCAGACTGCATGCAGGACTATTCTATTCATTGCATGAGTAGCATGAGGAGTTGTAGTCAAGCTGTCAGGAAGTTGGTTATTTAATAATACTATTATTGATCATGTGATGTGCTGTCGACTCATTTACAGACACTTCTTTCTTATTACATGCTTAGTATTCCGGTAAGTCTGATGTAAGTGTAAAATTGGCAATGTGATCTAATTAGTCATAAACTAGACAGCTAATGTTAGTGTAGTTAGATGTGCTGGTATTTGTTCTTGGCTTCTGTCAGCACTTTAGCCTGGGGGATAAACTGGATAGTAGTAGTTTCGGTTTGTCGCATGGAAATGGAAATCGATTCATAACGAGATGCTTGTTTTGTTTGAAAGAGGCAGGTCTACCAAATAAGTAGGCAAGTCTGGGTTCACCTCTGGTCACTACTGTACACATTAGAGCTTAGATTCTCTGCCCGAACCCAAACTGACCCGAGGCCCGACCCAAACTCGGGCCGAGTCAGGTTGGAGTCAGGAGTCAGGTTTTATTAATAATATTTTTATTTTATACAAAGCTACGGCATGATAATCAAAATCAAAAGGGTAAAAGGAACAAAAAGTTGCACAAGTGTGCAGTGCACACTCCACTTGTGGCAGTGCAGTGCATAGCCTTATTACTGTTTTTTGTGTTTTTGCACATAGACTTTAAGCTTAATATAAAAAAATTAGAGGAAAGTCATTCAGACATCATTCTTGTAGCCTAATTTACCGATGTTTAGGCCTGTGGATCATTGTTCACGTTGTTCATGTTTTAATCTTTTGGAGATCTGTCCTTAATAAACATTTTTCTTAAATAAAAGCAACACTTCTTTGGTGTTTTAATGTTAATTAATAAAATCGTCCTGAACAGATTTCGCTTATTCAAACAGCCCGGAAATGTTTTTTAAAAGCTACTTACTAAACAAATGACCGGTTTAATTCAAGCTCGGGCTCAAAAGGACAGTTTATGGGTCGGGTCGGGCTAGGGCATCACATGCTCGGGCTCGGGGCGGGTCAGGCCGGATATTTTGGGCCTGATCTAAGCTCTAGTACAGACTACTGCATGGTCTCTGGCTGGAAATTCAATAATATGGCAGACATTTTTAGTAGCGGCACTTCAATTCTATAGAATGGAAGGGAATGGAACCATAACATCCATGCTTATATACAGTATTATTGTGTATATTTTTTTAAACTCTATTAACTTTGGAATGTTATAATCAGTCATGAATGAACATAGTAATAAATTAGGTATTCGTTGTTTTGGCCCACATATAAAGTTTAAAATTTACAAAAATAAGTTTTATTTGTTGCATTCCTTGTCTATTTTTAACTACCATTTAAATGGATAAAATCATGAAAAAAAATGATGGGCCAATTTGAATTTTTTATAATGCATTGAATCTCAATCTCCCTTAAGAATCATATTTATATTGTGAGTGTATGCCGTTCTCAGATCACATACAGCAGGTGTAAAAGCAGTGTCATGTCCTTCAGTTTGCATAGTGTTAGAGACAATATTAAACCGTAAGGGGAATATTAATCACGTTCACACAGGGGACGACACAAATCAGTCTGGCTAGTATCATCAGTGCCAAGTGATTAGTACTGATTAGTAGTCAAGACTCTATTGTCTTGATTCCATTGTCCTTTGGTTTCTCACTTCTGTAGTAAATCCCACTCTGAGAGCAGTTGCTCGTGGACAGTGTTCTGGGCTGATAAACACTGTGCTGTGGAGATTCCTGGACCCACAGGAACACACATTCTGCTCAGGTCCACACGTCCATGGGCACCATGGCTTCCTTGGAGCCGATGGGTGGCAGGAGGTTCTGCTCGCTGAGGAAATAGAGAGGAAACTGGACTAGAAAGCCTCGGATCTTCTTCAGCTCGTCCTGAGCCCGGGCGGGATCTTCCTTATCCAGACCCGGCTTGGCCAGGTAGCCCTCCAGCTCCAGGATGGTCCGCACATCGCTGGAGGGCAAGCAACGAAACACCTAAAAGAGACAAGGAGGAGAGTCAAAGAAGGTACACATAGCTATACACTATATAGACAAATTATTGGGACACCTGGTCATTCATTGTTTCTTCTGAGATCAATGATATAAAAAAGCACAGTCTGCTTTTGGTGTGCATTGCTTTTAGGATTTGATTGCATTCAATGGCAAAGGTATTAGTGATCCTTATTCAGCACTAGTGAATATAGGTGAACCCTCCTGTCTCAGAAAAAGTGTGTTGCACTGTCAAGTCACTGAAAAGATTTAACCGGTTTGCTTGCCTTCTCTGAGAAAACATGTTAGCCTTCACCCTGCCAGCACTGGTAACACTATGATATGAGATGTCCTAAGTAGTAGATGGAATTTTACACGGCTAAATGTGGAAGAAATTAGGGGAAAAAATTGTAGAAGTTTATCAGGTGGTCATTTAATACAAAATGCTCAGTACAACACAATAAGGCTGTTTTGGGGTTTTGACAAAAAAATAAATAGCCAAACAAATGATCCATGTCTATAATACAGAAGATTATTTTGATTCTGCAGTTTCATAGTTGTTTTTCCTCCATGCACAAACATAATCATTGTATAGCTTTGACATTGTGTCTCAATCTCTCTCAGTTCACAAAATTCATATAAAAAGGCACTACAGTACTACTACATTAGTTACAGTTGGGGTAAAAACACTTATGGCCTAAAAGACACAATACATTATTTAAATCTGCACATAAGAAGTGAGTAAAATGCAAGAAGGAAAAGTCTGACCTTTTGGTAGATGGACGCATTCCGAGCAGCAGTGGTCATCCACACCTCCTTGTAGAACTGGTCACTGATGGGGTCGGTGACATCTATGCTAGGATCTGTGTTAGCTCCCAAAATCATCCTGTTTAAAAAGGAAATCAGTTTATTTACATGGAGAAAGATCTGGGGCGAATCTAAATCACTAAATGGGTGATTTAAAGCCAACGCTGTTATGATGAGAGTTTAAAGATATACATACAAATACACATTCTGAACAGCTGAACATCACTAGAGCTGTGGTGGTATAATAAAAACTTGTTAATACTTTAACAGTGTAATGTATGTTGGTTTGTAAATATACAGCTGATTTTGCTATTTATAGGTTTATGTTTGAGCAAAATTAACATTGTTGATTTATTCTATAAACTACAGACAACATTTCTCCCAAATTACAAATTAAAATATCGTCACTTTATTTGCAGAAATTGAGAAATGGCTGAAATAACAAAAAGATGCAGAGCTTTCCGACCTCAAATAAGAAAGAAAACAAGTTCATATTCATGAAGGTTTAACAATATTTGGTGGAATAACCCTGGTTTTTAATCTCAGTTTTCATGCATCTTGGCATGTTCTCCTCCACCAGTCTTACACACTGCTTTTGGATAACTTTATTCAATTCCTGGTGCAAAAATTCAAGCAGTTCAGCTTGGTTTGATGGCTTGTGATCATCCATCTTCCTCTTGATTATAATCCAGAGGTTTACAATTTGGCAAAAACAAAGAAACTCATAATTTTTAAGTGGTCTCTTATTTTTTTCCAGAGCTGTATTTGTTTTAGTTTAGATAAATAAAATAAAAGGTGTGCTTGGGCTGTGGGTTAACCATTCAGCGATTGTGTCGCTACCTGAAGCATTCCAGACGGAGGTTAAGGCCAAACCGCCCTGCCTGGTACTCCTGTCCGTCCATTATGGACTTTTCAGTCTCTGTATCCTCAAAGATGACTGCCACCTCACTGTCCCTCTTCCCCAGCATACTGCGGTCATTGATGTTGGCCGAGCCTGGAAGAGCGAAAAGCAAAAGAAAGAACCTTTTATCCGCAGGAGTGAAACCCGAGTGTGTGACATGCCTGGGTGCCAAGAGGATCACAGAGAACAAGAAGATAATTTGTGAAGGGCATTCACTAATGAAAATTGATATTCTAACCATGAAGAGACTTTTATATCCATCGACTGATTAATTACACATGCCACAGCTGAGCCACTTCTAGATAGTCCTGTCACTCAGATGAAGTCAGATGATGTGGTGAATATCCATGTCATATAATGTCAGAAAACAGGTGGCGCCATTTTACTATTTATTATCCAATAGGTCTACATTCAGTGTTCTCAATACTCTAAATATATACTCATAATGAATTTAAGGAGGTTACAACTTAGTATTATTTTATTTATAGGCAAGACTGCAAAATCTTTAAGCTATTTTATGTCATTTATTTTAAATTATTTACATTTTATAACAATAATAATAAGTAAGTCAGTAAGTTAATTTAACCTTATTTTACAGATTACCAAGTGGCCTTAGAAAATAAATAAAGTTTTTTAAATGTGAGCCATGGAGCCAAAAGCTCAAGAGCTAAGAGCTCACATACTTTCTGTGGTTTAATAACAGATCACTATATTATTAGTTTAAATTATGGACCCGTTATTTTACTATTTATCTAAAAATAATAAATCAGTTGACACATCATGTACAAATTGGATAATTGTACAGTGAAATCTATGAATAAAATGAATAATAATGTAATAAAAGTCACACTGCCATTTCAGCAAGTCCTCCACTTACCAATGATGACAGTACTGTCGTCTGCAATAAGCATTTTGCTGTGGACATAAATCAGCTCTGTGACCAGCTTCCCCTCCAACTCCGCATGAGTCCTCAGGCCTCCAAACGAGATGTAATTCATCCACTGATCTCCCACTGCAGAAACACAGAGAGAGAGAGAGAGAGAGAGAGAGACCTATTACTACTGAAATACATATAACTTACTGAATATCCTATCAATTAGCATCACGAAAAAGCACACTTAAATCATGTTCGATAATTTCAAACTAACAATGGAAAAAATAACAATGATAGTAAAACATATGAAACCATAGTTCCATTCCCTTCAATTCCACAGACTTGTGGGTAGCAGTGGCTTAGTGCTTAGCACGTCTGCCTCCTAGTACTGGCGTTTCCCTATGGGGTTGGAGTTTCCACGGTAAATGGTTGTGTGTAAAACATGATTGTAAGGCATCTTTAGGAGTCTATATATGTGCGTGTATAATGTTTAAAAATTCAAATGTTATAAAATTAACAACCAGAGTTTATACAGTAGAGACTAGAGGAGGAGCCAGACACGCCCTCTTATCACAGAGCAAGTGTCTCAGACCTATTGAGTTAACTGCACAGTCAAAAGGACCAAATGCAACTGTTAGTTAATCCAGGAGGCGTAATGTTTCAAAAGAAATTCAGCATGTCTGACTACACTAGCATTAGCTCGCTAATAACCAAATATTGATTTTTCATTGAAACACATGGGAATGGATGAAACTACATATTATACTCATTAGAGGAGTACAAAACAAATGCCAAAAATGTGATTTGTCAGTAATAAATGTGAATTTGTGAATTAAGAATGCAGTTTTAAGCACTGTGCTAATCTGGTGGCTATTAACATCCATCTATTCATCCCTCTATGCAGAGCAAAGTAACAAACATGTTTGGCCTGATCAACAACTGTCAGTGTAAGTATTAAAATTGTGTAAACATGACACCTGGCTGTACTGCTATAATACATGCAGCGCATTTTATATACAAACTTCTGTAAGCAACAGCGGAAGACTCTGCTTCAGCAGTGGTGCAACAAAACACCAAAAAGCTGCTGGATAATTCACACACACAGAGAAACTCCACTCCAGCATCTCTCCCACGGTCAATGAGTTCATTCTAACGTAGACCACAACCGCAGAAGAGACGAGCGGGAAGGTAATATGCAAAAATGGGATGTGGGGAGATAAAAAAAAACAGAACAAACAAGATTAAATGGCCACATGGTGTCACTGTAGCGTTAAACTAACACTACTATTTTCAGCTGGAATAATACTAAGAAAGGATGCATGATAAAACACAGATTAGTGCAGCTGTGCAGGAAACCTGCCCAACCTGCTAAAGTCCATTTAAGGTCATCTGCACACAGCCCCAGTTGCAGCCTCTGCTTGAGTAACAAGGAACATTACATAACAGGAAGTTCTTGTTTCTCTACTGTTGCTTATAGTGTGTGTTTGCCACATACACAGACAACTTCCACTCCAAGGGACAAGACCATTTGAAATGGCATATTTTATGTAACACACACACATATACATATACACACACACACACACACATACATAAATACACATACACACACACACACACACACACACACATATATATATATATATATATATATATATATATATATATATATATATATATATATATATATATATATATATATAAACAGACTGATAAAACCATACAGCTAAGAAGCAGTTTAATTTCTTGTCATGTTTAATTTTACTCATTTTGTTTAATGAAGCTACTGGCACACAATGATTATATAGTTATTTAAATGTTAATGTTTTACCTTCTAGGACCTGGTGTCCACATGTGTTGACATTACATTTTGGGTTGTCTAGACCAAAACACAAAATTTTGCTCTACATGGACCTGGTGTCCTCTTATGAGGCCATTATACTGTCACCTAGTGGTGGCAGAAAAGTTTAACATGTTTTGATTTTGATCAGAAATTTAAATGAACAATAAATACAGTAAATGTTTAAGGTTATTGCATTGTTAGGTATTTGTGTTGAAGCAGCACATTGCTCAAAAAAGCACAATTGTTGTATCTACTTTTGTTTTGTATGCTTCAGTGTTGAGGCACAAAATAAATATTTTGCACATCATTACTAATTGCAATTTCATTGAGTTCTATCGAAATATAAAACTAAAAGTCCTCATATGTGGACATCATTTTTCTCAGTAACTACATCACGTAGCAAAGAGAAATAAAAAATGCATGCCATGCATAAGGTTCAGGTATTAGAAGGTGAATGTGCAATGTCTTTAAATGTAGTTCATGTCAAAACAGATTAATAACAGAGTACACCACAAAATGGTCAAAGCAGAGTCTTGACTTTAACCCTATCGAGAAGTTGTGGCATGAGAAATTGCTCCTCAACATTGTTCAAATCTAATCTGAAGATTAAATAAATATTTAGTGATGGTGACTTCTGCTAAGCCAGGGTCTAACTGTTAATACATTGAAGGGTTTACATACTTTTTCTAGCACACATTGTGTTTTTTACTCAGTGCGATTTTTAAAATAAATAAAGAGAACAATTGGTCCTGTGATATTAGTTTACCTACACAGTGACTATCTGCCAGGGTGACTTAGATAACATCAAGAACACATTTTATTGGTAATCAATACTTCCTAAGGGTTCACTTACTCTCTTTCTTCAGCTGGGATATGATGGAATATTCTCCTCGAACCATTGTTCTGAGAAAAAAAGAAAAAAAAGGCAGAGTTAGAGCAATAAACCTCAAATCCCTGAAGCCTTATAAAGCTCTTGGAACCACAAGGCGTGAAATTGTTTAACCCTTAGAGCCTCAAGCCATGACTGAATGTGATTTTTTACTTTTACTGTAAAACTCAGAGTAGAGCTGCACGTCTGTAGAATCTGCCGACTCCCATCTTACACCTTACACACACTTATCCACATCACATTTATTAATTTAGCAGTGTAAGAGAAATAATAAACACAAAACTTAAAATCTGTTGGGACTTAAACATAAGCATAAACAGCATAACATTAAATCACTTCAAATGTCACATGTGTAAAAAGCTACAGGTCTAGAGAAGGATGTAAAGCAAATAAATGTGAAGCATACACATGCATTTTACACTGTATGTACTACCATAGTTTTTCAATGTGATTATTAGAAGTGCCTACAGAGGGCAGCAGAAAGCTGCATTCTACACACTACACACACGGTCTGCTACAGAAAGGTTTGCAGGATAAGACCGTTTAAAAGTAATGTTATACCATTTGCAATTGATTCTTATGAAATTAAAATGCCATAAGTGTTTGAACTTGGTTACTTTTGAAGGTGAATAACTGATATAATCTAATATGGCAATAATTTAAATATGTGCTAATATGCAAATGACTTGTTTCATTCATTTGAACACATCACATATTTCACACATCACACACTTTGTACAGAAATTGTAGTCTGCTGTTTTAATGTATAAAACTAGTCTAAACTAACCGGACATCAGTTAGATGGCAATATACATAGACCCTGTTTACACCTGTTCACTTCATGAGACTTAAGCCACATGTATTTACAGTCCTTGGATATACGTTTTAGTTGTTATATGTGTCTTAGAGAGAATAAAAATAGGGTCTTATATTTTAAGCTTTAAAAGGATTCTAGGGTTAAAAATGGTATCTGCTTTTCATTACAAAAGTTTGGAAATATTTTGGCTTAAAACACAATGACAGTCACAAACCACTAAGTGTTAACAGTGATGTATACAGTACGTGTAGTATATAAATGTCATTATAGCTTTAGTCATTTTAAAAGCTAGCCCCAGTGCTGATAATAGTAATTATATTACCTTCAGTGAAAGTGTGAGCTATTGGGAATGACTCAGGACTCTATAGGGTAGGGATCACATGTTTCTCACACATGCATGAATATCTCCCTGATCATGATCATTCTGTTCATAACTTCTGAATTCTGCAAATTTCCCCATTGTGGGATTATTAAAAGATTATGATAACTGTAAAATTTACACTGTTATACAAGATAACCATTTGGTACACGTCTCAAGAATTAGCTACAATTTACCAAAATCACCCGCCATCCAGCAATAGACCACTCAACATCATTAAATTAACGTATTATACCATATAATAAGGCGCACTATCAAAAAAGTCTATTTATAGCGTTGGATATTAATTTACATAGATAATTATTTGTGTGAGTAATGTGCTTCCGTTTATTTACCGTAAGCTTAGATTTCCACCTAAGCTAGAGCATAAGCATTATCGGCTAACCGCTAGCGGGTAATGCTAATGCTGCTCCAGTAGTGATAGCCGTGGTTAGCAGCAGGCTACAGGCTGATAATACTCACCTTTGGACAGCCAAAGAGCTAGCACTTAGCACTGTTAGCAGCTAATGCTAATACTGCTGGAGAACTAAACTGAAGTACTTAAGCGGAGTGGCTTTACTGATCCTTACAACTTGACTGGTAGAATTCATACATAAGGCGCACCGGATTATAAGGCGCACTGACAATTTGGGGGAAAATTAAAGATTTTAAGTGTGCCTTATAGTGCGAAAATTATGGTAAAACTTGCAAACCTGTACTTCCCTTAAATAAATCAATGTAAATCTAAAATTCCAAACAGCTGCTTATTGGATATTATTGGATATATATGTTTATTCATCTAACTATTTAAACATCTCTAGGTCTAACCAGAATTCATGTTTTGTTTTTTCAGCTTCTCTGATGAACAGAGAAATGACCTTCGGCCTCATTCTACCTGTAGTTGAAGTGCATGACAGCCTGGAGGGCACTCCCTCCTCCTGTGTTGATGTCTCCCTCGAAGCCAGGAAGGAGCGGAGTGACTACATACACGCGGTACTTCTTGCTCTCCCTGTTGACGTGAAGTGAAATAAGGAACAGGGTTACAGACGGAGTTTAGGCGTTTTATGAGAGGCAAGGCTGCTTTATTGCTTTCATTTCAACATTGCCTCGAATCACAGGCAGCTGTTCTCACTGGGCTGAACATTATGTTTTTAATGTGGAATGGAAACAGGGGACTTTGTAGCCAAGCACAACAGTGGCTAGTCCAAACACACACACACACACATTTTTCTGTGTAATGCCTGTGAAATCACTGTATGTGTGTGTCTGTGTCAGTCTATTTTCATACATTTATTACCACAAAAAATAACTTGTTATGGTTAGTTATAGAAATCTAGTTATAGAAATCTATATTACTCATATGTACATAATATATCCTGGGCATAATTATTATTGCATAAAGGCAATAATACACATGGTAAATAGTAACAATACATTAAGCTGTGGTTTATTTAACTGGGTTCATCAAAATATTATAGTTTAGTACTATTCATAATCATCCACACCATGTCCATGTTAAATCAGGTGAGCTGGAGATAGAATTAAACAAATCTATCTATCAAGTTCTGACTGGGTTGTCCAGGAGAAATCTGGAAACAAGGTTAGTCCTTCAGACTAGCTCACAAGATATAAAAGTAATTATTTTCTTTAAAATGAGAAATTCTTGTTACATTTTACTGTATTTATGTTTGCCAGAATCTGTTCTGTCATGATCTGCTTTCTTTCTTTTTCAAGCAATAACCCTGGTAATGCTGAGATAAATGGTTCTCAAATGTGTGCTTAGTGCCTGAAGCCTCTGAACAGTATACATATTGTAGGTGTGTGCACAACAGAAAATTCCCTTTAAGTTACTTTAAGACTAATCCAGGCTAAAGGTGAGCAAGAAAGACAGGTTTGACACTCTTACTCTAACCTGTGTGCTTTGATGATCCTCTGGATGATGGCGTCACCAATCTTGTTGTGGACAACCTTGTTGTCAGCACAGCTTATAAAGAACTGGTTCTGAAAAACGATAGTGATCAACCTTAATTCACTTCATATTCTGAAATCAACTCATGTTAACCATGAAAACTGATTATTTAAAGTCTCAAACACTGATCTAAATGAGTGCTTACCTCTATGTAGATGTAGTGTTTGCTGTTTTCAATCACATGGATGTATGCATTGTGAATAGACTCCTCGTGAAACTTTATACCAGCTGACCAGTCTGCTGCAGAACGCAACACCTATGAGAGACAGCAAAGCCAGAGTTCACAAAGACTCGTAAAACAATTAACTGCAATTTCTTAACTTTTTCCACAGATCAGAATAACAGTGGTAACATTAAAACCATGAAACTATGAACTATGACAGTCACAGTCCCTGAAGCTTCCTGCCTTTCTGTCTCCACCCATTTCTCGTATAGGTGTTACTGTTGCCCTATCCTCCCTTCACATTTCTTTCTGAGTTTAGTGTGTAGTGTTTATACTGACCTGGTTCTCTTTGTTCCCTGACTGATACTGTTACCTATTAAATTTGTAGCTCTAGTGTTTTTCTAGCTTTATTATATAAAATTATAATAATTTTTTAAAAATAGATAAATATACACATGGACAAATCAGTGTTCAATCTTTTCACTTTTTTATATGTTGGTTCTGTCAATAATTTCATACATTATTAACATCAATATTCTTTTAAAGTAGCACTAGGTAGGATTTTCTTGGTTCTTGATCTTTTTAAAGAAGTGAAATTACAGCTTAAAACTCACTGTAGCGCTGCATTGAGGTGCAGTGAGTGTCTGTGCCGGAGGTGCAGTGTCTGTGTTGGAGCTCCTCTGAGCTCAATCCAGACAGTTTTCCGAGGCGCCCACGACCAACGCTCGTGAGAACTGCGACCTGCTTTCCGACCTTAAGTTCTAACAATTCTACAAGGACTACTGCTTCATTCTTTCCAAACTAACATATAGACACTCTGGCAGAAGCTGAAAAGAGACCGAATATGTCTGTGAAAGCCAGAAAACGAAAAAGAGAAACTAATCCGCCTGAAACATTTATTACACTCTACAACTGTAGGGGGAGCCCGGGAGCACAAAATCCCAATCCTACCTAGTGGAGCTTTAACTGTCTAAAAAACACAAAAAAGTAGTATTTTGAAGTAAATGTAGGACTAGGAATAAATGCCAGTAAAAAAAAAAACTAATCTAGTCACAGATCATATGAGTCTAAGGCTGTAACAGAAGGTGTTACCTGAACTTTAGTGGGGATGCAGCCTGGAACCTGGTGTTTGATCTCATTAGCAGAAGACAGGGACTTTGGGAGGAGGTATGGGTATGAGAGGGACCTGTACTTCGGTTTCATGATCTAAAAGTAAAGAAAAAAATAATTCATAGTCAAATCAGCTGGGAATTTTAATGGTTTATTAACATGTTAAGCACATGTATGATAAAAAAAAAGGATGAAAGAACACGAGGTGATAGTTTTGGATTGTCACCTTGGTAAAATTCCAGCGCTGAATGAAGTGCCGTGCGACGTCTCTGGCAGCCTTCCCATGAAGCACGGAGGCAATGTCATGCCAAGGCATTCTGGGAGTTATGTGCCTGTCGATGAAGTCTGAACAAGTACAATTTAATATTTAACTTTACAGCAAGACAAAGTGCGCAATTTCTTAATTAGAGAAGCAGGAAGGAATGGTCCAACATTTATCCACTATGCTGTGCAAAGCATACATGCAACTATATGAAGAGAACGCTGCTTGAGGGATATCTACATGTCATTATTGCATTTATGTGTTCACTTTCTTTCTCTAGCCTGCAATTTGGTAAATTCCTTTAACTCAAATAACGAGATTTACCATCAAATGGTTTGTCGAGCTGAATCCAGTCCTTGTGGACAAAGTTGCAGTAGTCTTTGCCGTGCCAGAACCGTGTATTTCCCATCAGGCCAATGACATCAGCCTGCAGATCCTGTGCTGTTTCTGCCTCTAAAAAGAAGAAGTCATCAAAACATTCAGTTAGACAACATGAAGAGATAAAGACAGATTAAACACAGGCACAAAAAGGGCAAACTTTCATCCTGAAGATAAAATGGCCAGGAAACCCATGCAATACAGAGCAAAAGAAAAACACCATCAATCAGTTTTTGTACAGCCTGTGGCTCAGCACTAGAAGACAGCACAGTAAGATGGATCACAAAGGCTGACAAAAACCAAAACAAAACACAATGGGACAGTGCTGTCTTTGAAGAAGATAAAGTGAGTCATAAATCTTCCTTTGGAGCTTGGAAGCGAGGAGTCTAACAGAAGCTTTTTTACTACTCTTGTTTTCAGAAGAAACAATGAATGAGCAGGCGTCCCAATACTTTTGTCCATGTAGCTTATGAACTAAAGTGTGCTTCATATAAATCCTTACTGTTGGAATTCACTACCTGACAATTGGCTTCTAATGTAAGTGTGTATTAAATCACAACAAAACAAGTAAAAATAAAATGTCTTATTGTCTGTATGCTACACATGCAGATAGATAGGTTTAGAAACCACAGAACTGAAGTCATTTAAAATAAAAAAGAGAGACTCCTGCTGTGCTGATCAGGGATCAGATCTATATTTTAAGTAGGAATATTACATAGTATTCATTGCAAAGATTTCACAAAGATCACAAAGGTATAATCCTGGATCAGCACTGAAGGCAGGGCCCACAGGAAACACACGGCAGCCAATCTAACACCAGTCGTGAGCCTCACTCACCGGCCTGGCAAAGACAGGAGGGTATGGGCACCTTTAATTCCATCCATTTAAGTGGAATCAAGTTCTGTTGGCTGCAAATACTGTTAGAATAACCTGCAGAAAAGGGCAGCCAGACACTCGTTACTGTGCCCCCAAAATCAATACTCTATGAAATAAGGAATGATATTTAAAAATAAGTTTCTTAAAACTACCAATATAAAAACACTACCAGGAAAGACTGTGTATTTATGTATTTGGATGAGTCACAGTTTAGTCCAACCTTAATAAGACTAATAAAACAGCTGATGACCAATAATACAGCTACTTAGAAACTTCTGTCTTTCATGGTAATGTTTTACTCATCTCATGTCTTATTCCTCTTCCTTTTTGTGTAAACAGACCAATGAATTCTTGAAAGGTCATCTAAACTATACATACATTACATATATGAATAGATTTTATGGTGTAAGCAGCATTACTGTAAGACAGAAGATTTTACACAAAATGACTGTCCTGCTCACTTTACCAAACTTACATAGCGCAATTTCTGGCATTCTGAGCTTAAAATAGCAACAGTGGTGATGCTAGTATTCCTATTAAATACAAGGCAGTGAATGTTTTACTTATTCCTATTAAATACAAGGCAGTGAATTCCTGACATGATTTTCAAGCTGTTATTTTAAGGTAAAAAATATACATAATGCAGCTTTAAAATCAATGAAGGTCATCAGGATTAGTTTCTTCACCATTCAAGAATATAAATATATAATACAATATATTTATATAGCACGGTAAACACTTATTAGCACATTGCAGCCTAAAATATCAATACTAAAAAGAGCTAAATTGTGATAATACTACAATAAACTATTTGTGCTAACACTTTAACTAACTTTAATGCTTAAAACTTTTACAATAAAGATGTACTTACTTTCCTCTGAGCTGTCTATGCTGCTGACGCTATCCGCAGGTGCCAGGCCATGCTTCTGCAGGTGTTTGCGGATACTGAAGCGATTTCTCCTGGTCTTGCCATAGCCCTTCAACTTGGGAAGCTCCACAGTGTCTGTTCCTATTGCTTTACCATTGCTATGAGCTGGAGCTGGGCCGTTTGAGGGTGCAGCCATGTTTAGGGATGCCTCCCCCACATTCTGCAGAAGAGAGGACAGTAAGATTAGTTTGTACATGTGTTCACATAATCTTTTTTAACACACTATAGTATGTGCGAAAAAAGCCAGTGGCAACTGTTCAGGAATTCAATATGTGAAGTTTTTAATCAGATTATTAAAGGAAGCCTAATCTTTAACAGTTTGCTACTTATGATAAATCATAATTAAAGATGAGTGAGCCAGTACATGTTACACCCATACAGGCCCAGGCAACAACACCCCCACCACCATGCTTTACAGATAAGCTAGTATTGGACAGATATGGTCAATAAATCGTCAATATTGTTATGTCTGAGACCATTTTACAAGAAATTCTTTTTTATATCTGTGCTCCTTTTGGCTGTAATAGTGTCAAAATACATGTCAACACATTAGTTAAGGTGTATACTCATGAAACTCATTAAATCTTTATCATAAAATGGCATTATGGGCCCTATTTCAGCAATCTATAGTGCACAGGTCAATTGCGCATTTTAACAGTCTGCTACTTATGATAAATCATAATTAAAGATGAGTGAGCTGGAATCTGTGAGACCCATGGAGGCCCAGGCCATAGCACCCCCACCACCATGCTTTACAGATAAGGTAGTATTGGACAGATAAGGTAGGGATGGTCAATAAATCTTCAATATTGATATATTTGAAACCATTTTACAAGACAAAAAAATCAATACTGACACTTTCTTTAACTAATATTTTTGTTTATCATTATATATCATATATTACCATTTCAAGATAGGTCAGGTCTTTTTTACCTCCACACTCTTTCTCTTATCATGCTAATGGAAATTGTTAATCACCTCTGCTGAAGTGTTTAGAGTTCTGGTCACACTCCCAACATCAGTCAGCCGATGCTCTCTATCGTCCCAGCGCCCATACGCCAGGTCAATGCCTCCCACGAAGGCCACTGATTGGTCAATAACCACAATCTTCTCATGATGAGCCCACAGGTAGACGGAGGATGACACATGGTCAGGATGTCTCATTACCTGCAAAAGAGAGATATTTCTCTGTAAACATCATTTCTTAATCTTATATTTTCTTTTCTCATACGCCACTCCCAATGCTGTATTAAGTCTCTGAATATACCTTGATGTTGGGGTGGAGCTGCAACAGTGTCCTCTTACTGTATTCACTGTTAATCCCGAGGGCCAGTTCCACTTCCTTATACAGCATCACAAATATCCGTACTCCTTTTTGCTGTGAAAGTTTTAAGAGAGAGATCAACACATTAGTACAAGGGTATATTCATGAAACTCATTAGATTTTTATCATGAAATGACATTATATATCTGAAGTAAGGAAATACTAGGGGTGGGCGATATGGTCCTAAAAAATATGATGATATTTCATGGTATTTTTGTGATGAAGACACTGACAAAACGTTGAAAACAAAATAAATTCTATTATTGCATATGATATGATATGGCACATCCTTAACTAAGATACTAAAAAATACAAGAATTCAGCAGATTTGTAACAGAAGTCAATGATCCAGAATGTCATGATACTAATAATGCACTCCAAATATCTCTGTATATCCAGAACTGAGGTAAAATAAATGATACTGGACAGATATCATCTGTTTGTAGTAGATATAAAGTAGGAAATGAGAATTTGAGTGTGAATTTTCCTTTTACTAAAAACAGCAAAACATTGATAATTGGGTGTAGTTGATATGGAATGATATTTCAGGGTATAATATAACTTACAATATTTAAAAATGTTGGTGATATTATTGCGTATGATACAATATGGAACACCCCTAGGAACTACACTTGCAACACATGCCATAAAAACAGTACCACTTTAAAATAAGACTACCTTTATAAACAGTTTATACATGTTTACAATTAGTTTATTAATGATTACTTATTGGGTTGTAAATAATCAGTTATAACATACGTAGAAAGGGCAACAATCTAGATGGCTGTAGGTTCACTATTTGGCAACAACAGGTCATCATTGCCCTTTCTACGTATGTGTTATAACTGATTATTAATGATTTTTAAGGCAATTACAACCTAATTAGTAACCATTAATAAACTAATTGTAAACCATTTATAAACCCTTTATAAAGGTAGTCTTATTTCACAGTGATACCAAAATATTTTATAGAAATTATGTTTTGCCTTAAATAAGGTTTTTGTTGGTTGCAAATATACCATGCAGTTGTGCCCTGTAGTTACAAAACGTATTGCATAGCAGCAATGAAAACATTTTCTACACTAAAATTAAACTTCAAATATTTATTTTAAATTAAAGATGCATGCTGTTCATGCATGTCAAAAATACTTTCCTTTCTTGTACTGTTACCTTATACCCCCACACACCGACTAGTTTGTTAATAGTTTGTTTCTTCTGCTTTTTTGTATAATTTCCAGTAATTTCATATTAAATGTTTTTTGGTTGTATCATATACAAAATTAGATCAGTCTAAATGTGTAGATCCTGTAATGGACTTACTTCTTTAGATCTATTTAGAGCATAGCTAGGTTTTTAGCTTTTGAACACAACACAAAATTGTTGTGAAACACCATATCCTGATAAAGATAAAAAAATAGAAAATGCAGAAACTGTGTTTATGGTTTAAGGAGCTAAATTTAAAACCTCCACCCATACGTCCGATCTTACCATTTTGTGGATAATGGAAACTCCATCATGATGCACCAGTGAAGTGGAAGTATTGGGTGCCTTCAGGGAAAAAGTTAACCTAAGAACTAACCTTCACAAACTTCACAAGCACCCAACACCTCCAATTCCCAATAACCAAAGCATCATAATTAAGCCATTTTTTTCAGTACGCATGTCCTGGTGTTGGTTTTCCATCATCAACAAAATGGTAGGAGTGGACTTAGGGATATCTGGGTGGATGTTGTAAATCTAGCGCCTTTCTAGGTTCTTTTCTTTGGAAGGGAGAAGATATATGTTATATGATGCTTCACA
This sequence comes from Astyanax mexicanus, assembly GCF_023375975.1. Taxonomy (NCBI): domain Eukaryota; kingdom Metazoa; phylum Chordata; class Actinopteri; order Characiformes; family Acestrorhamphidae; genus Astyanax; species Astyanax mexicanus. The sequence continues at coordinate 101,274,336 of NC_064408.1, forward strand.
ACACTCGCATCTTTTTTTTGTGGTGTTTATAACACTGCTGTTCACATATTATAATACTCATTTTATATGTTTATTATTGCTGTGGTTGTAATCCGTATTAGTGGATCTGAGGAAGTTGTGACAAGGATAACAAAGATGTCCCCTCCTTTGGTACCAAAATAGTGGATCATAAAGAATAAATGAGCATGCTATATAACTCACTGCTTTGCGTTTCAGGATGCAGTCAAGACGCCAGCGGTTGCCTTCAACAACGGGTCTCTTGAGAAAGATTTCAGGGCTCAACCTGCGGTCACACAAAAATGACATTTAATAGACCAATAGAAAAAGAACCAATACAAATATCAGAAATTATAGTGGCAGTTTTCATGATAAAGATTAAGACTAATTTAACTATATTTTTCTTTCAATGAAACATTTCTATTCAAAATGTTGGGTAGACTATGCTTAATCCCTGTCTGGGAGACTACTCCCAAAAAACTTTATGACATACGATAAACAATATCTGGGTTTTTTTTATCTGATTGAATGTCAAGCTAACACATGCACAAACACACCCTCACACACATTGGGTTTCTGACACACTGACTGACAGACTTGTAACAGTGCACCTGCTGTCAGTCTGATACAGGTAACAGATCTCTCTGACCAGTGTTCCCTTTTGAGGGTGTCTTCTGTGCGACGACTCTGTTCTCTGTATATGTGTGTGTGTTTATGTGTATGTATGTGTGATTTGTATTGTCAATATTTTATTATTTTTAATTAGAGGATAAAACTACTGACAAAAGCATATTCAGGGCATAAATAGTATTAGTTTTGGGACACCTGTTCATCCACTGTATCTTCTGAAATCAAGGTTATTTAATGGCTATATTGTCTCTCTTGTACAGGGAAAACTAGATTTTGGAGCATTGCGGTGAGTATATGGCCTGAAATTAGACATATGTTTTACATTATAAGGCACACTATAATTAAACGTCTATTTTCTGGTCTATTTACACACATAAGGTGCATTGGATTAAGCAGGTCTCGCCGCTGGGTGGTGGTGGGGTGAGTAGTTATCTAAGTTAAGTAAAGCTAAGCTAAGTACACCAAAATGTGATTCTTAAAAAAAACAAAACACTTTCTTTTAAGGTCAAACGAGCACTGGATGTTAATAAACACAGATTTCTCTCCTGAAAATTGTTTATTTGGGTGAGTAAAGCGCTTCCATTTATTAACTGCAAGCTTAGATTCACAAATTTCTCAAGCAATAAGGCTGGAGCATTAGCATTAGCCACTAACCACTAGCGGCTAATGCCACCCAACAGAGCTACACTGAGAAACCCTGGTTGTTCCAGTAAGCCAGGGTGCGATTTTAGCTAGCGATACGTCTCACATAACTTGTTTTAATGCAGTAAATGTGCAGGCTACAGTCCGATATACTCACCTCTGAACGACAAAAGAGCTAGCGTTTAGCGGCTAATGCTAATACTGCTCCAGCCTTGGTATTGTACTTTAGTGGAGTGGCGTTACTGCTCCTTACAACCTGACTGGTAAAATTCATACATAAGGTGCACCGGATTATAAGGTGCTCTGACGATTGAAAAAAATATATATAAGGATTTTAAAGTGCACCTTTTTTGTGCGAAAAAATGGTAGGTTCATGTTCATCTGCTCCAGAGAGTCATATTCTTTAGACAATACTTCTTTGTCTAGGGACTAGAAAAACTCCATGTGTGTGTGCATTTGCACATCTCTTCATTCATTACAAGGGGGGGGCAATAACAGCTGAGGAGCAGAGGATCACACAAATGTGTGTAAATGACCTCATATCCTGAAATGATGTAAAAATGTAGGTGTGTGTATGTCTATTTTGTAGGGCTTCGTCAAGCATTCCTTCATTCAGTAGTTTCCTCTTTTCTTTTTCTCTTCTGGACTATGTCACACATCTAAAACAAATAAAACCCACACTCTCTATGTAAAATAAGTAAAATAAATAAAGTCGAAACGCGTCTGTTTGAATGAGCCACATTAAAATGTGCAGTAGTGGAGAGTGTAGCGTTTTTTTTTTTTTGTTTTTTTTTTCACATCAAGTCTTCGTATAGGCTTCCCTTCTGACCTCCTAACCTCCTGCACTTCTCAGGAGAGTAAGGGAGATGGAATGTTTGCTTAAGGTCTTAAATATCAGCGTACCCTCTTAAGATTCCGGTAGTTTCTTGGAAACTTCCTTGCTGGGTATTTCCTCTAATAGTGGCACAGCTTTGGTTTGCTCTATTTAGCCTAGTCTAAATGGCTCCAAGAAACAACTTGAAGTCATGCTCTAAAGATATTCATGCCAATTTATACTTGGCTAAAGTGAATTGTGTCTTGCTCACACTTACCACCAATCAGTGATGAAGATTTCTTCCTCAGCTTCCTCCAGAGCATTTGCCACATCTTCCATATATGTTTTACCATTCACATACCTAAAACAGATATCATAACCGTTAGCTTTTTTCATCATCACTTTAAGAAGCATTTTTCATTATTATTTTGAGAAGGTTAACTTCTCAAATGAAAAATGTACCTCATTCAGGGTTCATACACGTTCTAACTAATACATTTCCATGATTTTTAATGACTCTTCCATGCCTTCAAGAAATTTTTTCACGACCATTAGATGTTTAAAACATCAGTGCAAACATAGACAATAAAACCAAAAATCAACTAAAACTATAATCGAAATTGATTATAGCAGGTCTAAAATGAATCTGACACAATTTTTAATAATAAAAAGTGTGTCAGATCCTGAGAGCTCCATTGTGTAGGGCTAAATTACTGAATTAACTCTGAGCTGATGTATTTTATTAGCTCAAAATAAAATTTCTCCATCGATAAACGGAAACACAAAAATTTAAGACCAAATTTCCAGATTTTAATTTTTCCAAAACTTATCCAGGCCTGGAAATGATCAGATTCCATGACTTTTCCAGGTTTTTTATGACCGTACAAACCCTGCTCTTTTAAAGAGAGCTGCTGTTAAAGAGGCAATACAGTATTCCTTAAATTTATACAGCTACCAGTTTGAAAGTTCAGCCCACTCTCATTCTCTTCAATAATTTTACGACAAACCTGCAAGTTCATTTTATTTCTATCAAAATTAAGGATATTAAAGCTTTGCTTATCCAGCATTTCTGGAGTAGCTGTGTCTACTGTCCAGGCATGACTTTCTACTAGATTTTGTAGCATTGCTGTGAAGATTTAGCAACAAATTCAGCAACAAGGTCATTAGTGAGGTCAAGCTGTTGAATTATCACCATCCAACCTCATCCCCAACTCCTTAACTTATCCCTAAAGTATTCCAGAGAACACAGATCCACATACTACTCCTCAATACTACATCTCAATGCTGGGGCTGTTTAACCCAATAGGTTCGTAATTACCTGTTTGACAGGGTCCTATTTTATTAACAGATAAAGATAAGCTGTGTGTGTGTGTAATGACGTCTCTCTGTTAGCAATGGTAGCAACAATAAAGCTGTGTCCACAAACATTAGGAAATATAAGGGCAGTTTCCAAAACAAGGATTAAGTCTTGGACTACACAGCATTTTAAATGGAGATTTTCCATTAAAAGGAAAACATAGTTTAAAACAAGGTCTAATCCCTGTCTGGGAAATTCACCAAAGAGTGTATTATTTATGAATAGTGAAAATAAGCAATATTAGGCTATATAGAGTCATAATCACATGTCACAAACTAGAAAGCATTGTTTAATATCCACTACTAAAATAAAATACATAATAATGAACATATTGATTAATTATTTTTTGTTTATAACTTTATTGCAAGTGATACTGCTAGCTAATGAGCTAAAGACTTATCTGAGTAACACACTATCTGGGTTGGTGTAAAGGTTGGCAGAACTTTCTGCTGACAGACAGGCGATAAAAGCCATTGGAAAACAGCCAGATATTTTCCAGGAATCACACATCCACATGGGATTTAAGGTATCACTACTGCTCGTCTTCAAACAGTGGATGTATTGCTTCCCCATTAAACAGCTGAATTATTCAGGTAACAAGCAAGCTAATGGGGCTTAATGCTCCAATACTAAAGCCGAAATCATTCTGCTCAGCCAAGACTAACAGCTCAGCTGGCCTTGGCTGAAGAGGATGATTGGTGTTTCATTGTTGGAGGATTATCTGCAGTCTCTCACACGGACACTATCACATTCCTGTAAAGGGTCAGCAGAGGATCGCAGCTGCCGTATTGCTTTCACTCTCATTCTCTCAGGTTACTCCAGTGAAACCGACTTCACCTGGAGACATTTAAGGAGTCCATGCACTACAGTCTACAACAATGATTAGTCTGTCACTAATGATAACAGAAATTCAACACTCCTAAGCAGACGAGGACACAGCATGTTAAATCCAAGCTCAAGTAAACGTATTGTTACTTCAGTGAAACAAGTAGGAGACAAGTAGAACTGAAAGTTTCCATCCAAAATAGCCTGTTTGAGTAGGAGTAAGGGCCCAAGGTGTACTCAGGCACTGAGTCCTCTATAGAACTGCCCTATATACAACCTTGCTGCACTCCTCCAATGAACGTCGCCTCGCTTTGCCAAACACTCACACAAAGCAATCCAGACTGTTCTCATACAGAGTTCCCCAATGGTGGAACAAACTACCTTCCACTACCAGATCAGGAGAATCTCTCACTATCTTTAATAAACTCCTGAAGACAGAGCTCTACAAAGAGCACTTACTCTCCTAACACCTCTAACACACTAACTACTTCTAACCTCATTTCCTTCTTCCCCTCCTTCACTTCTCTATCCCATTATTTCCCTTTGACCTCCTTTAGGCCCTGTCTAAAGATGTTTTTACCTTTAAACTTCTATTACTTTTGTACTTCACTATTGTCAGTGCCAAATGTAATGTAACGTAATGTAATATCTGGTATTTAATCTCATAGGAATTGATGCATGTAAGTTTTTTTTAGGTCTAAAACAAATAAATAAAAACAAAAGTGAATGTGAATGCAACTGCAAATCAGGAAGAATAACCCAGAACTCTTTATATAAAAGGCAATGATTTAAATACCTTTTTTTTTTTCTTTTTTTTTTACAAAATATCCTTGACTAGAACAATGATGATTTGATAACACCCAAATATAGCATAAATGTAACAAAGCTTTAATTTATTCAATGTCACAACCAGTTAAAACCCAACTGTGCTCTTATTGGAACCTTTAATAAAGATGTAGTCACTGTATTAAGATTAAGGCACTATATTTACAACTGTGTCAGTACAGTACTGAAATATATTGTTACCATTTGGCAGGGATGTTTTCCGCTTGTTTGGCAAAGGAGCCAAATCGGTGGTCCTGGAGGAAGGCACTGCCGTGTTTGCGCACAAACTCATCGAGGGCCTGGCCCCACCAACGGGCATGGCGATAACTGGAGAACTTCAGAACCAGGTTCCTGGAGAAAATCATCAAGAGCTCATACACACTTATAGTACCACATTTAACAACCAAAAAAGGAACATACAGTACATGTGGTCTATCAAACTGAGATTATTTACCTGGACAAGCTGTCAACACGAATGCCATGCTTGGTCTCAGTGTCTTTAGAGTCCATTTTGATGCAGAACTCTTTGTCCACCAGAAGGACAAACGAGATGGACCCTGAGTCGGGCTTCATGTAAAGGAGGAAGGAGTCCTTTACCACCAGCCACCTACAGAGGAAGATGCAAATCGTCATTATAGACTGATTATCAGTTTATTAGGTACAACTACATTTTAGGTACCAAATATGATGTGTGACATATGAAAAATGATGGTGGTTCTATCACTTTCCAGAATACACATAAAAACTGTGGATTGAAGACCATTAAATGCTCACACAACTTTTGAAATTAAATGTCCCATTCATCTGGTATCCACTAATCAGGCATTGCTCTGTTCATTCATGGTGCCTTGTCATGAGCATGCAGGCCAGTATACAGCCTCACTCAACAAATAACTCCTCACTTATCACTATATAATCAATTTAAAATTAAAAGGCTTTTATGACTTCTGCCAATGACCTTTACTTTTTATTGTATGTATGTCTATGTGCATGTTTTAATACAATATTGTGTTTTTACAAGCAAAAAACTCATGTCAAGATTAATTATATATAAATTATTTAATTTTCTAATGTATTTTGGTGCCAGAACCTCAGCACAGTATGGTAAAAAACATCACACTTTAGATATAGGACAATGATCCAAAGAAGATTACTCTCTGCATTTCGAGGACACTGACCTTTTCGACCAGCGGTAGCATATTTTGCTGTGGCCGCAGCAGTTGAGTCCAGGAATACGGTGACCCCCTGACCTTTTGTAAACCATGCCCTCCCTGAACACCAAACAGGGCAGAAGAACAAGGATCAGTAACTCAGATCTTCAGGGTCATTTAATATACATTGATTTCTCCATCAATAATGGTGTACTCTGAATATCAATAAAAGGCAATCGACAAAAAAAAAAAAAGCTCTTACAAGCCTTTTGGTCCCAAGTCATGAATGAAGGACAGCTGACTCACATCAATAAACTCCATCTATGACAAAAAAATCAGTACCATGACATAAAACATCGGAAATATACATGTAAAAATGTGAAATATGTAAAAGTATGTCAGTTATTTCGTATATTTGTTTCCACTCTAAATAATCTTTATGAGGAAGGAGAACTCACAGTGGCATGGTAGTTCCTGTACATTGGCATTTTTAGCAGCTTATTCAAGTAATCTTCCAGTTGTTTCTGTTAAAGATACAATACAGAACAAATTAAAATTACATTTATTACATACTGAGCTGTCTCTTACACATCGTACATGCTAATGTGTATGGGATATTAAAGAGGAACCCGACCCTCCGGCTGGACACTTGCTCCTCCCTGACCAGTTCATCCCCTCCTCCTCGCGGCAGAGTGGGCATCTGACGCGTGTGTCTCACTGTCTGCCTCCGCTCTGTGTGGCTACAAACAGCAAGATGGTAGAAATGTGTAAGACAAATGGTAAACGAGTTAAGGAAAGGAAAAAGGAAACAGTAAAACTGCTGCTGTACTCACGTGCGGGAGGGCAGAGGAATCCGCAGTAAGGTCTTGTAGGTCCGTAACTCTCTGTGCAGCTCCATGAAGTGCTTCTCCTTCCTTTTCACAATCCAGGTGAAGTTCCCATGTCTCAGCTCGATCCTGAAGACTGCAGGGAGCATCTGCAGGACAGATAAAAACAAGTAAAATGGTGAACATCATAGATTTTTTGGATGCCAGTAGAAATACTGCATTTCTCTGTGAGATGACTGTTATTTTTTTTTTGTCTGAAGAGACAGAAGTATGGTGGGATTTTCATATTTTCTGTAAATATCTCAGTATGACTGTTATGATTGCTTAACAGATAATTACTCAGTAAAAAAATCTGTTTGCAGTTTGCATGATGCATATGTTACAATCTCCATCTGGTCTCCCTTACAGTAAGAAATAGAGCCTGAGAGATGCACTCATTTCTATGTATTTTTTAACAAACTGTATTTATATGTCTTTAAAGCACACTGTATTTATATTAGATTAAATATGTATTTTACGCATACAGTATTTGTTTTTGTATATGTGTTTGTGCACTTTTTCAAATACCGTACACTGTTTTCGATAGATTTTTGTTTACCACACTGTATCTATGAGTATTTTATATGCATTTTAACCATGATACATTCTTATACATTTGAACCATACTGTACTCAAATTATGTTTTCACCAAAATTATGTATTATTTATGTAACACATTTTTACACACAGTATTTTTTTTGCATTTTTAACCATACTGTATGTGTGTTTCACCATCCAGTATTACACAAATGGTAATTGTATGTAATATTGTATGTTATATTTTTACCACAATGTATCCATATATATTTTTATTATACTGTATCTATGTGTATTCTCCTTTTACCATACTACATGTATGTGCATTTAGAAGCACAGTTTATTTAAAAAATATTATATATAATTTGTAAAGGTATTTATGTGTATTTTTACCGTTATATTTGTATATGCATTTTAAATACTGTATGCATTTTTATTATGCTGTTGTTAAATTTTTAAAGATTTTTACATTTTGTTGATATTTTTTAAATATACTATTCCATATCATACCACAGTTAGTTCCGACCCTGCAATGTGATTGGCTAAGAGGCGTTTTATGAGTGCCGTTATCAGCCGGTAATGCACTGGAACCGAAGCTCTCCATGTATTACTTCGCCACATACAGGTAACCTAGCAATGATGCAGAGCTTACCAGCCAAACAACGCAGCTACAAACAGAGCAGCAATTGAACTACTTTACCTCGCTGACTTTTTATAACCAAACAGATCATATGTTCACATTCTCTTTAACTCAAAATCTTTCAATAAACAGCGATAATGGAACTGTGGAATAATCGCAATAATACATTTGAGGTTCATGCTATTGTGCATTATTGCGTAAATATTTGACTTTATGGAATATCGGATATTAGCTTTTTATGCATGTTTAATTCATAATATTACTTTTTTTTTTTCAATTTGTAAAATACTTAGAAGCATTTCTCACTATTTGACAGATTGTCTAATACACTAAATAACTGAGACTGGAGACTGGGCTTGCCCTCAAGCTTTTTACAGTGAAACTGACACATTTATCAATTAGCGGTGAGAGCAAGTGGTGTGGCTCAGTTTCAGACGTTACTCACTGGGACTTTAGGGCCCTGTTTGCACGCCTCATTAGTGTCCATTTAAACCTCATGGGGAGATTTGTGGTCGCACTAACTTGTTCAGTGCAGCCATCATTTAATTATGTGTCTCTGGCAAAGGAGAGCAAGCCATCTGTGAACATTTCAGGAACACGTCAACACATATTTTGCTTTAAATGAGATGAAGACGTGTTGGCTGTCAGTGATAATTTATACTATGATATTTAACATACACTGTATAGTTATCATGGGCAGTGAAGTATCAATCCTGCACATCAAACAAGTTGCTGTTTTTTTTTAGATATGCAAAGCGGCTCTGGTTTCACAAGCTTCCACTGTGCTGTCTCATTGTGATCACATGCTTTGTTCCATGTTTATACAGCTGTTTCAGTCTGTTTTTGGTCTGAGCACCTTCACAGCTCACTGTAAAGGTTTCAGTGCTGTTCTTAATTACTCATGGTTTTATATACACCAAAGGTTCCACCACATGAGATTATACTAGTTATAATTTTAATATTATTAATTAGTGCCCTATATATATAGAGCCCTATAATATTTTTGAAAATGTATGACCACAAACACCAATGCACAAATTGCTATTAAAAATTTAATCCATGTAATTTTCCTCAACACAAATTTAAATAGTATCTGAAATGTTGCCTTCATGTATAGTACAGCATATAATATATAAAAGTGTACACATTAGCCCACACATTGCATTTGAGAGTATTAAACAGGTTAGAAGGTTATGGTGATAAAATTGTAATGCATATCAGAGTGGACTAGACTTTATAAGCTGATAGGATTGTCCTGTGTTGTGTATTGAGTGCTGCTGCTGGCTAAGGTGTGTGAGTGCTGTTACTTAAATATGTAGCGCAAACACTCCTGGAATACCACAACACATTACAACATTACACGCATTGCTCACTTTAAAAAACCCTTCCTGCAAGGCTGACGTAACTGACAACTTACCACCAAAAATGTGTGGTAAGAATGTGAGGTAAATGTGAGGTAAGAATGTCCTGTTAAATGGGTGTTATACTTAAATATACAACAGCTTTTTTTCTAAATGGCAGGTTATGCTGTCGAGAGGTCAAATCAAGGAAGTCTTTCTGTTATCAGATTGTGTTGGCTTTGTCACTACCATGCTGTTTTGGTCTACTGTACTACCTTTGATATTTCTCATCGCTATAATCATAAACCTCATCAACCTCAGCAATAACCTCAACTGTAAAGCAGTGCTGCATTTGAAACCATTAAAGAGCAGATTGAATCAAGAATAAGAGTAGGAGTGGGCGGGTCGAAACGACGAGCAGCTCACTTTTCTTTCAAAGTATTTGTGGAAATAAATAACTACATGATAATAATATGTTTTGTCCAGATTGTGTTCAGATTGTAAGGGAACAGTTTTATACCATTTAAGCACTACTGCTATTAGTCGTACCGATGTGGTTGGAGGTTTACACACACTCTAATAAACTGTATATATATTTCTAATCTGTATATAAACTTTTAATCCTTCAGAAAACCCAAAATGAAAATGTGTAGACCACATTACTGTCTTATTTTAAATAAATGCTATATGCTATATTGTGCTATATGTTTGCATTGGAGTAACTTAGCCTAATTTGCACAGTCAATATACAGTTGTAAAGGGTTAACACAAGCTTGTACTAAGAATAGCACAGCATGGCACAATGCCACTTTTCAGCCCTATCACTACTAACCAATACTGCCCTAAAATAATATATGAATATTACAGGGTATTTTTTTTAGTGGGAACAATATAATTGCCAATATTTACAACTATGATGTACAATTAATTTCAATAACATACTACTGCAATAAAAATATTAAAGTTTTATTTAGTTTGAAAATAACAGTTTCATAAATTTTATAGGAAAAAAAGATAAACATTTGTTTATTTCTTAAACAGTAGGGTACCAAAATTATAAGAGTAACACAATAAAGAACTAAACAAACAAACAAAACGTTCTACAGTGCAGCGTATTTAATGCATGCATAACAATAAAAGTAAATGCAGTAAATAGCAAAACAAATACAAAACAGACTGCCTTTAAGAATTTTGCTCCATATCATGATATGGCATTTTAATTTTTTTTTTTAGTACAATATGATATGACACACCTCTAACCACTATCCTAAAATATTATTATGTATTACACCTTGTATTACACTCTTTTAGACAAGCAGCAAAAAATGACTTTGCATATTTTACTTGGCATGATCTGTGTTTTTGTACACCGTAAGCATGCAGACATGATGCAGTCAGTGACTCTGGCTTAAAGCGTACAACTTTACATAGATTACATTGATAAAGAAAAAACAAACAAAAGGAAAATGAAGACGGGCTTGTTGCCAAATTCTGTCAGTGCTGAAAGGCTGAAAGCAAGTACACAGTAAACAAAATTCTTTCAATTTTAGAAATTAAGTGTTTATACTACCTTAAAGTTTCAAGTTTATTAAACCTAAAAATAGCTAAAACAGATTAGTGTTCTGCTTATTAAGTACTAAATGTCCATTTTTTCATTACATGTTCAATGCATAATTGGGTACCTCTTTAAAATAAGACTACCTTTATAAAGTGTTTATAAATGGTTTACAATTAGTTTATTAATGGTTACTAATTAGGTTGTAAATGCCTTAAAAATCATTAATAATCAGTTATAACACATGACCTGTTGTTTGTCAAATAGTGAACCCACAGCCATCTATATTGTCAAACTTCAGATCTTGTCAGATACTCAACTTACTTTGTCTTCTCCATCTCCGTGTTCTCCATCAGTTTAACCATTTAACTCCCAAGTTTAATCATTCTACCACTAACTCTTTTAGTCATTTATAAACAACAGGTCATTATTGCCCTTTCTGTGTATGTGTTATAACTGATAATTAATGATTTTTAAGGTATTTACAACCTAATACCTTTTATAAGGGTAGTCTTATTTTAAAGTGGTACCCATTTTTGTAAATTGGCTCATTTAAACTGCTTATTTAGAAGGTGAGAATGCAACACTGATAATGTTATGTAGAACCTTTAGAACCACACACAAGGCAAATTAATTCAGTTCTCAGCAAGCCTGTGTGTGATATCATTACGTCTACTACAGCAATTCATTCATAAAAATGTCCCAAACCACCCCCCCCCAACCAAAATTCTCAGAAATCCTTTTCACTTGCAAATGTGAGCACAGTGCACCTACTGTATATAGCCTTTGTATTCCCACAATACTGACACTGGCTTAACAAGAACACTTTAAATATTGTTGAGAATTGCATTTTAAATTTACATTTTAAAAAATGCCTTGGAAAGGAAGTGTACCTTGGCAAAGATGAATAATGAGTGTTTGCTTCACAGAAATGACAAATGAATATAAATAAATAAATAAAAGCTGTCTCATTATTCGAAAGAAATTCCAGCATAAGCACAGATAATATGGTATTTTTGATACTTGCACTTTGCTTTCTGGGACAGCTGTTCCTTAAGATGTTCATTAGTAAAAAGGACAAGCAGCACAACATTACTACACAATGCAAGCTGAGACTGTAGCTTACTGTAGCGACTGGCCTTTACATCTCGTAAGCAAGCTAATCGCACACTGCAGGTGAGGATTTCAGCACTTTTCAGTAAGAACTTTTTAGTCAGATTTTCAAAAGAGTAATTAAAATGTTTTTGAATCAGGACTAAAAACAAAGCTATATTTATAGGCATGCCTATTAAGTCAGTGGCTATTTTTGCAATGACCTCCAGTCACAGCCTCTACCCTCCACCCACAGACTCTCCTCACTGCACTAGCAGCAAGCTGATTGGTTCTTTTTGTTGTTTGTCTGCAAACAGATGCCATGATGAGCGTAACGAGAACTCCCATTCATATTTAACCAGTGGCTGGTCTCCTCATTAATAACATTTTTGGCTATGCTATGCTGCTTCTGTGTGAGCAGTAAAGCAGTCAGTCAGAGCAGAGCTCATCAAATCATTCACACCATAATACCAACACACCGTAATAGAAAAAATAGTTTTAGTCCAAGGCCAAATCATGGTTGTAAATTGGTGTGTAAAACTACATCTGGTGGGCATTTTCCCCCAATCAAAATAGCATGTCTTCTGTGCAGACATCAAAATAGCTGACTTTTAACAAACTGAAAGATGATTTTTTTTTTATTTCTGCTGGCAAAATTTTGCCTCCGGCTTTTTTTTTCTTTGATCCTACAGAGATTCTCATTCCCTGTGGAGGAAAAGCATCCCAATTATCTGCAGCTATGAACATCCTACTGCACTAAATGGGGTTTTAGGCAACGGCAGACTTGTGCCACATGTTATAAAAAAAATTAAAATCTACTGCAGCCTGATCTAATCATAAAAAATCTGATATGATTATTTATATGGCTGCGAGCTGGGCAACAGCTCACACTTCGGAGGTCCAGACACCTTCGCTTGCATAATGTGTGCTGCAGGCGGGGGACGGTGTGGCGTCAGCAGCGTTAAGCCTAGAACTCCCAGCTTCACATTAACAGCTCCTACATTCTGACATTCAATTCATTGTAGATCTATATATGTGGGCTATGATTAATGGACTGATTTAAAAGAATTGCTAATTTTGTAAGGAACAACTCAGCAGGGGCTTGTCAAAAGGTCTAATGACACAATTTGTTCTTTTTTTATGGTGAAAATCCTGTACAGGAAACAAATCCAAATCTTTTTTTGGCCACATTTCATTTTTTTTTTATGTGCACCCAAGAAATATGTAATCAATTACATTTACAATTACACATTTTATAATTTTATATGCTAAAATACATAAAAGGCAGTAATTATGCTTTAGAATAGTTATCAACACTATTTTATGTGCACAATATATAACTTGTGTGAGGCAAATTAAAAAAGTCAGCTATTTTATGCATTGTAAAAATTTTGTGTCTGCAAAAAAGGAATAGAATAGTCATTCGGACTAATGTGATTTTAAGTCTTGTTTTTAAAAAAGTGACTCAAGCTAAAATAGCTATTTTGTTTACTCTCTAAAATGGTCACTTAACCTGAATTTGTATCCCAAACTAAAAGAAACAGTAAAATAATGGTTAATCTTAATATGTTTCTTTAGGGATAGATTTTACTTTATAGCCCTGAATGTAATACTCCACCACAGTTTCCAAAGCAACATCTCAGGCCTAAGGCAGTATATCCACAACACTTTCAGCTTTTTTGTGATGTAGCTTTTAGACCTTATGACATTTAGTTTTAATCACTAATACAGTGATTATAAAACAGCAGTTTCTCTAGGACAGTGCGTTTCATTCTCTGAATGACTGACTAATATTACATATAAACAATTTAATTGTGCAGAATATTTGAAAAATAAAAGGAATTCCAATTTAATGTAATCTAATCTAATCTAATTTCTTTCAGAACTGATGTTCTGGAAAAGCAGCTTTACAGAAATCACTAATAAGGCAACAGGTACAGGATAAATCTCACTCAAAGCTGGAGAATATGAGTCTTGGGGGAAACCAATACTCATATCCTACGTTAAAAACATTTAGAAATGATACGATAATGAATGGTATAATGCTAATGCTAATTTAGGTACAATATGGTCAAATACACACCCCTGTTGCAACGCTGACATCATATGTGTCTATGTGTGATGTACAAGGCCACTGACCTTAGAGACACTCCTCTGGTTGGTGATGTTGAAGCGATCCTGTGCAGAGGCGAAACGCTCCACCTCCAGAATTTTGGCAGTGATGGGAAAAGATGTGAGGAAAACTCGAGCGCCCGGCTCTTTGAAGCCTGTTGTCTGATAAACAGCGGAGAAACGGATACGGGAATCTGCAACAGAGCAATCGAGAACTAATGACTACAGAGATATAAAAGCTTAAGCAAATGTTTATTTAAACACAGTGTTACAGTACTGTTTCAGTATTGTTGCAGAACTTGCATTCAAAATTATATTTAAATATCTGCAATAATCAAATATAATAATCAAAATTATAATTACTAAAGGGTGTATTGTGTAGGCTTGAGTTTGAAAGTTCTCAGCTGTAACACACACCTACTTAGAGAACTGAATTTTTAGAATGAAAGCAAGACAGTCCACATTCTTGCTCATCTCTAGCTCGCAGAAGCTGTACCTGTAGTATTTACTGAGTATCCAGGTGTATCAGGAGCAATCAAACAGTCTGACTATTTTACCAGCTTACCTGCTCAAATCTAAATAATAATGATCATAGATTTGTGCTCATAATTCATTTGTACTATAAAGCAGCCTCCTGTCGTTATTGCAGCATTCAACTAAATCTGAGTAGAAAGTATAGCTCTATATACTTCATAAATCAGCCTGCTAATTAAAAGTCAGCAGTCACACCATCTCTAAACACCAGGAACTCAGTTCACTTGGCTGCCTATATCTATGCCTGAACAGTGTTTGACAGGTATGTTTAAAAGATAATGACCTTTTTGAGCTTTTTTATAGTTATGAAACCCCTACTTAAATTAGAATTTTAACTTCATATAATCTACACAGACCACACTTATAATAATTACAGTTTATTTGCTAATTCTTAACTGCTGTATTTTGGTTCTGAAAAAAAATTAAATAAATAAATAAATTCAAAGAACGCATCTAAATGAGAGGTGTTCAAACACTGAAGCTAATTACTAGCTGGACATCATCCATTATAAAAACCCTATCTAGTCAAAGTAAAAAAATAATAATTTAATCTGTTACTGGGAATATAGTATTTCTAGTAATTTAGTGTTAATATGGAATTAACAGTTGTTGCTCTATGAAAACGATATTAGTATTCATTAATTTCTCAAAAGATCAGATCTGTGACTTGTAATATAAACGTAACCTAGATCCCTTTCACCAGGCCCTATACGGCCATACCTGCTCTACATTCTCTCTTACCCGAGTTATTAGCATCCTGTCCATCAAACACCTCCTCTCCGTCTCCAATGTCCAGCTCGCGTGTGTCTAGGTTCTCCATGATCTCGGTCATGTCTGTGGCCACCAGATGCAGGGTACTGGATGTGGGTTCCTGCGGCCGCAGCATGGCTAACACTCAGCCTGCCGGCCAGGGCTGTCCTGCAGTAGAAACAGAGCATGGGAAGCTTTAGGAAGCCTGTTTGATTTAGCTTTCAGTAGAGTTCAATTAAAGCAATGTTTCCACTAAACATATTGTTCTTTTTATATACAAAACATGTGTGACACACTGTATCAAACAATGTTACACAAAGCTACTACACATATTCTCTGAGTTCCTTAACTTAATTTTGGTCAATATAATATTACATAGGTTCGTACAGGATCCACAGCTCTGTTAGAGTTCACAAGTAGTGAATGGTAAATGCAATTGGTCTAGCGTAGTGGATAATGACACCAGCCTGCATGTGGCAGACAAGTGTTCAGTTTCCTAGTGGCCCACATACAATCTCTTTTTTATATGTAACACAGATGTGTTATTTGAGTGGCAGTGTGAATGGCAAAAAAAACACTAGCAATTCACTTTCAAACATTTTCACTTCCGATTTGGGCCTAATTTTTCATATTAAAATAAATCTGCTACATATCAGAAAAATGGCAGAGATTTAATCTGAACAGCCAGATCAGAAGTCATGTACCTTCTAAAAATGAATTAATATGTAATGTAATGTGTTGTTTCTTTTGTACACACCAAATTGGGGGTAAAATAATATATTTCAGGGTATTTTTTCAAAATAACAAAATATTGAATAAAAAAAATCTTTAAAGAACACACCACTGCAACAAAATAAATATTTAGTTTTATTTTGTTTATTTTGTGATATTATTGCATAAAATATGATATGGCACACCCCTAATTGAGATTTTCACCAGATTGTAACAGAAGTCAATGATTCAACAGGTCATGATACTAAAAATAAAAGTAAAATAAATGATATTGGACAGACATAATTGGTCTCTATTAGATATTCAATGGGAAATGAGAACAGTGTGAATTTTAATTTTGCTACAAACAGCAAATAAATCTGTAAATTAATGGCCTACATGGCCCTAAAATAGTACAATAGTTCAAGGTACTTTTTGCTATAACGATATTTAAAAGATTTTGGCTTTTAAAGATTTGGAGATTATTGCGTGCAACACGCATATGGCACACCCCTACACTGCATTCAATATTTTTATATCAGACAGTAATTGTTATTTAGAATATGTAATTTATAATAAATGTAAAGCAATAAAGCAAATTAAAAGTGTTAAATTAAAAGCTACTTCATACATTGTAGGAACATGTGTTTGTATGAATGGAATAACAGAAATGGCCACTGAACCTACACATTCTAAACTGAGTAAAACAGTAAAGTAATGGTTAATCTTAAAATATTCTTTGGGGAAAGATTTTACTTTTAATAGCTCTGCATGTACCACTGCACTAAAGTCTCCAGGGTGGAGGAAACTCAACCAAGTATCCTGCCAAAAGCTTGTTCTTAAAGTATCATAAAACATTGTCTCATGACTTTATGATGCAGATTTTTCAGGCAGAAACCTTCCAGACATCTGTTTTCAATCACTACTGCTATAACCCTGAAATGGCAGCTTCTCTAGAACAGTGTGTTTCACACCAAACCATTTTGAATAACTATAATACTTATGCACAATTTCACTATGCTATTAATAATTTATTTGTGCAATTTGTTAATACATTATATAAACACACTTTTATATGTGGCTTTAAAATCGTATACATATTCAGTAAAAAATGTAGGTGAAGAGATGGAAACAAGGATGACAGCAGTAAGGAAGGCTTTCAGTGACGGGATAGTGAGGAAACAGACCTCTTTGTGGTGATGTCTCTGTTCAGACATAAAATTCACATATCTCATACTACTCAGTGTTTCTAAAGAAACATCCAAACACCACCTCATGAGTTTGTGGCTGCAGTGCTCAAAAAATGCTAAAAAGTGCCTGCAACCAAAAATGTGCCACCAAAATGTGCCACCTATGATAAGTCAGTTATCAGCCACTGCAAATCCTTGATAGCTCCTATGATGATGACAAAGGTAAAACCGAAACTTAACATAAAGCACTGTTCCTTTTTTCATGTGCATCAAGGAGGAGAGTGAACTGTTCAGTCAAATAAAAAAAAATAAAAATTGTTGGCACAATTGGATTTGGGCCTATACCAGATGTGTAACAGTAGCCTAAAAGTCCTCTGCAAAGACTCCTATGTAAAAGTAACCATTCCCACTCTTGCCTATAAGCTAGGTGTATAACTGGAGCCCTCAACTAGAGGTGATCATTTGACATAGGAGCAAGGACACATCATACAGATGAGAGTAACTGTGAACTTGGTCACACAGCTTTCTTCAAAATTTCTGCGATTTTGTTCCTGCTGAGTGCCTGCAATGCCCCTAGAGTTGTGATGTGTACTGCATCACACACACACATAGCTTTAAATTCACAGGATGTGGCAACCCTCATGCATGTGAACAACAAGTGTATCTCCAGCCTACAGCACTCTACATAAGAGCATCATCCAAATGTTATGAATGTAAGAGAATGTATATTGAATTTGGACAAACCGTAGCTTTAAGGCAGTTTTAAGGAGCTTTTCCTGTACCTCCTTCTGCAACTGGTTTAATATTTCATCTCATAACCACTTGGCAAAAGATGAGAGGAAGCTAATCACAGCTGTTTTGAGGGAGGCTCTTGAGTCTCTGTTATATTCTCTGACAGGAGAGCTTATAAAAAGACCTGTTTGAAGATACTGAACTCTGCAGAAAAATGTTAGAAATGTATGTTAGGAATTTGGTTGAACTACAGTCTGTTCAGTTTTACAACAGGCAGCTTATACTTATTTTTTGTTAAAATGACTGGCACAATGCCTGACACAATCTTCTGTTTTTCACTTGTTTAGTTGTGCATGTAGCCTTTATTCATCTCAATGTGATCTAGTTTTAATGTGATCTAGTTCTCATGTTTCTATTTATATCTACCAAATGGCAATTTTACAGGAGAAGGAAAAAAAATACTTTTAATTTGAAGTCAACATAACTAATAACATCCTAATAACAACATGACTTTTACCACATTGTAAAGATGAACAGCAAGATTTAATATGACAAAAAGTGAAAAATGGAGACAAAATAAGTTTTAATACTTATTTTAAAACCAAATTATCTTAAACCGCACTATGGACTGCAGAAGTCAACAGAAAAGGTTAAAGGAGCAATAAATATTTCTCACTGTGTGACCAAGCCTCCATTTATTACTGGTCATTTAGTGCATCTTAAGCTTCACAGCAAATTACATCTAGATAAGGTCAAAACACATAACAATGCAGGTTAAATCCAATAAAATGTATTTGGTTAGAATGTTTTACAATAGATGTCGCAAAGCAGCTTTGCAGTCTTACAGTAACAGAGTACTAAGCTCAAAGATCAACAAACCATAAAACCACCAGAGAGCAAAGTAAAGGCAGCAGTGGCAAGAAAGGAAAACATTCAAGTTAAAAGAATAATGCTTTGGAAGAGCCAAGACACACAAGGTGTGGCCCATCCTCCTCTGGTCAAAGAAAAAACACATTCAAGGTGCACACAGAACAGATAAAATAAAAAATAAAAAAACAGAAGCAGGCTTATGATAGTTAAGAAATTATTATTATTTTTAAAATTCATTATTATTTACAACATCCTTAAGAATTAAAACTAAGTTTTATATATATATATATATATATATATATATATATATATATATATATATATATATATATATATATATATATAAAATGTTTAATAATGTCTAAACTAGACAAATAATTACTTGAGATATCATGTTTTAAAAATGTAACAATATTTATTAGTGTCGTATGTGCTGTTATTTGTGACTGTGACCCTTCATTGACCCTCAAGTATTATTAAAAAACAAAAGATGTGGTTAAACACAGTATAAATGTGGTATTGAACATATAATACATTAACTGTCAAAAGCAGCAGCAACAAAAAAGTATCCAGATATAGCTGCATCCTTCCTCAATCTATATAATTTTTATTATTTTATAATAAATGACTGGCAAAGCCTTTTAAATAAATTATACAATCAGCTGACAACAAATATGTTTAAAACCAATATAGAAAAGATAGTGAAATTCATTGTGGACTGCTACCACGGTATTTCTCATTAGGTTCCCGGTGTCACAATGTGAATACGAGTGCCAATCATGAGGCTAAATTTATCAATTTAAAAACATGTTACTGAAATGCTATTTGTGCTTAAAATCACAACTAATCCTCCAGTGTTTTCTACCATTTTGTCCCATTTTGCTGACATTCTGATGCCACTCTGCACAATATACTGTATAATCTAAAAAAGCCTTTACCCTGCAGCAGTGTTAAAGAAACCTGTGGGTCATGACCTGAATGTGGGTCACAGCACACCCTCATGAGGTCACAAGGACATGCTGAAAAAAAGACTAGCTACTGCCTCAGGCTAATCTGAGTCAGCTTTCATTTAAGTCAAACTGACCAGAACATTCTGCACTTACAACAACTTAGCAGTATAAACCTAACCCTACACAACACTGCAACCACACAAAGCGTTCAGGCAGCGGGTCAACTTTGACACCTCTGAAATTTTACACACACTGCTCTCGAGCTTCCTGCTAATGAGAAATGTACAAGTGTTAAAACGACTTTAAATGTGCTTGCTTAACACACAGTTTGCAAACCCTTTTCTCCTTCTTCTTTTTTTACAGCATTATTCTTATTCTCCTTCTTGCGTATGAGGAAGGGGTTGTTATTTTAAAGCTATTGGAGAAAGAGTTTTAAACAGAAAAAGATAAAACCAATTTTAACACTAATATAATATAGGTTATTTAAAGGAAAACGCCGGTGTAAAATTGACTTTAGGTGTAGTTCTACATGATAAAGTACTAACCTTTGTTGTACAGCACAGCTCTGTTCTCAAGCAGCTTTCCGATATCCAGTCATTTATTTTACAGTTTGTCCAAACATGCTTTAGAATGGATGATATGGGCATATTTTGTGCCTGCAGATAAATCGCTTTTTCCACTGTTATCGAGACTCAAAGTAGACCCACACCTCATTGGTAGAATCTGGAGAGACCTGACATTTAAAACTGAGGCATTAATAACTTTAAAAATGCACAAGAAGTTTATTAAAAAGCACTGTTCACAACCCATAGTGTAACCTAATCTTCGGGCGGAGACATCTTAAAGTAACAATAAAATTGAAGCTACTTTGAGCCTGGATAAGCGATTTTTCTGCAGGGGCAAAATATGCCCCATATCATGCATCCTAAAGCATGTTTGGACAAACTGTAAAAAAAATTGCTGGATCTCTGAAAGCTGCGGGAGAACAAAGGTGGGTTACTCAACAATTTAACATTTTTTACTACACCAAAAGTAAATTTAGAGTTCTCCTTTAATATAATAACCATTTCTATAGCTATTTTAGTTAACAGAAAAAAAAGGTTGTTACTAGGATCCTGTCACGGATCATCAGCTCATTCTGCTTGAGCACGAGCAGCACAAGAGCAGCTGCAGTCTGAGAGAACACAACTGGTGGATAACCACATCTCTCTAAGTGTGACGCTGGCTGGCACAGGTGTCTATTAGCTGAAGTATCAGAGCTGGGTCACTGCACTTTCCTCCAAAAAGGAATGCTGAATCAGTGGCAGTTTGAAAAAAGAGGGTGGCTGACATCACATGGGTTGGAGGAGGCATGTGCCAGCCTTCTCCCTCCTAGTGTCTGTTCGGGGGCATTATTAGTGATTACTAGTGTAGCTCATATGAATGGGCACTGGGTAGTTGGCTTTTCGAATTGGGGAGAAATTTTGAAATAAAATAAAAAAAAAATTCATGTGGTAACAAGCAAGTGAATAGATGTGGTTTAATGGAAGTTTTTATTTGAGCTGAATAACCCTCTGTTACCATATGAAGAAATGTTTTTTAGGTTAAAACAGATGAACCACATTTTACAGTGAGTGTACTGTTAGTTTAGAACTCTCAGAGAATCTGTCTGGGTCAAACCATCTCAGTGTAAATAATACAACCTAAGACATTGCATCAATTGACCATTAAAGCAAAACGAAAGCAACTTTGAACTTAATAGACAGACCACACTGACAAGAACACTCTGCAATATCCGACCAAACATTCTGCAATCAAAAACACCCTAAGTCCCTAAGCAGTGTTCTGTCATTCTCTACACACTGGTCACTGAATGTGGACATTTTAAGAACCAGTTATTCAAAATGGCCTGCAACAACATTATTGTGTGTTTGCATCAAAAACTGCTATGTAATGAAATGCATGACCTTTCATTACTTTAAATACATTTATACTACACAATTGCAACAACATAAGCTAAGAAATGCAAAAATGTAAATGCAAATAATAAAGAGAACTGCACCGTATTAAAAAAAGGTAAGCCTGCAAAGCAAAGTTCATTTTAAAATGCTTTAAAATGTTTTTTATAATAAATAATACTTTATGTGAAGAAATGAGAAGTATTAGCATGTGAAGTTTGTAGAATCACCACAAAACCTCATTAGACTCTTCCATATGTGTGAACAACAGGTTACTGAGAAGGAATTTTTATAGTGCCGTTTTTCAAATTATGCTACCCTCAGATATGTGCTCTGCAGATGCATTTGGGTGCATTTAAAATTCTGAGCTTACTGCTGTTTTTGCCTCAATGTTCCAAATGTGTGCAAACACAGCAAATCAAATTTAGGAAAAAGAACAACCAAACAACTTCTTATCACTTTAATTAGCTTATCTTTACTCTCTAATACAGTAAACATCCTGTCTACGCCTCTGCTGGAAGCATTTTCTGATATGGTGCTTTTTACTCATTTCCTTCTAGTTTTTACATTTTTGAACAAAGAACCTATCCACTACAGTAACACCCTTTGACAAGGTAGAACAAATGAACAAAACACCAACTGTAATTAAACTAATCCTTATAGCAAAATCTTTATAGCAATATCCTGTAATTCCTTATGTGGCCATAATAAATTATGATAAAAAAGTACAGAACTTTCTGGAAACAGTGAGAATGAGAACATTTTAGAGTGTTTTACTAATCCAGCTCAGTAATAGTACACCAACTGAATGCCTGCTTGTTTGTCTGTGTGTTTTTTTATTTATTTATTTTTGTCAGTGTGCTTTGGACTTAGTTGTGCTTAATTACTTTTAAGGACATGCTGGCAACTGGCCAGCATCCACATCATATATACAGGGGTCAAGCCTGTTGCCACTGTTTTTCAACTGCATCCTTAAGAGTTATTTCTGTGTTTATTTTGTGCTTGTACCATATTTTGTCTGTCTGCTCTGATTTTTGTCATGCCCTTTTGTGCTTTTACCATAACTACATCTTTCAGTTTGGCCCTACATTAGGGCTGCAACTAATGATTATTTTGGTAGTCGACTAATCTGACGATTATTTTACGATTAGTCGATTAGTCACCGATTATTTCTGCCATCTCTAAAAACGATAGAAACAGCAGAACATGGCATTTAAATTGCATTTAAATATCTGAATGTTGTTTCAACGTAAAAAGTACTGATATTTAGTGATTAAATATGTAATCTGTTGTGTTTGGGCACTTCTAGAGCCACAAACTAAGTTGATTGTAAACTGTGTGAGCAAACCATTAACCCATCTCCCTTTACGCTTTTGTCCCCAGTACTTTGTGTACTGCAGAACTTTTACAAATTAACGATTAGTTGACAATGACATTTATAGTCGACAAATTTAAATAATCAACATTGTCGATTATATCGACTAATTGTTGCAGCCCTACATATTAAAATGCTTCTATTTTTTTACTGCATGTGACTGATTCCAGTCTGTGACATTGCAGAGCACGTGAGCAAAGATCAGAGGGTCCCTCCACTAACGGCAATGAGCAAGTGGAACAATGGCTTTATGACGCTAAAATACACACAAAACAAAAAAAAAAGAGCACATCTGTACACTTTACACACAGAGGTAGTATTAAGCTGCAGCTTGAATCTGATTTGATGAATAGCAGAGAAGCAGAATGTCTCACTTTAATCCAAACCTGACCCTGAGCGTGTTTTCTCTGTAATATTCACCATGATGCAGACCTATGAGATTATAACCTCAGAACTGGGTTGTGTTTGATTTAGAGCTTTTAGAGCTCTGGGGCTCTTCAGGTGAGTCTGCAGCACAAAAGCACTGACTGAACACACTCAGCCTGGCAGAGCCAGAGGTGCGCTTTTCCACAGAGATAATGAGGTCAGTGCAATGCTTCAAAAAAGCCATGTTGAATTAGTCTCAGTATGAACAGAGTGCAGGTTAATTAAGCCAGAGCTGAGAGTCAGACAATAGCTACTGAACTATTGTGCAAGTGATACTGACTGGTGTAGATAAATATACAAAGTATCCTTTCACTTCTCTAATGCTGCTGATGAAGGGTGCAAAACCACAGTGGAGGAGAGGAAGCTAATATCAAGTGTTTACAACAGCAGTACTGAGGATGCGTAGCTTTAAGCATTAAAATCTGACAATGCAAAATTTTAGGACTTATTTAAGTTTTATGTATTGGTTACATTCCTGAAGAAAGTATTAGAACAGAATAGGAATCTCTGGAGCAGATAAACATGAAGCTACAGGCACCATGTCTAATGCCAGGCATGGGCTGGAGAGGGATAAAGACCCCAGAACTGAGATGGATCAGTGGAATTGTGTTTCTTTGAATAATAGTGCTCCATCCAATCCTTTTAGAAGAGTGGAGAGCTGGAGATAAGAGGTGGTATTCATCCAACACCTCAATAATGCTTTTTACATGTGATTTACTTTTAATGTAAACAGAATAAAAAAATCGTTAGCATAACACACCAGTATTTGCACATGCAAAGTTAAATTATCTCAAAATACTGTGACAGATTAATTTTATCAATAGTGTTCCTACAGAGCTTAGTTAAAAAATAAGTCTGTAAGATATATTCTCAGAGGCAATATGGATGAGAAACAGAGGAACAACGATATGCAGAGGAACTGCACTTCCAGCCAATTACTCCCAGTAATGCAGTGGGAGTTATAACCAAGATGAATGGAGTGTCACCATGACAACAAAACCTAAAGTTATACTCGCGCTCACAAGCTGGTAGCGAAAGGCTTCTGGTCCAGCTCGCCTTTTGTTCAAACTTTCATCTTGGTTGCAAAAGGCTAGAGAGGAAGCCCTGTGCTGCAGATCTCAAAGCTTCATGACTTTAGCTTCAGTCAGTTTACTAAAAATACTGTAAAAACTGGATATCCTAACATCACCTTCAAATGCTGAAAACAGTGATGAATCATCAGCCCCATAATGTTAAACAGAGAGCACACACTTCTGCAGAGTGAGCTTATATATATATATAGCTCTGGGAAAAAAATAAGAGACCACTTAAAAATATATACATTATTTGATTTTAACAAATCGAAAACCTCTGGAATTTAATTAGGAGGAAGATGGATGATCACAAGCCATCAAACCAAACTGAACTGCTTAGAATTTTTGCACTAGGAGTAAAGGCTTAAAGTTATCCAAGAGCAGTGTGTAAGACTGGTGAAGGAAAACATGCCTAGATGCATGAAAACTGTGATTAAAACAGGGTTATTCCACCAGATATTAATTTCTGAACTTCATGAATATAAACTCATTCATTTTACTCAAACAAATACCTATAAACAGCAAAATCAGAGAAACTGATTCAGAAACTGAAGTGGTCTTTTAATTTTTCCAGCGTATATATTTTAATTACAAGATTACTGGCCTGTGTATGATTTAGACTGCTGGTGGGTCTATAGATAAAAGAAAGCGCACAGGGGTAGGGCTGTATATTGCCAAGAACAAGAACTTGGAGATATGATACACATCACAATGTATTAAATATATCACAATAAACTGGCATTTTTTGTTATAGTTTAAATCAAATCTTGTTTTTGAAAATGGATACTGTACTGCAAAACCAAATATTGTGATAATTTTACATACCTTTATTTCTTAGATTCCTACACTGGAGCATGTAGGAATATATTCACAATAAAATACCAGCATCTGACCACATTTCTGAGAATACTGTGGGCATCTTTATAACACTGAACTCC
Organism: Astyanax mexicanus; assembly: GCF_023375975.1. Classification (NCBI taxonomy): domain Eukaryota; kingdom Metazoa; phylum Chordata; class Actinopteri; order Characiformes; family Acestrorhamphidae; genus Astyanax; species Astyanax mexicanus. The sequence goes on from NC_064408.1 coordinate 101,300,205, forward strand.
GTCCCACATAATGCATTATAAAATAACAACTGCTATATTATAACTGTACTATGAATCATATTTTTATTAGGGATGTTCTGGTCCAGGCCCATGTTTCAGGATCCGGGCTAAACCAGGCATATTTTATGTGATTCTTAGAGATTAAACATATGGTACTACAAAACAGTACTTTACTACTGTGAAGTAAACATGTCACTAAAAATACATACAGTAATCAAGGCAGAATGTCTCATTACATAAACTGTTACTAAAAATAAAGTGATTTTACTTCAGTATTAATCAGCAGCACCATGTTATCTAAACTGTGTGGCTGTTTTACTTATACAAACATCAGATTAGTATTGGCTATTACTCAGTAATAAGAGGTATAAATCAAATCTGGGCAAAATAACTGGATCAAGACATCACTACTCTTTATATGATATATGTTTTTATAACATATTTGTTTTTATTGTGATTCCTCTCTATGCCAACTTGCTAAAAAAATAAATAAAAAACCTATACAATTTTTTTTTCCTTTTTATTTTATCTAGCCTCATCCTGAAAACGTATTTCTCCCAGTGATAAAATTGTGAGAGATCTCTGAACTACAGGGCCTTTTACTGTTTGTATTCAAAACACAGATGACAGATCATGGTGTAATGCTGTTTAAAATCCCAACAATACATGTTTCAGTCACTCCATGCTAATTTTCCACTTATTGCACCACATAGAAAACAATGTGCAGTGTATAGTGAGTGAGTTAAAAAGGACGTTTGTTGTGTAAACATGTGTATTGTGTAAATATAGATAAAAGCTTTCTACTAAAATTTGCATACATCTAGGCCTTTCACAATAATTACATTATCAGCTTATCACACAATATCACATCAATATTACCTGTTCTGCTTACTATGAATTTGCCAATATGTCTTTGATTAAAATATGTTTTATTTAATTTGTTTTATTTGTTTAAGATACTGAAATATTGTTAGATGCCATTTGCAAAGTCTTAATAATATTAATAATCAAAGTTCATTACTAATGAACTAAATCAATCTGTAAAAGCATTATTATGCTACAGTATTATCACTAAATCTCTGGTTTACAACAGTATTAAAATGACAATAATAATGTCTATCGCAATAATTTCTGGGACAATATCTCATCCAAAGAAATCTAGTTATTGTGACAGGCCTACAAACAACCAGCACAAACTAGCCAAAACCTTTAGGGCTTATCACAAACTCTGCTTGACGAGAAAATGGAAGCAATGCCAAAAAGGCTAAAAGCTAAAGCTAGGCCTACCGTAGGAGGAAAAGGGCTAAGAGGAGGAAATACACCTGTGTGTATTAGCACATGAGGAAACCCACACGTCACAAGAAGCCAGGGAGGCAGCGAAAAAATAGGGAATTTTTATAATATTAAGCTAGGCTGACTGAACAAGAGAAAAAAACTGACTGCAGAGAAGCCAACAAAGCTAAATGCTAACAGCCAGTTACAACCCCCTCAGCTAGCAAACCATGTCAAAAAGAGGCTGAGAGAATAGCAACACCAACCACTATTACTTGTTATGCTATTCTACATAAATACTGTGATTATTCACATTGATTTAAATGCCAATAAAAGCCTAAATCCATTCTAAAAAAAATCTTTGTGTTCAATTTTAAGGATAGATAACAAGGTTGTAACAAGATTAATGAAAGAGCATCTGGAAACTTTACACCCCAACCAAAGACACAAACCTGCTGGTTCACAAAAAAAAGGTTTTAAAAGGTTAAACATATTAAATAAATGCATTATTTGATTTTTATTTGCTCTGAGACTGAAAATCTATTGTATTTTATATTTTAAAAAACAGTACAGTGGGACAGCAATAGTAGAAGTTTAATAAATTGGTGGTATCTGAGTGGAGGAAAAAGAAATTCTAAGTGGTGTGATCTGTTTATATTTCCAGCCGCACTTCATTAGCTAATGTGCTGTTGAAGTACCTTCAGGTTTTGCTGGACTTTTTCCAGGGGCAAGCATTAAGTATAGGTGGTTGTCTCGGTCAGAAGCTTCTAGGCACTGATTTAGAAACATATTTGATAAATAAGAGCTCCAATGTGTAACAGTTCAGAGAGTGACTGCTGATGATACCAGGTCACATTCGATCATGGTTTTATAGTATTGTACCAGGACGGACAAGGCTGAGAGTTTCCATCTGGCCTGTGAGATCTGTGTTATCTCACGCTACAGAGAATATGTTTACATTCCAGAGGTTTGTAGATAGTGCCCCCCAGGCTAAACCAGCAGAAATCAATGCAGCGGTATTTCATATCAATGTTTGGCTGCAATGAAGTTCTTACAAGTCTACTTTCTTTCACACAGTTCAGCGTGAAAGTACAAACAAGGGTTTCTTCATCTGAAACCAGCATTTTGTAAGCTGGGAAAGTGTATCAGAAATAGAGAAGCTTCAGAGACACAACAGCTTTCTGGTTCTCCTTTGCCAGGACAACCCCCAAGTTGCACAGTTGTCAGGGGATCCATTTCCACTTTAGAAAATGTAGAACTTAACTTAAAGGCTGCTCTGACTAGAAACTAACTCTTTTCTTTCTTTTTCAATTGAAACAGCAGTAGAGTACAAAGTTTAACATTTAATTAAAAAGAGTGTAATCAGCCCTGTTTAAGTGGGTGATGGGCATTTTATTTTTAATAAATAGCACTGTACTCTATTTTTACTTGTTAATACTATGGAATGGCATTTAAAATGCAGTTTTTAAAAATGTGCTCTTCTGGCGCATTTTGACTGCAATTATGTGTATCAAAATAAATATTATATTGTATTGTATTGTATTGTAAATTGTAAAGTATTGTAAACTAGGGGTGGGCAATATTATATCGTATACAATATATCGTGACACAGAAATATCATGATATTAAAAATCCATATCGTGATAGTAGGGCTGTTCTGTCTTAAAAGTAGTCTATTATTTACTGTGAAGCTTTAAGTGTATTTACTGTATAATTGTTTTAGTTTGCAGTTTATATGCATGCACTAAATATTCTGCAATATTTTTTGCTGCATTATATTATTTTATGCTATATTATTTATTTTGCCACATTATGATTATACTGTTATACTATTGTACTATATTCCTGAAATGAGTTATTTTAGTTTTCCTGTATCGTTTATCGGAAAAATACCCTGAAATATCGTGATATTATTTTAGAGCCGTATCGCCCACCCCTATTGTAAACATGTTTTTAATATTGTGTTACAATATCATTATCAGCCCTACGTAGGCCCCAGATCCAAGACTGACCAATAATGGTTGATAGTACATTAGATATAAAGGACTACTCCTATTTGGTAGCATCAGTAATCAAATAAACTAACACTTACAATTAGGTCATTTTTAAATCTAAACTTAAAGATAGAAAGGGTGAACGCACAAGATAAAACAGAGTATAGAATATAAGATTATAGAAGAATATCTGTAGACACTCTGAAATGTAAACCATACCAGTGACCAATCACTGTGAATCAATCTACATGCAGGAATCTGCAGTTACCATCATTCTAAACTAAAAAGTAAAACAGACGGTGCTAAGACTGTCTGACAGGCCTGCCAATGCTTCACACCATTGGAGAGGGTAGATTATTCACAAATGTTAGCGCTCTCACACAGGAAAAGGCAGAAGTGTGTTTCTTACACTCATTCTGGCCATACAACACCAGACACAGAATCTATTAGCAGGGGCAACTTGACAGTGGCCTTAATATTATTTGTGTGCCCTAGAAAAAAAAAACTATTACTAGTGTAACACAGTAAAAGCTTTCTTATAAGTACAACATAAAAAACAGCCTGTTGTTAAGGTCCTAGTGGCGTGTTAGGGTCTTTTAGCCTGCAGACAGTGAGGCAGAGAATAGGCCATTGTTGTGAGAGGTTTGGGTGAGGTGAGGAGGAAACTGATGGAGCATGTGCCTCAAACCTCCAGACCATATTCACACCAAATATCACACAAAGAGTCCAGTCAATACTGTAGCTTCCCAGCTCCCTGTCATGCTTCACACACACACAACATACAGCTCCCGGGCAAACTCCACTCTCAGATACACAATCTCTGATCATAAAACCGGCATTCCTGATAAACAACAGAGAAGAAAAAATGATAAGATCGAGACAAGGTCAGCTAAGCTGCAAAAGTAATCTAATCTCATGAAGCTGTTCAGTTCAGTTTGTCTGTCACTTTTCCTTTAACATATACAGGCCAACATAGAAAGTACACTAGAATGTAAGGTATTTGTAGATGCTGTATAATTTATTTCTGTTAGTTAAAAATGACATTTCATTCTTATGGAAAAAAAAATCCTCAAAAATATGATGTTGCTCTGCAGAAAATGTGCATCCGATTAAAAAGCTGTATACAAACATGGCACAACAAATAGGCCACTACTGATAAATTTAACAACACTCTAGGTCCTACTGATAAACACGCCAAGCATAAGCATGAGGAAATATTTGGCAGTTACTGAATGTTCGGGGCTCCTCTGCATGCGGTTCTCATGGTTGCAGTGGCCAGACAAGTATGCCATACCAGCATCTATGTGCTAGGTGGACCTGGCAAAGAATTGGTAGCAGCTAAACAGTGAAGGCCCAGCTATAGCCTCACATAAGTTAATGCCTTGGGTGGAACGCAGAGGGTCAAACATACTGCACTAGGGCTGCAGCTAATGATTATTTTGGTATTCAACTAATCTGGAGATTATTTTTCTGATTAGTTGATTAGTCAAAGATGAAATCGTCATGCCCTCCAACTCTGCTTGCTGTGGAAACGGCTCCTGTTTCTAGCTTTGTCTAGCTTCAAAACAATAGAAACTGCTGAATATGGAGTTTAATGCCCTTCAAATGTCCAGAATATCGCCCTTTAAAATATTTGAGGAAATATGTAAGCTGTCGTGTTTAAGCACGTTTGGAGACGCAGGCTGAGTATAAACTGTGTAACCATCCCCAATACTTTGTGTAGTGCTCCAAATTAACGACTAGTTGACAATTAACATTTGATGTTGACAATTGTTTATAATCAACATTGTCAATTATATTGACTAATCGTTGCAGCCCTATCCTGCACTATAGATTAGCAACTATGCATTTATACTGTAAATGGCTTATATTCAATCAGGAGAATGAAGACTCTTTTTCACTCATTTGTACTACTATACTCCTATATGTGACGTGACAATAAACCTGATTTGGTTCGATTAATATGAAGCCTTTTACACATATTCTGTATGTACAAATGCTTGTATATACTTCTTCTCCTTAATTAAGTCAGTTTTTTGGTAAACCAATAGCGAAACACACAGCTTATGGTCTCCATAGGAAAGCACTGCTAATAAAATGGTACACCCTGGCACAGCTGCACAAGCCAATAATTTGCATGCCACCCAAATTATACCCAAGACATCAGTTAGAGAGGCATAGTGGAGTGACACCATATCCTCTTATGTGATGTAGCTGCCAAGAGTAGAATCAATAAAATGATGAACATCCCAATGTTAAGAGGAGGCAAAGCCTGGGGGTTCCCAAAGGTTCAGGGCCTTACAGTGTGTGGCAGCTTGATAATGACCTTTTAAGTTCTGGTTAGATTTAGCAGCAACTTGACATACGCACTTAAAGTGTGGTCACTTTAGGACTGTATGTTAGGGCTGTACTGCTTAAGGGCTGTGTGTATAGGCGTTTTTATGAAAAATACATTGAAAGGGCTGCAACAACATTGTGTGCTCACATAACATAACAATATTGAGACTGGAGGCAGAGCGAGGCAGAGCTTGTTCCACAGTTAACACACACACCAAACTACTTCTTAATTTGGGAAAAATGAGTGCAACCAAGCCAAGAGCTGAAAAAAAAAAACCTTTGAGGAGCTTAAATTAATTGATTGCAGTACAGTCAATATAAGGATATTCTGTACATCAGATTTTTTGACGATATAGTGCAACCCTACACAACTTCAATCTCCATATAAAAGCACTGCTAATAAAATGGGACAGCCTGGAGCAGCCGCATAACCTGAATTTTAAATGCTATCCAAATCACAGAAGAACCAATGTCAAAATCAAATCCCCACAGTTCAGTATGTTGTGCATTTAGTCGCAATTAAGTAAAGGGTGTTTGATTACACAAAGGTAAGAAACACTCCCAATTAGTACCATTGATTTTAGAGATAATATTAGATAGATAGGTGTCTACAAACATTTGGACACATTGTGACAGTAGTGATAATGTAGGGCATCCCCAGCACAGAATAGAGGTGGGTGTAAATTACACCGCTGCTTACTGGAGCGAAGTGGTTCACTCTGAGATGGCACTGGAGAGGCCGGGGCTGCCAGCAATGGCCTGGCTGGTGCCACTCACTCTAATTGGGGACGAAGACGGATGGGTAACCCCACCTCCCCCACCCTATAAACACACACTCGCACACATATGAACACCCTAACCAATTGCCTGATCTCTCGCCAGCCAGGTGTCTAAGTGTTGAGAGGTACCCACATACACACAGATGTACACAAACACACAAAGACAGACACACAAATACACCCACACACACCTGCTGCCTCTTCACATAACAGTACATCGTATATCTCTTGGATCAGGTTTCTTATATGTTAATATACCATTTAACATTTTAAACAAGGCATTGAAACGAAGCTCGAAAATGTCATTTCTAAATCAAACTCCACCGCGTCTGGGAATTGTATCTGTCACTGCTGTCACGCCGAGGCAAACGTGCCAAATATACTGCACATAAAGCAGTGAATCACAAAACACCCACATTCACAAGCACCCACGTTCACATTCACAGGATCTCAAGAAGTAGAAGAAAATCACACCCTTCACACATACCAGCAAGTGACTATACACAAATGACTCTACACACACATAAGCAAAAAAACAAAAACAGCAGTGATGATCAGAACTACTGGGTGATAAACTAAACTGACATACCACTTGTGTGCCATGACTTTTGCCATGTACAGTGCAAGCTAAAGAACCAGCTTGTGTGAGGCCTTCTGCATTGCATGTGGATGTAATCTGTTTAAGTCTGTTTGCATGGACAATTTAAGCCAGATGTCACTGGTCACGATTATTACCACACACTACACTGTCCACTGTGGGTGTTAATGCCTTCTTTGACTACACAACTTCGAAAATGGTATATTCCATCCACCTGGCACTTAATATCAGGCCTTGCTGAAGCTCATGGAACACTGACCAGTGTCCAAGCTTATTCCTGATTCCCAAGCCAGCCTCTGAGCTAGCACTTTATGAGCAAGTTATATACTGATATCCCATGACTTTTGACTTGGCATGTCATATCCAATACTAGCCTATTGAGACTTTTCATATTATTTTAGAAAATTTTACAAATATTTAACAGCAAATTACATCTTGGCAGTGGGGAACCCTCACTGCTTTTTTTTAGTCCTTCAGAGACCTGATTTATTAAAATGCATGTCCGTAATTTTTATGTAATAAATTGATGCTTGTATTTAAACATTTATGAATTACAATCCAAACTTTATTCTATTGTTAGACATTGGCTTTCAGCAAAAGAGAAACATACATGTATAAAGGATTGTGTTCTCTGTGGTATACTGATATATAGAAAAGTAAGCTCTACAGCTGGTTGGCACTTCAAATGCAGAACTAAAAAGTACACTATGTGTCCAAATGTTTGTAGATACCACTTTTAATGCTACTTTAAGTTGCACACATTGCTAACAGAGATGTTTAAAACACACAGTCGCTGTAGAGAAGTTCTGTCAATATAATAAGACTCTCTCATGCATATAAAACTTATGAACCTATTGGCACCATGCCTGATGCCAGGCCTGAGCTAGAGGAAGAAGAAGAAGATCACACCCATAGCACACATTAAAAAGTAACTATACACAAATGAATAGTAGTGGTGATGAGTAGCACTGTGTAACGTTATTCAGATAATCATCAAATTTTCTAAAACTGAACTTAAAATGTCATACTTGAATATTTGCCATGGAAAACACTCATGACTTTCTAGGAATTAGAAAATGATCATTTTTAGGAATTAAGAAAATGCACATCTGTTATATTTAGTTCATTTTTATGTAATAAAATGATGCATGTATTTAAATTTTCAAATATTACAATACTAGCCCTATTCCACTGGCAATAGAAGAAAAAGAAATGGAAAACTGACCAATCAGATTTTGTTTCTCATCTAGTTGATTGAGATTTCAAAAGTATATCTGGAGACCTTATACGCAATACATCCAAATAAATGCATTCAGCTACTTTAAATTGCACTCGCTTGCCAGATGTGCAAATGCTCAAACACATACACACACACACACAGCTTGTCTAGTCCCTGTACAGAAGTGCTGCCAATTCAATAGGACTCAATAGGACTCACTGGATTGGCACCATGCCTAATGGCAGTTTTGATATAAGGATCTCCTGAATTAAAGAGGGGAAATTCTATTCTATTCTATTTTTGTGTTTCAAGACAATGCTGAAAGGCCTCTACCAAGCCAAGAGTTGCAGTCACCATAGCTACCAAACAGTGAACACACACACACCCCCGGTGACTATAATGTAGAGAGTAGTCACACCTGGAAAGATGAGGAGCAACCCCAGATTTGAGCAATTCAAGATTAAAGCTTGCTCAAGGGCATCCCAACCACAAATGCAACAGAAGCAGATAATGCTGTTCCTTCTCCCCGACTTCTGGCTGGTTGAGGGAATCAAACCAGCAACCTTCCAGCCTCAAGTCTGTTTCTCTAATACTTAAACAACCCCCCTGACTTACTGTCAACTCTTGCAGAGTTTTACTCAACCTGTTGCATGATGTGAGGCTTATCTGGTTTAGCTGGATTTAGCACAGTACAATGTGTGAATCATTACATAGAAATCACTGTGTCACACCCATCACAGTATCCAATATTGTGTTTTTAAACGTACCACTACTGGGACTTTCAGTATTAGTATCAGTACACTACACCACAGAACATGCAGTGAAACACAGTATGTAATATAGTGGGGTTTTTTTATTGCCTAAAATATTTTATCTTTCTGCCTCAAAAATATTACCTTTAGAGGAAAGGGCAAAATAAAATGTAACATGATTTTATTCCAAGTCATTTTTACTGCTCTGTTTATCATAAAATATAAAAAGCACAAACTCAAAGGTCACTACTACACTCCAATGACGCAGAAAACGAGTACTCAGCCATTTAGTAAACATAATCTCCATCTCCTGCATCTGTGCAGTTGAGCACCAAAGAAAATAACATACCTCTAATTAAAAAAAAGAAGGGAAACCCATGAATTTAAAATAAAATCAACCATGCCCTACAAAAGTAGTAGGAGAGAGGATACCCCTTTCAATTAATGCAATCATCTGTTTTAATTAAGTTGCACCAATTGCTGATACAAATGTTCTAATGTACACACACAGCTTGTTTATTGCCTGTGGAGAAATACTGCCAATAAAATAGGACTTTCTGAGGTAGATAAACATGCACACTGAGCTGAGTAGCAGTTACTCCAATACATGAAACATAAATTCTTTTTAATACACTGGATCTCAGATGAAATAATGAAGGAGCAACTGTACCAATACCTTCACATATACAGTGCAATTAATTTATCAGATTGCATGTTAAAAACAACACAAACCAAACTAAAATGTAACCTAAAAAATCAATTGTAGTCTGGTCTGAAAAACATTATTTCTTTGGTGGACAGAGGACCAATATTTAAGAAGTATGGATTCAGTAACTTTATTAATACAAACAGCTCTGTTATTATATAAAATTAAGAGACCACTTCTGAATCAGTTTCTCTGATTTTGCTATTTATAGGGATATGTTTCAGTAAAATGAACATTGTTGTTTTATTGTATAAACTATGGACAACATTTCTCTCAAATTCGAAATACAATTTTTGTCATTTAGAGCATTTAATTGCAGACAATGAGAAATGGCTGAAATAACAAAAAATGCAGAGCTTTCAGACTTCAGATAATGCAAAGAAAACAAGTACATATTCATAAAGTTTTAAGAGTTCAGAAATCAATATTTGGTGGAATAACCCTGTTTTTAATCACAGTTTTCATGCATCTTGGCATGTTTTCCTCCGCCAGTCTTACACACTGCTTTTGGATAACTTTATGCCACCCGGGTGCAAACATTTAAGCAGTTAAGCTTGGTTTGATGGTTGTGATTATACATCTACCTCTTGAGGTTTACAATTTGGTAAAATCAAAGAAACTAATTAGTTTTAAGTGGTCTTTTATTTTTTTCCAGAGCTTTTCATGTATCAAGAAAACACTGCGATTCCAAACTTTATCAGTACCATTCCGTACCAATCTTGACAGATTGACAGCACGAAGCAGTGGGTGACAAACTCCATCCCACACACATCACTATATAACACACCAGCACATGCACAGACCACCAACTGACCACAGTAACAAAGTCAAGCACAGCACATGTACTGTTAAACAGCAGAACAGTGAAGAACAGTGATGAAACAACCACCTAAAATAACCACTGACCTGCCCTGGCGCCGGCAAAGAAGCCCCCATTGTGTGTTATTCCCTTTATTCCTCTTCACCAGTTAGAAAAGCACTAAATATATCCTTATATAACACAGCACACACACCACCACAACCTCTCTCTCTCATACACACACACACACACACAGAGCTCACAGCTCACACTGACAGACAGAGAGCGGGCGGACTACTTGGTCCTAGTGAGAGGTGTTGAGGGCTGGGACATGGCAGTCACATGGCCCACAGAGGGGAGGTGCTGTTGCTTGTTAGAAGCAACAGGGTGATCTGGCCCTGAGGTGCCAATCAAAGCCTCAGCCAGTCACATTTTGAGAGGAAGGCTGGCCTTTTCCCCTTTATTTATATCCCTAAGTACCTCTTTTTGATGCAGACACTTCAACACAAACAGGAAGCCTCGGATATGAGTTAATACAGTAGCGTCATTCAGCTAATGCTAAATTGTTAGTAAATAAGCCTGCGATTACTCATAAATGACATGATGCAATTTAATATTACTTTAGCAGCTCATTTTCTGAGTTATCTGCATGATACGAGTGTATTCCTCAATACCCGTTGCTCTGTAGCAATGCAATGCGTCTAAAAACAATAAATATGAAGATACTGCCAATAAAACACGTGGAATGAAAAATGCTAATTTATAAAAAGCACAGTGTTTCACACATTTCCTATATATTTTTACTTACCGGTAATTGCAAACAGTACGAACCAAAGATAATACATGTTTTATTTGATTAATAAATGTATGCATCTATTTCCTGCTTTTTAGGACTGTAACAAAATATGTAAAAAAAGTAGAGACAATAAAACCAATTTCTTGGGGCCGTTGCAACAAGGCAAGCACTAAACAAGCAACTGGCGCCAACAGACAATAACTGTGTGAGTATAATTTAAAATTTTGAGATGGTCAATGCAGAAAAGTACAACAACACTGTTTTTGGAATCTCCCTTAAGGGGGTATCTCCTGCTAGTTTCTGACAGTAGCCAGAGAGCCAGGTTCATGGTTCCTGCATCCTGCAAAATATGAATATGGGGTGAATGTGGTCCACACTGCTTGGGGCCTCCAATTGCAAATACCACAAATTTTGCTATTCCTTCTCACAACATTTAAAAACAAGCAATGAAATGTTTCAGGAGTTACTTGGCCCCATTCTTCCTGCAAAGACATCTTAAGTTATGCAACAATAAAGGGTCATTATTGCATTTTTCGCTTCAATATTCTAAACAGATTATCTGTTGAGGACAGGCAGGCCAGTCCAGTATCTGTAACCTCTTCTTCCACAGCCATGCCTTTTTAATGTATACAGCATGTGGTTTTGCACTTGTTGAAAACTGCATGTACGCTCCTATAAAATATGTGGTCCTAAAAACCCACAGTATATGTTTCTCTCAGATCTCAATGGACTTTTCTGTACATTTATCATGATAGTGTACTGACACAACCCTATACCATGACAGAGCCTTGCTTTTGCATTTGTTTTGGATCACAGTCTGAATCACATCTTTGGTTCCGAGAACATGGCATCTATTTGTTCTAAAACAAATCTAGAATATAGATTTGTCTGACCACAATACACGCTTCCACTGTGTGATTGATGTCCATCAAAGATGCATCAGAGAAGTGGACGCCACTTCTGGAAAATGGTTAACAGATTTGCCAAATAAATCTATAAGCTATTGCTGAATGATGGTTCTTTATGGTTCATGCATCTTGAGTTTTGCAAGGCTTGTGCCCTTGCCATTTATACACTAAAATTCCTCCCGATTCCTTGCTATTAGGCACTCACTGTAGAGAAAGTAAAAAATGCATTGTACAGATTCAGGCATTCTGGATATTACTATTAAAATTCTAACCCTGAATTATTAATTTCCCTACTGTCAGCTACCTGAATGCTGTTTTGACACATTATTTCAGGTGCAAGCATCAAGAAAACAGAATCTAATGAGCCTTTTATTCATAATAGAGCTCTACAACAAGAACATAACACAGTCATTGCAATACATAATGGTAAATCAGTGATCCGACATGGCCAAAGGCTGAGCCATATTATTCTAAGCAAAATAATTAACTTTCGTTGGATAACAGGAATACATTCATTCATCAAAACACAAAAACAAACATAAAGCTGGACCTGTGATTGGTCAATATGCTCGCAAAACCTAGTAAACACACTGTGACTGGATAGTGGATCATTTGCACACTAAAGGATAATGAATGTGAAAATAATGTTAATAATAATGAGAAAAATAATGTACTGTTCAATCCTAACCTGGACATGCTCTGCACTCTCTTCATTCTGATTCAACATCGCATCAATAACTGATATCATGACCTTGACACCACCAGGATACAAACATCCCATCTACCTGCCCACAGCATCTGCTTTGGTGACATATTAACAGCAGGAGTCCAGTAAAATGTCACCTCCTCCCAGGTTTTATGGCCGTGAGGCAAACAAGAGGAATCCATGCACTATCCAGAAGGTTGATTCACACCCAAGATACGAGTAAACCAACAAAGGTGGGGAAGACGGAGCTTCTTACATCCTCCTCAGTATCGATTCAAAGTACACTAAAGTGCCTGGCAGACTGTATAACTTATCACTGGGGAATAAATTATTGACAGACTCTCAATTCATGTTAGTGCAGCCATTTGAAATGTTTTGCAACTCTTTATCACTATCACTACTTCAAATGAGGAAAATAAACCGTGAGGTTTTGCATAGATACTGGATAATCAGGGATCTCGAGTGAAAGTGTGAATGAATGAATTAGTCATACTGGAGCTGTCAAATAAACAGGGCCGCTTCTGACCCCTTCTGGTGATTAAGATGCATTACATTTAGTAAGCCAGGCTGGCTGTGCACAGTACCTAAACACAAATGTGTCCTCATACACACAGACAGAAAACCAGCGGCTGCAAAACAATACACAATACACAGTAAATTATGGGTTAGAGGTATGGACAGGCTGTCAGCTGGGCTTACTAAAAGGCCAGCAACTACACGTTTGATGTACCCACACAATCTATGAAGACATCTGAGAGTTAGTACTCAAGCGAAAGAGAAGGGAGTTACTAAATCTAAACAAATGATTACAAGTAAGTAGAGCCAGTTGAGCCAGTTAAGTCGTTGAACGTGTCGCAATAGGGTTCAGGTTTTCTGTAATGTGCCTCACCTATAGTGGGTCGAAGGTACTTTTAAAACACATGAATCCTTTAGTAGGAGTTAATTACACTGGCATACACAACACAATAATTACATCACTGACTTGTCATGCAATATTTGGACGTGACCACAACCATTTTTGTTTGCCTAATGTGATTACAAAACCAATTAATATGAATGAGCTGGTGTGTGGATTGTGAACACTGGTTTTATTTAACTTATCTTTATTTATTTCTTTGGGATAAATAAAGGGCTAAAAAATTACAATAATATTATTTACGCCATTTATTTCTGGGACAATATATCAACCAAAGAAATTCAAATGCATTTCACTGAGGTTATAAACTAGCCCACAACTGTGTTTTTATGTTTTCATTGGACCATGTCATGACCCCAAAAAAACAACCCCTGGCTTTGGTTGGTGGTGTAATGAAAAATGTCTTTTTCACGTTTGCTCTGATGTTGTAGAGTGAAGTTCTACATACCGTATTTTTTGGACTATAAGGCGCACTATCTATAGCGTCATAGCACATTTTAAAAGGCACTTGTTAGGAACAGGGGTGTCGCCATGTTTCTCTTCTAATTCAGCCTCTAGCGGCAAAACCTGTAAAGCTAAGCTAAGTAAAATAAACAAAACGGTACTTCTTAAAAAAAAAAAACTTTTTGACGAGTCAGACAAGTCAAACAAGCGCTGGATGTTAATCTACACATATTTCTCTCCTGAAAACTGTTTATTTGGGTGAGTAAAGTGCTTCCGTTTATTTAGAGCAAGCTTACATTGCAGATTTCCTGCAGATTTAACTGCTAATGGCGCCTTACTGCAGCCCTACAGAGCAACACTGAGGAACCCTGATTGTTACCAGGGCAATATTAGCTTAATTGCTGCTATTGCTGCTCCAGCAACGCTAGCAGGGGTTAGCAGCAGGCTACAGGTCGATAATACTCAACTCTGAACGACCAGAATGGCTGGTGCTTAGCGGGTAACGCTAATGCTGCTCCAGCAGTGCTAGCCGGGGTTAGCAGCAGGCTACAGGCCGATAATACTCACCTCTGAACAGCCAAAAAGATAGGGCTTAGCGGGTATTGCTAATAATGCTCCAGCAATGCAAGCCAGAGTTAGAAGCAGACTACAGGCCGTTAATACTCAACTCTGAATGGCCGGATGGCTAGCGCTTTGCGGGCAATGCTAAACTGAAACTTCTGTGTAACACTGCACTTCAGCAGAGTTGCTTTACTACTCCTTACAACCTGACAGGTAAAGTTCATACATAAGGCACACCAGATTATAAATGTGCACTGACAATTTTTGGAAAAATTACAGTATTTATTGTGCACCTAATAGTCCAAAAAATACAGTAATAATCTATTTTCGATAGCCTGCATATAATTTATCCATATGTCCTGCATATTCAGAATTTAATGCACTTTGTTGACTTAGATTAATTTAGTATTATTTATATTATTTATAATATTTATTTCAAATATCATACACAATATAAGGCCTGTTGTAATGTAGCTGAAAAAGAAAGAAGCCAACCTTGGCTTTATTCCAAGACCACAGTTGGTCTGAGAACACTGCAGTGTTGAAGCCCCAGGTTTTAATCACCTGTCCCTAGTTACAGGTGAAAGATATGGCAAACAAATTAACAAATACTCTCATATCACCCACCTTCACCATAGATATCATCAGCACTAGCATTAGACTGCATGACAGCTCATTTTATCATCATTTTATTTTGTTACGTAATTTTTAATAATTGATTGGGCAACCTTGCAATACGTATAACAATGAATCATCGTGATAAATACTGTGTAACAGAATTCTCCACCCTTACTGCCCACACACATTTTACACCATAATGACAATGACATACACAAAGTATCAGAAGGATATAATATCAACCGCAATTAAAAAATATATATTTTTTTGCTTTAAAAACTTTAAAATACTTCATAATAGATCATATTATTACCATTCATCATATCACTTAAAATACATAATCGTATTTTCTGGTAATCTTCCATCAAATTCACATTAGAATAAAAAAAGAAGAAATGTGGTTAAGCATTAATACTATCCAATCATATCATGTTTCCCCACCACCCACAAGAGTAAATGATGCTCAGCTAGGTCAAAGTGCATCCCTGATACTCCCTTACACTCAATCTGACACTACACACCAACCAACCAACCCGTGATCCGCATTATTATTATTATTCATCAGGATATGACACACTAATCCCACAAACACAGCTTTTCTCTCTAAACACTGATGATCAAACCTTCTGGAGTGACTCACAGCAGTGTTCCTGTACAAGTATGAGGTGCACCCCATAGGGCAGCATAGCCCAGCTGGTGTCAAACTCCATTATATTTTACTACACTGATCCACCCATTCTCATATAACCCAAACACATCATATGCTTTTCTAATCCAGAAGTACATAGTGAGATCAGATCCCACTTCTGTTAAACTGAGTAAAATATAAACAAAAATGTGGTGACAAGCAATTTAGGACACATGCTACTGCTATCATGCATCATCACCACTTGCACTCTACTTCCTGTCACTTGTGTAGAGTGTAACACCACGGTTTATAACCACAAGACCATCTCCCCTTCAGATCTGTACGTTAACACATGGTTAGCTACACGTTAGACACATGCAAATTACCATGCCAGCATGTTTTTTAAGCTAAATAAAATGTATTACGCTACAGTTTCATTTTATATGACCTTCAAGGGTATGGAAATCACTTGCAGAGCAAAAGATAGCGGTCGCACAGAGTTCAACAGCATCCTATTACCAGGATCATATATATTTTTGAAATAAAAAATGTTATATGCATATCTGCACAACAGCTACACTTCATAAGGTCCATAAGAGTTCCCACAGTAATCATTTGTGTAGTAAAGTTTGCCTCTGAAGCATTTAAAATGTAACATTTGCTACCATTAAAGAAATATGTTAACATTTTAGGAATTAAAGCCAATTTACCCAAGCTTAAATCAAATTGGACAGTTAAGTGTGTGTGACAATCAGTTGTATGACCAGACATGGTCTGTTTTTTATTTTATTTTAAAGGCAAAATAAGGAGATAAAAGATCTGGAGTTAATTCCAAGTGTCTCATTTGCCAACTGACAACTGGTAGTAAAATGCATCTCCAGTTTACAATGTGATTGCTGTGTGTGACAGACATAATATGCAAATCCACTTGTTACATGGCAACCAGCTGTTTATCTGTGCCATGATGAAGATCGTTGCTGTCTGAAAATCTGCAATTTTACAAGTCATTGTCCTTCATTATTATCTTCCTCGATGTACTGCATAGGGAGGAGTTTCAGTTGTACTGGTGGGAGGTTAAATTTTCAAGTGGATATTGAAGAGACCGATGTGTTTACATTGCTATAAAATGTGTCTTAAATGTGTTTTTAAGTGGTTTAAGTGCTGGGTTTGTATTTGTATGTAAAAGCGTCATTAAGTCTCCCAGAGAAAATCTAATAAAGCTAATAAGTTCTGGAACAGGATTCTTTGGACAGGATTAAACTGAGTAATGAGAGGGAACAGAGAGGTTCATTATCAAAAGCATACCACATCCTTTCTCAAACACAGTGGAGATGGTGTTAAGGCATGGGCATGCACAGTTCCCAATATAACTAGTTCACTGGTGCTTTTTCATGATGTGACTGCTGAATTGAAGCAGAAGGATTAATTATTTAAATGTTGATGACCATATGGTGCCAAACTGATTGGATGTGGGATGTGCTGCTTCATACAGTGTAATTTAGGCTATACAACAACACAGTTATTATCTATTGGAACTATTATCCTCACAGATGCAGCTATTTTTGTGCAATAATTTATTAATATTTAACAGGATGTTTATACTGTTACAATTAGAGTTGCACGGTGTACCGAAGGTTCGATTCTTTTTCGATACTACGTCATCACAAACGATTCGGTTCTTTAGCGTTCGATGCTTTCGATACTGTGTATAGCCCAGTCACTAGCTTCAAATGAGTCAAATTAGTAGGCGCGATTTGATTCAGTTCATAAGAAAACTGATTCACACCGCAGCAGTCGGTGTGGCAGGATTCAGATAAACTTAGTGTTCTGAACAAATGAATCGATTCACGCGCAAGCCAGCAGAGCAGCAGCGAGTGTAGAATGGCGACGGCTAAAATAACAGATGTCTCTCGTCCGCGACTTGTGGACAAAACGGGCGCGAGGAGTGAAGTGTGGGAAAATAGTCTGAGATGTAGGCATCTGTTTTTTATTTGTATTTTTATTTTTAAATAAAATAACGAAAATAACGAAAACTGAAAGTGAACTAAACTACTTTATTTATTAGCGCTGTTTTCACTCCCGCAGTTGTACAGCGGGGGGTGTTGTGCCGATTCTGTCCGCGAAGCGGGAGTTGGATTCAGTAGCGGATTCGGCACAAGCGCGGCGGCACCTCGCGGTCCGCGGTGTTAGTTGTAAGCGCTCGCGCTAGCCGCAAAATACGACAGAAAACACTGAGGGAGCTGCAGACTTATGTGTGGGACTAGAATATGAGCACGAGGAGATAAAAGAGAACCTTTACCTGTGAGTAGCTCACATCAGAACACGCAAATCTCTCTCTCTCACTCTCGCTGTGTCTCTTTCTCTGTTTCTCTCTCTCTCGCACGTGAACGCCTCCGCGTTTGACCTGCAGCAGTGTGTTTAGCTGTTCTTAAAAATCATTTTAATTAAATAATAGTTCTATGCTTCTATGTTACAGTGTTATTTAACATAATAGCAGACAAGCACCCTGATCTCTACAAAGAGCTGAGAAGTCGACAGGTTAGTGGAGTTAGTCAAGATACACTCTGTCTGTAGTTTTACTAAGATTTACTAGCGACTGCTTATTAAAAATGGTAAACGGTTGATTAATAAAACGGAGCAGTGAGTGTTAAAATGAACATAACATTGTAATGTTCTTCTGTCTCTTTATTTTCCTTATTCAGAACTTAACTTCTGCCCGCCCGTCAGGTTCACATAGTCAGGCTACCATTACCTCTGGTTTTAGTTTTAGTTTTTAGGAAGTGTTTAGATAATTATGTTATAGTTAAGGTTATAATAACGAAACTTGTTTTTTGTTCAAATGTTTCATTTTAGAATAAAAACGTTTGCACCTATTGTTCAGTGTTCAATCCAGTTCAGTCAAAAATAAACATTTTATGTTCAGATATTTTTATTGTTTTTTTTTTCTTCCAAGTATCGTTTTGGTATCGAGAATCGTGATACTACAGTTGGTATCGGTATCGAAGTCAAAATTTTGGTATCGTGACAACCCTAGTTACAATGAGCAATAATACCACCAGTGTGATTCATGTGCAATATATATGTTTCCTCTTTTTTCTCTCCCTATATGCAGCTCTGGAAAACAAGGAAGAGACCACTTCAGTTTTTGAATCAGTTTCTCTGATTTTACTATTTATAGGTATATGTTTGAGTAAAATGAACGTTGTTGTTTTGTTCTGTAAACTACTGACATCTCTCTTAAATTCCAAATATAAATAATATCATTTAGAGCATTTATTTGCAGAAAATGAGAAATGGCTATATTCAGACTTCAAATAATGAAAAGAAAACAAGTTTATATTCATCAAGTTTTAAGAGTTCAGAACTCAATATTTGGAGAAATAACCATGGTTTTATTAATCTTGGGATGTTCTCCTCCACCAGTCTTACACACTGCTTTTGGATAACTTTATGCCACTCCTGGTGCAAAAATTCAAGAAGTTTAGCTTGGTTTGATGGCTTGTGATCATCCTTCTTCCTCTTGGTTGTATTCAGGAGGTTTTCATTTTGGTAAAATCAAAGAAACTCATCACTTTTAAATAGTCTCTAATTTCTTTCCAGTGCTGTATATACTTTTTCTCCATATGTCTACTTGCTGTCTAACACATACCGTGTTTTATTTTGTGTTATATTTTCACATCAGACTGGAAAACTCAATTCCACTCAGCTGTGCTCTCTTTGGTGTGTAGTCTGAATGACAATGAAGCTCACTTTCTTCACTCTTTTCACAGAATGGAATGTTCTTAAAAAGGCCCGGGTCAGTCACCTGGCCTAATCCCTGGTGAGCATGATTTTCACTGGAGACTAAACTAAAGGCAGAAAGACCCACATTATCAGAACTCACAAGTACATAAAGAGTGATGGAACTTGCAGTTCAGAAACTCCTCACAAAGACAAACGCAAAGACAGAGAGAGGAGGACAGACCTCAACCTTTGACTCATACAGTGAAGGAGTCAAGCATCATATGATGAAACATTTAAACATTTGAGTCCTGAGAGGAATGCTCTCTCTGGTGATGACAGTGACCCCTGAGGCTGAACAAATGGTTTGAGGAGTAATAAAATGACGCAAATTATATGCTTTAGCCTTTACACTCACCAGATCTCAACCCAAATGAAAACCTGAGATGGAGTGATACAATCTTATGAAAGGTTTGGGCAACCTTGGCCAAATGACACAGTAAATACAGCTTCTTTACCACTTCATAACCTAACCAGAGATACTAGACACCCCAGTATAATTTTAGAAACATGATTTGCCTTATATTAGCTTAGCTTTCAACAAACTGTATGCAATAAAATGACATGTGTAAAATTTGTTTTCACATTTTGTTTCCCATTTGTTCCTTACACAGACTGGTCACAGCCTAAAACATTTTAATAAATAAAACAATAGATCTGTTGAAACAAAAAATTAATTAATTAAAGCTTTAACCTATATTTAAGCTATTATTAGCTTGAATCAGTCTTAATATAGTACATCCAGTGTTGGCCAGTTGGCCCGAGTGGTGAGCGTAACTTGGTTCTTTTTCAGCATAGAATAAATATGTCAAAAAGTACTGGTTTGAACTATCTGCTAAATCTAGGCATTGGGCAGATGATTCTGAAAAAGAAATAATGCAATAATTACAATATAACTGTGCATCATTAATAATAATAGTGGCAACAGATCCTTAAAACCAAAGTCAATTAAAAAATCAATTCGAGAACTATTCCATACTCAGTATACAGTTCTTTTTATTCAGAATGTGCTGTTTTTTATCTAGTTAAACAGCACTAATCACACTCTTTGTAATGAAACATGCAGTTGGGCAATGTTCTTGTAGCACTGGTGATACTCTCAATATGCCTACAAAAGTATATTGGCAATACGAAAATTTATTACGATACGATAAAACATGGTCATATTGACCAGCTCAAAAAAGAAATGTTCACTTTGTTCTGTACAAACATTTTGTCACTTTATAGTGTCTGAAGCAGTCAGCCACTTTTAAGTGTCAGTAACGCCCCATTTGTCAGAAATGTATTTTTTTATAAAATGCTGTTCCCTTTTTCTCAAAACAATCCTTTCCTCCCTTTGCTGCTTGTGGCCCAATATCTCTATTTTTACTCCACCAGTTTCCTCAGCTGGCTTCCCTGGATGTTCTGTAGCTTACTTCAAATATTTAGATTAAGATTTTCTTTTTATGACTCTTACATGAAGATTATGCGCAGTTGAATGGTACACCACCCTCTTGAGTGAGAGAGCTAAACTTTCTCTTAGGTTTTCTTTCAAATGAAACAAACTTTAGTTCGTAATTCCCATTTTTAAACTAGATTATTTTAGTTGATTCGGATTTAAACTATGTTCTACCACTCGCTTTCTATCCACTCTGAGCTGCAGGCAAACAGACACGATATTAAGTTGTGTTTGAAGAGTACAGAGTGAGTATGCAAATCTACTTGTAGTCAGTGGAACAATTTCAGCTTTTATTTCTTATCTGGAGTATTTCCTTATCTGGTGTATTTCCGCATGATACACACAAATACACCAACAGCTAACACTGTCACATTCTCTACCGCAGCCTTCTAGGATATTTAAACCTTGAGTAAGAGCTCTTTACTAAAGAAATGCTTAGAGAAGCACAATTCACCACAACACACTCCTGCCCCGTTTTAAAGAGATGTATTCTGAGGATGGGAGGAATCTCCAACACAATCTGAGCTCACTGCACAAACCCTGACTGGCAAACAACAACCGCTCTGTCCACTGTTCATACACAGGTCATCTGAGCTAAGCTGAGGATGGCTAACTCCAATCTCGTGAGACTGCATTACTTTATTAGGTCAGTAAGAGAGGGAGTGTATCTTAGTACACAAACCCAAAATCATTCAGGTTAATCCTGCATGTATTTACATCTTACATTTTTTTAAACATTTGTTTGTCAGATCCCTGATTTGTATGCTTAGTGTCCACTTTAATGGAAATTGCCTCTTTGGCCAATTTATTAGAAACAACTACCTATTACATCCACTTGCTGGACACAGGCCACATTATTATAAACACTTACTTTGTGTTTCCACTCATATGCCACTTAATTGTCACTTTATTAGAAACACCTACCTTGTGCTTTCACTAAATTGTCACTTTATTAGAAACACCTACTATGTGCATCAACTTACTGACCACTTTATTAGAAACACCTACCTTGTGCTTTCACTCATATGTCACTTTATTTGTGTCTTTTACTTCCATTTACTGGACACTTCAGTAGAAACACCTTTGCTGTACTTCCACTTATTTGCAACTTTATTTGAAACATCTACCTTATACTTCCATTCTCTTGCCACTTTATTCGAAAAACAATTTATTTCCACTCATTGGCCTCTTTATTAGAAATAACTGCATTTACTTACAGACCACTGTTTTAGAAACACCTATATTGTATTTCCACTTTATTAAAAAGAAAAACACCTAGTTTTGCACTTACTGGCCACTTTATTAGAAACACCTACCTTGCTACCAGCACTGGAAGGGTGAAAGCTAGCATGTGCTTCCTCCAAGTCAAGCAAAGCCACCTAGGGCATGCAGTATTTTAACCTGCCACTTACACAGTATCATTGGGCAGCTAAACAATGTGATGCTATACGACTAGAACTGTACAGCATCACATAAGTGATGGGCAAGCGGGAGGGCCATTCTTTACACACAGAGAGAGCAAAGCCAAGCAAGCTTTCCACAGTAAAGACTTTAGCATCATCAGAGATTTCTGGCACAGAGTCAACACTTAGATGATTAAACCACTCTTCAGCAGAGGCATTCTCCTCAGCAATCAGCATGCTTTATCCTTCTGCACAGTCTTTTCTCCATGGAGGTAGAGAGCCATCATGTTGCTCTTAGGCATGATATTAGCAAGAGCTGCAGAAGTGCAAATAGTTATGAGAAAACTGATGAGGGCCTCCCTGCATGGGCGCACAGCAATACAGCTCCAGCAGCACAACGCATATGCATACTGACATCCAAACCCACAAAGTCAACCAAACACACCCGTTCTGTGTTTACCTTGCCACCAGATTGCTCAGGAGAGGTGAACAGGCTGACAGGACCAACACAATACAGGCCTATTCCAATGCCTTCATTAGCTTACACATTGTAGTCAATTGCAGCTGACTGTGAAAAACAAGTACGACTGTGCTGTAGAAGTGCTTACCCAAGTTAGCAGGCCCAAATTGCTCTCTAATGACACCTAAAAAGGTTGCAGGTAATTGAACACAGAGATCTCACCACAACCTATTTGAGTATTACAGTATGGACTTAAGCAGAGGACACAACTAATGTGCCAACTCTCATTCAGCAGGAGCAAAAGCAGGAAATTTACACGGTCGAAGCCCAGACATGAAGTTGCCATGCAGGAACTGCAGGTTGTTGGCCTTCTGTTATTAATATTAATGAAGCTGATGGGCCTCTGACTACTCCCAAGTGTTTTCATTCTCTTCTGCTTCTCTCAAAGGGAACTCTATCCTGTGAGTTTTCAATGGTGTGTAAAGTTTCCTGTTTAGTAGTTTAAGAAAAGCAGAACAAAAGTGTAACTTAACGAGGCAGGAATAGATTTCCATAAATATACAAACTCAAGAACACTTACTCAAGTCATTTGGCAGGTCTTCAGTCAACATATTTCACTTTTCTGATGTAGTGGCCCAGAAATGCAACCTAAATCTAGCTGTAAACTAGGCTTCAGATCCCAGCTTAACGTATTTAACTGTCCTGGATTCCATCTCTTGGACTACCTAACTCTCTAACTCACATTACAAGCCACATTTCTTAATTCCGGCTATCTTGACGGTTCACATTCACAAATGTAAGTGACCTGTATCTGTGTGTAATGTGAACAAATTTGTCTCTGAAACCTCTCACATGCGCACATTGATGCGTGAATAAGCATTGCTTTCTTTACCAACAACAGAAAAAACTCATATTTGAAAGATGACTCGTAGCTTTATAAAGGTGAAACAGATGTGTTAGCAGCTCATATATGGAGCATCTTTTGCTCGCATGGAAAGCAAATGGCAAAACTTTTGCTGTTTTTGCAGCTAAAGCTGCACAGATGCACCAAGAGATGTGTGGGTACGAGAGAAAAGCACGTAGCTTAAACGTACATGTATGTGTGAAAGCAAAAAGACGCATCAACTCCAATTTGACCGTTCACTTTCATGTCGCATGTTCATGGATTGGATATGTATCCAATTTAGGACCACACATGAAAGTGACTCAAAACTGATTTGAAAAAAAAAAAAAAATGATTTTGCACGTTCACACAGCCATGAAAAAAAAAACAGATCTGAGACACATTGAGCAAAAAATCCGATTTGAGTCACTTCTGCCTGGTAATGTGAACGTAAAGTGCAGGACAATATGATATTTTGACATTATTGAGATTTTATCAGCTGATGTTTTTTGGTATACATTTTCTTTTCTTAAAAAAATGGTCAGATTTAAAATGCACCTGACATAAGGAGAGCAAGTCAAAATAGGCCACGAAACTACTCAAGCAAGACTAGCCCATAGCAAGAAACGCAGATAACAACATGGCGACATCAAACAGTGTGGGTGTGTACGGTATTTTAGGCTAGATTTGTTACAAAACTGGATTGAATTCATTCTTTTTTACCCAAGGCAACAATTCCTGCTGACATCATCCGAGTAAACGTTTATGTTGTCTAGTGTAGTA
Source organism: Astyanax mexicanus (assembly GCF_023375975.1). Taxonomy (NCBI): domain Eukaryota; kingdom Metazoa; phylum Chordata; class Actinopteri; order Characiformes; family Acestrorhamphidae; genus Astyanax; species Astyanax mexicanus. The sequence goes on from NC_064408.1 coordinate 101,324,985, forward strand.
GACAACAAGTGAGTAAACTTGGATTGAGTTTTAATTTCCTAGCTAGGCAAGCACACAAAAGAGTGTACTTTTTTATCCCGTTTTACACTTCCATCTCTCACTTATGTGATTGAGCTTATGTGACTCATCAGTTGTTTTTTAGATTGGCCAGACTCAAATTTGCATGATGTATGGACCAACAGAATTGCTCCAAAATAAATAATGAATAAAATCTCTTTACTTCTAAGTCCTCAAAGGAAGTTAACCTCTATATTTAACATGTTGGTAGGTCGTTTTTTGCATTATGGCGACAATATCCTGATATTGTGGTTTATCCCTTCTTGCTAAACCTGAAGGTCAGTGTCAGTGTTGGCACCAGGGCTGCAATGACTAGTCAACATAATTGACTGTGTGGATTTTAAAAATGTGTTGCTCCAAATTTTAGTGTTGCCTTATTGTTCATTTATTAAAGTGTACTAGAGACAGAAAATCAATAAGAGAGGGTTAATGAGCTTATTCACACAATTTATATTCCACTTGATCTGTGTCTCCAAACGTGCCCAAACACAAAGAGGGCAGAGGAGGTATTAAGCATTGTTGTGAATGAAGGGAATGAGTTACACGTATATAGCGGCTTTCTAGAAACCCAAGAATCACGTTTTAGTGATATTCAGCACTCATCAACACAAACACTTTTAAGTAGCAGCAGCCAATTGTGCACAGCTAGAAATGGCTGTTCACCTAAATGACTGTATCAGGCACTGCAGCATTGACCCAGTACAGAGTACGAATCCAGGTCAATTCATAGGGAGGAAACCCACACAAAGACACAAGAAGAACATGAAAACTCCATCCAGATGGGATAGGGACTTTAACCCACTTCCCCAGTGTTGGGAGGCTAACTTGCTAACCAATAAGACATATTGTTGCCAACTATAGGCTATATGCTTTCAATAAAATGTCCATTCAGAGTACTGTGTAGTCCAGGACTAGGCTTAAATGGTCACTAACTAACTACCCCCTGATTCTAGCTGGTTTTACCCATTGTATGGGAGGGTTAGTTTGGGAGGGGCACTGGATGATGTATGGGTTTAGGGCTGGGGCAGAAGGGAGAGCTGATTGAGCAGAGCAGTGTGCCTTTGAAAGTGGTGAGATGCAGATGGTTGGACATCACCAAAGTACACAAACACATCATCCTTGCCTATAGCACAGTTGAACCTGCGAGGGCACTAAAGAGGCAGAAATGACAGCAATAAAAGTGTTTTACATAGGACTTGTATGTTTCAAAACTTCAAAGGAACACATTTCAGTGGCTGTTTAACCCCTGTCTGGGAACCTGCTGCTGCTGCACTTCGATAAGCTTCTGCAATGTCACAATATTTATTTCAATCCAGTGTTGCATTAAATTTTCACCAAGATCTTGCATTGATGATGGTAGAGTTTGACCACTGCACAAAGTATTCTCCAGCACATCCCAAAGATTCTCAATGGGGTTAAGGTCTGAACAATCCATGTGTGAAAAAGATGATCTCGTGCTTCCTGAATCACTCTTGCAAAATCCCAGCCCCAATGAATCCTGGCATTGTCATTTTGGAATATGAAGATATGAAATTTATTGATGGAATAACCTGGTCTACATTCAGTATATTCAGGTAGTCAGCTGATTTTCAGCACTGTTGCTGAACCTGGACCTGACCAACTGCAGCATAAACCTCACATCATTTACTTAGTTAAACCCAGGTGGAGGCTTTTTTGGTCCTGAGAGGGTTATTCAAATCCCAGAGTAGGTCTGACAGCTTTAAAGCCTCGGTATTATGATTCCTGATGATCTGTAGATCCACAGTGTAACACTAACAGGCTGCTGCTGGTGCTGCAGTGCGGATCACTGGGGTCATTAAGAAATGAGAAGCAGCAGCAGCAGCAGCAGTAGCAGCAGTAGCAGCAGTAGGTCGGTGGGTTGGAGGTAGGTTGGTAGGTTGCCTGAGAGACTCCGCGGACTGAGCTCAGGAATGTTTACAGCTCCGCTGAAGCTCCTGCTCTCACACAGCGCGTTTCTCCACTCAGCTGGACCCTCTACTCTAAAACCCAGTGTAAACCGCACAGCAGTGTCCCTGAATCATGTTCTCTGAGTGCGCTTATCTGAGTTTATCTACAGTGTTTCTGCTCCTCTGAACCGCCCTCACTCCACACTCGCTCCGTCTCAACGAACAAAACAACACAAACTGCGCTAAACTGAGTAAAAGAGGAGATAACTCACCGCTACAGAGAAATTGAATGGATGGAAATCCTCAGGCTGCTCTCCTGCACTTGTTGTGCTCCTCTCTGGAACTCCTGCTGCTCTCCGCTTCCTCCCAGCGCGCGCCCAGAACACGCCCTCCGCGCGCCACTGATGGAGAAAAACCGAGTCATGATGAACCGACTCCTTCGAGCAGCTAATGCGACTCACTGAGTCAAAAGTCACGTCTACTGATTCATTTCACAAACCGCATCTTCTACTTCCCGGCTTTGAATGCAGTCAAAAGTTTAGACACACCTCTTCTCATTCAGTACGGCAACGTAGAGCTGCCAGCCATAGAAATATAATTTGACTCAGTAACATGTAATAACGTAAAAGGTTTCATATTATAACGTGATATTTATTACGTTATAACGTGATATCTATCACGTTATAACGTGATATCTATCACGTTATTTCGTGATACAAAACTATTATGTTATTTCATGATATGGTATTTTTACGTTATATTGTGAAATTATCATGTTATTTCGTGATAAGAAATTATCATGTTATTTCGAATTATGAAATGATCATGTTATTTTGTGATAAACATTTATCAAGTTGTTTCATGATATTTTAACGTTATAACGTGAAAACATCAATATGGTTTACTTTGATACACGGCCAAGCCAGCGCGCTTCCATTTCACTTCACGTCGCCTCCAGCTACAGTGCTCAACAACTGTAGAATTCCACCATGCCTTAAACCAAGCTTGAAATAGAACTGAATTAAGTCATGCAGACGAGCCATGTTCCTTCACTGAACCTGGTAAGTGTTGAAGTGCTGAATGGCCTAATATCATGATATAACATGATAAATGTTTAACATGAAATAACGTGATAGTTGCATATCTCAGAATAACTTGATAATTTCTTATCTCAGAATAACGTGATAGTTGCATATCTCAGAATAACGTGAAAGTTGCATATCATGAAATAACATGATAGTTCCTTATCTCGGAATAACGTGATAATTTCATATCACGAAATAACGTGATAATTTCTTGTTATAACGTGAAAATACCACATAATGAAATAACATGATAATTCCATATCATGAAATAACGTGATAAGTATCACATTATAACATGGTAAATTTCACGTTATAACATAAAACTTTTCACGTAATTACATGATACTGAGCCAAATATATATTAGGGCTTGGCAGCTCTGAGTTTCCGTACATTCAGTGTGCTCTCTACCTTTTTATCATTTTTTACATTGTAAATTTAACACATTCCGCATTATTTTATAAGCAAAAAAAAAAAAAAAACAGAATATGTTATATAGGCCATTTCACTGAATATTTAACTATTCAAAACATGTACCGGTTAATCTCAGACAGCTTTACTTAGTTTCTTACAAGTTTTCTTTTTACAAAATTTAAAAGGCATATTTAAGAGCAAGTCCACTAATTCCTTTGATTTTCTCTTAAGAAAGTCGTTACTTTAAAGAAATGGTTGACTGCATGTTAAAATCATTGATATTTATGACAAAAAATCACTCCTGTTAATGGCACTCATTCCTGTTACTGGAACTTACTCCTGTTACTTAATAATCAGTTCTAGTATAGAATTAGCAAAAATATGAAAAATAGCTAAAAAAAAAAAACAACAACACTGAGGACATTCTAGTGATTTTCCCAAAATTACGATTTTAAAAATAAACAAATTAGATCTAAGAATAAATTTAGGTAACAAAATGTATTCTTCGAGTGAGTTCCAGTAACAGGAGTGAGTTCCAGTGACAGGAATGAGTGCCATTAACAGGAGTGATTTATTTTTTATTTTTTAGGTAACAGGAATACGTGTTGAGATTGACCTCCTCAGTCATAGTTACAATAAGATCAAATTTGCAGAAAAACAATTGAGATAATTTAATTTTGCTCTTCCCATGATCTTCTGAAGAACCAACTGATGTATCTTCCTGTTGTAGATGGGTATGGGAGAATGTTTCAGATGTTTCAGATGGGGTAATGCTTTACAGTAACAGGAATGAGTAAAACGCAGGGACACAACTATAATGTATATTTTACCTTAAATATTATGGATTTATTTTGAAAAACAAATCTTTAAAGCATAGATGGGATTTGAACAACAGTGCACAGCAATGCAAAATAAAACATCTCTGAACGATTTTAAAGAATGGGGGCAGGTAACAAGTGCTATTTTTTTCAGTGTTCTAATAAGATCAGCTTGATCTCTTGATTCACTCAATGATGAGGAGCCCCTTTAAACCTGGTGACAGTGCAGAGCATCTACCTCTCTGGCTTTAGTGATAATATGGGGATGAAATAATTCATAACTTTTTTTCATAATCGTAACAAGTAACGATGCATCACATAATAAATGTATCAGCGTAAAAATATTAAACTCATGGAAAATATGTAGTAAAGTAAAAGTGGAAGTGGGAGAAAAACAATAATACCTACATAGATTTAGATACAGCATTTTAGTATTTAACTGCAGTAGTGAAGTAGTTCTACTTCCTTACTAAACATCTTTGGGTCCAGCTCATTAAAAATCACCATCTCATTTGGGTTTAGGTCAGAGGATTGTGTAGGCCGAACACTTTTTTATTTACTACTTGATTCCATATGTGTTCCTGAAATGTTTGATGTTTTTAATATTAATCTACAATGTAGAAAATTTATTTGATAAGAAATAAAAAATAACATTGAAATTTAAACCATGATGTAACCATAGTGTAGCTGTTCCACATTGGCCCTTGTGTGTCTTCTTTTTGTGGTCTTTTCGGTTCCTTTTTTGTGCTCTCCTGTCTTGTCTTGTGTTTCTAGCCATGTGCTCTTTTAGCACATGGCTCTGTTTTGTTTCTGTCTTGTCTCCTCCCTAGCTCCATCCAGTCATTAGTGTTTCCACCTGTCTTGTTTGTAACCCCTCTCCCTCGTTTCCTTCCCCGGGTGTTTCCAGTCTCCCAGTTTGTATATATACCCCAATGTGTTTCTTTGTTCTTTGTCATGCTTTATGTTTGAACCTGTCCTGTTAAACTCTGATTTGATGTATTAGTGTTGTTTGTTTGAGCCTCAATCCAAGTTTCAGGTTAGTCCTCTTTATTTTGTTTATTTCTTTGTATGCTTTTCTTGCTTGTTTGTTTTACTTTTCTTGTTAGTCCTTTATTTTTTAGTCATTGTTTCATTAGTCTTAGTGTTTGTTTTACTGTTTCAGTTTTTGTTCTTTGTTAGTTTTTGTAAGTGAAAATAAAACCGACATGAATTTGCATCCTGTGTCCAAATGTAGTTATGGTGGGAAGGGTTTTCAGCAGCCTGTGAGTACAAACCGTAGGTAGCAAAGGTTTCTCTTGATGCAATAAAAATGTTCCCTCCCTGAAGGACAGTAATGAATCCCTAATGGATGTTTTGCTCAAGCTCTGTCCATCCTAATCTTAGACTGCCACATCTGTGCCTCTCAATTGAATAAAACAAGATAAGACAAGCCATGAACTGCCTCCAATTTCCCTGTACTGAGTAAAGAACAGACAACAGAGTGGCTGGGTAAACACATTTATAACCCAAGCCAATGGGCAGTTGCTTCATCACAGCTGTTTACTTAACATAAGGACATATGTCTAAATTATGGTCTGAGGTAACTATGAGTTTTAGATCCAGAAGATTATAACTGCTACTGGTTCTGGCTACCACCCCAACCACCCCCTCACTGCTATAATATAGGAACAACTCCAGTTTTATTTTTTCCACAGGCTTTCCTTAAATGTGCCACTTTTTAAAGAGAATATTTGTTTGCCATTTTAGTATGTACCATAATAGAGGTTAAATATAAGCATATAAGGCCCATTCCCTTCCCCTATACTCTACTCTCCTTCTCTTTACACATCAGTAACTTCCTCCACCTAACATTTGGTTTCTGTGTCCGTTTATGATCTGATCAGCAACATTTAACCCAAACATGAAGATCCAACACCTAACAGGTTGCAGTTTTGGGTTTCCTTTTTGGGTAAAAAAAAACATTTACAATTACAAGACTATATTGAACTATATTTAAACATTTATTGAACACTTAACATTTCAACATCCCATCAGATGATCCAACAAAGCACAGTGTATTTACCTCAGCAGTGCTACTCTAATTATTAATATATTTTAAGCAGTGCTATTCTAGTCACACATTTAGCTAAATATAGCTAACTAAATAACTCGGAGTGCCGTTCTAATCATAATTGTACTGAAGCAGTGGAAATCTAGTCATAAATTACCCAGCAGTGCTACTCATATCACATGTGAGTGAAATGTACGCAGAGAAACAGATACAAAAATGAGCTCAGCTCGCTAACCCTGGCACCTTGTATGTGAAGGAGTATCTTTATAAATGATTTATGACATGCTATTTGGAATATAAACAAATCATATTTCGGTATAAATTATTCTGTCTATATATGTATTTTGCCTTTTTAAAACTTTTTGGTCACAATATTTTCGACACATCGCCAAATTAAAAGAATAATACCTACCTTTAAAAAACTACTTGAAGACTTGAGCTCTTAAAAAAATATTTACGGCTTAATAAGTTGTGGCCATGCCTTAGGATCTCATTCCCATTCCTTAATAAGTCATTGCCACACATTAGCATCTCATTTCCACGCCTTAATAAGTTGTGGCTACGCTTTAGGATCTCATTTTCACGCCTTAATAGGTTGTAACTATGCCTTAGAATGCCATTCCCATGCTTTAATTAGTCATAGTCATGCTCACATACTGGGATCTCGTTTCCACACCTTAATAAGTCATGGCCACGCATTAGGATCTTGTTTCCACGCCTTAATAAGTCATGGCCACACATTAGGATTTTGTTTCCACGCCTTAAGCTAATGTACATATTTTTTTTGTAATGTGCTTTGGATAGAAGTGTCTGCTAAATGTAATGTAATGTAATAGGCTAACTAGGTGTAATAAAACTCATGGATCAAAAGGGGTTAAATTGACAGGTACAGAATGGGTTTATGTGGTTCTCTGTGGTCCTTCAATAGCACATAAAACCCTTTATGCAGCTGTATTTGTTTTTAGAGTGAGGTACAGTAAGGTTTACGTATGTAGTTACGTATGTGTTATACTATAAATACATGGACTTGGACTGGAACTTAAACCGAACAAGAAAAAAAGTCAAACAGTTCCATCTTGTGGTCATACGTTGTAAAGGCACGTCTCTCATTGAGTGGAGTTGTTTATATTTTATTGTAAAAGTGGTGGTTATAGCAATCAGACTTCTCTATAAATGTAACGATACTAATGACCCAAACCTACCTGTCACATCAAATAGATAAAAATATCAATCAGTTAACCTTTATTTTTACCCATTTCATATTTATTTATTTATTTTTACAATAAACATGGATTGAGTGAAAATAAGAGTAAAAATAATATTACATCTCATTTTATTAATAAGGTACAAAAAATGAGGAGGTAAAAAAATCAAGAAATTATTAAAATACATAGATGTCCCAAAAGAGACTCATCTTTGCTGGCTTAACAGCAGCTAAAAAGAGTATAATAATAAAATGGTTTAATCCCAAAACAGGAGTCTCAAAACAATGGCTGTTATTCTATTATGATATTGTCTCTTTTGAACAGACTACTGGAATGATAAATAGAGCTAAAGCAGCTACATTTATGGGGTGGGATACCATCAGAACAATCCTAAAGGACTCACATTGTACTTTTTTTCAACCTATATGGTGTCACAGTGAATAGGATGGTTTATCCCTTATATCTGTATCAGCTTGTTTTTTATATATTTTCTTTTATGTGCTGAATTGTAAACTATACATTTGTAAAAAAAAAAAAAAAACAATACAAAAAATATCACAATATCTAGATGTTAGAGTTTTTTTTAACAAAAAACATTTTTAAAAAGGTCATTTTAAACCAAAAAGTAAGATCACTTTAAGCCAAAACTAACTAATACATAAAAAAAGAAAATATTAATATGAAAAATATTAACACTACTAAAAAGTAAATGTTTAATAATTAAAATGTGCTGCCTCATAATGTCTGATATATTGTTTGTTTTTTTAAGGATACACATTTTTTTAAATCTGACCACAGGACTCTCAACTAGTAAATACTAGTCGTTTTAACCATCATGTCCCTATACAAAATGAATAATGTCTTACAGCAGATCAGTCAATTTAAACACCAGCTGTATTGCTAGTTTGAAACAGCTTCCTTTTGTAGACATCCCCCACACACACACACACAGGTCTCTTCCAGCCTTTTAATACCTGTAGCTCCGCCCCTTCTCTAATTGGGTCATACCATAAATACAGGCAAGGGTATACAGACACACAAATACACAAATACATATATTAATGTTGACATTATTTATACCACATTTAACATACAGTCACTAGATGGTAAGTATTACCATTAATTGTTTCTTTAATTTCCCCAGCAGATGTGGCCAGGCCTCTGCCATCATCACACTGACTGGAGAAAGTCTTAAAGCAACAGCTTGATACAAAATTATATTTACATGATTTTCTTATTAGATAATGATTAGCAGATTTGTTATTTTGGCCCTATAGGTTACAAATTAGAATATCAGCTTTAAATCAAGGCTTTTTCATACATTTTGTGTAAACCATATAGTAAGCCTTATTAATTCTAGCACACAGAAAGCTAGTTATAATTAGTCCACCAGATGGCAGAAGATGAAATTACTTTCTTTTTTTTTTTACTGCAAACACTGAAAAAACATGAAGCAGCATCTTTACGTTTTACCAGAAATTGTATCTGGTTTTGATTTAGTATATTAGTAGAAAATGGATTAGCTATGAGAGAAAGGAATGTATAATAAATCTTATTTATTCCTTGAACATGAGTCATTGTGTTTTCTTGTGTGGGGTAGTACAGTGATTTAAGGTAGTAGAGTAATTGGAGTGGAAAACTCTTCGATGCTTATGTTAAAGTATCATTATGCAAGAATTGGTATTTGTGCTCCTGGGCTCCCCCTACAGTAAGGAAATGTAATTCATGGTTTGAGCAACTGTTAAAAGACACTGTACACATGCATTTCTGGACAAGCTGAGAGATACAGAACTGTCAACTAAAGTAAAAGAAGAATTTTTAATGAAGTGGTCAATAAATATTACAGGAAATTACACAAACATTGAGTTATGCAGTGTTATATAGTTCTCATGAGTGTTGCCCTGCAAGCTATATAATGAAGTTAACAGCAAATCTGCAGAATCAACAAATGTATTATTCTATTACAGGTCAGTGGAGCATCATAATAACTGTTACTTGTAGGTAAATTCTGCATTTAAGTGAAATACTTTACTTTCAAACAGCTTATTTTTAACTTCAAATGTTTTGAGCCAAAAAATGCTTGATTGAAAAAAGAGTTGTTGTGCCACCCTTAATTTCTGCCAATAAAAGGAAGAACACTGGCTTCCAGAAATGTACTTTATGATTCTTGGTCTCACAGCAGCAATTAGGTGATGCTGATGACAAGATATATAAGTTTGTTCTGTTAGAGTCATTGTCTGGAGAACATTACGAGGCCCTGCTGCTAGGAAAAAGCCTTCTAGTGCAGAGCTGTGCTGAAACATTTACAAGAATAGTTTACTTCAATACAAAGGAGAAGGTAAGATCTTAGATTGTAGTCCATATCCAATAATACAACCTGGATGTCACAAATGAAACAGTCAGTTTAATAAGTAAAGATCAACTATTCTGAACACTGTGGGTCAGTTTCCTGGACAGGGGTTAATTCTAGTCTAATTCTAGTCTACATTCTAGTTTCTGCTCAAGTAGGAAATCTCCAATCTGTGTAGTTCAAGATTATGCTTAATCTCTGCCTGGGAAACTGCCCCTGCATGTTTTAGGACAAACAGATACAGTGGGTTTATTAGGATTTTTATTTCAGTAGAGGCCAAACAGGGCACTCGGTACTGCAGTATTAATACTAGGAGGCATGTTATGAGAACATTACTAATGATTGCATTGCATTTGATTGTAAAAAAGTAAACTAAACATATTAAACACTGTGTATACAAACGATTGGGAATCATTAATATATTAAATTATCTCTGTATTAGTGTATAATTAGCAGCATTGCATTTCTAGGTACCATCAAGTGTCTGTTAGAGTTTATTGCTATGCAGCTAATAAGAGTTTAATAAGGCACTAATACTTGTTGAAGATGTGCTCCACATCCTTAAGTGCCGTTTTAGTCATCACTACTTATAGACTAATGTTCACTAAGCTTCAGTAATTCAGTTACTTTCATTACAAATTCAATAATAATTCTTGGAATTCTTATGGACTAAATTAAAGATTTTCGGTGTGTAATATTTGTTTGGTAAAATGGGGTAATAAGGTGTATATACAGCTCTGAAAAAAAATTAAGAGATCACTTCAGTTTCTGAATCAGTTTCTCTGATTTGGCTATTTATAGGTATATGTTTGAATACAATGAACATTGTTGTTTTATTCCATAAACTATGGACAATATTTCTCCCAAATTCCAAATAAAAATATTCTCATTTAGAGCATTTATTTGCAGAAAATGAGAAATGACTGAAATAACAAAAAAGATGCAGAGCTTTCAGACCTCAAATAATGCAAAGAAAACAAGTTCATATTCATAAAGTTTTAGGAGATCAGAAATCAATATTTGCTGGAATAACCCTGTTTTTTTAATCACAGTTTTCATGCATCTTGGCATGTTCTCCTCCACCAGTCTTACATACTGATTTTGGATAACTTTATGTCACTCCTGGTGATAAAATTCATGCAGTTTAGTTTGGTTTGATGGCTTGTGATCATCCACCTTCCTCTTGATTATATTCCAGAGGTTTTCAATTTGGTAAAATCAAAGAAACTCATTATTTTTAAGTGTCTTCTTATTTTTTTTCCAGAGCTGTATTTTTCAAGCTTGCATATTTCACACAAGCTGACAAACCTTACAAAATGGTGATGGCTAAAGTTGCATTTTAGATTGTGGTATAAGTGAATAGGAAGATGTTTTAGCTTAATCAATATCAGGGTTTATAAAATACATGACCAGTACTTCTTAAGGGGACAGTGCATGATTACAGTGAAGTAGCAATTAGCAGAATTATGAAAAATAGTCTACAAGGTAAAACTACTTTGGGTAGAGGTTTTGAATGTCTCTGTCCTGAATGTTCTATCTAAAACAAAATGATTACGCTTGAGTGTTTACTGTGCATTATTACAACTAATAAGGGCAATGAAGCTGTTTTTACACAACAGACCTACATTCATGTCTTTTATGTACCACGACAGGTCATGATGAACACAAACAGCTTAATTTATATTAAATAAGCCACTGCAAAAATGTCTAATTTAGGTTTTCCATCTCATTCACTTCAACTCATCAGCTCATCAGAGAGAACCCCTCATTAGAAATCCTTTTCAGGTGTGCTAAAACAATTAAAGCAATAAAATGCACGAAGCACAGATTAAATCCTTTCAGCTGCAGTGCAAATATAACAATGACCGTGTCAATTACTTATTTATTTACTATTGTTCTGTCTCAAACAAGCTGATGCTCTCAGTGTGTGCCACTCCACACACTTGCATCTAGTGTTGCAAACAAACCTGAATGTGTTTCTGTTTACATATAACTGGGTTACAGCAATACTGTGTAATACTCTGTAATGCCAAATTATGAGTTATAATATTGCAAGTTGTGAGGGATTTATTTGAAAAGGGACAGTAGATGAGATTTTAAATATACATGTAAGCATTGGTTGTTGCGGCCCCTCCCCAGTAGTTAAACCACTGGCACATGTACTCCACAACCATCTCTCAGTTCGTAAAGGCCTGCCAGAGATAGCACTTGCATCATAACAAAAACATGTTTGGTCCTGTTTGAACAATCACAGTTGGCCACCAGTGTTAATTAGGCTTTGAAGGCTGGAATGAATGTAAATTGTGATGTCAGATGACCAAAAAATTTTGGTTCCAGTGTCAATTACATATAAGATAGTGACAGCGACTGGCTATGGTATTTTATTGGTTTTAAGTTGTGGTGTTAAGTAGCCAAAATCCAACATTTTGGCTGTCTTTTGGCTGATGTATGAGTGAGTGCATTGGCTGCCTAGTGATGCTGCTTTGGTGGCAGTTTGCAAAGAGGCGATGACTGACTTCAAATGTATCTAAGGAGGTGTGTGCTTGTCTTTATCCTTCTAGTATCGGGAGCATAGTAAGTGTGGGGGATATAAGTGTTCGAGTTAAGTGGCTCAGGTAAGTAGGTAGAAGAAATGTGTAAAAAAAAAAGTTAATGTATTGTTGGTTATAAATCATGGTGTTCAATAATTCTGTATTCGATTTCCAACCAAAATTCAACATCTGTCTAATGTTGGATCTTGGTGTCAACCAAAACCTTGAAAGTATATGTGACTTAGATTTTTATCTAATGTCGGAGCTTCATATCAACTCAATGCTGGTTTGCACAGATGATTTTGATTTGAAAGTTCCATGTCTGTTTAACTTCAGAGCTCAGTCCCACAACAATTTTGTATGTCTGCTAAAATACACATGGTTAACTGGTGGTGGAATCACAGTTTTATAACTGTCTGCATTAAAACATCAGCGCAATTTAAAGGGGAACTCCACACATTATTTTTTTAACAATATTTTAACACCTGATGCAGATGATTGTCTAAATCCCAGTAAGCCTGAAAAAATACATATGCTTCAAAGGTTTCTTTAAGGAATACCATAGAACACCCATATATGTGATAATGATGGTGAACACCCTACTTCAATCATCTTCATAAAACTGATATATTCTATGGCAACACGCACAAGTACATTTGAAGTACCTTTATTTATTATTTAGGAGAGCAGATGGGAAAACAGCATCAGTCTACACTGATACTGTATCAGTGCATGACACACAAACTCTCACACACACACACACACACACACACACACTCGCGCGCACAGGAGGCTGAATGAATGCAGTGCAATGCTGTGTGCGCATGTGTTTGCGGTGGTGGTGATGCTGAGTGTACTACGCTGTAAACAGCTCTCTCTCTCTCTCTCACACACACACACACACACACACACACACACACACACACACACACACACACACACACAGCTCTCTGTATGAATGAAGTGATGACCAGCCTCCAGTGTGAAGGTCTGTGTGCAGGATTTGACTGGCAGTGAAAGGCGCGCGATGTGACCGGATTCAGGAGTGAGGGGGGCTGCGTTTCTCCGTGCGTTTTTACGCACAGAAATCTGAGGAAACTCTTCTGCTTTTTTTAAAATATCTGATTAGAAGATGTGAAAGGACCCGAGCGGCGGATCGTCCTCGCTGAAGAAGCTCCGTCACCATGAGCAACGGGACGAACGCGTCCGCGTGCCAGCTGTTCGGCTCGTGCGTGGCGGACGAGTACCCGGACTACCCCGTGCACCTGTTCCCCGTGCCCGTGCTCACGGGCATCACGGCCACGTGCTCCCTCCTGTTCCTGGTGGGCATTGCGGGCAACCTGCTGACCATCCTGGTGGTGACCAAGTACAAGGACATGCGCACCACCACCAACCTGTACCTGTGCAGCATGGCTCTGTCCGACCTGCTGATCTTCCTGTGCATGCCGCTGGACCTGTACCGCGTGTGGCGCTACCGGCCCTGGAACCTGGGCGACGAGCTCTGCAAGCTGTTCCAGTTCGTCAGCGAGTGCTGCACCTACTCCGCCATCCTCAGCATCACGGCGCTCAGCGTGGAGCGCTACTTCGCCATCTGCTTCCCGCTGCGCGCCAAGGTGCTGGTGACCCGCGGGCGCGTGAAGGGCGTGATCGCGCTGCTGTGGACCGTGGCGCTCTGCAGCGCCGGGCCCATCTTCGTGCTGGTGGGCGTCGAGCACGAGAACGGCACCGAGCCCTGGGAGACCAACGAGTGCAAAGCCACCGAGCGCGCCATCCAGTCCGGCCTGCTGACTCTGATGGTGTGGGTCTCCAGCGTCTTCTTCTTCCTTCCCGTGCTCTGCCTCACCGTGCTCTACAGCCTGATCGGCAGAACCCTCTGGAAGAGGAAGGAGAACCCGGTGGGACCCGTGTCCAGCCGAGACAAGAGCAACAAGCAGACCGTCAAGATGCTCGGTGAGAGAGAGGAGGATGCTCCTGTGTCTGTGCGTGTCTGTGAGCGCGCGCACGTTTTTACACCTTTGTGAGGACCAGATGTTCTCACAACCAGGGTTACCATCTTTTAGAAATATAAATAAGAGACGCAATCCACAGCTCCTCTGGGCCATGACCAGTCAAAATATGAATATATAATTATAAATTATAATACATAAAAAATATAAACACTTTGGCACACAATAAAAAAAGCTCTACAGATATTTTATTGTGGAAGTTCTTTAAATATATATATATATATTTCAAGTTTTATATATTGCATTTTACATTGTATACATTTATATTTACATAAAAATATATAAACATCTTGAACTAAAAATAAACATAGATGGTTTTAATCTTGAAAATGTAAATATATTTTACAAATATTTTTATGTTTTATTGCATATTATATACATTTATATATATTTACATAAAATATAAATATTTTGACACAAAACACACAAAGCTCTACAAACATTTTAGTCGAGGAAGTTCTTTAAATCTAAATATATTTTTATATATTTTATTGTATATTGTATACATTAATATATATTTATTTGTAGAGCTCTATATTTATTATATATAGAGCTCTACAAATATTTTAATCTAGGAAGTTTTTTAAATGTGAAATTTTTAAATATATGTATATGTATATATATATATATATATATATATATATATATATATATATATATATATATATATCTTATATTGTATACATTAACATTTTGACACAAAATAAACAGAAACCTTTACAAATATTTTAACTTATGAGGTTCTTTAAATGTAAATATAATATATTTATATTGGCTTTTACTACTGTATATTAAATAAATGATCATTAATTCACCTTAAAAGCTTAACATTCTAAACAATCAATCAAACCACAACAGTCTACTAAAATAAGCCATGCCCCATGCACTGACATCTTCTAGCAAAAACACAGATAAGAAATCAATTATTATTGATCATTATTGTTGGATTTAGTGTTGATGTGTGTGTGTGTGACAGATGTGTGTATTGGACATTAATGGAAAATTGGTTCAAAAAGGATGCAACACTTAATTAAGTGTAAGTAAATTTAATTAATTTAACACTTAATAAAGGACATTTCCCTACTTTACTGGAAGGTTGGCAACCCTACTGACAATCATAGTGGAAAAACAAAATGTCCTCACAACTTTGAAAGCAAAAAATATGCTTTAATTAGAAAATCTAAAAGAGTAAAATAATTTATTTTTGATCAAATAATTTATTTATTCACTTAAGGTTAAAATTAGGGATGTAGGTGTAGTATACATTAGCTGCATTTATTATAATTATTTGAATGGAAGGTCCTCATAAGAACAACAAAACCAACGTGTGTGTGTGTGTGTGTGTGTGTGTTTCTGGATATTCTCCTCTTTGGGGGTCTCTCTCACTCAACTGTTAACATTAATAAAATGGGCAAGTATGAAAATCTGTTTCATTAATAACAATCAATTTCAAATAATTATTTTAATATTAATTAGTATTCAAAAATAATAGCAAAGAATGTTGAATAACATTACTTCTTTCATCTTGTAATGATGATGAAGGAAAAACAACCTTTATTTAATATTGGCTAGTCATCGGTCTTCATTAAAACGTAAATCAATTCTGAGTCAGAGATCAACGTGTTGTCAATGCATTAGCGATAGAAAACATCATTTACTTTCATTTAGCTATCTGGTGTGTGTGTCTCTGCTCTTTATGTGTCCCTGACTCAGCTCCTAATGTTGAGCTTTTGTTTGCAAGAAAAATTAAATGATTTTAAAATGCTATGTTTGGTTAATATCAACATTGTACATTGTATGGTCCCTTTTTTCCTGACAGTGTAAAATTTGTGTATGTCTGCACTCTTGTTTCACTGGAAAATACATTTTTAAGGATGATATCAGAATAATTATAATATTTATTTTTAGTTAATTATGTTTCAATTTGACCAATATTTTAAACCAGTATTTGTTGTTCATCAGCATCAGCATGTGACCTTAATGAAGGCAGTCTGAGACACTTGTTCTGGAGAAGGGGGTGACATTTTTGACTCATTTCTATGAATTAGAAGGGAACAGAACCACACGGTACATATTTTATACAATTATCGGGCTACAGTCAGATACCCCCTTGTCACGGTTGGCTAGGCAGGGAGACGAGGAGGCGGACGTAATCGCAGGTAATAAGGAAATTTATTAAGTAAATAACAAATTAACCAACCAAAACAAACGAGAGATAATACTAACATAAACAAACAGGGAAAACAACAAGGAACAAAACTAGACAGAAAATAACTAAGCAGGACAAGGTAAATAAACAAGGAAATAAACTAGATATAAACAAGGAAAAACAGAGAAAAACACAGGGCAAAGAACTAGGAAATGCGTATATAAACTAGAGTAAACGAGGTACGACAAACAACAGAGGAAGGTGCAAAGACCGACGAATACAGACTGAAACACAGGGCTATAAATAGACAGGAACACAGATGGGAAGTAGAAACACCTGGGGCTAGGGGGCGGAGCTACAAATTACACACAGGTGAATGGAAAATATCTGGGGAAGGAACACAGAGCATACACAGAGTAACATGAGAACAGACAGGAAAAAGGGCAAAGACGTGACACCCCTGAAGAAAGAATGTTAAATCCACTTGATCATTTGTCTAATACTCTTCTCCCTCTGTTCTTCACAGCTGTGGTGGTGCTTGCGTTTGTGCTCTGCTGGCTGCCGTTCCACGTGGGCCGTTACCTGTTTTCAAAGTCATCTGAACTAAATTCCCCTCTCATCACCCAGATCAGCGAATACTGCAACCTGATCTCCTTCGTTCTCTTTTATTTCAGCGCTGCAATAAACCCAATCCTCTACAACATAATGTCAAAGAAGTACAGGGTGGCAGCCTGCAGACTGTTCGGAGTGAGGCGAGCTACCGAGCGCTCGGCCTCGTCCGTCGTTACTGCTGAAAGCTTCGCCGTGTGGTACGACTCCAGCGGAAGCACATGACAGAGGAGGGAGAGGAGGATGCGGAAAGAATAGCAGCAGATGTCCTTACCTGACCCACTCACTAGCCACTGTTACAATTCCCATTGAGCGAAAATCGTAAACAACATTATGGAGTGGGAGACTGGTTTGGACCAATTTGGACTAAAGTGACCTAATTTCAACACTGGTTATCATAGTAAATGACTCCCAGCAGTTTTGATTGGTTGTGATTGGAGGATCATAGATCATATATGATATAGAGATTAATGCCCCAATAATAAGCATTATCGAAGGTTGCAAAACCACCTTTTACACAAACTTATAAGCTGAAGGACTCTTTGTGGTTTTGTATTGGCAGTTGTTTATGAGTGTTCCAAAACTGCAGGTGGCGCTGCAACATTTTAAGGTCTTTTCCATCAATTTAAGGAACAAAAACTACAACACAGTGCAACAGTGATTAAAAAGCCTACGCTGCAGTCAAGGTAGGGCGAGTCCTCATCAGAGCTGTTCTATGAAGACTCCTGTTGGTTGGACATATAAAAACCGTTTAATGAAGCTGTGTGATGACATCACAAACAAAACCTGTGTAAAAAAATGAATCCTGTTGCATTGTGTCTCTTGTTATTTATGTATTTATTAATTTGTGTAAAAAAACATACATTTAATACAGACTCTGCTCTGAAAGCTTCGTTTTCATCACTTTTCATGGTGCTGTGTTTTTATTTGTGTTGTACAGATAATGCAGAGAATTCTGGAAACTATGCTGTTGTTTTTTTTTTCTCGCAGTTACATCATGTGGTTCTCTGAAGCAGGGTGAACATCATCCATGCACAAAGTATACTGAGGCCTTAAGTCATCTCACACTTGAAAAACAGTGATTTCTTACTGGACAAAAGCAGTTTTTAAGTCCAACCCAGTTCCGATTTTTCGTTTTTACCATTGCATCCTTTAGACACAAGTAATGGACAGAATTAGAGCTGGACAATATATCGATATTTTATCGCATTGTGATAAATTTTCTTATCGTGTCAACAGTAAGCATATTGAGGATATCATCAGTTCTTAAAAAACACAGACCCAACTGTACATTTTATTAATAAGAGTGTAAAAATGTATGTTTAATTGGATCAGGTGCAGCATAAATGAAATAAGAATCACTGTACTATTCATGAAAGAACTTTTGAATAGCAGAATTGTGTTGCCCTAATTGAATATATAACAGATTTCAATACCACATATTACCAATTGGACTTGATAGAGTGGAAATGTCATGTTCAATGTGTTTTTGCTGTTCATACTGTCACACAAATCACACATATGGGTCGAACTGGATGAAAAAAAAAATCAGATTTGGGTCAATTTTATCTGCTGTGTAAATGTAGCCTAACATCAATAACACAGATTTAACCATTTTATTAACTCCAACTCCAACCACCAATCAACCCTCAAATGTCTTCCTAGAGTATATGTACAGAGTCCATGTCCTAAGGATTTATCCATTTATCCAGATCAATCTTTCGCCTTACATTACAATATCTTTTGTATATTGCCCCTCGGGGACAAATAAAGTAATGTATAAAAAATACATTTATATAAAAAATATAAATGTATAAAAAATACATTTTAGGCAAAAATCTGATTTTAGAAATGTCATAGAACAGACGATTATATCTTAATTAATATATTAAATTATATCTTAATTATAACTATATATCTCAAAAAGGTTTTAGAGGCATTAAACGTATTCAGATGCCTGGTTCTGTTCACCTCCACTGTGACTCTGTCAGGCTTTTTTTTCACACATACAATTCACATCAAACTACATAATAACGTTCTCTCTGCTGATTGGTCAGATCTGTCTGGGGTGGGAGCAAGAAAGTAAATTCAGGATAAAGGTCCTGTGTTATGGACCAATGCATAGGAGACAGAGACCAGCTCCTCTCAAGGGTCTAAGTTTAGTTGTTTTGTTGAATTCTGTAAATAACTGTTTACATCTCAACCACTTAATCTTTAATCAGACAGAAATTTGAATAAATATATTAATAAAATTAGGTCTCCTTTTAAAAGTTTTAAGGAGTAAACATTTTTACCTTGCGATGTAAAAAAGAACTGAACTTCACTGATGCAAGTATTTGTACATGGTGAATTGTCTTTGTTTTTTTTTTTTTCATTCTTGTAGATGATTGTTATATGCATTCTACACAAAAATGCCTTAAACAGTTTAAAATACTGGAAGACAAAGTTCGCACTGTAGATGTAAGCATTGTACATTGTACCCTGAGTCAGGGAGAATACAATTGTGCTGGCTGATCAAATGTTTATATTTATTTATGTGAATATTTACCTTATTTTTGTGTATGATCACTGTCAGGATAAAATTATGCATCTTTAAAATGATATATTTAGAGAAAAAGTCTGATCTTCATGGAAATTTGACCACAAAAGGACAGTAACAGGAGGAAACTAGGTCAGTAATGGAGATCTGGTTTTATCCTCACAGTGATAAATGTTGTAAAAATCGTTCATATGCCGTTACAGTAAGTTGTGGTAAGTTAAGCGCTCTGGCAGATAGATGTTTGTGTTTACATTCTGTATTTGGTGTTAAGCATTCTTTACAGAACTGCACTGGTGATTTTAATGCTTGTGATCTGTTTTAAGCGTACGATACACTTCAGTTGTTTTTATTAAAAGCCTTTATTGTTAGATTTACAAGCATATGCAAGCAAAAGAACACCAGCAACATGAGCTTTCTGTAATATTAAGTGCTTAATCAGCCAATGTGTGCACTTTTTAAAATAGTCTCAAATCACTTTATTTATTCATTTACTTCGAATTAGTTCCCTATTTTTCCCCATTTAGCTCGGCCAATTGTCCCACTCATTCAGCTGCTACTCAGCTGTATATACCCATCACTGGTGATGCAAAAACATCAGGAGGGTGAAGACTATCACATGCCTCCTCTGATACAATCTGATGCAGCACTGCTCGGAGGAGGAAAGTGCAGCGACTCGGTTCTGATACATCAGCTCACAGACGCCTTGTGCTGATCGGCATCACCCTGTGGAGTGATGTGGGGAGAGCATGCCATCTACCCACCCAGAGAGAGCAAGGGCAATTGTGCTCTCTCAGGGCTCCGGTAGCTGATGGTAAGCTACATGACCGGGATTCAAACTAGCGATCTCCCGATCATAGTGGCAGCACTTTTAGAACTTTGTTCATTTAGAATGTTTCTTACTTTAATAAGTCATCATTAAACTATGAAAAAGAAAAGGAAATGTATTTTATAAATGATAAAAGTAAAAACTAATCTGTAATTAACACACTAAAATATGGCATTTTCTGAACATTTTGTAGCTAGTTGTTTATTTGCTGAATTCTACATTTAAAAATGCTAAATATAATGCAAAAAACATTATTCTTAATACAATAAACTGTGTATTAAAATGTGCAGAAGTGTGTTCTTCATAAAAAAAAAAACATTTATGTGACTTTTTACATTTTCATTAAAACCTGTTTACTTTATGTGACTAATAATATCTAGATTGAGTCCTAATTGCATTTTAACCACATTCATTTATGCTTATTACCCAAACGTGTCTCCAGTTAAACTGAAATCTAATTCCTGTGTGAGACAGAATATGCTAATGATGTGTTTCTGCTTTGTATTGGGATTAGGTTTTGGTTGTTGAATGTTTCTTAAGGAGACAGATGTGTTTACACTGTTAGAACTTAAAAATCTACATACATAATCCTGATACTTGAGACTCAGCATAAATCAAATAGCAACACTGTAAGTCATATCAGAAAAATTTAAACATTTATTGTGTATAAATATATTACATATATGCTACAGATACATAATCATCTTAAATACAATGGGTAGTACTTCAAATCTATACATTAAACCGATATGGTAGGTTGTGTTGTTCTTGTTTCATTTTTTTTTTATATAATGCCTATGATTATAATTTACAACAATAAATGTGACATGATTATGTTTGGAAATGGCAGTGTGGAATGATTCTCATCATGTGTCAACACGAGCGACTGTGTTTATCTTCCCTGATGACAGGTAAGGCTTTGAATTGTGATGTCAGAAGATCCTTAAAGTGACAACCTGATGAATTTTTGCACATTTATTTAAAAAAAAAAAAAAAAAAAAACAACAACAGAAAGTTGGGGTTGTTTAGGTGAAAGTTTTGAAATTAAAGTGTTCAAGTGTTTCCACTTCAAGTTTTATGTTTAGTATCAAGTTATGTCACGTCTCTCTTCAAAAAGGACACTGGAATGTATGTTAGATGTCCTCGTACGAAAGGCTCGAGGGCTGCGCTGATGTAAATCAAACAAATAAAAAACAAACAAATGAAAGAAGATGAAATGAAAAATAATAACGAAAATATATTCCATATGAGTATTAACTTGCTGATCGGAGAAGAGAGATATAAGCTATTGAACGAAGGCAGACATACATGTAAGTAAAAACTGGTATATGCGCAATAAAACATATCTGAAACGAAACAGGTTAATATTAAAAGATTACTGCTCTATATTTGGAAACAATTCATCATAACCGAAAAAATAAAAGACATGCTACATGAGAAAATATTGAATATGACAGTTCGTTTGATTCTTAAAGAAATAAATAAATGAAAGATTGCACTGTGATTTGCATTATAAAGTACTGTATGCAATATATAGTATAAATAAACCTAAACAAAACTGTTATACCTTGCTTTGCTCACTAACTTTGGTTAAAGATAAAGTTGAGCTAGTAAACATTGTTTTTTCATGTACTGCATAATGTAGTCTCAGCTAAAGAGAGAGGTTAGAGGGTAAATGAAATGGTGGGAGATCTGTGGAGAGCGTAGAGAGTAGAGAATCTGAAATTATTTAAAAGCATAGGCACGGGCCACCGGCATTCTGAACAGTTTATCTGGTCCCCCCAGTCCCTGAGGTACGTACATTCCAGACTTCACTTTACTGTGAGTTGCCAGAAGGCGAAGGATGTTGCTAGAAAGTTCTTTGGCCATAAGGGTGCTTGCATTTTGTTTTCCCAGGACCCAAGGGCACTTTCCCTTTTTCACTTTAAAAGGATTAGGAGGAGAGCGAAAAAGAGACAAGAGGAAAACAAGAACGTTAAAAGGAAAACTCAGAAAAGTTTGTGGACGCTCCTTATTATTACTAAGTACATTTACATTAAGATGTCCCCACTGCAGACAGTGTAATTTCCATATAAAAGAACTACATTTACAGTCACTAATAAAATAAGATGAAGTTTAGAGGGGTCTAAAGCCCCCGGTATTGGACTGTAAAGCACTGGAGCAGCAAATGTCACTCCACCCACATAACTATGTGAGGAGCTTTAGATTTACTCACTTTCCCTTTGGTGTGTTGGTTGTGCAAGTCTTTAAAAAGAAATGAATGCTAGGTGTACACAAGGCACAGTACACACTGCAGGCACTTAGCAGCATCAACATATCGCAAAGTTCTGAGGAAAAGCTGTGTGATCAGGTACGTGATTACCTGCTGAATGATGTGCCCTTGCCACTGTAGTAAGTGGAAGGCTCTGGTGGAAGCATCCAGTAATATTAGAACAGTTACGTTCAAGAGGCAGAGGACTGTCTACACGAGTGCATGGCTAAAGAGCAAGTACAGTACCAGTCAAACGCCTGGACACACATTCTCATTAATATTAGTCATTTATTTGTACTATTTTCTACACTGTATATTAATGGTAAAGACTTAGAAACAATAAACGAACACATAAGCAATAATCATTATTGCGTACATGTTTCTTCATAGTTTTGATGTCTTCGATATTAATCTACAATGTTGAAATGAAAAAACTAAAACTAAAAATTAAAAAGAAGGGCAGTGTTCAACACTCGACTGGTACTGTATATTTTTAGCCTTTGAGCAGCATCTGTGATCAAGATCCGATCCCCCAACATCCACCAACCATCAACTAACTGCAGTTCTTTCTGCTGCAGGAAATTTGAAGAAAAACTCCCTATTAATGATCTTAAAGTTTTAGAAAAAACAAAGTAATAATCAGGTGTCCACAAACTTTTGTCCACAGTGTAAGTACAGATATGAAAGCATAAACGAATAAGTAAAAATCCGCTGGTAAAAGTACGGGCCACTGAGTATCGGTAACTATGAGATTATTTGTTACGAAAATGAACTTATGGGTACAATAAATACAATGGTCTACAAATTTACCATGAGACGAACCTCTCGTTTGTACCTGTATTTAATACACTTCTATTATCTCTCTTTATATTGAATATCAATAGCTCTATAGTTAGGAAAGGCTACTCGCTGTATTACTAGTGTAGTATCATCTACTACTGCAGCATTAGTGTTGTCGACCCCATGCTAACCGCTGCAGCAATCCGTCCGTAGCAGCAGCAGCAGTGAGGTCTTAAACAGGAAAATAGAAAATTACACATCTCTGCAATGCTGATGTGTTAAAGCTGTATCACATAATAAACACTTTGTAAAAATACAAAAAAATACATATATATATTTTTTTACGTTTACATGAAACCTGTTCGGGGGCCTCGTAAAAAGTTCTTACCTTGTAAAAAATACATAGGACCTAAAAACATATAAAAATACTTTCATTTACCACTGTAGCTGTAGTTTAAAAAAAACTGTGCAACAAAGACACCAAAGTTTAAACATATAAAAGAGACAGACAAGAAAAAGCAGATGAATTGAAACGATAATAGGTGGGGGGGGGCAGGGCAAGGAAGCCTGTCTGACTGATTTAGAAAAAAATATTATAAAACGCTGCTTTGACGTCCCTCAAGTTTTGCAGCTCTGTATATGTATGAAAGTGTGTTTATGTGTATTTATGTTTGTGTGTGTGTATGTGTGCGTCTGCTCGCTGGCTTCATATGAGGAGCTGGAGCAGGTAAGCGATAATGATGGAGGCGCCGGCCACCCCGAGGACGATGAGGCTGGCGAACTGTTCGTCCGTGAGTGCTTTGGGTGTGGATGTGCTGACAGAGCCCGGCTCCAGGGCCACGGCCGTGTTGGTGCGGCGCGGGGAGAAATGTGTGGAGGGGCTGAACGGTCCGCACAGCTCCTGTGAGGTGTCTGAGCAACGTCGGCACACGAAGACCCGCAGGCGGTAGTCTGTGTTCCACTGCAGGCCGAACAGCTGATAGGAGGTGTCCTCTCCCTTGTAGACCTGAAGAGTCAATCAGAAATGGGGAGGAAATTGTTATTTCTGCCATTTGTTCATTTATTCTAACCTTATCTCTGTTAAACACGTTTTTTACCATGTACAATAGAGACATGCATGCGTATTAATTACTCTGGAGGAAGATTTTAATAAATGATGTGTTCATGTGTTCAACAGTGCTCATGCTACCTATTATTCCAACAGAAACTTTAGCTGCACTTAAATTAATGAAATGTATCTACTAATTTCTGTACATGCAACGTTTTCCAATTCTTTGTTCAGTTTTACCATTTCATTTCAGCTTGAATGTAGAGAAAAACAAAACATTAAAGTTGCTGTCTGTTAATGGACACTCTAAACTGAGGCACCATCAGACCATTTCTGTGCTTTAACAAGGAGACGGTGGCCCATCTACCCCACTCTTCCCTGCACTTTCACTAACACACCCTAACAAAAACACTCAATCAAGTTGGGAACACAGTATATTACACTTTGCACATTAACAGCGGGACAATTTCAGATGTTGCTAATAGAAACTGAAACAGGCTCCAGCGTAAAGAAAAACACTCCAACATTTTTCAAACTAAACTCTCCATGCCACAGCTACATTTTATAATCGACTGTATATCACAGATGCAGCAGCCAGAGAATAACATAAACTATGGATGTCGATCTGATCATGTGATCGGAATGGCCAGGCTGCATTCACACTGGCAGCAACAAGTCTCTCATTTCAACCAAGTTTGCCTGTAGTGTGTGTTTCTGACTGCTCGCGCTGTCATGCTACTGAGGGCATTCTCTCTCTTTCTCTCACACACACACTCGTGCAGCTATGCAGCTGCACACACACCTTTTCCTCTTTCCAATGTGGAATTTGAAAAATAAATAAATAAATCATATATGGAGCTACACAAGTATTTATTTTCTCCATTAAAGCTCTCAGTTTAACTCAGTAACTCAGTAAATTACAATACTAATTTTATTTATCTAATTAAAAAATAAAATAAAATACCCCAAGATATTATACTATAGTGAAAACATCTTATCTAAATCTAGTCTTCCAGACCTAAAACCACACTATACTATTATTACTGCCCTCCCAACAATATAAATTAATCTTGATCTTAAGTATGATTAATCACAGAGCTGTTGACATTTTTAGTTTAGTTGTTTATTTAAGAATCGATGCATATTCAAATGTAAACCATTTATATGGCTATTTAGTACTTGTCTATTTTGTGCTAAATTGTTTTGATACCATTGTTTCAATAGTAATTAAAAATAATTTTAAACATCAAAAGGGACAACTTGGATGTGTTCTTTCTTGAAAGTATTTCTGTTTATCGAATCAATACTCAGTATCAGCAGATACTCAAAATCAAATGACTCAGAGGCAAAAAAAAATATGATTGGGACATCCCCAGCATATGCCATAGCGGCAGATCTAAAATGTTTCTTTAATGTACTGTATGGACAGCGTTTACAGAACTGAATCTCACCACAGCTAAATGTGTTTGGAGAGAACACTGCCGCTGCTGTTATGTTTATTAACAGACCCCTGCGTTGGCAAGCATCACACTAATTGAGAGAAAATTGCTAGAGCTTTCCTCCCTACTCTGAGAGAGCAAGGCCAATTATACTGTAATTGTGTGGGAAGGAGTTAAATGTGACCATGAGCCAGAGCCAGAATCCTTGTAATGATGCAGCGATTTACCAGCCAGAGACCCAGTATATTACCTATTGCAGTAAATACAGCAACATCTATAAGACAAACTTAATTTGGCAAACTTCCAATGAAACTGCTACATTTGTGAATATCATGAAGTCCGAACATTAGTAAGACAAGTAAAACAACCTCACACAGAATACCCTGCGACATCTGAAACCTGTGCTTTTTTATGTAACTACACTTTAGCACACACACTGGGAGAAGACACAGGTTGGCACTTAGCGACTCTAAATACTGTTCACTTCCATGGCGCAGCAGAATAGACCACGCAGTGTTTTTCATTATTACATTACATTCAACACAAATCAAAACCACAAAAATGAATAATATACAGTGCAAAAGTTTTCATAACCCTTGAACTTTTTCACATTTTGTCACCTTACAACTACAAACTTAAATGTATTTGATTGAGATTTCATAGACCAACACAAAGCCGTACATGTATGTTAAGTGGAAAGAAAATGTCTTGCTGTCTTGCTGGAAGGTGAATCTCCTTCCAAGTCTTAAGACTTTTGCAGCCTCCAACACGTTCTCTTTCAGCCCTGTATATAGCTCCATCCCCACAGCATGAAGCTGCCACCACCATGTTTTACATTGGGAATGGTCTGTTCACGATGATGAGCAGTGTTACTTATCTGCCACACATAGCGTTTTCGATTTAGGCCACAAAGTTCAGCTTTGGTTTCATCTGACCCCAACACTTTCTGGATTTTATTTAGGGGTTTCAGAATAAAGGGGACGGAATATTTTTTAATATCATACTTTTCAGATTTTTAATTGATACAATTTTTGAAAACCATGTACCATTTTTGTTTTACTTTACAATTAGGTGCTACTTTGTGTTGGTCTATCACTTGAAATCTCATTAAAATACATTTAAGTTTTTGGTTGTAAGATCACAAAATGTGAGAAAGTTCAAAAGTTACTGTATGATTTGTGATTGTACATGAAATGCGAGAATTCCAGTATTTAAAAGTAACTTTTTACTCAGAGTAGGCTCAACACCAAGCTTGATGTGATGGAAGAGAAGAAGCTGATCAACAGGATGAACGTTTTAGATTATAAATAATCTAATCTCATACATCAAATGATCATTTTCAATAGAAACAAATCATACAATCCAGGGCTCTGATTTTAGCCTTTGTTGCGAGATGAGGTGAGGTGAGGTGAGGTGCTGTACGGCACATTCAGTGAGTGGTCACCTGTATCCGGTGTAAGAGTGCTCATGATGAGTGATAACTATAAAAAAAAGTCAAACAGCTAGTTTGTGATTTGTTGAGCATTTGATTTTTGTTGCTATCACAGCTGCTAAGTGAAAGGTTACAGAAAAGTGCACAAGTTGCAATTACACCACCTATTTTGAAAGCTTTCAAACATATGGAGCCCTCTACTATCCTCTGATTGACAGTTCACTGCACACAAGAAAGACCTGCACAACACAAAGCAAATGTGTTCTACCACAGAACAGTGGAGAGAAAAATTACTTTAATTTGTGTGAGCTTTCAGTAGGGTCTGAATTCTACTCAATTCTACTGAAAATGAAGCAACAATGAGAAGACATACACACAGAGTCATGTATTGCCTTGTTAATCCCTGAGGTGCAAAACTTCAACCATATTAAAGCCTTTAAGGCAGCCACATTGCCACTTTCAATACAGTAAGGCATAATTTAATTTAATATTGATTCATGCAATAAATTGCTTTGCAGAATGAAATATGTAAATTGCCTTTCCGTCCAATTTTCTCTCTAAAAAACTCAATTTAATCGATAGCTTCTCTGAGGTGCTTGTATACATTCAAAACAGCATTCACTTGGTAACAGAAAAACAAGACAAAACACTTGTTAAAAAAAACTTTTCACTTCATTTGTGCTGACTCTTCTTTTTCTCTGAGAAGTATATTTATTGTTTATTCTCATGCTGTCTACAGTTTGAAATGAACATTCGCATTGCAAATTATGTTTTCAGCAACTGTATCAAAACACAATGGGATAATGCAAAATCTCCTATTATAAACTATACCATGCTATAGCCATCCTCAAAGATAAAACACCATAAAACGCTCCCTGCAACAAAGGAAGTATTGATCAAAACCATGTCATACCTGTCTGTATTCTGACTCCTTTCCACCCAGGACCTGCAGCACGTAGGTGATACGGTCCCCCCTCATCGGGGGGACGCTTTCCCAGGTCACCTCACAAGCATTGCCCTCTAGCTGAGCCACTCTAGGAGCTGAAGAGAGAGACATAAAGAGCATATTTAGCAAAAGGATAATGGCAGTATGACAAAAGATATCCACAATATGATATAAAAAGCGAAATGTTTATCACAATTATAAAAAAAACATATCCCCACAGACACTCAGATCATATAAAAATGACGTTTTCACTGAACATTAAAATTAAAAAGTAAATGGGCCCCAATATATTTAACACTGCGAAGATTTACAAATGAGGTTAAATTAATAAAATGTGTCTGTTTTAGCCCAAAATGTACTGTACGTGCTGCAGTTATCTGCTAATGTTACATTCAGAGAAAAAATATTAACCAATTGTTCATTTACAGTGCTGTGAAAAAGTATTTGCCCCCTTACAGACTTCTTTTGTCTTTTAGTCATTTTTGTCAAACTTTAATATGTATAAACCTGAGTTAATATAAAAATCTTTTTTTAATAATAATTTAATTTATTAAGGGAAAAAAAATCCAAACAAACCAGGAACAAAGCCTGTAATTATAATTATTTTTTTTGTAATTGAGTTTAATTTCACTAGCGACAACCAGGCCTGATTATTGTCAGACCTGTAGAATCAAGAACTTAAAAAAACCTGTCTTACAACATCATGCAGGTTAAAATATCTCAAAAATCAACACATTATGCACCAATCTAAACTAATTCAACAATTTTTTTGATGACTTTAAGCTCAAATGTCCTTGGGTTCTGCAGCAGGACAATGATCTGACATACACCAGCAAGAATGCCCTGAGAATGCCCCAGTGTGGCTGAATTAAAAGAATTCTGTAAAGAAAAGTGGACCAAAACTCCTCCACAGAGAAGTGAAAGACTCACTGCTATGGAGTCAAAAAAGGGTCATAAAGATTTTGAGTTTGTAAAACAGAAGTCACAAATGTACTGAAACTTGTAACTGCGTTTAAACAACTGCATGCACGAAAATCCAAATCCACAAATTAACTGGAATGTGCAAACTTGAAACAGAAAGTAATATTAATAATAATTCAAATGTACAAATGTGAAAAAATATTTTAATTATATATAAATATATATTTTTTAATTTGTAAATCCAATCTCTTGAATGTGTGAATCAGTACTGCTCAAATGGCTTAAGCTGGGTCAGACCAAAAATCACATTGAATTTGTGAGGTTGTAAATGTGACAGTGGGTGTTTTTCACTGTGGAGCTAAAAATCCTCTCATTCACCTTCTCTGCTGCGGGTGCGAAGCTCTAGCTGCAGTTGCGAATTTTGACCCTGTTTTGACGCCTGATTGATGAACCAATAGGAAAGCTTTATCTGGACCAATCAGATTACGGGGTTTGTTTAACCAATCAGAACAATGGGTGGGTCTCTGCAGCTCAGAGTACTGGGCATGTCGAAAGGTGGTCGTCTATTGGTCTATTGGAGCTGACGTTCCACGTGGCCGCCATTTTGGAGTCGGCCACCATGCGCCCCCCAGTGGATCAATTTACACTGAGGAAGGAGTTTAATAAACCGATAATATTCACAACTCTACCAATTTACACACGGTTTGGTTTGTTACAAACAGCAGAGATGTAGTAATGATACAGGACACTGTCACACATTACAAATATGTGCTTTCATGCTGAAATACTTTACATTATGCTCTTTATCAAAGACAGACATATGGTATAGCATATTAATTAGTACATAAATTAATTAATTTATTAATATATATATATATATATATATATATATATATATATATATATATATATATATATATATATATATGTGTGTGTGTGTGTGTGTGTGTGTGTGTGTGTGTGTGCATCTATGTACATAAATATAAAATTAATTCATATAATTAGAACATAATATAAAGTATTTCAGCATGAAAGCACGTATTTGTAATGTGTAAATCAGGTAAAAAATTGGTAGAGTTATGAATATTATTGTTTTATTAAACTCCTTCCTCTGTGTAAATTAATCCACCGGGGGCGCATGGTGGCTGACTCCAAAATGGCGGCCACACTTTCGACACGCCCACACCTTTCGACACGCCCAGTACTCTGAGCTGCAGAGACCCACCCATTGTTCTGATTGGTTAAACAAACCCCGTAATCTGATTGGTCCGGATAAAGCTTTCCTATTGGTCCATCAATCAGGCGTCAAAACAGGGTCAAAATTCGCAACTGCAGCTAGAGCTTCGCACCCGCAGCAGAGAAGATGAATGAGAGGATTTTTAGCTCCACAGTGAAAAACACCCACTGTCACATTTACAACCTCACAAATTCAATGTGATTTTTGGTCTGACCCAGCTTAAGCCATTTGAGCAGTACTGATTCACACATTCAAGAGATTGGATTTACAAATTAAAAAATATATATTTATATATAATTAAAATATTTTTTCACATTTGTACATTTGAATTATTATTAATATTACTTTCTGTTTCAAGTTTGCACATTCCAGTTAATTTGTGGATTTGGATTTTTGTGCATGTAGTTGTTTAAACGCAGTTACAAGTTTCAGTACATTTGTGACTTCTGTTTTACAAACTCAAAATCTTTATGACCCTTTTTTGACTCCATACACTGCCAGTAATCGCAAATGCTTGATTGCAGTTGTTGCTGCCAAGGGTGGTCCAACCAAGTTATTACTTTTAGGGACAATAATATTTACACATAAGGGCCAGATTGGTATGGATAGATTTTTAACATAATAAAAGAAATTATCATTTAAAAATGTTTTTATATAATATTAGGGTTATATTTGTCTTATATCAATGTAGTGATAAAAATGTGAGTATGATTAAAATGCAAAAAGAAAAAAAATACTTTTTATATATGGTAGAGTAAAAAAAAGGTGGTCATACATCTACAGGCTGTTTGTCTGTGGACGATGGTTACCTTTGAGTGTTGGAGGCACTGATTTGGTAGTGGTGAAGGTGTGGGTGTCAGAGAAGGGGCCCTCGCCTGCCTCACTCACAGCCTGGATCCTGAAAGTGTAGCGGCTCGACTCGCTCAGGCGCTGAACCTTAAACGTGTGGCTCGGCCCACGATAGATTGGCACGAACCTGTTAAAAGTTAAAACCAGAACCTGACGGATTACTTTACCAGAACAAGGAACACATTTTTGCTGCATCCCCTTTATAGTATTAAAAACATCAAAAAACTCAAATGAAATAAAACAGAAATGGTCCAAAATAAAATAATTGGTTAAGAGCAAAGTTTTCTTTCTCATTTATTTGCAATCTAATATCGGCTTAGCTTGCTATTTAGATTAATAGGTTTATTCTGTCTGTGGTCAGTGACGATACACCCAGGGGACCTCAACTAAAATATTTAGAGAAATATTTTATCCACTAAAAAAGAGAAGGCATTACATAAAGCTTCTAAGTACAATTAAGCTCATCAGACTCCGAGACAGAACTATTTGTCCGTGAACTTTTTAAACCCATGTACCAGACCACTGAGTGAAGGTAAAAGCTGGACGCAGCAGAAACAAGCAGACAAAAAAGCTCCATCACAGCAGTGTCTTATTAGTCTCCACAGCAGTGTCTTACTCAGATCCAGCTGCTTCCTCTGCACCCTGTGCATTTCTGCTGGCTCAGAGCCCTAAGCAGGGGGAAGTGTGAGGCTTCAATTAGCCTTATAGCTCTAATCAGCGGGGCAGTGCTGAAGCAGAAAGAGTGGGTATTAGTGAGGAGGGTCAAGACAACCCTACCTTTACTCCTCCTAATTCATAAGACACTGAGAGAGCTGCCATACTCATTAACACACAGCTCATCTACTCAACAGCTAGCAGACGGGGCTATAATAAAGACATATAGACACATGTGAACACACAGCTAAAATAGACAAGCAAGCAAAGACATGAACACAGAAGAACGTGGCTGTGGAAATCAGGGCAATGACACCTGAAGGGACATGGACATAGGGCAGTGACATATGCAGGGACACAAAATCTAAGGCAAGAACATGTGCTAGGACATTGACACATGGCAGTTGGGAATATGTATTAGATAATTTGTCATATTTAAATGGTGAAAATAAATTAAGCTCCGAGAATTATATTGACTGATGAACTAGAGACAGCAATAGGGGTGGATGATATGGCCCTAAAATAATATCACAAATTTTTTATGGTATTTTCGCGGTAACGATACTCTTGGCAATATGACAAAACACTGAATAAAAAAAAAATATTTTAAGAATACACTACTGCAACAAAATGAAAATAACATTTTATTATTGCATATGATATGATGTGGCACACTTCTAACTGAGATAATAAAAAATACAAGAATTTTATCAGATTTATAACAGAAGTCAATGATGCAGTATGTCATGATACTAATAATGCACTCCAAATATCTCAATATAACCAGGATTAAAGTAAAATA
This sequence comes from Astyanax mexicanus, assembly GCF_023375975.1. Classification (NCBI taxonomy): domain Eukaryota; kingdom Metazoa; phylum Chordata; class Actinopteri; order Characiformes; family Acestrorhamphidae; genus Astyanax; species Astyanax mexicanus. The sequence goes on from NC_064408.1 coordinate 101,357,888, forward strand.
AATGATACTAGACAGATATAATCTGTCTCCAGTAGATCTATAATGGTAAATGAGAACAGCATGATTTTTTCTTTTGCTAAAAACAGCAAAAATAGTACCCTGATGTAATAATTAGGGGTGGGTGTGAGATGTTGGCGATATTATCGCGTACGATATGATATGGCACACCCCTAGACAGCAATGTAATTTTTTAGCACAGCTCTGTTCTCACCTCTGGTTCCTGTCCTCCATCTGCAGGACGTAGGTAGTATCGTCTGTGATCAGCCCCCTGCTGTTGCTGTCCCCCCAGCGCAGTTTCAGACTCTGTGGTCCTGTAGCGGCACACTCCAGTTTAGGTGGGGAGGGGGGCAGTGGCTTGGTCCTCACCTGCAGACTTGGCCCAAATGGACCAGCACCTACACTGTTTTCCGCTCTCACCTGCACACTAAACACACACATAAACACAGGTGTTATATACTCATTTTAAAATGCGTGTTTGTTTGCTGAAGTAATCTGCAGTTTTTCATCCTTAACAGATATTGATCTACATAAAATGCATCACTTAACATTAAAAACAAATATAACATTCATGTGTGCAGGGCTGTAAAACCCAATAAAATAAATACGATACAGGTCAGGAAAAAAATAAAAGACTTTATTCTTTATTTCTTTGTTTTTACCAAATTGAAAACCTTTGAAATATAATCAAGAGGAAGATGAATGATCACAAGTCATAAAACCAAGCTGAACTGCTTGGATTTTTGCACCAGGAGTGGAATGAAGTTATCCAAAAGCAGTGTGTAAGACTGGTGGAGGAGAACATGACAGGATGCATGAAAACTGTGATTAAAAACCAGGGTTATTCCACCAAATATTGATTTCTGAAAACTTTCTCTTAAAAATGTATGAATATGAGCTTGTTCTCTTTGAATTATTTGAGGTCTGAAAGCTCTGCATCTTTTTTGTTATTTCAGCCATTTCTCATTTTCTGCAAATAAATGCTCTAAATAACAATATTTTTATTATAGAAATAATTATTTTAACAAAATAAACAAATGTTTAATAACAGATCATAATCACTGTAAATAATTTAGAGGAAAAGGCCAATTGTTGTCATTACAGAGGAATAGGCCCCAATTGTGGCCAGTTTGCTTAATGGGACGATAATAAAATGGCAAAAAAAAAAACAGAACATAATTTTGGTAAACACAAGCTTACTCTGGTATTTACACGGCAAGAAAATCTCGCTTTCAAGTAAATCACAGGGGCCCAAATGCTTGTTCGCTTCCCCTCTACTTAAAGCAATAAAATGTCGATGTATTTATAAATAAAACAGCAATGAATTTTTTTAAGTAATTATGTGATGTGACAGTGCATCCATAGTTAGAATGCTTCTAACCCTGTGTATGTCCACTTTCACTCGCAATAATATAGAAGAGTCTCTAATGTGCACTTAATGCGTTGCTTGTATTTTCTATATACACACAAACAGAAATCTCCAGCTCTTAGGTTTCATAATGCAGAAAAAATAGCTTGAATCTGATTCATATGAGAACATTAGCACGGTACGGACAATCCCACAAGAGTTACCACTACGGTCATGCTGTTCATTTGCAGTCATTATCTCTCCCACTCCCGATTTAATTTCTCATCCCACAGGAGCTTCTATAGCGAGATCCACTGTTTCACAATGATAACATGCACAGACACACACAGTAGGAGGAGAAGCACATTGTGTGCATGTCCCAGGACTGCAGCTGGATAAAGAGGAATGTGAATGAAGTATGGAATATGATGTTGTGAGATCAAACTCTGTTCAGTCTCAATAAAGGCAATATCCATGTTGGATCCATGTTGGAAGTCCAAAAGCAAGTCTCCAGATTTAATATTATCTCTGTCGGTTCTGCTGCAGCTTTTGTCATATTGAAGCTTCAAGCTACAAACACTCAAGTCACCAGGAAGAAATGAAGTGTTCAGAATATCAATCTGAGCAGTTGCTTTTTGATATTTACCAGCATCTGTCCAACCTCAAGTCATTCATTTCTGTAATTTCAGATTTCTACTGTCCAATCTTGATTTACATAAAACCTATTTCACCACTAGTTTAATACACATTAAAACTTGTACTCCTTTTTTGGCTGTAGTATTGAGTCAAATTATCCAAGATTTACACCTTGGCCCATTTTTGTAGCATTTCTTCTCTTCTTGGTTCTTTCTTTTCCTGTCTTGTGTTCTTGTTTGACTTCCTAGTCATGTGCTCTGTAGAACATGGTTCAGTTTTGTTACTCTAATGTCTCTCGGGCCTTGTCATTAGTGTCCCACCTGTGTCTCATTTGTGACTGAGCCCCCTGGTTATCTTCCCCAGGTGTTCCTTGTCGGTGTCTGAGAATAAATATCCCATGTTTTCCTTTGTTCTCTCTTGTGCCTTGTTTGTTCGCTCAATGTTACAGGTGTGTAAGCTTTAGCACGCTCACTCAATTGCTTGCTTGTTGGTTGGACTCCTGTTTATGTTAGTCCTTATGTTTCAAGGTTACTTTTTGTTGTTTGTTTTCAGTAGGGCTACTAGTAAAACTAACTTGCACATGCATCCTGTTTTCAACTCTACACCAAGAGGGTTTTTTATCAGTCGTTACCATTGATTGTGTTTTGGTGTATAAACACATAGACAAACACATTGTTTTTCATGGTCTGTTTTATGTGTTTTCTGATAAGTACCCTGTTAACTGTGTGAACATACATTTCTTTTTCATATTCTAACTTAACTGAAAATGAAAATCCATCAGTGCTGCAAAAACTTCCCAAACTTCTGTGTAAACATAGCAATCGGTGCAGTCCTGCAATTATGCCTGCAGAAGCTCTTGTTCCTCTTAAAAACAACCAATTTAGCCCTCTCTTTTTATAACTCTCTCAGAGGCAGCCTTTCAGACTTTACATCTGATTGGCTGTTGATGCATGTCTTCCCTTGATGTTCAGTCTGTTTGTGAGAGAATTGAAAACAGCTTACGGAGTGGCTGTTAAGAGGCCTGGACACAAAAAGTCTCTCTTAAATGCACAAAGGCAGGTGAACAACGCAGCACAGGACACAATGTTAAAATAAGCCAGCAGGGTACAGAAGAACTCTCAGCATAAATATATACATAAAGATATCCTACAGCAAAAAAAGGAGAAATGCAAATATTGATAATGAAGTCCTGATAAATCGCACAGTTATTTGGGCAAATAAATACTTTTAAGCAATTTTAAAGTGTGCAATACATTATAGTTGAATAAATTATAGAGATGGAACAAGTGGTCCAAAACGGTCCAAACTGAGACGTGATGCTGCATTTTTTAACCTTTTCGGATTAAATAATGGAGATTTTTTTTTGGCCAACAGGCTAAATATACAGCACTTTGCTTAATTTCAGCAGAATCTTCCCACATGGTTACCTAAGATACAGCAGTGTTGCATATTGTTACTAATTTTAACACTCACTTTCCCATTTAGCATAGCTGTACCAATTTCTGGGCAGTGCACCGAATAAAAACTAAAAAGTACAGGTGTGAAAACACCCAGAAAACCTTTTAAACTACCCATACTTATCAATAATATAAAACTACTGATTTACAAAATATTCAAACAGTATCTTCTCTATCTGTAGAACTCAGATACACAGAGCACATTTGAATGTGTTAAATCAACACTGTCTGTGTTAAGACTGTTACATTTGAAGTATAATGTTCATTTAACACTATAATTGTTGATTTAACACAGGCAAATTTACTGTGTATTCTCTCCTCTTCTCTCTCTCTATCTCCCCCCTCTCTTTTTCTCTGTCAATCTGTTTATTTTATTTTTTTTGTTCTGTCTACTTTTTTTGTCACTTGTTTTTTAATGTTTCTGTCTCAGTCCGGCTTGTCTGTTTTTCATTTTCTAATGCAGCCTTGTTTGTGTTTCTCTTTTGCTAGTATTGTTCATATTATCTATTTCTCCCTCTCAGTCTATCTCCATCTAGTTTGTCTCTTTGGTACAGTCATATATCTTCATTAACAGAAAAGGCCAAAGAAAAAAAGATAACTGCAAAGCACGCAGAAAGCTCTCTGATAATACTAATGGACCTTACTGGCTGCAGACACGCACGTGTGTGAGACACATTACTGCAGTCTCTCACTGACCTGTACTCGCTGTCAGGCTGCAGGTTTCGGATCACGTGGCAGGTGGCATTTCCAGCTGTAATGAGTGTCTCTCCCATGGCGATGGTGTAGCAGGTGATCTCCTGGCCGTTACAGTTGGGCTCATCCCAGGCCAGAGCCAGGCAAGTGGAGGGGGAGAAGGGTTCTTCGTCAGCAGGCAAGGAGACAGACTCCTGCAGGTAGAGGCTGACCACGGCGTTCGGAGCAGCCGCCGGTGTCCGACACCACCCCAGATCACTGTAGGGGCCTGCCCCTGCCTGGTTGGTGGCCTACAGAACAATACAATCACTGAGGCTACATTCATGTTACAGGAGTGACACAGGTCTGTTTTTTTTTAAAGAATGGTGTAAAAACAAGAACAGAATTTAATAGGGCACAGTTCATTTTACAGCTGCTGCTCACAACGCCATATGATCACATGGAAAGTGCAACACTGCCTACAGTGGTATGAAAAAGTTTGGGTAAATATGGAACATACAATATGACAAGCTCTCAGGATTGGCTAAATTATGAGCCATTTATTAATAACAAATTTGGTCTCCAAATAAGTTAATAATGAAACATAGCCGATCAATCGTTCCATCTCCAGCAAAAAAAAAAACATATATTAATGCTTTAATTTACCATTTATACCTAAAAACACCAGCAGCAAGATGAATCGTGATAAATCGATCATAAATGTGAGCTGCCAGGGCAGAAAGGTTATAAAAGCACATTAAAACAATAAGTTCTGTCATATGAAGGCAGCCTGGGATTCGCGGGTGGCATTCTGCTCATCCTGTTAAGCCATGAAACAGCTGGTTAAAGCAAAGGTTTCAGGAAATTAAGGACACTTGTAATTGTAACTGCATCAAAAGAAAAAGGCCTTTACTCTGAGATAGACGCTCTTTGTGTTACAGGGCTGTGTTAAACACTCTGCTTGTTGCTAGCTCATTTAGAGTCAATTGTCTGAGACCTGTGCACACTCAAAGGTCAAAGACCATGCAGGAAGAGAATTTGATCAAGTATAAATGCACCCAGAAATGAATTTGTTATTGTGAGAAATGTTTTTTTCTTTCATGAATAAAGATATTCAAAGTGGCATTTTGTGCGTCACTAGGACTGGCGGGAGAATGGGACTGTTATTATTTAAATAAATGAATCCAAAAAGGAGTGTCTCTTTATATAATAAGAGCTGGAAGTAATTGCTACTAATAATGGCAGTAGAATAGCAGAGAGGTATTCAGGACTGGTATGGTTTAGAGCATGGCTTAGAGCATTTTCAATTCAAAGGGTGCAAATCAATATCAATCTCATCTTTTTATTTCATTTAATTTTCTTTCCTTAGAAGACACTTGACAAAAAGCACATACACATTGGGTTTCTTTTCATGTGGGTGATTTTATATAACAGCAGGTGATAAAAAATATCTAAACAATTTTTTTGTGGTCTGCTGTTATGTAAAATCATCCATATGAAAAGAATCATGATGTACGAAGCTGGTGGTTACCTGTAGCCTACAGCAGTAGCTTGCTGCTGCCTCCAGGTTGGAGATTTCGCAGAAGGTTTCCGTCCCATTATAAATCATTTCCAGAGAGTCCTGGTCCCGACCCCAGTCGAGCTGGTAGCCGGAGATATCTGCTCCCGAGCTCTCATCCGTCTGATGAAACAAATTAACAAATCAGAACCTGGCTCAGCCTCCTGGAAACTCCAGGTACATGTGCTCAGCTGAAATCTGACCGATTAACATTCGGACACAACGCAATTACGACCCGCCGCTGGGAGGAATTAAGACGGAACGGGACACTGGGAAGATCGTCTCTGCCACTTTATAAAATTTAATTTTCTACCTCTCTGACACTAAGAGGTTGATGTACATTTTGAGTGGGAACAACGTCCAGAATACACATAACTCCCTTACTGGAAGAACTTCAAATGAGGCATAAATCACGATGGATGGTAATTGAAAAGGTTGTGACGTTGCCCAGATTAAATGTTCTTTTCATTCTATTCTTACTTTTAATTACGTTTCATTTGCGTAATTATGTTGACTATGGGAGTAGCACAGTGTCGGAGCAGAGCAGCAAGGCCTGGGGATGTAGGGAGACATTGCTCAAGGAATAACCAAGAAAACCCAGCAAGTTTTGGGATTTAAATCCACAACCTTGTGCTTGCTGTAATACTCCACTATACTATGACATTTGTTGATGCATATTCCAACACAATATTAATGTTGTCAGTTTTTTTCTTGTTCTTAAATGTTTCTGTCTCAGTCCAGCTTGTCTGTTTTCTTTTTCTAATTCAGCCTTGTTTGTTTCTCTCTCTAGCTCGTTTTGTTCTATACACTTAGGGTTTTTTGGTTCTTTTAATATGTTTTATTTGCCAACAATGTTCCTTTTGCATTGCAATCTGCTATTTAACTTCTTTTGTTGCTGTCCAATGAAAAATAAGTATCTCCAAAATAACTTCACAACTTTACAGCAGAGGAAAAAACACCCTAAACTTTTAATAGAAGTCAATGTAAAAAGAGTTTTTTTTATTTTAAGTATTTAAACTATTGGTTTGTTCATTAAGACATGTTGGCACAGTGTAAGGGCCAGATTGTTTTTTGAATTTTGTAGTAAACTATACATCCACAAAAATGAAGATACTTGTTTTTTTCACTGGAGAGGCACGCTATGCATGTATCATACTGAGAAAGACGCCACCCACATTAATCACAATTAAACACGTCATGCCTCCATGGTATAGCTGCCTTTTACTGCAAACTTGGCAATGAGGATTTTTCTAATCGTCAAAACAGCACACCATATCTGAACTGAATTTATTGTACTTTAAAATATTAATTAAAGACCTGCCCTTATAACAGTAATATGATGAACAGAACAAGTTAAAAGTGACAAAATTCCATCTATTTTGTGAAATGTTACTACACTGATTTAGCAATCAAGGCTAAAGTTTGGACACACCTTCTCATTTAATGCGTTTTCTTTATGTTCATGAGTATTTACATTGTAGATTCTCACGGAAGGCATCAAAACTATGAATGAACAAGTGGAGTTTATGTATTTAACAAAAAATGAGCTGGCCTCCACAGTCACCTGACCTGAACCCAATCCAGATGGTTTGGGGTCAGCTGGACCACAGAGTGAAGACAAAGGAGCCAACAAGTGCTAATAAACACCTCTGGGAACTCCTTCCTTCAAGACTGTTGGAAAACCATTTCAGGTGACCACCTCTTGAGAGAAGCTCATTGAGAGAATGATGCCAATAGTGTGCAAAGCAGTAATCAGAGCAAAGGTGGCTACTTTGAAGAAACTAGAATATATATATATTTTTTTTTTTTGTTAGTTATTTCACCCTTTTTTTGTTAAGTACATAACTCCACGTGTGTTCATTCATAGTTTTGATGCCTTCAGTGAGAATCTACAATGTAAATAGTAATGAAAATAAAGAAAACGCATTAAAAAGAGAATGAGTGTCCAGACTTTTGACCTGTACTCTAGATTTAAATAATCTTAACAAATGATCTTTAATCTCTTAGGCACTATGTTTACAATACATTTTATTAATCTCACTGCAAAACCTTTATAAATTATTTGACAGGCATATGCTTTAATGTAATGTTAAAAACTGAGGTGTGGGATTAGGTATAAGGTAAAGTAAGCCTAGATTGGCTTTGTTAATGATCTTTCAGATTTAAATTGGAGGTCCTTAATCAGTTTTCTTTCCCCACACATAAAAGGAGCTGATTCATTTGGAGAGATGGGGTGCCCTGCAAAAAAAAAAAAGAACGGATAAAGGAGTGGATGGATATAAATCCACCTGTGGTTGTAGAAAGGAAGGAAATGGACCATATGAGTTAGCTATTGTGAGAGAACAGCTTCTCAAACACCTTCCGTGCTCCCTAGAGAAGAGTATTATAAAGCATGTTGGGATGAATATAATGGACAATGTCCTGAGTGGAGAGGCTGGAGCTGAGGTGGCATTTATCCTGTAATTTAGCCCAATTTTGTTTTTTTCACCACAACAAAGAAGCTGATTGCAGCTGGAAATGTATTAGTACTCTGAAGAAGCAGGAAAGACTGTAGAGTTGTAGAGTCCGTGAACATAATGGGTGTGCTTTTTACTCTGAAACTTCAATAAAAAAACCCTAACTGCAGTCAAACTCACCTCCCAGCTGACCACTGCACACGTGTGAGATGTCAGATTGATGACGGGAACCACACACTGGCCTGGAGGTCCTGCTGCAGTGGTCACTTCCACAAACTCGGTGTATGGTCCATACTGAGGAGGAAATGAATGGGACATCAAGAAAAACACTCAACACTGACTCACCAAATTATAAATTGATGGGAAAATGCCACAAAATGTTCTGAAAAACAGTGGAGATGTTTTTTTTTTATGTTTTGTTACATCTGTCAAATACTCTTCATCTGCTGACAGGTAAATTACTATATTTATAGCCTGACAACTGACAAGAACTAAATTTCAGCTCAAAAGCACATCAATGTGATGTCCCTGTCTTTCATAAGAAAATATTACCTGAAAGAATGCACTCCAGACTTACGGTAAGAACCTCAAAGCAATATTCCAATATTTTTTTATCCTGATCTATATCTGCAGCATCTCTAGCAGACAGTCAGTTATCACAGACCATCATTATGAAGCCTGTATTTACTGAAAGAATAGAATACCATTGACCAGAAACATAATAGAAGCCAATGAAGCAGCTCCCACAGGTGTGTTTTCAATGTGTTTATCTATTCTTTACTTACTTTGTACATAAATATGTTACAAAATGAAGGTCTATATCATTTAAAGTACAGTTTATATAAGAAATACCTTCATTTTGGAAAGAAAAAATTGTCCATCCCTCTCCCAGTCTAACTTCCTATGAATTCATCTATACATTACATTAAAGTAGACTTCACAGGATAAAAGGAAGTCACCTCTTTTCAGAGGGGAGGTTTGACCATCTACAATAAAGCAGAAACCACATAAACTCCTGCCCAAAATTCTCATATATTCATAAGCTGATGTCACATTTCAAACTCACAAACTGCATTATATATGCTAAACCTTTTTAAATCAGACTTGTCAGATTTGTAGCCCAGATACAACCCTGGAAAAGATTAAGAGAACACTTCAGTTTCTGTATCAGTGTCTCTGATTTTGCTATTTATAGGTATATGTTTGAGTAAAATAAACATTGTTGTTTTATTCTATAATCTACAGACAACATTTCTCCCAAATTCCAAATTAAAAATATTGTCATTTTAGAGCATTTATTGGCAGAAAATAAGAAAAGGCTGAAATAACAAAAAAGATGCAGAGCTTTCAGACCTCAAATAATGCAAAGATAACAAAGTTTTAAGAGTTCAGAAATCAATATTTGGTGGAATAACCCTGGTTTTTAATCTCAGTTTTCATGCATCTTTACATGTTCTCCTCCACCAGTCTTACACGCTGCTTTTGGATAACTTTATGCCACTCCTGTTGCAAAAATTCAAGCAGTTCACTTTGGTTTGATGGCTTGTGATCATCCATCTTCCTCTTGATTATATTCTAGAGGTTTTCAATTTTTAAGTGGTCTCTTTTTTTTTCAGAAACTGCACTGTGTTGGGTGACCTACCCCGGCATCGTTGGCAGCACGCACTCTGAACCTGTAGGTGGCGCCTGGCAGCAGACTCCCCACAGTACACTCTGTGTGGGTTCCATTGTACACCTGCATCGGGTTGGCTTCCTCTTCTACTCCACTCATCTCCACACTGTAGACCAGACTTTCATTCTCCACATCGCACACAGGACCTTCTATACAGACAGACAGTAGGAGAGCAAGACAGAAAGAGAGAAAGTGTGAAAGGGCAAGAGAGGGGAGAAAGAGAGTTAAATACTCTTATTTTTCTAACATTTCCAAACTTTGTCAAATAACACAGCAGTGCTGTAATGAACTGAGCGAGACAGGGAGGGAGGGAAAGGGAGGAAGACAGGGAAAAATGAGATGGTGGGATAGCGTGTTATGGATGAGAGGGAGAGCTTTCAAAGCGGCTAATTTATTTTTCTGCACAGATGCAGGTCTGAATATTTCTGTCTAGACAAAGATAAGGGGATGATGGGTAGGCATAGCTCACAAAGCTGAGACGTGTACATCTCCAAAATCTCTACTACCAGTACATGTTGGGCATATACAAGACTCTCCATTAAATTTGTGGGTGGGACATTTTTTGTTCTTTATCTTCTATTTATTTACGTTTATAGAGTTTTTTAACCTCCTTCTGATACTGATGTGGCGAGAGATTTTAAATGTCTTCTGATACAACTTCTTGTCTGTAAAATTCAATAAACATATTACAAAAATCAATACTGCATTTTTGAGAACCAAATATAAATATAATATTGCAATATATACATTGATGTTTTCTCACACCCATATAATCCAAAAATACAGGGACAGAGCAGAAAGATTGATTGGATTGATTGTGCAAAAATATAAATATTTAAAAGATCTACGCTTAGACTTGAATTTTACTCCAACAGGCTATCCCAGTCATTTAAAGTTCTCGCATTTACTTGAGACGCTGTTTTGTTCACCTGAGCTCAACTTTGTTTCACCTGTGTCTGTTTTTGATGTAGCACAGTTTTGGCAATGGCTTGCCTCTACACATCACACACAAACAATAACGTGTGAGCGCTTCCTTTGACTGTCAATCCTTTCACAGTATGTCATTTAGGACTAGATTGTAAAAGATGGGGTGGGGCGGATCGAAGTAGTAACACTTACGGTTCAGACTAAAACGAGCACAACATACCTTACATAAACACTCATTTTATCTCAAATAACACTCTTACAGAATCATACAACCCAGTAAACACATATACACATTTTAGTCTAGCTTCCGTTCCCTCAGCAACCGCTCAGCCTGCACACATTGCGAGGTGAATCAATAGCGGGGGGGGGGGGAGAGGGGGAACATGCTGTGAAAAACACATTTGATAATAGAGCCAGAACATAGAGAGGTGGAGAGCGCTTCTCACCCTGCAAGAGCTTTCTGAGCTTCATCGTTACAAAAAAAGAGGATGAAAAAAGGAGGTTTCTGTCTTTAAATTCCAGACAGGTTCTCCTCAGACCAGCTGAAGATGTTTGGAGGCATGCATGCAGATGCTGTTCATTACATGCTGAAACACTACTTATAACTTGTTGAGGGCAAAGCTAAACTGCAGGAGCTTAATAGGTTTTAGGGACATCACAAAACATATTTTAACAAGTAAACTAAACAATATGTATTTGTCTTGCAGGTTCTTTAGCAAACAAGCATCTAAAAATACCAGCATAACATACATCATGCAAAATTTTGTATCTTCAAAATGGCAACTTAAAAACTTCTTAATTTTTAATGAAAGTCAAGGTCAACGTGTTGATCCATTTATCATGAAATTGTGACACAAAGTAACAATACAGAAACTGTCAAAAATAGTGCAAACGAAGGTACAAAGTTGTGTTCGCAACAATATCAAACATACATCAGAAAAAAACTGCCTAGAAACACTACATGGACAAAAATATTGGAACACCTGCTCATTCATTGTTTCTTATAATATGAAGGGTTTGAAAAAAAATCATCATACTTTTGTTGTAGTAATTGTCTCTAATAATCAGAGTAGGCATTCTACTAGACTTTAGATACATTGGTGTGAGGATTTGATTGCATTCAGCAATAACAGCTGAATTAAGGATGTCAGGATGTTGTATGACCAGCATCCCACCTCATCCTCAACTCATTCCAGAAGTATTGTATGGATTGTGTGGAACACAGTTGCTCCACAGATCCATTACTGTACAGAATGTTATACCTCTTTAGCCCAAGCCTGGCATTAAGCATGGTGCTAACAGGTTAAAGTTTATCTGCTGCAGAGAATCCCATTTTATTGGCAGTAATTTTCTTTAAACACAGAAATGTCAAAAATTAGTACCTCTTACAGTAGCTGAACGCATTTATTAGAATGTGTGTCTAAAAAGATGACTTTTACACCGATTACTTTGGATACAGCTGTTGTCTATAGTATTAACAATTTAACAATTTACAGAATTATATATTGTCAATCACCTCGTCTGCTTTATCGCTCCGCTTTAGAGTAAATAATGGTCAGTTTAAATGAGTTTAAACAGGGTTGACTCATGGACTGACTGGCTATAACTTCAGGTTAGTCGAGTTAACACTGATGGATGATGCAGGTGCAGTAGGGATTTCCCTTCTGGCCAGGCTGCATGGATACAAGATGTAATGCATTCATTAAACCCATCACGTAAATGTTTCTCAGCTCTAATCTGGTTTGAAATAGCTCTGATTTTATAACCATAAAGCTTGGAAACCCCCAGATCTAATTTACAGCACTTTGGACAGCTAATGTGAACATAGCCTGAGATGCCAAGTTTAACAGAACACTGCTAACTTCTCACACTACAGGTGGATAGAGGGCATTTAATGTCAAGCTCAGCTATAAACAGACTGCTGTTCTTTTTTTTTGTTCTCTAAGTGGACAGAGGCAGCAATTTATGTCTTTTAGACTAAAACTGGGCACAACGGAAATCCAGGCCAGATAATCTATAAACATAAAGACTGGCAGTTATTAGGGCACAAATGCAAAAAACCACTGACCAAATAAGAGAGGCTTTTTAAATGAAGGACTTTAGCAAGATGTGCATTTAAGCTAATGGTTAAATCTAGATTTTGCTAGGACATGTGTACACAAATAATGACAGGAAGAAGACAGGAGCAAATGGAAAACAAACACACAAGTGACTCACAGAACATGTGCTTTTGGGGTGCGTTTGTTTTCGGTGTGCATGTGAGTCAAATGTTTGGACACACCTGTGTTTTGAAAGGATATTTCTCAGATTCACCATTTCCTTATGTTGTACAACGCTAATAAAACACCATCAAAAGTGTACAATGAAATTATTATTAAATGGTTAAACAAATCTATATGCATTTATATCTGAGACTCTTGAGACCATGCAGTCTCAATGCGGCATTGTATTTTTGTACAGTGGGATTTCCTTAAGTAGAACTGTGAGAAGCCCCTACAAAGACTTTTATAAAAGTTCCATGGCTGATAGGGACTACTTCTTAAAATAATTAAGAATTTAATCATTATTGAATGCCATCATATTATCATATTTCGTGCATATCTGCTAGTGCCAATATGAGAACAGCACTTTTTCTGAAGAGCTTCTGCTGCTGTTCCTCCCTGTAGGAGGGTTTTTATCCAAGTAAAATAGAAAAATAACACCAAACAACAAAAATTGTCAAAGCTGTGTTAAATTTGTGTAACGTGTCTCTTTTTAAGCATTATTGTTTACATTCTTTAGCTGTTTTTCTGCTAATGCAGTCTGATGTCTTTATATATTGTGTAATTTTGTGGGACAAAGTAAACCCAATAGTAATCAAAGCTTTAAGTTAAAGCTTAAATGTTTAATATTATATGTATTTCTAACAGAAAGGTAAGTCACAAACATTTTAAACTCAGTGACGCAACAAAACTATACATAAATAAAAATATAACAATACTGTGATATACCACCCATCACTAATATTCACATATAACAGTTAACATAACAGTTTAGCCCCAAAGCATTTATATTGAAGTTATAAGCAATGTTACATTGGATACAAACACAATTTGCGTATTGTATGACTACCTTTTGAATAAGGGAACCAATCAGACCAGAGATACTTTACATTTATTAGTATAAAGGCAGTAAAACCTGTTTTATCCTAGCAGAAAAACTGAATTCTTTCTGATACTTTTTTATTAATTTTCATGCTTGTTGTAGAAACCATAAAGGAATAAAGTTTCAGAAAATATTAGTATAAATGTTCATACAACCACATTCATCAGGTGTGTACTCAAACAACATGTGTGTACTTACCCCACTGTAAGTTCACCTCCCTGTGTTTGACACTGCCCTGGACTGTGATTGGCCGGCAGGTGCCTGGAGGCATGCTGAGAGTGCAGACGTGCAGGCTGTCTACGTACTGCGGGACCAACACAAACATGTCAAATACAAACGTAATTAACCACCCCATTTCCATCTCCCAAAACATCATTGATGATTATAAAGCCAAAAACAATAAATATGAGGATTGTGCTTTTTGCACATTTTTACCTGGCTGTGGCCACCTGAGCCGATGGCGCTGAGGCGAACTGTGTACCGAGTCGATGCATTTAAATCCTTACACACGTGCTCCCGCAACGGTCCACGATAAACAACCTCCCACTGGCTCCCCTCTGTACAGCAAAATAAAGAGAATGTTAAAGCGGAAACTGACGGATAGGACATAGGACTGTTAGGACCCTCAACTTTAATTCATGATTAATTTTTTATTTGATTTGTTTTCATTTTAATTAGAAATCTCTAATGGTACTTTTATATACAGCTCTGGAAAAAATAACAGACCCCTTCAGTTTCTGAATCTAATTTTGCTATTTATATGTATATATTTGAGTAAAATGAAAATTGTTGTTTTATTCTATAAACTACAAACAGCATTTCTCCTAAATTCCACATAAAAATATTGTCATTTAGAGCATTTATCTGCAGAAAATGAGAAATGGCTGAAATAAAAAAAAGATGCAGAGCTTTCAGACCTCAAATAGTGCAATGAAAACAAGTTCATATCCATAAAGAAATGAATATTTGGTGGAATAACACTGGTTTTTAATCACAGTTTTCATGCATCTTGGAATGTTCTCCTCCACCAGTCTTTCACACTGCTTTTGGATAACGTTATTCCACTCCTAGTGCAAACATTCAAGCAGTTCAGCTTGGTTTGATGGCTTGTGATCATCCATCTTCCTCTTGTTTATATTCCAGAGGTTTTCAATTTGGTACATTCAAAGAAACTCATCATTTTTAGTGTCTCTTTTTTTCCAGACCTGTAGTTAACTTCAGTCCAGACACATCCACACAAGTGGATGTATACTATATATAACATATATACTATATGTTTCTCACATTGGTTATCCATCCATAAAAACAAATGCAAATTCTTTTACCTATAAAACCAGTTTCATAACAACTTTATGCTGTTTACATAACAGTTTGTTAACTGGATCCTTCACCTGTTAGCTTAATAGCTTATTGTGTTGGTTTAAAACTAAAAGCACTAAACTTCAGGTATAACTTGGATAATCCACTACTTTTGGAATAAAGTGAAAATTGCTGTGTGGCTCCTCCAAAAAACAGTACTTTCTACAAAATTTAATACCTTCAGAATTCCCTTCAGACATTTCCAAGAGGTATGTCAAATCCCCACAGCCTCCATCATCTTGTGGGGGATCTGCAATATAAAAAGCAGTTTAGAGATGTTTATTATTTAGAGTCTATATCATTAAGCAACAGATCACATATCATACACATATCTGATTAAAGCTTACCCCACGTCACGCAGAAGCCGTGAGACGTGACTGCAGAGACTCTGGGGGCTGCTGGAGGTCCAGGTTTGTCTGCAGTCGTCCTACACACCAGGATGGAGCTGGGGGTGCTTTTCCACTCTGCACTGCAGGTAGTGAGCTGTAGGGGGCGCCAAATTAGAGGGGGTGTACATATTAGACTGGCAGGCAAAATAAAAAACACATCACTGAGACCCAAACAGCACTACAGTTTCTCAGTACACTGTAGCTTCTTATTTAACCTCACACTGCTCTGTCATATTTAAATGAGACTCTTTTTAATTAGACCACTGCCTAGAATTCTTCACTTCTGCCCACAGACCTCCTACACTCTACTGGTAAAGGTCCAGTCTGAAGATGGTGACTCAATTTATTACAGCATGTACTCTTTTATTAAGTGTTTATGCTTAATGCATTGTTTCTATTTTAAACTATGTGCAATGTGCCCATAATCCCCAGGACTCCAGGACTGACTTAATAATGCGCTGACTAATTTTAATTACATTTAACAGTTTAATTACCGCGAATGAAAGGCTGTAGATAGTAGCAGACAAAAAAGCAGACCCCTGCTGTGTTTTATGTAGAGAGAAAACAAGCATGTACATGTTTTGTACAAAAATTACTGAATAAATAAGACCTATGACTCAACCTAAAAGCTAAAACCAATATGAAACAGAATATTAGTATCAAAAGAGAGGACAGATACTTTTACTCACTCTGAATCTGTAGCTGGTGTTTCTGTTTAGACCCTCCATTCTGCTGCTCAGCTCTGCCCCACTGTAAACAGCCTTAAACTCTGGCCCCTACAGTCATACACACCATGTTACACACAAGCACTACACCCACAACATTTCAGTAAAAATCCTCATAATAACCATCATACAGGAATTGAGTTACCATTCAAAAGATTGAAAATCAGTGATGCTACTCACAGACAACCAATTGTTTCAAAATTCAAACTATTTTTTTTCTCAACAGTAAATGATGTTATGTAATAACAAAAGTTTGGGAGAAGGACCACGCCCGAACTCTACGTTCTAACTCCACCCCGTATCAATCAACCGTCCTATAAATACCTCCCCTAACTAACTACCTCTCGTGACGAAAGTTCGCAACAATCGAATTTGATGCACTCACCTGCCAGCATTTGCTTGCTCCCCATGGACCTCCAACTCACCGCCTCCGATGAGGACCTCTCCCCTCCCAGCCAGCCTGTCTCTGCTCCTGCTCCCTCTCGCCGGGCTCATCACTTGAGGTCTGTCGTCTCCATTCCGGCTACTCCTGGTTCTACCCATTCTTCCTCCCGGGCTGGTTGTCCTCACCAACGCACCCCCGGATCTTGGCGCTCCCGCCGCTCTTCTCCTCCTTCCCCTATTCCTCCTGGTCGGGCTCGCCGCTCTGGGCGCACGGCTTCCTTGGCCGGCCCTGCACCCCATTCCCCGGCCGAGCCCCTCTCTTCTGGTAAATCCCAGCCTCCTCGCATGTCCGATTGGACTGTTGTTAAGTTACAGCGGGTTTTGAAAGACCGCGGCGTCCATTTCCCCCATTCTGCTCCCAAAGCGGAACTTTTTTCGCTCTATCTCTCCTCGTTGGGTGGAAAACAGCGTGCAGGAGCCGCACCGGCGTCGCGGTCCGATGACGTCACCCGCTCAACTCATCGCCACGGCTCCTCTCGTGCCGCAGGCGCGGCACACCCTCCACCTGCTTCGCCCTCAGCGCCTCCTCCTCTGGGCCCCGAACCCCTCCCCTTCTCCTCTGCCTCCTTCTCTCCTTCATCGCCGATCCCGGCTGTTTTCTCTCGTCTCTCTCCTTCCCCCCGCTTCCTCCATTCGTCCAACCCCCTCCCTCAATCGTCCAACCCCCGCCCTCAATCGTCCAACCCCCTCCCTTAATCGTCCAACCCCCTCCCTCGATCGTCCAACCCCCCCTCCCTCAGCCGTCCAACCCCCTCCCTCAGTCGTCCAACCCCTTCCCTCAATCATCCTTTGTCCCTCCCCTTTGCTTCGCTTCTGCCGTTCCCCAACCGGTGTGTTCCAGCCAGCCTTTCCCATTCTCTCACTCTATGCCAGTCCAGCCTCTCCCCTCCACTTCTATCCCTGTTCCCCCCCAGTCTGCAGCACTCGCCGCGCCCATCACCGGAGCTCCGTGCTCTTCATTCTCCCTGTCTACGGCACTGCCTGTTGCCCCCCCGGCCAATGCACGGATGTTCAACCCTCCCCTGGTCTCCTCCTCTCTGCGGAACCGCATTCTTCAAGGTGCGGATGTCAATCTTTCCTCCCTACTTCTCCCCTCCACTTCTTCTGCTCCCCGTGTCATCGACACCGGCGACATCTCGCTTACCTTGCATCAACCAGACCCTCGCGTCTCCAAAATCCTCTCTGCAGCCGAATTCGCCTTTGCCTTCTCCATCTTCAGGGATGTCATCTGTTCGGCTTTCCCATCACGTCGCCAGGAATTGGACGATTATCTGTCCTTGATTTTGGATATGGCTATCCGTTTTGGAGGCTCTGGTTTCTACGAATATCACCGCCTCTTCTCAGCCCGCGCCGCAACTCGTCTTCAACAGTGGAACCTTGCTACATTCTGGGGCGCCCCGGACCTGGAACTTTATTGCCACGTTTTCGCGGGACATAGCTCCCTCTCCTGCTCCGCGTGTGGCGGCCCCTCTCACCCTGCTTCTGTTTGTTCCCAGGCAGCCTCCACCGCCCCTCCGGCCCCCGTCCAACATTCCTCGGCATTCCGCGACAGCTTTGGCCGGCCTATCGTTTTTCTCGACGGGCAGATGGTCTGCAACAATTTCAACCATTTGGGTTGTTTTGCTTCCTCCTGTCGAAGGCTGCACGTTTGCTCTCGATGCGGTTTGGCGCACGCTCTCTCCTGCTGCCCAACGCGTCCCCCCAAGTTCGGCCGGAGCTGACTATTGCGGTTCCTCTCCACCCCAGTCAACGTACCGGCTCTCACCGCTGACCTGTCTGCTCACCCTGACACCTCCTTCGTCCTTTGGGCATTGCCACACGAAAATACTCTGGCAAAAAGAGGATCATAATTGATCTCTCGGCTCCGCATGGCTCTTCGGACCCGTCCATCAACAGCCTCATCCCCAGTTCTGAACTTTCTCTCCGTTACGCCACCGTGGATTGTGCCATCGAAGCCGTCAAGTTGGCCGGCAGAGGTGCTTGGCTGTCGAAGGCTGACATCATCTCAGCTTTTAAAATCCTACCCCTCCATCCTGACTCTTGGCACCTTTTTGGAGTCCGCTGGGATGATCAGTTTTACTTTTCCGTTCGCCTTGCTTTTGGGTGCAAAAGCAGCCCCAAGCTTTTTGATTCCTTCACTGAGGCGCTGTGCTGGATCTTGCTGAATAAACACAGGCTCCCATTCGTGCTCCACCTCCTGGATGATTTTCTCGTCGTTGACTCACCTTCCTCGCCCCCTCGCGGGGTCTTGACGCCATGACCAGCACTTTCACTCGTCTCGGAGTCCCGATTTCCCTTCTCATCATCCATCCGTAATAGCAGCTTATATTACTTTCATTCACACTCAACATTCAGCCCGTTCCTCGTCACTCAGAGTCCATCTGGCAGCTATCAATTTTTTCACTAAACTAATTACTGGCATACCACACCCTTCCTCTAATCACCCTCAAATTTCCCTTCTCCTGAAAGGAATCCAAAAATCAGAAACTCCATCCTCACATCAACGAGCTCCCATCTCACCAGAAATCCTCCATCGTTGCATTCAAACCCTCCGATCAGGCTTGTACCCTCCGACAACATCCTCCACGCTCCAATCGCTATTTCTCCTGGCATACTTCGGATTCCTCAGATGCTCAGAATTCACTTCACTTAAAATCTCCCACAACTCCTTTTCATACCCCCTCATATCAGATCTCAGCATCCTGGACTCGGATACTCTCACCTTTAAAATCAAACGAAGCAAAACTGACCAACTTGGCAAAACCACGATCCTCCATCTGTTTAAACTTGACTCACCCCTCAGCCCGTACGAACCACTCGTCCACCACCTAAATCTCCGGCTCTCTCAACAAGCATCACCTTCAGATCCTGTGTTCACTACGGAATCTGGTAGTATAATCACAAGGCACTGGTTCCACACACATTTCCGCCGCATCCTTTCAGTCAACGGTTACTCACCAGACCAATTCTCCGCCCACTCATTCCGCATCGGTGCAGCATCCAACGCCTCCAGACAAGGAATCCCCGAGCACGTCATCAAGCTTCTCGGACGGTGGTCTTCCCAGGCGTACCACTTATACATCCGTTCCAAACCAGACGATTTGAGACAGGCTCATCTCAAACTAGCTTCATTATAAGCTCCATATTTTGGGTATATAACTGCATGCTTCTTCAGCACGCAGTTCAGAACTCCAGCCCAAATTTCCCCGAGTTCCCTCCCCTTTTTCTTCCTCCTTTTCTACTTCTATCAGGCGTGGTCCGCACTTAGCAAAATGATGTTATGTAATAACAAAAGTTTGGGAGAAGGACCACGCCCGAACTCTACGTTCTAACTCCACCCCGTATCAATCAACCGTCCTATAAATACCTCCCCTAACTAACTACCTCTCGTGACGAATGTTCTACTCTTCCACTTCTCATTAAATAAAAAGGGGGGGATTTAACTGCACGCTTCTTCAGCACGCAGTTCAGAACTCCAGCCCAAATTTCCCTGAGTTCCCTCCCCTTTTTCTTCCTCCTTTTCTACGTCTATCAGGCGTGGTCCGCACTTAGCAAAGTGCTTTTGCCTGTAAAACCCCATACAACATTAGAATGCATACAAATAAGCATACATCCAGCAACAGCATTCGGATCACATGGTCTTCAGTGAAGATTATGATATGTTGATTTAGAAAAATACACTTAGGCTATGTTCACATTGACTGGCTGAAGTGAATCAAATCAGATTTTTTGCTTTGAAGTGACAGATATTTTTAGGGATGTATGGACATATCAAATCAGATATTTTCATACCAGATTCATATCACCACATTTGTATAATTTATATTTATATCACTATGTGGTCCTATTTTGGATAAATATCTACTTCTTAGGCATGTAATATGAATGTGAACAGCCAAATCTGTACATGTACGCATCCTTTGGTGTGTACACATGCACTCAGTGCTGTCATCATTGCAGCACTAAGTTTGGTTTGCATTGCAGGCAGATACAGATCAACTGCATTTATGAATGCGAACTGTCAAAAAATCTGAATTGATTTATAAGGCTAGTAATCTGAACATAGCCCCCACATTCCCACCAAATCTTATGTTTAGACTGTTCACACTTTTGTCATACTTTTGTCAACACTAATGTATCACATATGATGAAAAACATCAGATTTGGGCCACTTTCACCTGCTGAGCAAAGTCAGTATTGCATAAGATGTGATGACTTAACTGTTGGTAAATTATCAAATTGTTTAAATGATAAAAGCAAATGCTCATTAAACTATATTACCAATGATAATGTATGTAGTAGATGTCTGCCCTTGAGTTGTAAAGGAATAAGGATAGTGTCAATACCTAATAAATAATAGCTGTGGTTATTAGCAGGTATAGGGGAGAAAGTAAGATTTATTTCTTTATTTCCTTTCTTTCTTTTTTTTTATTTAAATAAAATGACTAAGCCTTAAATACTTCTATGTGGGCATGTTCTAGTTTTATATTTAATTACATTTTATTAAACTGATTATAAAGTTATCCTTAGTAAGAACACAATCCATCTGAAACAGCTGGGTAGCTGGAAAAAAAGGAATGGGCACATGAGAGGGTATTGATTTTCAGTGTGGTAATGTCCCAGCTTGGATATTAGTCACAGTTATTCCATTTACTCAGACAGCTGTGGATGATGGGTTATTAACTGACAGCAGGCCTATGTTCAGTCCAAACACGCAACTAATGGCCAAAATATCCAGAGAATTCCCCACTGGCTGAAACTGGAAAACTGGGAAACATCAACCCTGTTTAGGTGCAGATTCTTGATCCAATGCCAAAAAGATGCCCACAGCCTCCGATACATGATAAAGAGTTAAGTGTGAGAATGCCGCTGTTACCTTGCTGTCGTCCTGCATCTCCAGGGTGTACGTGAGCGCCTCATCTGGGCTGCAGCCACTGGGGCGGGTCCACTCCAGTGCCACCCAAGACGTCCCGGCTCGGAGCAGGCGAGGCGCCAAGGGCATCTGGGGCAGGCTGCCCGTGGTGTGGAAAACCACTTCTGGGCTAAAGCCACTGTGGGAGAGTTTGGGGGGGGGGCACAAAGAAGGGAAAGAAGGGGGAGACTGTGTGAGCACTAATACATTCAAGCTATTCCCAGAGGAGAACATGTGACTCACTGATTCTAGCATAAGACATGTTCTACATTTTCCCTGCATTATAATTTCCCAACTAAATTCCTTTAACATTAGAGTCCATCTATGTACCAAGAACACTCATTCTAACATGACTGTTCTATCTCATTAAATTAAATAGCATATATAGTTTATTGTACTGTTCTTTAATACTGATATGTGTTGATGTTGATAACTGCACTGAATCACTCTTAAAAAGACTCAAAAGCTGGACAACTGATCATTAGAACTTTAGTCATCAATTTTATCATTTTAGATAGAAGGCTAGGAAATAATATATATGTGTTTCCTAACAGCCAGGAACAGCCATATTTGGACACTCACAGCACACTGTGGTTTTGGGCTTATTTTCCACATCACCGCTGTCTGATAAGTATGTAAGTCTATAAATAAATTAAATAAATTAATCAATGATAAAACATGTTTCTTTTTCTTTACATTCTAACCACAATATCTGCTTGTTATATTTAATGACAAATTCCTTGCATGACACTCTACCTATATTGAAACCTGCACTGAAAGTTATTGTAAAATATTTATTTTTAAAGAATATATTTTACATTTTACTGTTAAGTTTCATTTTTTATGGATATATGCTATTTCAAGAAAATGTAAACCAAATAAACACACTAAACTAGAGGCCTGCTTTCCGGCGGAACTGCATGTGTAACGCTGAGTGTGAAGGCAGGACGAGGAGAGCGGATGCTAATGCAAGTAACATTTATTATAGAAAAGAAAACAAAACATAAACCAAACAGAAACTCAGAGACCGGGAGACTAAATAACAGACGGGATATCCACAGCCGTGACAGACGTACAAACGCACAAGAACCGACAAACTAACACTAATGACAGAGACGCTTAAATACACACAAGGGAAAGAGAACAGGTAACACCTGGGGACTGACGAATGAGGGGCGGAGCTACAAATGGACACAGGTGAGTGGAAAAACACCAGGGGAGAAACACAGAGAAGCCGGGTCACATGAGAATAACAGACATGAGAATAGACAGAAAACAGGCAAAAGATGTGACAGAACCCTCCCCTTAACGCGCAACTCCCGGGGCGCAAAAAAACAAAACCCCAGGAGCTGGTCAGGAGAGGGTGGAAAACAAAGAACAAGACACCAAACACGACTAAGACTGAGCACAGAAGAGAGGAGACTGGCCAGAGGATGGGACAGAAAACTGAAATGCAGACTGGACAGGGGAGAAAAGCCGGGACTGGAGATTAGACACAAAAGGGAAAACAGACTGGACTGTAGACTGAGACTGGATGGGGGACTGGACAGCGCATGGAGACTGGACATGTGGCACAAATGGAGACTGGGACTGGACCGGGGACAGGACACAGGGCTGGACAGGAAACTTGAAAGGAGACTGGACAGTGGACTGAGCTGGGGATGGAGCTGTGGACTGGACATTGGACTGGGGACTGGACACGAACAGAGACTGGACATGTGGCACAAATGGAGACTGGGACTGGACCGGGGACAGGACACAGGGCTGGACAGGAAACTTGAAAGGAGACTGGACAGTGGACTGAGCTGGGGATGGAGCTGTGGACTGGACATTGGACTGGGGACTGGACACGAACAGAGACTGGACAGGGGATTGGACAGTGGACATGAACGGGAACTTGATGTTGGAAGCAGACGGGAGAGTAGACTGGACCGGATTGGACAAGGGAACAGGAACAAACACATTAACAGGAACTGACACGAACACAGTAACAGGGACAGGAACAGAAAAACTACTGGGGACAGGAACTGGAACATGGACAGACACAGGAACCATGACAGGGAGAGACAGGGGCACAAAAAACACAAGAGGGTGCCCAGGACCAGCAAAAGTCTGTGGGGTTAGCCTGGGCACATTACTGGGGGCAAAGTCAGGAGGTCTAGCTGGCCTAGGGACACAGGGCCTAGGGCCAAACATTGTTCTTGGAGTGGGAACAGGGGCAGCTGGAGCTGCTGGTGCCTGAGCTGGAGCAGCAGGAGCTGCTGGTGTTGGAGTTGGAGCAGCTGGTGCTGGAGCTGCTGGTGCTGGAGCAGCGGGAGCTGCTGGTGCTGGAGCTGCAGTGTATGCAGGTTCCGGGGCTGTGGGAGCACCACATTCAGGTTCAAGGGTGGCAGGAGTCGAGGAGCGCGGATGAGCCACGGGAGTTACGGAGCGTGGCTTCCCATCCGCGGGCCTCTCGGAAGCGCGGCGACTCGGCCGTGGGCTTCACAGAAGGCGGCATCTCGGCCGCGAGAGTCACTGAGCGCGGCGTCTCGGCCGCGTGAGTCGAGGAGCGCGGATGAGCCACGGGAGTCACGGAGTGTGGCGTCCGATCCACGGGCCTCACGGAGCGCGACGTCTCGGCTGCGGGATTCTCGGAGCGCGGCGTCTCGGCTGCGGGATTCTCGGAGCGCAGCTGTGCTGCCGCGGGCTTCACGGAGCTCGGCGTCTCGGCCGCGGGCTTCACGGAGCGCGGCGCCTCGGCCGCGGGATTCTCGGAGCGCGGCGTTTCAGCCGCGAGAGTCACGGAGCGCAGCTTTGCGGCCGCGGGCTTCACGGAGCTCGGCGTCTCGGCCGCGGGCTTCACGGAGTGCAGCGCCTCGGCCGCGGGATTCTCGGAGCGCGGCGTCTCGGCTGCGGGATTCTCGGAGCGCAGGATCTCGGCCGCGAAAGTCACTGAGCGCGGCTTCTCAGCCGCCAGGGAATACGGCCATGGAGTACGGGCTGGTGCGGGGTTGAGCTCCTCCTCCTCCTCGGAGCTACTGGGAGCACATCCCAGGAAGTCCCACGGGCTGCGCGTCCTCTGCCTCGGGCACTCATGGCTCGACCCGAGGCTCACTGCACCGATCCTTAGCGCCCCCCTAAGAAAATCCTCCCTCCGGAAGGATTCTTCTTCCGGCAGGCAGGAACTCTGAGCACGCTGCGAGTGCCGCCGTCTCCCTTTTCTCCTCCGGCGCCGGGAAGTGGAGGAGTCTTCAGTCCCATACTCCTCCTGAGCGCCGCGAGAGAATGGAGTGGGTCGGATCGCCAGCCTGGATCCGTAATACAGGTAACTTGCAGCGTCCATGGTCTTTTTGTGGTCGGTTCTTCTGTAACGCTGAGTGTGAAGGCAGGACGAGGAGAGCGGACGCTAATGCAAGTAACATTTATTATAGAACAGAAAACAAAACATAAACCAAACAGAAACTCAGAGACCGGGAGACTAAATAACAGACGGGATATACACAGCCGTGACAGACGTACAAACGCACAAGAACCGACAAACTAACACTAATGACAGAGACGCTTAAATACACACACAAGGCGGGAAAGAGAACAGGTAACACCTGGGGACTGACTAATGAGGGGCGGAGCAATAAATGGACACAGGTGAGTGGAAAAACACCAGGGGAGAAACACAGAGAAGCCGGGTCACGTGAGAATAACAGACATGAGAATAGACAGAAAACAGGCAAAAGATGTGACAGCATGGGACTTGAAAGTTCCTTCACAATGTTTTTTATTAGAGAACTATGAGGCAAATTAGTAAATAGTTTTTATATAATTATAATGATCACACAATAATCATGTATAATCACAAATAATCAATAAAACAGCTATAATATCAATAAGAGATAAAACAAATATTGTGCTACAGAAATGGTGGAGTCCGTAGATGGTCAGTCAACGTTTTATTTGTATGTGTGTGTTTACAGTAGAGGCTATTTACTTTTTTACTGAGGTGTCTGCAGCCAATAGCCTATTTAAATTATTATTCTAATTTTTTATTCTTGCTTTGTGTTAATTCAAAATGAACAGCTCGCTTACAAAAAAATAAAGTGGCCAAATGTGCACTATCTATTTATATATATAAACTTTTAGAAGAAAATAATTTATTGGTAATGTATGTGGGCAGGAATGAATTATAGTGGACTTAAGTGAAAATAAAGAGTTCCATAACATGGACCCTTAAAAAACTGTTCTTCCAGCATTATTTGTTATCAGCTATCAGCCTCAAGCACAGTAGGAGTGTTCTCATTTAGTGTGTTGTTAAATTTAAGAACACTGGGGGGAGAAAGCTCAATTACTTTAAAGAGAGCGTAAATGGTACACCTGGGAATGACATTTCCGACAAAGTCTTTATGACTTAAGAAAACATAAAAACAGATATATGAGTTCTCATACCCACACATATATAAGTGAAGGCACATACAATCTTACAAACACAAACACACACCTGGGTCCAATGTCATTGAGTGCTGCCACTCGAAACGTGTACCCAACTGCAGGGCACAGGCGCATGACTTTGAAATGCCGCTGGTGTCCAAAATAACACTCCCGGAAGACGCTGTTCTTCTTCCCCTGCAAAGCCAAAAAAGCACAAGCTGAAACACAGACTGAGCAAGAGTACATGTTGTACAAGCTGGCACAGAAGAGCATGGTGAGACATCCCTCTGTCTAACAAACAGGACACTGGACAAAAGAACAACAAAGCAGAAACTCTGGGGTTCATGACAGGAGGGTGAGTTTGGTTTGGATGAAAGGCAAAATTCTCTTGACCTTTCAGTACAAATGCACACCCCAATGGAGCCACTTTCCAGTTTTCAATCTGTACTGCTGAACAGCAACCCCAGAGGGGCAGCAATTGTGTCCTGGTTCATCAAACAGTGTATAAATGATTGGATGTCCAGCAGCCCCCAGATGAGGATGAATAAGGCTGAGAAGATGCTGAGGGAGCCCCTACACTATTACAAACTACTCCAGCCCAACTCAACATTTCCCAGAGGGTACAGGAATGTATACTTTCCATATGTTCTGAGACATCTTTTTTTAAATGAAAAATGAGCATGTCAGGTTTTGGCCAGTCTACTAACGATTTGATTTTCAAAAGGATTCTGACGTGTGCCCAGAGACTTAAGATTTGTGTCCCTATACAGACCAGAGTGGACAAACCCTTCTGATCATGTTTCCTAAAAAATTAAAAAAATAAAATTTCTATAACGTGTACTTTTTCAGCTAGGCTTTTTTTTAAGATTTGGTAAATTATCTAACCATCTGGTCTTCTTTCTGCCATTGCTTTTCAAAAATTATTAAATAAAATACAGGAATACTCAGAATCCTAAAACCTGACAATAACGCTGCTATGTGCCGTGCCATATATAAATCCCATTTGTAAAGGTCTGGTAGCATTTCTAGTTTTGTTTTCGGTCAGTTTATATGCGACCTTCATTTTATTTTGTTAAGTAACAACCAATCAAAACTGATAACATCTTAATACACTTTTATATACTAATAAACAAAGCTCAGATAAAAAAGGAAAGGAAAAGTATAGATACCAGTTATACAGGTTTCAGAGCTAAGTGAATGTGCCCAAATGTGCCTGATAACTTTAATACCTTTAAATGATCCATTAAAAAAATGAAGATTGTCTCAGCTGCAGTTGTGGTACTGATCTTGATTTGTTTTGTTTCAATATGCTTAATTTAAACAGATCAAAAATAGTTTTTTAATTTCTTTTTATTAATTAATAAAAGCCCATTAAGCCCACAGGAGCACTTTTGGCAGATTTTAAGGAAGCAGACAACATGCCTTTAGTCACTGTCTACCAAGGACCAAGCATGTTACTACAAAGATTTTTTCCTTTTAAAGTCTTAGTCACACTTGGTGGTGCAATTTCCAAAAATCTGTATTCCCTAAAGCACTTTTAACACAGGCTTGGCCTATTTTGAATAAAATGTCACCTTAACCTATTAAATAAACTTATACTTATAATGTTATAATGACTTATAACAGGGATGGGCAACTTCCATGATGGAGAGGGCCACATTTTTTTCAGCATGACCATTGGAGGGCCACATGACCTCGCACTTCAAATAATTGAATATGAAAAACGCTACAAATGATTTTCAATAAGAACAAATTTTATATGAATTTATATCTGTATGTTTACAGCACCAACATTTATCAACAACTATTTTCTGCATATTAATGCATTTTAATACGGCAAAAGACAAACCGTTTGCTTAAAAAAAGTGCAAAAAGGAAGTCCTTCATATCAAAGAACAAAAAGTTTGCTTAAAAAACTGATTGCAAATACAGTAGTTCCTCTGTGTAAAATAAGTTCATTATAACAAGTCCTTCATAAGCAACAAGGACAAAACATTTGCTCATAAAAGTGCAAAAGGCATTTGAACTCATTTATAACAAAGAACAAAAAAGATTTAAAAACTGATTGCAAATAGCTCATTCAATAATAGCAGAAAACTAGACCACAGAGGCCCAACATTTATTGAAGCTAATGAGAGAGCTGTGGTTTGGCCTGCTGGCTCACAATGGACTGGATGTCAATGTCAATTTTCGTGGTTGTTTCGTGGTTTGGCAGCGGTCAAAAGTAGAATTACGTTTTTTTTTTTTTTTTTTAAATTATGAAATTATGAAATTATTTTTGATCTATTCGCGGGCCGCACTGAGTGATGACGAGGGCCGTGTGCGGCCCCCGGGCCGCCAGTTGCCCATCCCTGACTTATAATGTGTGGACAAAATTGTATTGTGTCCAAGTTATTTAATTTTAGTTTTGGAAACAAAAAACAATATATAAGCTAGTGGTGAAAGAGCTATCCTAAAAATAATGTCCACACACATTTCATTCCCTTGTTGTGATGTCAGCGCTGCACTTAAATCTCTCATCATCAATCCTGGCTCACAATGTTTTCAATATAAATTCCTAAATATATTAAATATAGATTTTAGAACTGTAAAAAAAGAGAAC
Source organism: Astyanax mexicanus (assembly GCF_023375975.1). Taxonomy (NCBI): domain Eukaryota; kingdom Metazoa; phylum Chordata; class Actinopteri; order Characiformes; family Acestrorhamphidae; genus Astyanax; species Astyanax mexicanus. Next base: position 101,386,590 of record NC_064408.1, read on the forward strand.
TGTGAAATATTTATTTTGGCCGAACCAGTTCCCATTTCAAGAAAACATAAATACCTGTTTTATGCTATCAACAATTTTGCCAGTGATTTTAGACAGACAGGCAGACAGACACACTGGCACACTTTATCCTTTTGCGGGAGAATATGGGAAAATATTCTTACTAAGTTGAAAAATAACAGCGGGAAAATTCTGAGAAAAAGAAGGAGACTGTAAATTGTACCCTGGCATCAGCCATTTTAATGGACTCCATATGCCATCTGTTAACACTAACAGGTACAAAACAAGGCCGAAATGGCGCTGTAATAATTTCCCATGTACTCACAAGGGTGCACAATCCGACCTTGAGTAAATGCAGAATTAAGTACAGTAATGGCTGCAGCAGTAGTGCTGAGGGCAAAAGCAGAAGCCGTTCAGTGTCTCTGAAGCACATGACAGGTAGGAATATATAAAGGTGGAAAGACTCAGGTCAATAAAAGCGTTTTTATTCTACCTCCTGTTCAAACACGACCTGTTCCTGAGGCGCTGAGTAATGGCGAGGTCAGAGCGTGGGTGTGGTGGGTGGCCTGAGTTTACCTGAATAAATGAGTAATACCTAAATGATCCTGGACACTCATAAATGGGTGCTTACCTCATCCCACTCCAGGATGTAGCTGGTGATTTTTGAGCCATTATCGACGGGTGGCTGAAATGAGACATGTGCTAATTAAGACTTAGCATTAAAAATAAGACTTGCAAATAAAGTGAATTTGCTGCAGCTGCGTGTGTGTTCCAACTATCCTGACGCTGGCACTACCTTCCACTGTAGAGTCAAGGAGCTCTTGGTGCGGTGGGAGAGTCGCGGGGGTAGGGGGGTCTCCGGAGGGGCGCTGTGGGTAGTAAACGCCCTCACCTCTGAATGGGGACCCTTCACAGAGTTACACACTGCGCTTACTCTGCAACACATACACAGAGGTAAGGTAAGGTCTACATTGGCAAATTTTCCTTGATTTTTGTTTTTGAAACTAAGTTACAAACCAGCCTGTCTTGAACTTATGATGGTTGGGGTGTCACAAACTAACACACTTACATACACCTCCTATTAAATATACAGTACTTACTTATGTATACATAGAGGTATACATACTTAAAATGTTCATATAAATGGCTGGGTTATAAAGATACAACCAACAACCAGTCCAAACAACTATCACCTATGGGATTAGTATTTTACTGCTGTAGGGTAAAATGTAACACATAAAAACAAGTGCTTCTCTTGTAAGACACATCTTTTACATAAGGTCACTTTATATTAAAAGAATACAGGTGGATGTTTTGAAAAAGAGGCAATCAGATTAAACAGAAATAGAAGTGGACCAGACTTATAAGCAGACGTTCACATTTAAGCACTGCAGAACAATCTTTCCACAGGAAATAAAAGCCATTAAAATAGAAGACAGTCTCTGAGAAAGGCAGGAGTTTCTGAGTTCTTACCTAACATGATAGTCTGTAGCAGGTCTCAGATCAGTGAGAGTATACTGCAGCTCTTCTCCACTGAAAAAAACAGAATAAGGCCATACTGAGTGAAAGTACAAATGAGATTTCCTTTGATAGCGTCTATAAATGTTTTATAAATGTACCAAAATATCTATCAAATGAAACAAAACAGATTCCAATAATGTTTAGCCCAGTGTTTTAAAAACATGAGCAACCACTGACTATCTGTCTTTAGGGGATCGTCAAAACTAATCAGGACCAAAATCTGAATCCAGCATTTTCTGAAAACTTCAAAGCAAGTACCCAGGAGATAAACTCATTCTTTACCTGTAGACGACTTTGTATTTCCCATCGCAGCTCTTATCAGCGAGAAGCAGCTCGTAGCTACAGGACTGTGGAGCTCCATCAGTCTGCCCCCGGCCAGATGCCCCCACCTGTGTGGCTCGGGACCAGGACACCAGCGCAGAGTGAGCCTGAACCTTACACACCTGAGGAAATAAAAACATCACACACTGTATTAAGCTATGTAATGTATTTCTAGATACAGATAGGATAGGGGGACATTGAATAGATCTCCAGCAGAATCATATTAGGTCGTATTGCAGTTTTTTCTCTAAAGGTAGATGATAGATGATTAAAACTGCACTCCTGCTGTAAATGTGTGGTTAAGAATGCACTGCAAAGGTAAACGTAATGAGCTTGTAATTGTAAGCAAGACAAAAAATACCTTTAGATTAATAAACTTATTTAATGATAAAAAAAGTGTGTAAACAGAAAAATCACTGAACTGAACAAGAATCCGTCCCTCCAGGACCAGAATTCGCCAGCCATGGTAGAGGTGGATAATAAAAGGCAGATTTAATTGCAATAGTTTCACATTTTTTAGGAACTGAGCCATCTATTGCCTATCCACTATTGCCATCTTTAATGACCACTGTTCTTCACAGAAACCCTAGCTTAATACAAATCTAATTTGATTTGATTAAAATCATTATTTTTCATAAAAGGTCACGCTGTAAATCCATATACCAGAAGTTGCAGCTAATCTGGAGATTAGATTTTTAAAAGGTCAACAGCATCTCATTATGTGTTTCTGAGAGCAATTTTATATAGTGTGCTCAAGCTTGCGCATGAGCAGTGTACATGTTCTAATGTTCCTTTTAATTATTTTTTTAAACATTTATATTTCTGACCTGATGGATGAGGTGCACAAACAGGCTGTGCCTTTCTCATTAAGGCAGTGCACATGTTGTCAGTCACATGAGCGCTTACAGCATAATGATATATGAACTGTTCCTCATATTGCAGGGCAGTGTTTCTTTCATAACACAGATAAGAGCTTGAGGCTGAGGTGATCAATTCCATAATTGAAGAACAGTAGCCGTTGGGAAGAGTCTGGTGCATCAGTCTCAAAGAGATAGTGAAGAGAATGGATTGGAGGTTTGAGATTGTGATTGTGACCCACCTAAAAACGTGACCAGTTAGTTATAAAGAGAAATGAGGATGAATTCGGCAGAACAAATGACTTCTTTGAACGGAAAAAACAAAAGTCAGCTTTGCTGCCAAATGCCATGGCAACAATATTGCATGACCAGTCATTTTGAAAAAGGACAGAATATTAACTAATTGGCAAGGGTAACATGACAAAAGCAAACAAATCAAAACAGCGCTCTGGAAAACACTGGGACTTTCACCCTAATTAGCAATCAAGGCTGTCCTGACATCCTAAAACCCTCTTGAACAGCTTTTTTAAGAAGGAATGATTAAAATGCTCTTCATGCGATTATTAAGACGTAGCTGGTAAAGTAGGTTCTGGTGTTGTGTTTCTGGTTTGACTTGCAAAACTCTTGATTTATGAGAGACTCAGTGAGAGCCAAATACTGTCAACTACGGTATTCCACAGGGCTTAATACTTGGGCCATTTAGATCTATTTAGAATTCAGTGTTGCTTGAGCCACCACATGCATGCTAATGGCATACAAATTTGCATTTGCACAATGGCTGATATTTCATTCACTTTGAATACACATAAGGAAACACACTGGATATGGATATATTTCTTAATCACTAAGAAATACAAGCACTAATAAAATAAAGTCATTATGATTTGCATCAAGCCATTTACTGACACTCTTTGCAATGTTTTCCTGTCTATTGACGCTGTTAATATTTCACCACTCGCACAGATGCTACTTTGGATACACCACTTTAGGGTAGTGTTTCTTAAAGGAGAATCCTGCAGGAAATGAGAGCGAGCGTGTGAATTAGCTACAGCAGTCCAATTTCAATACACCACAGAGAGTAGGTTGCCCAGGTTGCCAAGTTGAGAAGGCTGAATCTACACAATCCAGTGTGAGACGAGTTCAGTAACTTCTACCATGGCAAGCAACATCGAGTCATACTCTGTAAGTTAATCAGCTAATAAATACGATTGTAGTGTTTTTATTGTTTGCACATTATAAAACGTCTTTTGTGAACTTTATCCACAGTTAGCTAACCTAGTTTTGCTATCTTCCATGCTACAGCACCGCTCGCTCGCTGCTGAGTATTGACAACCTTGGGGGTGGAGTTAACTTTGGGGAATGAGCAGCAGGCGGAGTCAGAGGCCAAAACAATCACAGATACCCGCAACGGACTGCGCACTTCAAATAGGAACCTACTGGCTGAAGCCCTGCTGACAAGAGCTGCCAGTGCTTTAACTCAACATGTTTCCTTAATACCTGATGATACATCCTGCTCATTTTATCATTTACTACTGAAAACAAATTCCTTATTGATCCTTTAAACTAATTAATCCTGATCCCAGAGACATTTACTGCTTTCCTTTCTCCCAGTGCACCTGATTTAGCATATCAGCTGACTAAGTAGCCCTATTAAAGTTTCAGGGGATGTGTTAATGCAGGCAAACCACTAAGATGTGCAGTTTAGGTTGTTTCCAGGACCAGGATAATGCTACCTATATATAGGAAATATAACCTGTATTCAATAATATTTTATATTTGTAGATGTTTATACATCTGAGCCATATTTATGACAGTTACTATACGCTATTTCTTTGTAGGCCCTCTATAATTGAACTAAATACAGCTCAGACAACAGTGAAATATTTTTTTAATTATTTGTCTTATAATTAGCCACTGTTCTCTGTTCTCGCTATAAACTGCCCATATCACTATAGATTACCACAAAACACACACACACATATATGTATATATATATATATATATATATATATATATATATATATATATATATATATATATATATATATATATATATATAGGTATATCTTACCAAACAAATTCCTTTGACAGATAAACTCACGCAAAAGCATAAACACAAAGCAGTATTTCTCTCCACAGACCCTACTGAGAAGCTCTTGACATTTCAAACCTGCTCCTCACACCTTCAAGCAGAATCATTAACTGCAACTCTAATCAATTAAGGCGCTAATGAAACTGCTTAGGCTCTTAAATAAACATGTGTGTGTGTGATTAAGTGTGTCCTTGTGCTGAAGAGATAGAGATGAAGTAAATAAATCAGAAGACACTGTGCACAGCTGTAAGCACAGCGCTGCTGCCCCCTAGTGGGGGGAAAACTCCACTACAATAATGTGTAGTCACGATTAAGGAAATCTAAAAACAATTTCGGATTTTCCCATTAAAACAACACATCTGTAAAATTATAAAACTGAGATTATAGTTGCCACCCACCTGTGGCTTGTCCATTCCTGATGGTACATCCTGGTCTCTTCTTGTGTCCAAAACAGGATCTGCACAAAAGAGATGATAAAAACATGAGGTACTGTTTGTACGGATAAATAATGTGAATTTGAATCATAGTGTCTTTGCTTTGTTCTTAGCTTTGTCAGCACCATGTCATCAGTTCATTTCAACTGTTCTCCATCTATATAAGTGGCCAGAACCTCAGTGTAGGAAAAAACAAGCTCTTACTTCATCTGTTAATAAACTCACTGGTACACATAAGCGGCCTACGCATTTTTTGCCACAATTTTTGTGAGGTGTCTCTCAGTAAAAATACCAGTTTTATAATGTTATATAAAAATGATCAATTAGAAGTAATTAACAATACAAAATGAATGCAGCTGATTAATGCACCACTTCAAAACAGATCAATCGATGAATCACGATGCGTCTGTACACACAGGACTGTTTGTCCACTATTTGTCCAGAACGGACAGAACTCCCGTAATCAAACTACTAGGGACATGACTACCCTGAAATAAAGTTTTCTAAAAAGCTATCAGGCTATTTATAGTGAGCATCTCTGTGACTGTTGTAGAAACTGTGAATCATCAGAGGTCAGCAGTAGAGGGGGAATAGAGAGATCTGGGGGAAGAGTGACAGGCTGATGGATGGAGCTGCCGTCATGTACCCAGGCAGCACTGTGGAAGGTAAGGGGGATTTGTGGCGAAGCAAGTTCATAGGTTCCTCTCCTACTGGGCCCAAGGGGGTCCCACTATGAGTCACCACTGTGATGAAGTCATGGTAGCCTGGCCTTAACATGACCTTTATGTGGCCAACTTTTTCCCCTCTAAGATGCTGGTGGAGGCAGAAAGTGGGATTACTCAATATCCTTTCACTGGTCATTTTTTTATGGTGGAAAAAAACATTAAGCTTCTGTTCCACGTAAAGACTAAGACATGTGAATGATCTAAATTAGTGAGCTGCTCATTTAACAAGCACACATAAGTGTTAAGCAAACAAATCTACAATGCTAACAGTGTTGAATCTAGCAACATCAGCTATGAATTAGCATAGTCACAAAGTTAGATAGGGGGTTAGATAGGCCATTAAAAGAGACCATGTATGCAATACTACAGACAAGAAACTAGAAAATACACTGACTGACATGCCACATATCCTTAAACAGGAACTAGTATCATGTTCCATGGAAGTTAAGGCTAAAAACGCTGCACTGATCTGCAGGATATGCGTGTGGGCCTTTTTCTGCATTTAATGTGGATGTGATTTCTGCCAGACTTGCTTATGTGTTAACACAGGAATTAAAGCCAGTTACATTTACTTCATTATTACCCACTGCTCAAATGCTAGTACATGGCCTGAGCATCAGAACTCGGTCCAGCATTTAACCTCACAAGATAACATCTTACACATTATACAGGTGTGTGCATTCCCAAGCCATCCCATGAGATAACACTTAATGGTCAATATTCATACTGCTATCCCATGACTTTTGGCATGTCAGTCAAAAATCAAATCAACACTGAAGACAAAGTCTGAAGACAACCAATAGTACAAAAAGCAGTTACTTAGTATTATTAATGATAACATTGACAATTTAAAAACTTTATATATTTTGGTCGTTCATTTACTTTTCTACGGTGGCCGAGAAAGCCCAACGCAGTGCAAATTGAAAAGCGCTGCAAAAGCACAAAACACATCCATCAAAATTACAACACAGGCGCAGCAACTAGAAAAACGCGCTGCAACTAGAAAAACGCGCTGCAAATAGAACCACAACACAACGGAAGTGAGTCACAACACAACGGAATTTTCCCGGGGGACCTTAAAAGATACTGTACCAGCTAAGCTGCGTCTTCAGTAACGTCTCGGACTTCACTATGTGTACAAAGGACAATACGTGGCAAACAAGGCGTTTTGTGAAGCAGAACTTTTAATAATATGCACACAACCGTGGTAATCACAGGTAATAAACATAACTTACTTTTCAGAAGCTTGTTTGCCACTTATTGTCCTTTGTATACAGCTGGTACAGCATCTTTTAAGGTCCCCCGGGAAAATTCCGTTGTGTTGTGACTCACTTCCGTTGTGTTGTGGTTCTATTTGCAGCGCGTTTTTCTATTTGCAGCGCGTTTTTCTTTTTGCAGCGCGTTTTTCTATTTGCTGCGCCTGTGTTGTAATTTTGATGGATGTGTTTTGTGCTTTTGCAGCGCTTTTCAATTTGCACTGCGCTGGGCTTTCTCGGCCACCGTACTTTTCCCCACCCAGTGTAAACTAATGAGCTAACGACTCCACCTGAAGTTGGAAAAGAAAAAGAGCAAAACAGCTAAAACAGAGGTGTCCCACATAAAGCCACCTCTACCAAAAGTTCTAATCCACTGTATTATATTCATTTAGAACCCATATTCTCAATGGCAACACTATTTTCTAATCTAGCTTAGGTCAGTTAGCTGACATGAAACATAAAACCTGGACACTGTTCATGAACAGGTTTTCATATTATAGCTCTGATAGAGGCATATCAAGCTAAGGCATTATGAGGCTCTTTTATCTTTTAACAGAGAAAATTTCATTTAGTATCGTTTCCAATAGCACACTTTACCACAAATAAGATAATTACATATCATTCTTTCTTATAAAACTAAGGATTACATTATTTTCTTGTGTCTTTCACGAAAAGTGGACACCATGCTTTGTTTGCTGAGAAAAAAAATGTTCCATCCCACCTGATCCTGAACTGAAAATGATAGGCAAGTTTGACACACTAAAGAAAAAATCCATACAATTAAGCCCTTTAAAGCAAGGAAAAAGAAATCTGGCTTAGATTTACACGGAAGCAAAGCATGCGTGGTCAAGGACCTTAGAGGAAAACATCCTGGTGTGGATTACGAAGAACACTAAAGCAGCAGCACATAGCCAGAACACAGCAGCTTTACCTTTCTCTGGGCATTTTAGAATTGTGCGTAGGTTTAACCCTCTCAGACACGTCCGAGGTATGTCCAAATTTCACATACCGATACTGAAAAATCTTGCTGCACATGCCTATATTCAGCTCAAACCCAGCAACAGTAATGTGAGAGCAGTAAGAAAGTCTTGTGTAGGTAACCTAATGTAGGTTATGTTTAAATCAACTTTAAACATAAACTTTATTTATAATATTATGTTATGTGACAAATGATTTTATTGCAGTTGTAAATTAGTTAGTTAGTAAAAGACCCTACATTTACCTAAATAATGCAAAATATTCTGAATTTTATATTGAAAATTAAAAGATAAGGAAAATAGAATTAAATCAAATGGTCTACTGGAAGTACCTGTAAACTTGCCATTTTGGTTTGGTTTTTGCCCAACAGAGGCAAATGTCTTGTCAATTTATATGCATACAACTATAATAATAGATATGATATGCAAAAAAAATAATAATAAATTGACTGAAATCTTTGGAATTGACAAAAACGTAGATTCTGACATACGCCTGTCACGATAAGAATTTTTTGCAAACAAAATTTTGTCTCAGAAATGATTGCGATAAACGATATTGTTGGCATTTTTAGACCACTAATTTGGCACTTATACAATGATAATACAATACTGTAACAAAGAAATTAACCCTTTTAAAGACACTAAACTTTCGATTCCTGTTCACACACCTAATTTTGGAACCACACCAAATTTTGTTATGTTTCTTTAAGTTAGTTTTGGGTGTTGATGGAGGGCATTTTTCCTAATAAAGGTAATTTTTTTTTTTAGTTTTTACTTAATTCACTCTCAGTGTCTGTGTCTCTCTGTGCCTCATGGTGGTCTCCAAGGCTGCAGTGGATGTGAGCTCAAACTACAGACATTCAGGGAGTCAGGCTTCACCCCACAGACACACACACACACACACATATTAAAGATCAGAACCACACTGACCTGTGCGTCTCCGCAAGATCGGCCCTCCTCCCTGCTTGTTCTAATTTGCCGTCTTTTCATAGCTTTTCTGTGTTGCAATGCGCTCTGGCCCTGTGCGGCCACACAGACAGGAAGTGGTCTGCATCTCGTTACGGACTAGGCCAGACTACAGGCGCTCACGGGCCGCCAGACATGAGAACCAGAGAGCGGAAAAAGAACAAAGCGTAGAGGAGGTGAAGACGGTGAGATAAGACAGAAATAAGGGGAGGAGGTAAATAAGAGCCAGAGGCTGAGGTCTTCAGAGGAACAGTGTGAGTGAGGAAAGGGAGGAAGTGAAGGATGCATGTGTTCTACTGAGAGGTACAAGTTTAGGTCAAGTTTAAAAATTTAAACCAATGCCTTGAGCTAATTAGCAAATGCAATTCACACAATTTTATAACAGGACATCAGTAAAATACATAAAAGATTTGCATTGTATAACAAATCTCAGCATAAATGCCTGCAATGGGAGTAACTGCTTGACTTACACACCCAATTATTTTTCTATTATATATTTATAACTGCCTTACATAAATAATAAAAAAATTAGTTTGAGCTGTCGAAGGGGTTCAACCCCGATACATCCTTTACCTTACCTGAACTTTTCACAGACTTAAATGACGTGTCTAACCTATGGTATCTGTGCCATGCAAAACAAAATGTCCATCAGAAATATTTATATATATATAAATATTAATATTTATATAACCTGAGGTTATTTTTACAGCTTGTTTTACAGAAGGTAAAAGCTGCCAGAATCTTTACTGACTTGGGATTACCCAGACTGTAAAAATGACTGACTCTGGCACACTCTGGTAAGACTGAAATCACTGATAAAATGACATTACCCATCTCCCCAGGAAAAAATATTCATATCCTAATAGAGCTTAAGAAGAGATTTTAATGGGAATGTTAAAGACTTTAGATAGCTGCTACTACAGTTAATATATGACATTTGTATTTTTGTGTAGTGGTTATGGATGCACACATTATTTGGCAACCCAACTTATTTGGCCAAAAATGTTAACACTTTCGGTGTGCGAAAAGACTGAATGATTTATACTAAACAATTATGTTTTTGCTGAGATGTTAAAATGTTCTGTGTTTAATAAATACGTTATAAAATTGTAAATGTTGTAATTGCTTCTTCTTTGAACAACAAGACAACAATACATGTAAGCTATTTGATTTATGCCGTTTTTAAAAAGCGGGAGAAAAATGCACAAATTCAGTATTCAGCATTTGGGCAAATGTTTAGTTTTGTTTAGTTTTGTTTCAGTTTCTGACAAAATTGTCCATTTCAGTGCATCCCTAGTCATGGTCCAATGCATGGTTCTCTCCACAGTCATGCCAGGCTATTCAAAATGCTTCGATCATTTTGTCTGAAGTTGAATGAAGTCAGAGCGTAATTCTGGATGACCTGTTATTGTTCTCAGCTCATGTTTCAAGCCTGACATGGTCAACCAGGTTTCTCCTTTACAACATCTGGAAGATTCAACCCTTGCTTTCTAGGGAGGCCACCCAGCTGCTTGTTCAGTCTCTTGTCATCTCAAAGCTTGACCACTGCAACTCTCTCCTGGTGGGTCTTCATATACATGCCATCACGCCCTCGCAGCTGATCCAGAATTCACCACCACAATTCATCTTCAACCTTCTTGAGTTCAGTCATGTGACTCCACTGCTGTGTTCTCTTCACTGGTTTCCTGTGGCCATCTGCTTCAGATTTAAAACCCTAAGATCGCCTACAAAGCCTTGGGCTGATCTGCTCCTCCCTACCTGATGGCATTGGTCAAAGCTTGATCTGTAAACCTAGAGCTTTGAGTACTTTAGAGTTTTGAGTACTTTCAGAAGACAAGCTTAAATACTTTTTTTCCGACTTGAACCATATGGTAGATTGAATTTCCGATGGCTTTTTAAACAACAGAGACACTTGAATGTTTATTTTGAGAAGCACTTTAGATCAGCAGCCAGTATTTTTCAAAGGATTTGTTTTACTCTAACCTACAGTATATGGACAAAAGTATTGGGACACCTGCTCATTCATTCATCTTTTAAAATCAAAGAATTAAAACGGAATATATTTTGCTGTTGTTGTTTCTATTTGGTCTAAACTGTCCAGGGTAGGAGTGGGCGATATGGCTCTAAAATAATATCACGATATTTCAGGGTATTTTTGCGATAACGATATACTTGGCGATATAGGAAAAAACGAAAATAATTCATTCATTTTAGGAATATAGTATAATAGTATAACAGAATAATCATAATGTGGCAAAATAAATAATATAGCATAAAATAATATAATGCAGCAAATAATATTGCAGAATATTTAGTGCATGCATATAAACTGCAAACTAAAACAATTATACAGTAAATACACATAAAGCTTCACAGTCAATAATAGACTACTTTAAAGACAGAACAGCCCTATTATCACGATATGGATTTTTAATATCATGATATTTCTGTGTCATGTTATATTGTATACGATATAATGCCCACCCCTAGTCCAGGGAAGGATTTCTATTAGATTGTGAAGCATTAGTGGGGTCAGGATTTTGGAGGATCAATACCCTACCTCATCCTCACTGGGCACCATCATATTAGAGAACACAGTTCCGCTGCTCCACAGCTCAATCCTTAATGGCAGAGTCCTATTCTATTGCCAAAAGTTTTCCACAAGGACTAGACAAGCTGTGTGTGTGTGTGCATTTGCACACCCATGTAAATAGAATAGGTGTCCACAAATATTTGGACATGCAGTGTATTTATATGAAGAATGGCAGTGATCTCTCTGTATAAATATATGGCCTTCAGAACTGTACATATCCAGCAGGGGATGCTCTTAGGTGCACCCTTGCTTTACAAGGTCATGACCATCGTGCATCCTGTACATGTGTGCATAACGTGTGTGAACGTGCATGTCAGACCAATGACAAAAAGCTGACACAAAAACTTTAAAGCGAAAGGCTTAAAAGTGCAACTCCCTAGAATTCACAGCCATGAGACTATAAAGTAAGCAGGTGTGGAGGAGGTCTGAATCAGCAGCTCAGCTGTTCTCACTTCAGACCTACTAATAGACCCTCACCTCACCCTCATGAAGACATGCTGAAACAGCCCTCAGCTCCCTTCAGGCATGCACTGACAAAGAACACAGTCTGAGACTGGTAACTACAATTGTAACATGTGCTACAACTAAAAGTAAGGAGACAACCTCCTAATACATGTGTACACACACACTGGGTGGTTTGAATTTCCTCAGGGATCTGAAACCGTCGCTATGAACCACATTACATTGGAACAAAAGTCCTACACACAACACACACATAAATACTTATACTACACGCCCAAGTATCATTAGCACTTTATGTATGATATGGATTATATACAGTTTTTGATAAGAACTTTCTACAACTGTACTTTTTTATGATTACATGGCATTAATAGCGTGTACTACATTAATGAGTGCAGTCATTGGGTAATACATAACAATGGGTACTACTCTTATGGGTGCTGAAATATTTTAAGTACAACATTATTATGGTTCCCAAAATTAAATACAAAAAAGCCATAGCCATAATACTGCACTCCTAAGAGACACACACATAAAGTCTCTCTAACCTCAATCACCGAGATCTACACCACACGCTGCATCCGCAAAGCCATCCGGCAGAAGATACAGGAGCATCCAAGCCTCCACTACTAGACTCTGCAACAGCTTCATCCACCAGGCAGTCAGACTCCTCAACACACAGAGACAGAGCTGAACCCCAAATAAATGTTATTATTATCCTTATACTTGTAGGTACTATAAATGTATAAGTACTACACTATTAGCATAAGTACAATATTCTTGTTGTTTTAGGTACCTTCCTATTATAATTGTTACATTCCTATGTTACCTATAGGTACTATATTGTCTATACTATAGTACATTATGATAACTATTTTATGAACTATATTCTTAGGTTACTTGCAGGTACTAAACCATTATAATCACTATCTATAGTGACTAAATTATTATTGGCTGTTTTCTTATGCCACCTATTAGTACTCTACTATTATGAACAATTATTACATAACATAATAATTAACAGTTATAATGGCAACTATAATATTAACAGTTCTATTTCTCAAAATTGAACTATACCCATAAGCATACCTGTTGATATTAGAAGCCATAATACTATAGAACCAGCTGTATCCAATTATAAATAATAATTCCTTTTTACTTTTAGCTATCTTTTTAACCACAGCTCTGTACACCAGCTATCTCTCTAATTTTGGAAGTATGACGTACGCTGGCGTATTGTGTCTTGTTTTGGTTTTTAATTATTGTGAACAAACTTCACGCAAATCAAGGTTGCAGAACCGGTGTGGAGGATATAACCTTCCTGCTGCTGTTTTGTCTGTTTGCATTCCACCAGCAGCCATGAAGAGTGACGACAGCAGCAGGGTTTGAGCATGCAGTGCGCACGACTAAGACATGAAGTGGAATGAACGAGTGCGCACTCGGTCTGAACACGACTCCATATCATGGGCACACGAGTTAACCATGACGTGAAGAGAGTGAGTGCTGTCAGTCTGAACACAACTCCACCAGTGTGTGAATGTGCATCCTGATAGACTGGTCTTTGGTTGAGAAGACACATTCTGCACAGACAGTGCTAAAGCCTTCAACTCACAATACATTAACAAGCAAGCACAAGCATACTGATACACAATACAATCAGATGCTTAATGAACAGCTCTCTGAACTCTGTTATTCAATGTTATACGAATTCTTTAGAAAATGATTCAGCAAGCGAGCAGGTGTGCAGGATTCATCAGCTCACGAGACTTGCAGGAACAGACCACAGTTCCCTCACATTTTCAGTCACGTTAGATATTTTGGTGCAATTCAAAATTCTTTAAGGAATAACTTAAAAATGAGTTGGAGTTTGGGGCAGCTTCATAGGAGCATCAAGCTGAAATCCCCACACAAGAAAAGATACGGGAGAAAAAGGGGTAAGATGGAGAAAGGAGGAAGATGGGCAGGAGGAGGGTGTGAAGTTGTTAGAGATAGGTAGGAAGTGAGGGCTTATATAGGGTGGAGAGTGGGAGGAGTAATGGCGTTTTTAACCATTAAAATGTTTTAATTACATCAAATAATATTGTCTAATGTAAAAAAGGATATATGTGCTCAGTATTACTTACCTCCATTTACTCAACAAATACACTGCACACTTAAAGGTACTGTATACAATTTTAATCAAATACACTCTAGAATTGGGAAAACAGTCTTTACAGTTCCTCTCTCTCTCTCTCTCTCTCTCTCTGCTCTGTTTCTGCACTGGCAAAAAAATCTACTAAATTAATTAATTTAATCATACTCAAACCTGACTTGGACCACAAAGCACGATTTCAGCCAATCAAAACAGGGGGGCATTCATGCTTGTGCCCAGGACAGGGATTGGAGGGAAAGAGGACAAAGAAGGCAAAGAAGAGTTTTGATGGTGGAGAAAGGTCCAAATGTTGAAAAACATGAAAACGGATGAGGCTGTTTCTCTTTTTATGCCCAATAGAGTGGTAAAACTGGCTATTTTTTGCAGATTCACAGGAATATATCAGTATTGAATTGTACCATTTGACAATGTTTAGCAAAAACAATTGCAGTAAGCTAAATGAAAATGTGCAGAAATTTGAGGGGGAAGAGCTTTTGAAGAACCTGTTAAGTTTAAATTATGGTTTTCCATACAGTACATTTAAAAACAATGCTTTAATCGATCAATGCCATTGTTTCCATAAAGAACTATGTCTGTATTAAAAATATCTGAGTGTGAAGAACCTTTACACTGGTGAAAAAAAATGCAACACTATGTCTAATATTACCCTTATTTTCGAAATCAGCTCTGACCGACATGTTTCTCTTCAAATCTCACTTCTGCAGTTATCTATGGTCCACTAACATCTGTGTTATCGTGCAGGGAGGATCTGCTCACCTTGCTGGTCACTCTCTGTGTGTTTGGGGCTTCCTCTGGCCCTCCTCTCAGTCCGTTTGTTCCCGGGGCTTCCTCCTCCTCCCCCTGTGGCTGCGGTGCCGCTGTGGTTCTTGCTGTAGCCGTTTGGAGTGGAGTTGCAGGCCGAGCCGTTTTTGTAGCTGGACGATGGGGGCGTGCTGACCCTGGATAGACTCTGCCTTTCAGTCGGACGCTCCTTCGGCTTCTTTGGCTGAGGCTTGCAGTACTCTTCCCGACCCAGGAACGTGGACATGTTGTATAAAGGAATGATCTCTGGGAGATGAAGAGACACAGTTTCATTAGAATACACTCTCATGCAGAGGGGTTTACTAAACCAGCACGGATGAGTGTCACTAGTTAAGTACACTAGGTTTAACTATACTTAAAGTACAGTACTATTATATAATTTGATGCTGTAGTCAAAGTACTATAAATTTGTCGGTTTGATTCATACAGTAATAACTAACACAATTTAGAATATATTATTTTCAAACTGTATTTTTAAATGCCTTTCTTCTAAAGTTTTAATTTCTATGTACATTGAAACACTTTTAAAACAAGGCATATCTGGATATTAAACTTTTAACTTCATCCTTGAAGTTTGACAGCTTTCTTCCTCTAATTTGACATCATCAATATCTAGGCAGATTTGTGCTATGTTGCTTTGAGGGGGGCTAAACAGGCTTACCCTCTGGGTAGATTGGGGGCAGGCGATGTTGGTAGTACTGGTGTGGGGGCACGTCTCCGGGGCTGGCGGGAGGGTAGTAGGCCGTGTGTGAAGTTGGGATGAAGTGGGGGTGTGTCATGTACGGTGGGGGCAGGTGGTGGGTAGGGGAGATTGCAGGGGAGTAACTTGGGGGGTAACATTCGGAGTGAGGGGTGACCACAACTCGCCGAACCCCAGTGGTGTCCTCCAGAACCTGAAGACACACAAAACAACAAACACATGTGGTTGGGACTGCAATGCATGTATTGTGGAAAAAAGAAACCCAAAGCTTGACTTCAGGGCCCAGTGCCTCTGATGATAGCCATTAGTGTGCCTGCCATCGAACAAAGGAGAGAGCCTTCAGTTCCAGCATACCAGACATCTCTGAGTCCGACCACAACCATGCAGTGCCACTTTCAACACTAATCCAGAATGAAAACAAAACAAGGGCACGCTAACAGAACTGTGACCAAATGGATTCCAGTGGATGTGAGAGAGAGCCGCCGTTCGAGGCAGGGTTCACAGGAGACTTAGAACAACAATGGGAACCGTGCTGACACAAGGATCATCATGGGTTAAAAGGTGAGACTTTTGGCATCAGTGCCAAAAAAAGGTTTACCCGTGTCTTATAGGCTAAGCTAGGTTCTGACTGAGGGAACCCTGCAGAGCTCCCTGGGGCATTATACATTAGGCTGGGGTTCTATATTAATTACAGTCACATGAGTGAGCTTTGATGCCTTATGCAACCTGCTGTGGGAAGGACAGGGGGTTTAATTCATTATGTCCACATCTCGCACTCCGATCGTTCGCCTTTTCTGACCTTTTGGTTGAAATGCCAGCATAGCTGACCTTTACCTAACTGCGGCCTGACGTAGCCTCCTTCAAAACGGCAGGACAATTTTACAGCCTGAGTTTGGTGTGTGTTTGGTGTATTTGTTAGAGAGTGAAAGGGTTGTGTATTAGACAAACATGTCCTGTCAGGGCTGATTTTCTATTTGCCTGCGAGGCTGAAATCACATCCTATTGTGCAAGTCATACTGGACCACCCGAACTCATTGCCTTAGTTAATTTTGCCTGCGTTACCTGGGAGATGTAGCCTGGGGGCACGTGAATGGGAGGGATGGAGCCGTTCGGTGACATCATGGGAACTTCTGCAGGCCCTGAGAGAAACGAGGAAAAAAAGATGTCAATCAAACAGGCAGGAAAGGATAGGCCAAACAGTAACTCGATACCGCCTATAAAGCCCCACCCCCTCACGGTACAACACAAAGGGCAGAAAACTAAAGCAAATCCCCCGTGTTAACAGAGAGAGAACAGAGAGAGAGAGAGCAAAAAAGCAGTCATCCCTCATATCGTTTAACCCAGCTGTCATATGCTTAAGAGATAAAATTAGGCTCCGTATAGCTTAAGCTAACCGCAATACCTGATGCAGCAGAGCAGCGGCCTGCCACAGACAGGCCTCCATTCATCATCAGCAAAACCCCTTGCCATTAAAGAGATCTGGAGACCTCTCTCTCTCTCTCCCTCTCTTTCTCTCTGTGCTGATCTCCCTCTCAGGTATATCTGTTCCCATCCAGCTGAGCCCATTCAGCAGGGCTGTATCGGATACTGTGACGCTGGGTTAAACAAACAGATTGAGTCATTGTTTATGGCTTTTCGTTCTGCGTCCCGGAGCCGTAACAGAGCCGCGGGGTCCGACGGGAGCAGAGGGGGGAAGAGATGGACGCTGCTGCCGTTTACACAGCACACACAGCGCGCTCTGTCACGGCTCTCCCGGGACGTGGCCCAAGCGGACCCCGCATTCCCCCTTTTTGCCCTCCGTTTGCAGTCGGAAAGTAAGCCCGGCCCACGCCACCCCCAAAGGAGAACACACATATCTCACAGAAGACTCAGCTGCATTTCTTCCATCTTTTTCAAGCTATTCCGCAGGGATTTCATACAGATGTTCTGATTAGAGATGTTATGGGTGATATGGTGCAATACCATTTTATCATATTATGCATATCATGATATTTCTGCTGTTTTTTACATCCTCAATTCTCCAATGTTAGGACAGTATGAAAGAAACAAATTGCGCAGTATTTTTTACATTTATGTTGACCTTTATTTACTGCAGACAATATGAACCCAATGAACTCAAGATTTGTATTATTTTTGTCTGGAAACTTTAAATTTAATTTATTAATAAAAAGCATGCTACACATTCTAAACAATTTTGGACAGGGGCCATTCAGGGCTATAAATGATAGCATATGTGCTTTCAGTTGGTTGAATGTTAACAGGGGATTGTAAACATGATTTGTTTTCACATTTTGAAATCATTTGATGAATAATTGGATGATCAATAAACTAATTGAAATGCTTTTTCTTTATTGTGGTTAAATATTGGACAAATGAAAAAGGAGTGCATGTGTTTTGGTAGAACTGATTCTATCATTCAGAAAAGCTTGCAGTTGATAGGATGCATTGATGAATCTGTGTTGGTCGTTATCACTACAACTAAATAGAATTAGTAAATAAATACGTTTGAGTTGAAGCTTACTATTTACTTTCCCGTGTGCCAGTGAAAATCATTTCACCTGGCCCCTCCCCGCAAAAGGCTGCATCAATAACTCACAGCAACTTGGGCTGCATTTTTTCCGTGACCGTTCCTTCCTTTTCTGTGGGCCTTCGCCAGCTGTTTAAGACATTTCTTGGCCCCCTCCTCCCCTGTAGGGCCGTGAGGAGGCGCAGCGTGACGGCCTC
The DNA here is from genome assembly GCF_023375975.1 of Astyanax mexicanus. Taxonomy (NCBI): domain Eukaryota; kingdom Metazoa; phylum Chordata; class Actinopteri; order Characiformes; family Acestrorhamphidae; genus Astyanax; species Astyanax mexicanus. The sequence continues at coordinate 101,405,168 of NC_064408.1, forward strand.
CGGATCACTCCGCGCCTGTAAATCATGGTGTCGCACTGATGGACTTTACAGTTTCATCTCTACCGCCCTGGCCGTTGGCCCCCGGAGGACCCGCTGAGGCCCTGGCCTCTCAATAAGGCCCCTGTTTGTGCGCTCGCATGTTTGGAGCTTCAACGCGGCCTTCTTCCAGGTGGAGGAGGGCTATATGTACACAGAGATATGTGTGGTTTTGGCTTCATAGGGACGGCAGTGTGCAGGACTGGCGGCTTAAAATAACCCCACACAACAAAATCCATTCAGATTGTTCTCTGTGTTTGGAAAGGGCCTGTGCACAGGTATGCTAGAGAGAAGCCCCCGGGCCCTTCTTACACACACAGACACACACACACACATACACACACTAGAGAGAGAGAGAGAGAGAGAGAGAGGGAGTGAAAAAGAGATATGGTGGGGCAGAAAGCAGGGTGTCTTAGACTCTCCAATATGAAGAGAGGCCATTCACACAGAAAAAGAGAAAGAGAGAGAGCGAGAGAGAGAGAAAGAAAGAGAGAGAGGCACTCAACAGCTCGCCTCCCAGACACTGGGCAAACAGCAACATTCCTACCAACTCAACAGGAGGGGTAACGGGTGAAGGGAGGGGGGAGCGAGCAAAGAGAGACAGAGGGGTAGCGAGAGACTCAAACGGAGATATGTAGAAATGCAAACAGTAAAAGAAAGAGAGGATGTTTGCAAAATACTGCTGCAACTGAGGGGCAGCAGCTGAGGCGTGACCCCAGAGAGATCACTTAGAAAGGCTGTGGGATGGTTTATCATCACAATTTTTATTTTTGTGGTATTTTTCTCATATATTACAACAATATTGGACTAAGAATTTTACAGACAAATGATTGGCCTATAAAACTACATGTCTACAATCAATATGCATCAGACAAATATAGATATTATATATATATAGATAAAATGTAGCTTGTTATTGTGTCCTACTACTTATATTTAAAAGTATTCAATTTTTATTGCTTGCAACAAATCACAGGGCAAATCTACCCCCTTCAAGTACCTAAAACATAACAAAATGTATTTTAAAATTTAAACTTACAAGCTTCTTAAGATGCAAGAACCAAAAACACATACTTTAGCACACTGTCTAAACAGATGTAGTAATATCAATATTTGTCCAATTATTGAAAGGGATTACATTTAGTTAAGATTTTGTTCTTCTTAAGGCTGCAGAAATACCTTTTTATGCTAAATATAAAATAAAATTATATAATAAATATATGAATTATATACTATATAAATTATATAATATATTATATAAATTATATTATATATTTTTTATGTATTTTAAATTAATTTTTTATTTACCTTTTACACTCACCTCAACAATATATGGCATGAATTCTGTTTTATTATTAGTGGTTTCTAATACAGGTCCCAGGATTCATGCTCCAACACATCTGATTCATATGAATAACTAGGGATTACCTGCTGCAGCTGGCTGATAAAATGGTCAATTAAATGCTGTAGTAGGAGAGTGTCTAAAACACACAAAACAGGGGGTCCCCATAGGAGCCACTGCTTCAGCATGATAGTCCTAACAAACATGGTCTACTACTAATGATTGAAAAGATTGTTCCATAACAAGATATAATGTCAAACCCACTGACACCCCTCCTTTATTGTATGGAAACATGTTTGTGACATGTATATATTGCCTGAGGGCAACACCATGGCATAAACTGTTTATATTCCATTAATTATTTGGGAATTAGAGCTACAGCTATTGACCATTAAAAACTAGATATTTATGATTTCACTGATTGTAAATACAAGTAACAAATAATTGTGATGTAACATAAGATTAGCATGCAGAACATGTACTGTAGCAGCTGTGCCATGTCTCTAAATCGTTTTTTTATTTAACTCTTAAATATTGTTCATATCAACGATTCAAGATTCATTAAAAGTTACAACATCTATACCTAGTCACAGTTTTCAGGCAGCTTTCTAAATGGCCAACAGCAAGCGTGAATACATAGCTAGCCATATCTCTCATTAAAATTATAGAAAATATGTAGTAACAAGCACATGATTTGCTTATATAACGTAAGATTGTACACCATTTTTCTTAGAGTAATTAAGCTCAGCAATTGAATTGCTTAACAGTTACATGAGCATAATAGGCACAGTTACTATAACAAAACTGGATCCAATGACATTAACTCAGTTGCCGAATAAATCATTTCAGATCAGAAACTACAGGTTTCTTAAATCTCTCATTGTTAGATCTGATTATTTTAAGTGGAGTTTTGGCAATGCAGTAAGTTCGCATGGAAAATTCCTGGCTTACTGAAATAAATTCAACTGAATTGAGACAGAGGTCAACAAAAAAGAGCCATCAAAGAGAGAGAACGTAACGTTAGGTGGAGGTGAGTTCTGCGCTGCTCCCCCACCAGGCTTCCCTGGAGCCTGCAGGAGCAACGGGGCCTCCTCAGAACAAGCCCCTCTTTGTGCTGCAGAGAGAGAGAGAGAAGCCTTTTCCCTCTTCAGGGGCCTGAGGATCCCTCACACAAACCATTCAGCCCTGCAGGAGGCTGCAGCTCATGCTCACACACCACACCACCACCACTGGCTCCGTGTGTGCCTGTGCCTGTGTGTGTGTGTGCGTGTGTGTGTTTTTCACTGCTGTGCCAGATAAACTCGCAACAGGCAGTTGCCAAAAGGATGCCTTTCAGTTGTTTTTTCAACAGATGCACAGAGGGAGAAGACATAAGCTTCCCCAGGATCTGAATGAATATACAGAATGACAAAATCAGACATATACTGCCTTAAATAATCTGATTGAATGTACAGACTGTCACAATCAGATATAAACCGCTTTAAAGAATTTAAATGAATTTACAATCTGACACAATCAAATACAGCCTGCCTTAAAAGATCTGAATTAATTTACAGACCGACGCAATCATATATAGACTGCCTCAAATAATCTGAATGAATTTACAGACTGACACAATCAGATATAAACTGCCTTAAATGATCTGAATTAATTTACAGACAGACACAATCAGATATAGACTGCCTTAAAAGATCTGAATTAATTTACAGACCGACGCAATCATATATAGACTGCCTCAAATAATCTGAATGAACTTACAGACTGACACAATCAGATATAAACTGCCTTAAATGATCTGAATTAATTTACAGACAGACACAATCATATATAGACTGCCTCAAATAATCTGAATGAATATACAGACTGACACAATCAGATATAAACTGCCTCAAATGATCTGAATGAACATACAGACTGACACAATCAGATATAAACTGCCTCAAATGATCTGAATTAATTTACAGACAGACACAATCAGATATAGACTGCATTAAATGATCTGAATTAATTTACAGACTGACACAATCAGATATAAACTGCCTTAAATGATCTGAATTAATTTACAGACAGACACAATCAGATATAGACTGCCTTAAAAGATCTGAATTAATTTACAGACTGACACAATCAGATATAAACTGCCTTAAAATATCTGAATTAATTTACTGACTGACAAAGTTATATATGGACTCCCTAAATTATCTGAATTAATTTATAGACTGACACAATCATATAAAGACTGCCTTCAGAATAAGTGCATTTATATACAGGTACAATTGGGCATAATCTGAATAAATATGTATATATAGGACACAATTCAACATAAACCTTCATAAATATTGATCCCTAAAGGATCTTTTAGAACAGTTCTTATTTATAGGCACACTCAGGCATATATGTTTTTAAGGTTCTGAATAAATGTGTATATACAGGATATAAGTCAACAGAGACCGCCTTTAATGTTCTGAATGTCCACTTAAGAATCTTAAAGAACATTTGCTAAAATATCAAAATTACCTTAAATTTTCACTGTCACAGAGGAAGTCAATTAGCTTAGACATATCTGAGATCAGAGTTGTGCTTCTTTAGTTTAGAAAGAGAGATGCTAGGATAACTTTGGTAAGAAACACAGTGTTTAGACTGTTACCAATGTTATCTTGCCCAACAATGTCTCTAAGCCTGCCTAAAACACATCCACATCTTGCTTTGTATATATTGTTAGCCCGAAGACTTCTGACTTATACTGTTGGGCTGTCTTGCTTATTGGACAATATCTCGAGACAGATATGATGCAGGAAATGTCCACATATAGTTTGGTAATTTGATAAAGTAATTACTGTGATATGCCTAACAAGTCTAAATGTGGAATTTATTATTTTCTTCAGCATTTAAAAACTGCTAATGCCACTAGCATTAAACAACCAAAAAACATCCTTCCCTTTATGATCCACAGTTGGCGAGGTGTTATTTTCATGAAAACCATATATACTTTTATAAAAATTTAAATTTGACCATGGCATGAATTTATTTTTGAGAAAATGAGAATTGTGCTCTAATATATGTAGTATTTAGTGGTATATTTAGTAGTTTATATAACTACATAAAGTTTGTTTCCTGTATAGGATTTGCTCATGTATGTACACACTTAGAATATCAGCAAAATGTTGACTGGGATGCACAAACAAATACACACACAGAAAGAGAGAGAGAGAGAGAGTAATGCGTTTTTTCCACAAACTAGAGGCTCCTTCGAAAGATCCACTAATTCAGCTGGGAAAGCTGCAGTAGTTTGGCCAGACAGCAAGACGACGGACAAAAAAAAGAGAGAGAAAGCGAGAGAGAGAAAGAGAGAGAGAGAGGGAGAGAGAGATGTTTTTGGAAGGAATGTATTACGTGGACTCTAGAGTGTGGTGCAGAGTGGAGGAGGGCTGTGAGCTTCTGCGAAAAAGAAAAAAGATACAATAATCTCAATCTACGTTTTGGGACACATGTGTTTTGGGGTTTGTGACTGATCCTGAGAATGTGTGTTAATGTGTGCTGCAGTGTGTGTGTGTGTGTGTGTGTGTGTGTGTGTGTGTAAAAGGGCAGTATTTGGGACATGTGGAGCTAGGCTGGGAGGGGAACACCCCCTGAAGGGAACCCTACGTGAACAACAGGAAGTAGCTGGGTACAGTTTTCTGCAGCTTGTTTTATTTTGCCCCACTAAAAACGACAGCAGTGCAGAGACACACTGAGATCCTGCTAGAGCTGGAAGAGTCACACTCAGTTTGTGTGTGTTTCTTCACCAGTCTCTCTGCCAGTCTTTCTACCAGTTTCATGGCCTGTCTCTCTGCCACTGTTTTTGCCAGTCTCTCTTTGTGGGTCTCTTCATCATTCTTTCTGCCTGTCTCTCCACCAGTCCTTCTACCAGTCTCGCTGCCTATCTCTCTGCCAGTATCTCTGCCAAAGTTTCTGCCAGTCTCTGCACAAGTCTTTCTACCAGTCTTATAACCTGTCTCTCTGCCAGTATCTCTGCCAATGTTTCTGCCAGTCTCTCTTTGTGGGTCTCTACGTCATTCTTTCTGCCTGTCTCTCCACCAGTCTCACAGCCTGTCTCTCTGCTAGTATCTCTGCCAAAGTTTCTGCCAGTCTCTCCACCAGTCTTTCTACCAGTCTCATAGCCTGTCTCTCTGCCAGTATCTCTGCCAACTTTTCTGCCAGTCTCTCTTTGTGGGTCTTTTTGTCAGTTTTTCTGCCTGTCTCTCCACCAGTCTTTCTACCAGTCTCACAGCCTGTCTCTCTGTCAGTTTTTCTGCCAAAGTTTCTGCCAGTCTCTTTGTCAGTCTTTCTGCCTGTCTCTCCGCCAGTCTTTTTACCAGTCTCACGGCCTGTCTTTATGCCAGCCTCTGTTAAACTAACCAGCATAAACACAGGGATGTGCCAGAGAATAAAAAAATATGTACAAGTGTACTGGGAGATCATATTTTCCCCTGAAGAGCGAGTGTGCGAGAGTGTGTGTGTGTGTCCCTTTCATCTGTTTGTGATTGTATGGCCCATTGTCCGGTCTATAAACACTATCAGTCTGTGTCGCTTAGATGAGGAAAATGTGAGCTGTGGAGAGGCGGCGTGTTTAATAAACATCATCACTGATCAAGAGAGCGACTATCATCACTGCTTCCATCAGCACCAGCACACACACACAAACACTGTCATTAAACTTAACAAGGCATTTTACATGAGATACACAAAGACAGATAGACAGAGACAGTGAGAGGGAAAGATTGAATAATTTGTTTCTATGTTAACGAGAACTTTAATCAACATTTGGCATCAAAAAGTGAGGCTATTTCATCTGATTTAAGAGAGTAAGTGAAATAAACAAATAGACAGACAGGAATCTATACACACTGAGGGTAAGACAGAAAGAGTGATAGAGAAAGTCAGACAAAAGGACAGAAAGAGGCAGACAGACAAAGATAGAAGAATGTGTTTGGCATTACAGCCAATCAAAAATGTAAAGACAGACAGTAAAAAAATAAGTGAGACGAAAAGACAAAAAAACATCAAAAGAGAAATAAACAGAGAAAGAGTAAGCTAGAGAGGGAAACCTAAAGGGAGCAAACGCAAAAAAAGTCTAAAAAAGTCTAAAAAGCCCACTATTAAAAAGTACCCAAAGGTCAAGGGTTGCTTTCAACGATCTGAAATGCTAAATTCCTAGAAACAGTACCTCACGTCATCTAATTTTCCTTCACATAACTGTAGTGGATGGAAACATGACCTATTTCACATTTTCCTACTAAAATTGCAAAATGTTTGAAAGGAATACTCCCTACTGAGTGAGAGAGGATGCCTAAGAACACAAGAAAAAGGAAAGAGAGAGAGAGAATGAATGCTAAGACAGATATGTAAAATGATGTTGCCCTCCAAATTCCTTTATATCTGTGTCTAACTGATACACACATAAGATAAAGACAAGAGAGCATCTCATGAATGTGATGAGCTGCTAAGAGATCAGTGCTCCAAATATTTGCAGTTTAAGGATATTTCTGCTATTAAAGAAAGGTCACCAGAGTCACTACTTCAATAAAGAGCTTCACACACACTCAGATACAGGAGGACACACCATCTAAGCAAATTTGCTGCACCTACTGCAGGAATGAAGAAAAGGAACGGATAAAGGCATAATTACAGGCTCTCAAAGAGTCAGAAGAAGGAATCTCAAGTAATTAAGCATCCATTCTGTCATCTTCCACTTAGGCCTGTCGGCCTGTTTATTAGCACGTACAAGCAAAGACCAGAGGAGTGTGTGTGTCTTTGAAGAAGTGGCTTTAATTCTCGTGTTAATTTAAAGACTCACACACACACATACACACACACACACACACACACAGAGCAGCTCGCTTTTGGCATACATGACTGGTAGGCCTTCCTTCCAACCAGCCCGCTAAGCTATTTTCGATTCTCTACTCTCTGGGCTGCTGGGGCCATAATGCACCACCGCATGACCACACTGCATCTGACCGCCCCGCGCTCCGAAGCTGCCCACTTTTATTGGCATTTCAGAAAACGCACGGCATCTCTCACGCCGGACGAAAATGAAATGCGGCGGTCGCCACAGAACAGAAGCCTGTCCTCTGGTTTGAAGCTCAGAGAGCGAGCCGCATTTTTCTTGTTAAGCGCAAACTGGATGACATATGGAGGTTTTAATAGGCAGAAAGGGAAAAATAAGTCATGTATATGTTGAGAAAACGTTGAAAAAAGAAGTCCTCAGGGTTGGAGGTTAAAGCACATACACTCCAGGATATAAAGACTACATCGTGCTGCCAAATAAAAGAAAAAGACTGACGGAGTGAAGCAGTTGAGTTGAGCTCGATAATGAATTGTGGGGCTAGCTATCCAAAAGGTCACATAATCCAAACACTGAAATATTGAAAGCGAAGGCATGTGGTCAGAGAATATCACAGCTTATAGGAGGGCAGGAGCAGCTAGATGAGCTAACAATGAGACAGATTCAAAGGAGAAGAAGAAGAACAAAATGAAGTAGAGTATTCTCTGGGGCTATGGGTCCAACTGGACGCGCTCCAGCCAGTTCAGGTCACGGTTCTGTCCAGCAAATCTTGAAAAGGGCCTAACTGGGATGGAAATGGGGTTGTAAACGTGAAATATAAGCATTATGCCTGTGCCACCTGTGTTTCAGTCTCAAAAGTAGAGAATCCCACAGAAAAAAATCTTCATGCCAGTTCTGCCACTACACATTATTTTGCTTTCCATTCAAATGGCTCTTTCCTAGCAATGATGAAACACACCAGACTCTTTAGAATTGATATCCAAAATGATTACTTGATGATAGCTGTAATTATGTAACTTTATAATAGCTGGAATTGATATTAGCTGGAATTACGTAACTTGATCGTAGTTAAAATCACATTAATTGGTTGTGTCCAAAATGATGTTACTTGAAGGTAGCTGGGATTATCTTACTGGATGATATCCAGAGTTTTGTTATGGGGCTCCGAGTGTACTTATGCGCTGCCACTATTATATGAGGGTCGCGGGTTCGAATCATTTGCCATCAGCAGCTGGAGTCTGAGAGAGCACAATTGGGTGAGTAGATGGCACTCTCTCCCCTCATCACACACAAGGTGATCTGTTGCTGGGTTGTTGCGCTTTACTCTGATGGTGATGGCTACCCAGTGATGCTGCATCAGCAGCAGCTCAAAAAAAAAAGAGGCAGTAGTTGCCTTCACATTTGTCAAGGGCATGTGCTAGTCTTTTCGCTCCTAGTGTTGGGAGCATCACTAACGATAGGTGGAGTCCTGGAAATCCCCCTATATGAGTGGGTTTGGTAATTGGCTCTCCGAATTGGGAAGATAATGGAATAAAATTTAAAATAAAATTATATTAAAATATACTTGATGGCAGTTGGGATGTAGTTACATAATGGTAGCCAAAATTACATTGCTTGATTGTAGCCTAATATTTTCACACGGTAAGATCTGACAGACTTGATACATGGTTGCTCATACTGTGAAAACCCAGTGAGCCACTACTTCCAGCTTCATATCCGTTTCAACATCCCTCCCTATATCCTCTGTTCCTGTCCTACGCCTGCTACTGATCCTGGACCTGATTGTGAATTCCCAGCATGCTTCAGGACCTTAGTTTTCGGGATGCACAGTAGACCAGTCAGGCTGACTTCTTGCACTCCCTTTCTCAGACAGTTGTGAAAACAGTTCAGCCGGAAGACGAGAAGACTCACTGCCACTTCTCACCACAGCTTCACCCTCCACATCCTCCTCATCCACCCAACCCAACCTAGTCAACTCTCCTGTCCCCGCCTGGTCTTCGCGTGGGTGACTGCTGGCTGTGTTTCTGTGCCGTCAGGGGCAAGTGAGGCTGTGTGGAATGGAAGCACTGAAGCGTTTTATCGTGCCAGGCCACTGCCGCTGCTGTCTGGGCATTGTTTCCCCTTCCTCTGTCCCGAGCAGACAGAGCCAAAGCCTCCCGCTCTCGTCCCTCCCTGAGCTTCCGTTCCCGAACCGAAAACAAGGCGAGCACAGGCCAATCACGGCCAGAGACTAGGAGATATCTGATTTAGAATTAATGCTCTGCTCTGTGATCAGTGTAGATCAGTGACCTGGAGTCACAATACTGATGAACCACAATTGCATTTTAACAAGCATTATTAAAAAATCCCCAGAAGATAAGACCATAAGTACTTGAGATCCAAGTTTAGCAGTACCAGTTTCATTTGGTCAGAGCAGATCTCAAAAAACCTGTTAACATCTGGTCATTTCATCAGTCTTGAGAATTAGAATAGAACATAAAAGTATGAGTGTAAACTCACCCAAAATGTGCCCAAATTTGATCAATCCCATTGAAACAATTTCAGCAAAAGGTCTGAGACACATTCTAAAAATTACTTTTAAAACATGCACTGTGGTGCAGTCTATTTTTAGAATTAATGAGTCTGACAATGTATGAATGAGCAAATAAAGACTACGTCTGCTGTTCTAAAAACCCCTATGTTTGCAGTTGCTCTTGTATCAGCACCATTAGCAGCACCATGGATGCTTAGGTAACCAGCAAAATATGTTATAGCCAGACAAAGGTGGCACCTACCAGATATCTCTGTTTTTAGAATGAATATATGTGGTTTGGCAAAAATGGTAGCAGAAGCTCTTTGATTTATTATAATGTTTTGCCCTTTCTCTACTAAGGAACACTACTACTACTTAAGAAAATCTTAAGGACTTTTGCTTTTAGGTAAGAAAGTGTGAATGCATGTGGTTAAAGTGACTAGTATGTGGTTATACTGTATCTTATGAGGATACAATCAACATGAAGTGACCAAGTATAAACGAGGTCATAGTCACAGGTAGGTTTAGGTTAAAATAAACTTTTGAACTTTTAATAGAAGTCAGTGCAAAAAAATTTAAATTGATGAAAAGTAGAGACTCTAGATTTGTACTGCTACTATACGTCTAATATATCCAGTATAGTGTAGTAAAAGCTCATTTTACATACACAGCAATCCTCTGTGATATCTGTATCAGGATAACTCAACAGGCTTTACATTGTGCAGGACTGGTCTACACTGTAGATCTGTGACTCCAGTGATAGGGACTGTTGTGGAGGGAGACTCCCAGGAGGCGGAGGGTGGAAAAATGTGGTGCAAGAGTGGATGGCCCCCCTGCCCTCTGCTGCACTCCTCGACTGACCCACTTCTCCACCACAGCTGGGCCAGGGGAAGGGGATTACCTCAAATCACTGCTCATTTACCAGAGGAGAGAAAAAGAGAGAGAGAGAAAGGGTAAAGATAGGGAGATATGGGAAAAAGGTAGGGGGAGGGAGAGAGAGAGAGAGAAAGTGAGAGAGAGAGGTAGGGTGTATGGGGAAGAAAAAGAGAGAGCTTGTATGTGAGAGAGCGAGAAGGGGAGAGATGGGGAAAAGGCAGGGCAGAAGGCAGATGGAGAGAGAAGGTGAGAGGGGTGAAAGGTAGAGAGAGAAAAAGAGAGAGAGAGTTTTTGGAAGACTTGCTCTGACATGCTCTGTGCTCAGAAAGAAGTTTTCTTTGCTCTGACATGATCTGAAGGGGTGTTCACCCTTCATAGTGGGGAAGAGAGAGAGAGAGAAAAAGAGAGAGAGTGTGTGTGTGTGTGTGTGTGTGTGTGTGTTCTCAGATCAGCCCTGTCTGGGTGAAGTCGTGAAGTCTAGTCTATGTTCATAAATGGCACCATTGTCTAGAAGGAAAACTCCCCAAAAAGCCTCAAGATCTGCTCACGTTACTGCACTCGCTGAGAATCACATCAGCATAGCTTTTTGGGATTGCACACAGCATGGCTCGAGACTGCATTTTAAACAGATAGCCACTACATACACAAACACCGGCCATAGCAGCAGCACCAGTGCAGTGTATGGAGCCCTATGTAGGGCCTTTTTCCACTGCAGCCTCCGTTTCTCGTGGCCGAGTCCTGCTCCAGATGAGCTTTCCTGCTCGGGAGGTTAGAGAGTTCGTTTCACTGAACTGCACACTCATGTTATTTTCTGCAAAGTCCGGCCTGGCCAGAGAAAATCAGGGCGAGGAGCAGCAGCAGCGGGCCGGCTGGACCGGAGGTGTCACTCCAGTGCGTTTATTTTTTTTCCTTTTTTTTAAGAGTGGCCTTGTTATCCTGGAGCTGGAGCTTAAAGCCACGGCCTCATAAAGACACATCAAGAGCCGGACACACAGCACACAACAGCAGGCCAGCAGAGTGGGTCAGAAAGAGAGAGAGAGAGAGAGAGAGAGAGAGAGAGAGAGAGAGAGAGAGAGCAAAATATGTAAAAAAACAAAACAAAAAAGAAAAAGTGAGATAGAGAGTGAGAGAGAGAATAGGGAAAACAGAAAAGAGAAAGAGAGTAAAAGAAAAAAAAAGTCGAAGAATGAGCAGGAAAAAAAGGTTAGGTCAGAGAGAGAGAGAGTAAAAGAGAATGAGAGCGGGAAAAAATAGGTAAGAATTGTTAAAGAAAATAAGTTCAAAGTAAATGGGGGAGAAAAGACTGAATATCTAAAGAGATGGAGACTTCAGTAAATAAGAAAAAGAAAGGAAGAATGGAAAAAAAGACAGTTAAGAAAAAGAGAGCAAAAGAATAAGGAAGAGAAAGAAAGGAAGAATGGGAAAAGAAAAAAGGGACGTAAGGCACAGAGTGAAAGAAAGAGGGAATGGGAAAGGAAGGGGAGGGAGAGAGAGAAAAAGAATAAGCAAAAGGAAAGTAAGGACAAGATATAAAACATATTATTTGTAACAGAAATAGAGAAAGTGAGAGAGAGAGAGAATGAGAGAAAAGACAAAAAGAAAAGAGAGAAATGAGAGAGAGAGAGAGAGAGAGAGAGAGAGAAATGAGAGAGTGAGAGAAAGGAGGGAGAGAAAGGAGGGGGAAGGATAAGGAAAGAAAAAAGAGTTCTGGAATGTTCCACTGTGTAATGTTCTAAAATGTTTGGTGCCAGCAGGCGAGAAGCGTTGAGCGCTTTCAAACAGAAAGCCCTTTCCTTTCCCTCAAACGCTCTGCAAAAGACCTGTGTGTGCCAACAGACTGAGTAAAGAGTGAGACAAAACAAACACACACACACAGCAGCGTGGAAGGACGTGGGTGAGACACAACGTTGCCCTTTTCCTCAGCTCTCTCTCTCTCTCTTTCTCTCCCTCTCTCTGTCTGTGCCTCTCCGTGATGCACACAAAAATGCACTGTTCCACAGCTGGGTGACTCACAGCAATGGAATCAGGGCTCTGCTATGATCATCTGTGCAGCGCAGGGGCTTTCCTCCACAGCAGGAAAGGGAACAGAGCGTACGCAAAAATCCCAAAAATATAGGCGCCATAAAAGAGCAAAAAAGCAAAAAAAGGGGAGGAAAGAAAGTAAGAGAAAATGTCTGAGAGAAGCAGTGGGGCAAAGAAAAGAGCTGAAGCACGGAGGCAGACAGAACATGCCTCCATGAGCGTTTGCAGTGAACCTGGCTGAAAGAACGAACACCATCCAGTCCCGTAGCTCCTGCTCATTGCCATTCCTCCCTCAGGGCTGGAGGAGGCGTCGACTTCCAGCAGCAAAAAAAGAAGGAACGCTGGGCTGGATCCTACCTCTGCTCCAGCTGAGAGGAGCGGCTAAAGCTCTGCTGCTAATACAACCGTCGCTTTTCTGTTAAAGAGCAATGCCACTGAATTGAAATATAACAACCTAAAAACACACACTACTTAATCATAAGATCTTTTAACTATTTCTGTGGCCAGGACAGACATATTTCAATAGTTTATGGCAGTTGTTGTCTAAACTAGCGAAAAATATAGCTGGCAGCTATTATATATTGGAGGTAAGTAATGTTAGCCAACATGCTAATCACAATGCTGTGCTGGGCTTTGTTTTTCTAGCAAGAGACTTTAAAGCAAAACAACATTGTTTTAGTCAAAAATCTTTTCTTAATCTAAAACCTCCCTCTGACAATAACTGGTTGCTTATTATCACCTCATTTATTCTGAGATCCGCAATGGCAACTGGTCCTATTCACCATAAAGCTTGTTCCAAGACCTCCCCCCGATCGTGTCTGGTCATAATCACCAATTAGTTTGTTCCTGTTCTTTGACTCCTCCCCCTAACTGTAACTTATCCCAGTCCTCCCCCACTTATTCAGAGCCTTATTCCTTACTGTGATTTTTCCTTTAATTATCTAGAGCAGTGGTTGTTAACCTGTAGGCTGCAGAGATACTGCAAGACCATTTTTTTTCTATTTTGCAAAGTAAAAAATCCAATATAAAGATAGACAGACATTAAGTACAGTCACACGACAGGTAGAAAATATAGCAAAATACAGTGTTCTATTTGACAAATAAAATATTCCTGAGAAAGTGTTTCAGTGAGTTAAGTGAGCTGAACGTTGCGTGATCAGGTTAAGAAACCCTGATCTAGAGACCTTACCTTGACTGTGATTTGTTTTGTTCAAAATCCCCCAGCTGCTTATGAAAGCAATAGTTTGGCAAAAAACATATTAAAATTTTCCCCTTACCTGTATTGAAGCTGATCAGATAAGACATATTCACTATTCATTTAGTTTTACAGTTGATAATAATGAAGCATGTAATAAAGGCATGTAACCCAACAATTAGCATTTGATTTCTGACTATGTATCTGTACAAAAGTATGAATGTTATACAGCATTGAAGGTTTAACTACACAACAAACATCAGCACTACTGTGAGTATTTATTGAACACATGGCAAATGTGCTAAATGTGTATGCAATGCCTTAATGTCTGATTTTATATAACAGTATGTCATCCAGAGTCTGAAACTGCTAAAGTCACAAGAATTGTACAGTTCTAACTGCTGGACAGATATTATAAGGAAAAAAGTATTGAGACACCTGCTCATGCATTGCTTCTTCTGAAATTATTGTTAAAAAGTGTTTATTCTGCGCTTGTTGGAGTAAAATAATATCACAATATTTCATGGTACTTTCGCGATAACAATACTCTTGGTCATATGACAAAACACTGAAATATAAACAATTATTTAAAGAATACACTACTGCAACAAAATGAAAATTAAATTTTACTATTGCATACGATATGATATGGCATACCCTAGGGGTGTGCCATATCGTATCGAACGCAATAATATCGCCAACATTTTTTAATATCGTTAACGATATTTCACTCTGAAATATCATGCCATAACATCACCATCACATCAGGGTACTACTTTTTTGCTGTTTTAAGCAAAAGAAAAATTTACACATTTCTCATTTCCTATTAAATATCTACTAGAGACAGATTATATCTGTCCAGTATAATTTATTTTACTTTAATCCTGGATATATGGAGATATTTGGAGTGCATTATTATTATTAGTATCATGACATTCGGCATCATTGACATCTGTTACAAATCTGCTAAAGTTTTTGTATTTTTTTGTCATATCGCCAAGAGTATCGTTATCGCGATAATACCATGAAATAGCGTGATATTATTTTAGGGCCATATTGCCCACCCTTAGCATTCCCGAGGTACCTGAGGTAACAGAAGTCAATGGTCCAGAATGTCATGATACTAATAATGCACTCAAAATATTTTTATATATCCAGTATTAAAGTAAAAAAAAACGATACAGGACAGATATAATCTGTCTCTAGTAGAAGTATAATAGGAAATGAGAACAGTGTGAATTCTTTTGCTAAAATCAGCAAAAAAGTAGTACCCTGAGGTGATAATTAAGGCTGGGTGATATTTCAGAGTATAATATCGTTCATAATATATAAAAATGTTGCCAATATTGTTGTGTACGATACAATACGGCACGCTCCTAGTCCGGATCATTCCAGAGGGCTTTATACACCTATCTAGACCACCTGGCATTAAGCAGGGTTTATCTGTACCAGCAAATGCTTCTCTACAGAGAAAAAGAAAAAGACAAGAATCTAAGCTTTCATTTACTTGCAAACTGCATTAACCTCATAGCTCCAGTACAAAGCTGAGAAAAAAAATCAAAGCTTGGCTGATCAACTACATTTGCTGTAAGGGGTAAACTATGTATATTTGACTTTTCACTGAACTATCTCTTTAAGACCTGTTTCATCCCAGGCCAAATTTGTGCCATCTATCATGAGCAGGCTGTGTGTGTGTGTACGTCCGGCCTACACATCAAAGGCAGGCACGCTCCTCTCTCTCTCCTCAAGGCTGTGGCCACATCTGGCATGGATGTGAGGCTATTGTGGCTGTTTTTTGGAGTCCAAAAATGGCTGCTCTCCACACACAGATAACCTGGAGAGAGGCAGAGCGGCGGCCAGGCACGATCTGTTAACAGCTGTGCGGCTCCACATGGCCACATTCTTTCAGTCGCTCACCAGATCCTCAGCGTCTGACGGCTTTACTCTCTCCGTCTGACAGTCAGGTTTAAGAGCAGCTTTTCACCACAGTGCTTGAGGGGGTAAGGTGGGTGATATAAGGCACTGGAGGGTTGCAGTAATGGACCACTGAAGAGAAAGAGAGCGAAAGCACGCGAGAGAGAGAGTGAGAACGAGAAGCAGGGGCATAGAGAGCAGAAGAGCGAGGGATGGGGGAAGGACTCTGCCACATCAGCAGGAAATATATTTGTGCAGCCTAAAGACAGACAGCGAGGAGTGAGGAATGGAGGAGAAGAAAGCTTCTCTTAGTTTTCTCAGTCTGTTAAAGTCATTTAACCCTCTGGGGGACAAAAAAATTAAATCAAAATGATAAGAAAAGGGGCTAAAGTTACACTGAAAGCAAAGAGCCACGTATTACATTCATCACTATTGTGTGAGGCTGGATCTGTCTGTCTTTATGAGCGTCTTTACATTTTACAAGCATATTGGTTATGCTCATTCATAAACGAATAAAACACAACAGCAGTCTTTAGAGAAAATTGATTATTGTCTGACAACAAAAAATAAATAACTGTTCATGTAATGAGTGTTCTATATAGAACATTACAAACTTATAATAACCTTATTACAGGTATTACAGGCATTACAGGTATATGTAATTATTATAAACATTTAACGTGAGTTAGATGCTGTTGACAACGTCAGATAGACATAAAATACTCCAATGTCATCTAGTTGTTAATGTCCCAAGCCAATTTTAGCTTTATGTTAACTACTTTAGCCTATGTTAGCTAAATGCTAACCATAGATCTACCAAATAGTATATGTCATGCAAACATTAGCTAGATGTTATCTACTCTGAATGCTCAAGTCGATGTAACTAGATGTTATATATTCTACCTGTTCTAGTCAATTTCAGGTAGATGCAGGCAAATCTAGCCAATGTTACCTAGATATTAACTTCTTTAGCTAATGTAACTATATGGTAAATGCTGTAGCCAGTTTTAGATGTTAACTATTATTACTGCTCTAGCCAACTTAGATGAAAACTAGTATTCAAACAGCTTTAACCAGGTTAATATAAGCTCTAGTGAATATTAGATGTTACGCCAACATTAGATAGTCTGCTTTAGCCAATGTTAGTTGTTTACTAGTCTACCTGCTCTAGCTAATGTTAGCTGTCACCTAGTCTAACTGCTTTGGCCAAGAGTTAGAAAGAGTTTTCTTCTCAATTCCATGTAAGTCAGACATAATCTGTTTTTATCATCACTAGGGTCAGTTTGTAAACAGTAACATACCTACTACCACAGATGATACTGACCCAGAAATTGAAATTTCATATGCACACTTGTATATAAAAGAACTATCACTTTAGTTGAAAGTGTTTGTCAACATATTGTATTTAACACAATTATTTTCATATTGTTGGAAAGGTGCTGTTTTAATTATGTCATAACGTATGTAACACTATGAAATTTGGGAAATTTAACCAGTAAAATCTGCATCACAAGTACCGTAGGCTCTCAGACAGTTTGGAAAAAGTCTGTGTGACCACACATCTGGAGAAGACCAGATATTTAGACTCAGCATTTAAATGCCCAGTTAATCAAATAATATTAATGGAATACACATTAGGTTTATTGATTACAAAAATGCATAAATAACTGGTTGCGGCCCTAATTAACAGAATTTACTAAACAATAACTCAGGGAATATTACAACACTGGGTCCTATTGCTCTGACTTCACACCCAGTCCGGCAGGAGAAATTATGGTGCGTAATTATTGCTCTGAAAAGCTGAGGAGGAACAACCTCTCCTCCTAGCACTGCCTGCCAGTCCTCAGACCACCCATCATGAGCTCAAGGCTAAAGGTCCAGAGGTGGTACAGCAGCACCCAGGGAGTTAGAAAGCAGCTGGTAGACGCCTGTGGGTGTCCTAACCCTGCTTGAGCCGATGCCAACAGCGCTGCCAGGCTCCGTTACTCAAGCCTCCTTGCCCAGCAGAAGAGAGACAAAGTTTAAGTTGCCAGGCTGTGGAGATGTAATGACAGAAAAATGACAATCGCCATTTATTGCATCAAACCCAGAACCACAGGCACAGGCGATTAGGTAACGTAGGCACAGACATTCCTGCCTGCTGAAAGCATTCAAGCACCACACACACACACACTCCATGCCAGCCTCAACACGGCTAAGATAAATGTTTAAAATAGGAGATAATGGAACTCGGATCTAGCAGACTGCTCTAACCAAGGCCTGGGAAAAAAGTTTATCGACAACTTTCTGCAGAAACGGCAAGTTAGCGCTGAAATAACAATAACAACAGCAAGAGACGTTGCTTATCCGATAGCAGGCGGGACACCTGGCTAACAGCGTACGCAAGAACACCCGAATATTAAACAGAACATGTGTGCTCAAACGACCACTCCGCTAATGATTAACACCCCTCTGGAAACATGCTAAGCACAGAGTTTTTTTAAAGCTGTAAGCATCCCCTTCTCTCTAGTTTTTTCCACTCAACCTGCCCTCACCAGTCCCTCCCATAAAACCCAAATGACCCTATGCCACAGGCTCCAGTATTCTCATTGGGCAAATTGAATTAGGTAATAGTTGCAGCATCACTTTGCTGTGCAAACAGAGGCAGGAGCCCTCAGAGAGACAAGGCTAACGGCATGTGGCACACTCCTCTGCCTGTCAGTCGGTCAAGGTTTATTTGTTGACAGTAATAATGCAATTCTCTTAAGGCACCACTTTGGAGGTGGGATGAGGTGGTTATCTAAAGACTTAATGAAGTCTAGTGCAAACTTTGGAGGTGCTTCCGAAAACGCTCTGCTGTTCCAACTCTAATTTATGGGTCCAAATCATTAGATTTATTTTGATAGTATTACATAAAATAAAAATCATACTGAGACCACAGAAAGCCACAGTGGATCAGATGTGACTTGATATTTAGCCAAAAAAAGACAGTCAACAAAGAAACGCAGTTGCTAAGTTACCTCAGATAACTTTACTATTCTAGCTTTGTACAGCTGTGATAGTTAATCTCAAAAACAGCCAGTTTGTGAAGAGGTTGTAAATAGGGATGCATTGATATCAGGAGCATTATGTAATGGTGTAGTTGTTAATTTAAAGTACTGCAATGCGACAGCTAATTTTATATTGTTTATGTGAGTCACATTATATAAACATTTTTATTTGTACTTTTCCTGACAAGCATGTTTGAAAAAAAAGAAAAAAAAAAGAAAAAGAAATTATGCTTACACAAAAAATAGAGATTAGTTTTGCTCTATGGATGCATGTTAATTTCTCCAGCACCATCACGTGACATCAGGACTACATCAGCTAATCAGATGATTCTTTTGGGGAACAAATAGGAATTGAATAAAGCAAGGGGGACTGCCTGTGGACTTCGTGTTTAATGTAAGAACTCTATGACATCGAGGTGGTTTAGCGGGCTCTGGGGAGTCTTAGTGGTACTGTGGGGGAAGAAACAAGCCCATCGGAGCTCAACAGCTTATCACAGAGTACTTCATGAATTATGGTTTGCTGAGCTGCTGGTGTTTAGACAGTTGTGTTCTCTCTCTATCGGACGAAATACCTATACAAGTATTGGTATTGATGCATCCCAAGTTGTTAAATGAGTAAACTAATACTAATAAAAAGTGTGAATAGTAATGGCAAATGCTTTACATCTGTTCATTCATGCATAGAATAGAATTTAAAATAAACTTAAACCCAGTGTTTATCTGTCTTCCAAACAGAATTCTATACGGTATATTTCTGATACGCAGCTCTAAACTAGGGAAACGGCTAGAAAAAGCACTTAACCCTAAACTTACACACTTCCTGTCAGCTAACAGCTAACCTTTTCTTGTGGCTCGTATTATTTCATGTCCTATATATATATATATTCTTACAGTTGCTGACTCACCCTTAATACAGTTTTAGCTCTGACATGCTATACCTTGGAAGAGTGCTGGGCGGCTAAATCATATGACTGGTGAAATCATATGCATAACAAGTATTATTCAGTGTCACTTAAGCCACAGGAATAACGATCTGACCAAACATGTGAACAAAACCACAATACAACAACCATCTGACTCATAACATTCTAAAAATATTCCATTACTTTAATACAGACAATTCCAAAAAATACTCTAAATGCATGTAATAGTGAGCTTCTCCAACATGATAAAACGGCCTTGGAAAATCTAGAAATGAGATAGAAACGTTTTTACTGAAAACAGACCTTGAATGCACTGTAGAGTTCCATCCTCCCTCCGAATGGTGAACGTTTCTCCAGGATTCACCTGGACCACGATCACCTGTAAACAGAAGCATGATTAGTTACCTCTACCTCCTCTAGGGAACATTCAGGAAAAGAGCAGTCTGGGGCATAAGTTCACCTGTTGCGAGGCGTCTCCATTAATCATGTGGTGCATCACGGGAACCTCGCCGTTCAGCAGTGGCGGAAGCTCCAGCATCTGGTCCGTCATCATCATGGTGACGTACATTCATGGAGCCTTTCCCTGCACAGCCACTGTGGATAGGAAAAACACACAATTCGTTTAAACACATTTACAGTAGGGGTGGGAATCGATTACTATCTCACGATTCGATTCGATTCCGATTTTGGGGGCCACGATTCGATTCAAAATCGATTTTTGATTCAAAACGATTTGAATTATAAATATTTCTGCTTCTGGCTTATGAATCGTATTGAAAAAAAACCCTCCATAATATACACTGGTCCTGGAGCAAGTAATGTGTTACAAAAACAATAAAATGTGCAGGAATGTGGGTCCTCAGTGACAGAGGAATCACTGGGATATCACAATGACGTTAATGAACAATAAATACATAAATAAATAACACTGCTTTATTACCAGGCTACTAGCGGTGGTGTGTAGGTGACGCTGCTGGGCTGATGTGATGATAGCAGTGGAGCGCTAAAGTTCAGGAGCAGCTGCTGATTAACTAGTTAATTTAAGGTGGTTGTATTTCTTCAGAAAGGGGGCAGGAGGTGGAGAAATTAATTCATATTGTCCATTCCTTAATTCCTCTGTGATGAGGAGCTGAAATTAGCTCTGATTAGCTTATTGTTATTTTTCCGTTCCGCCTTAAATGCTGCAGCCCGCTGCCACCTGTAGCGTTATTTAAGGTGGAACTGGAAAGTTAGCTAGTTAGCTAGCTAACAGTTACTGAAACTAACTACTAGCGATCTTTTTTATGCTTGTTATGAAGCATTCTGCCATAAAACATTGAAACTACACGTTAATCTAAGGTAATATAGTGCTTGTTCTGCCATCTTACCGGTGATTCTCAAACACCTACGCTCTGTGTGTGTCTGGAAGATCTCCAAAGGGACAAGCGCTATCACCAGGGTTGCCAGGTCCAACAAAAATACCCAGCCCAAAATCAGTCTAAAACCCGCCCCTCAGAATCGATTTTGGGACATTTTAAATCGATTCTGAATCGTAGTAAATGAGAATCAAGATTCTTATGTGAATCGATTTTTTGGCACACCTCTAATTTACAGCACATTGAACTGGACTGCTGTTATAATGCCACTTAGCAACCATACAAATCAGCCACGAATGGCTCATTAAAAAGATCAGAGGATACAACAGAGCTCTGCCCAACTGTGCATGTACACCCACCCACACACGTCTTTGTAGGACGTTACCATCAGGATCTGAGAGCCGGCTGCAGTCTTAATGATTGATGTCACCAGCATTTATGTGATGATGTAATCTGTATAGGAATGAAGTAATCGGTATATAAATGAAGTTATGAGATGACTCATTCGTTGCCACAGCTGGTAGATCAGGCAGTCAGGATAAGAAGAGAGATGGGGAAGCCTCCAGTGCCACAAGCTGCTAGAAATTGGCCTGTGCCAGAACTGTTTGCCTTGATGGAGTTTTGATGAGCAGACAGAGGAGAAAGGACCAGAGGAAGGCACATATACTCCAAGCTAATTATACAGAATGAGATAATTAATTAAAAAAATATATATATAGTGAAACTTTCCCAGTAATGCTTGCTAATGTATATTCAAATTGGGCACTAAAGTTCAGCTTAACCCAAATGAACTCTCTAACTGATTCATAAATAGCATCTTTGGCTGCATAACCCTATCTTTTAGAAGAGATTATACATTAATTAGTTTATACAGTTGGCTCTGCAGACATGTTACAGGATGTTCAACATGCTAGAGGGGAAGCCAAGCCGAACAATCATGCTATTTGTGCATTACTGAGACCAAATAACTATTCATGTGGGTTTAATCTGATTTTATCAGCGATAATAGATAAGTAAAAAAACAGTAATAATTTTTGGACTCATATTGGACTTAACTAGGGATGTCCTGATTTTATCCAGTGCTACATACCCAACTGTTCTCTCTGCTCATTTGTTAAATGACTTTCTAAGACAGAACTGAAATTTCAAAAAAAACTTCAGCTTATCTTACAGAGAACACTTAAAAGAAAGTTGTTAGTTAATATGTCAAAAAAGTATGATTTAAACTACTGTACTGTAAAATATTTTTGTTTATGTGCCTGATTGCCCCACAGCGAATCAGCTTTTTAATAAAAAATACTGTGACCTACACTCATATTTTACATTAAGCTAAAAATCAGATTTAAGTCTACTTCAGCCTGGTAGTATGAACAAAGCTATGTTAGTAAAGTAGAATCCACTTAGCAAAAAATCATACATATTTCTAGTCATGACAACATGTGGATTCAGGATTTCAAATTATTTCAGACAATCTACTGTATTAACAAAAACTTTAGCCATGCTGAAATCTTTAATTCTGCCAGTGTTGCAGATTCTGCCCCATGCTTTTTTGAGCTTGCAGAGAGGCACACGTGAGGCTCATCTGCTTTGCACTGGGGCCAAGCATGCATACTGATGAGTTCACTAAAAAAAAGGGTTCAAGTTCAGGCATCAGATTGATTTCTCTTCTTTTTCCCAGCAGAGAAAATATTTTTTCTCCACCTGTGCCAGTGGATCCCTATCACAGTCAACACACCAAGAAAAAACAATAAGTACTTAAAAAAAAAACATGAACCTAAAATCGCCCGACACTGAGTACAAGGTACGAGGTCAGAGAAAAGTCACAAAAGGTGCCACAGGTGAATTTGTTGGCTCATCATCTTTGTCCACTATAAAGCAATAAGTCTAGGTCTTCGGCCTAAACACTTGACACATAAGGGCCTTGTTGTGAGTAGTGGAGGGTGATATTTAACTTTCAGGAACATTTGTAGGGCAATAAACACCTCTATAGCAACGTGTCTCTGCTGCAAGGCCATCGTGCACCGTGTACAATGTAGTCACAACAGACCCACTTAAAGAGCCTCAAATTTTCAAGTGTTTCATCTAGACATGAGAGTTTTTTCTCACCCATTCCAGGCATGCCCGATTCCTTGACTACAGGCATGATAGTGCAGCCTGTAATTACCAGCATCTAAAATCATTAACACAGCAATTTAACGCACCAAGCCCCCAGGGTTCAGAAACCAACACTCACTCACTCTCTAACTCTCTCTCTCTCTCCCCCTCCCACCCTCCCTCCCTCTCCCTCTCTCTCTCTGTCTGTCTTTTATGTTTTCTTCATTCTCGCCATTCCTTAGGCAGAGTGGTGCCTCCACCTTTGTTAGTCTGGGGGGTAGAGTTCGGAGTTTACTCCAACACCCCACCTGCCCCCCATACCCACCCAAGGGAAATGATTCAAGGGCCCATTCAACACTGGATGGAGGGGGGACCTCCTACCTTCAAAGGTCATGTTGTTATTACTGCATTATAGTGGCGTACTTTGCTACACAACCATGGACTCCCATTTTAAGGGTATTCCCCCAATTACGCCCCCCAACTTTGTCCACCTCCCCCGCAAAACAGTCCATCTGCTTCGCATCCTGTGTTGCGCAGGACCAAAACAAACGCAGCCGAAACAAACGTTTCCTACGCAATGGAATCTACAGCAGGCCTAGTGATACGGACTCAGTGCAGATTACAGGGAACGTAAATCACCCGCGATCCACACAGGCCTTTTCCCATCCAGTTACTACAGATAGTGGTGGCTTGAACGTGGCTTTTTGTAGACACGTACACAACATGCATAGAATCGGCAAAACGTGTTGTGTGATCTCTGTCAGGGCTTTTTTACCCTTGTCCTAAATAAATGAGTCCACTTCCAGAACAGGTTCTGGGTTTGTTTTTGGGGGAGGGGCTTATTATTGCTGGTTTGTTTTCACACACACATCTCTTCCTGTACTGTGGATTAAAATTACATGCATTTTTGTGTGTAGATTTGAAAAAAAAACTTAGTGTGTTTGATTCCTTATACTATTATGCTTGGATGAAAACACTAACAGAGGGAGGAACATCTTTTTAGGATGCATGAAATTGCACCAGCAGCCATTCTAGTGAGAGAAGAATTGTACCAATGCAGGTCAGTGCCAGAGGAGTGGTATCATCATGCTGTCAATACTCGCAACTTAATCCACAAAGCTGATTTTTTTTTCTCAACTCTTAGTCCAGTCTTAAGACAGTGGTTTATAAGGATATACTAATGAAAAGCGAAGTAATGCACATTACAAAGCAGGGACATCACAAAATGAACCAATCACACAACCCCACATGTGGTACAGGGAGTGGATAGCTTCCACACCTGGAGTGGGCTGCACCAGAATCCAACTCGAAGTGAACCCCAGACCACCAATTTCAGGAGTTTGAAAGTTCCCATGCTTGAAAACAGCTTTTACACACAATGTTTTAAACTTGCAGAGCAAGAACTCTCAGGTCTAGAAAATAAGGCTAGTGTAAAAATGTTCTCAGAAATTCCAGGGTTTTACATAACGTATCAACACAAGTAGAAAAACATTCCCTAATGTGTTCATGACATGCACGCAAGAATAAAATCGAGAATCTTCCATTGCACACAGTGGCACCTTACACCAAACATCTGTTGAAACTCTGACATCATGTTGAGGATAACATTATGCAATTTAATGAATTTATGAGGGATGAAAAACTGCTGCTGCTGCAACAGAGTAGTTGCAAGAGCGTCTAGTTGCCTGCCACCCAGCCCTGCTCCTCTAGAAAGACAGATTTCTTTCAAATCTGCTTTCACGTCTGGCACTTTTACAGCCCAGATGGGGAGTCGGTCTGGCGCAGGCCCTATAATCCAGCTAATGATATGTAATAACACAGAGGAAACTGGGGGAAACCAAAAAAATCATCCCTTTTTCCTCTCCTCCTCTCCTCTCTCTCTCTTTTCCCTCCCCCATTCCCTCTATCTTCTCTCTCCCTCCACCTTTTAGTCACCCCTTGGCTACATAGAAAAACTTTTCTCCTAACAACTGGAGCTAAACAAGCAGATACACACAGACATATACACATACACAGACACGCACACCTCCTCCGGTGTCTCAAGTAAATCACCACACTCAGCCCTTCATACGAGACAGACAGAATAAGGAGGAAAGAGTGTGTGTGTGGCATGTCCTATTTCTCGATTGTTTTTTTTCCGGCGTAACTCCATCTCACCTCCGAACATTCACCATTTCCAACAGCCTCCAGCTCTCCTCATGAGTCATGTCTGCGACTCCAATCAACATTTACAGCGAGATGAAATCACGTCTTTAAAAATATCCCTGAAAATATCCCCTCCTCCTCCTCATTCCAGCCGTCACCTCTCCTGCCGCGAGTCTGGGGCCTGATAAGACCTCGGACTGGCCCGGGACAGACGGTAAGCTGAGGACACGTCACTGGAATGTTGTTGAAACGTTGAGCAAATGTTAACACTTGGCCAGGACTAGAGTTAGACAAAGTACTGCAACTCAGCAAAAAAGCCATTACTCTATACTGAAATGCCAAAAGTCATGGCATAGCATGTGTATCTGAACTGATTACGCAGTGTTTTTCACTTTGAAAAAAACTATGTCTGTATAAGTTGTGAGGTGTTAACTTTAAGTGAGGCTGGTCAGCTAGCATGCTGATGATGGTGAAGTGAAGTGATACACAGGGGCCTGATAGCGGATGCAATACCCAAAGTTGAATTTAACAATTTTATCAGATGTACACTGGAAATACATCGAAGAAGGCATTACCAACCACAATGGGCAGTGCAGCAGGTGGTAATAATCATGCCGGGCAGTGTCTGGCTACAACTGTTCATGCAAACAGACTTTGGCACAAATTATGTTTATATTTAAACGCATCTCATGGCATCTCAAATCATCATTTTATTGATACTAATCATGGTTAAATGATTCCTGTCTATGAAGCATTTTGGAGTTTTTATATGTGAAAATCATTAGTAAATGCATTTATAATCAACATAATACTGACAGTCTCTACAAGCTGCTTGACGACACTTTTATGCATGGCCTAAGAGCCCTAGGAAGGAAGACTTCCTAGAATCCCAGTATAGCCTAACACCCCACAAGCCATACAAGGAAAGTGCACATAAGGGCTGTAAATGCAGCCCACACATGCCTTACTAACACTGCCTCACAGGAAGTTTAGCTTTTTGAGACGTGTGTACAGAAAAGCCAGTATACAAAGGGTATCATCACTGACAAACTGTCTATGTGAATGTGTATTAGGGAGGGCAGGCAGAGTTTACATTGCCATACATTCATCACATCACTCTACACACAAACACACATTGCTATCGGCCTCTTTGGTCCAGGAGGAACATCTGGGCTCATCCTAAAGCCACGTTATAATGTAAGGGTTTAAATAATGACCCAGCTGAGCTAGGGCTCAGTACAGGCCCTCCCAGCTAGGCCCTCCCTGACACAGTGCTCCTGCAATATCCCTCCCAGCTGAGCTCAAAAGCAGGGAAGATATTTTTTTATCCATTTTGGCTAGTCCAAGGAATAGCAGCAACAGATAGAATTTCAAGGAAAATTATTAAGGCTACATTCACCCAGCAGGTAAAAGTGACCCAAATCTGCTCTTTTGCATGATAAGTGATACAGAGGTGTTATCAGTATGGCAGAGTGAACGGCAAAAACACACTCAATCTGTGAAATCTGATACATCTGATACTTGGCAATGCCGAAACACTTAAGAGTCTTAACACTCTTAGTAGAATTCATTCAAGCTTTATAATCAATCTAACTCAAATGGAAAAAGGACAACAGCAGTGAGTGAGGGTTTTCAGTGGCAAACAAGCTCATTCACGCATAGTAAACAAAGAGTGTAGTTAAAGTGAAGTTTCTGACTGAGTGTACTCTCTCTCTGACTAAACATAACCAGGAATCTGATTCATCTCTGAAAGGAGACCACATCACACCCACCCAGTTTAAAATGATTCTTCTGCATGTTCAGTGCAATCACCCATTCTCACCAGAGAGGGCCCTAAATCAAAAAACTTATGGACATCAGCTTTAAAGACATTTGAAAAAAAAATGCCCGGACACAGCCACCGACATATGTGTCAGTAGTGTTAAAGGAAAAAAATAAAATAGCCCATGTGTAAAGAGGACATAATGCAAAGAAGTAAGTAAAATAATTTTTATTTAAAGCACACTCAAATGCATTCTCAGTGACCAGGCCACCTGTCAGCCACATGAAATCCCTAATGGCTTCTGTGATGCTTGAGAAGATGAAACTGAAACCTCATGTGAAGCTCTGCTTTTTCACAAATGCAAATCAGTTCACCTGCTGTGTGAACGTAGCCTTAAATGTTAATCAACACAACAAGTAGAGCTGGACTATACAGCCATTTACAAACTCACAAAATATTTCTTCTTTTAGACTGATACAATATGATTCCAACATCAATATGAAGAATATAAAAGAAGCAGAAAAACAGGCATGGACACCCACAACAAATGTCTGTACTTGTAGACTTGAAAATTATTTAGCCAATTCATGTAAGGCACCTGTAATGACCAGCAAACAGTAAATACTGTTTAATATTAAATGTAGTGAAAATGTGTTTAAAATCACACCATAGTTATTAAAGCATTTTTATCATGATATACAACAATACTTAGCATTTCTTTACATGATTTAAATATGTGTATTTTAGGTGTATGTGATGTAACATTCTACAAGCTGAACTTCAGAAAGATAATTTAGGATTTATTTAGGGATTTTTTTTAGTGAGGTCAGAATGGTGGATAATCACCACCTGACCTCATCCCCAACATTATTAGAAGCTAGGACACAATTCTTTCTCATGACCCAGACCTCATTCGCATGCCCATTAAAGTAAACAGATACTAAGAGGAGTTTGTATATCTGCATGTATTCTATTACCCACACCCATCCGTACTCAAAACCTGAGCCACTTTGTCATGCACTGTAAACTCACACTTTTGCCCAGCAGCAGTGGCACAGTGTGAGTGTGTGTGAGAGAGCCTAAACACAGGACAATACTGAAGAAGAAGAGGAGGAGGAAAAAAGGATTCCCAGAATGGAGCTTTAGCATTGCGTAACCAACACCCCCAAAACCGAAACATGATACTGTCTTGAAGACGAGGAGCCGAGAGCATCTAAACCAGGTCAAGCTGTTCCTGTGACTGAATTATTCTCTCCTATCAAAACACACAGGAGTGGATCGGGATTACCCCACAAAAAATCAATCACACACACACACACACACACATAGGCACGGCAAGGAGTTTACAGAGAGGAGTGAGGGGACCCAGCAGGTGGAGTTTGGGAGAGTGGGGGACCCCACTGATGACATCACTTTACAGTTCTGACTGAGAAAGCTCAAAACAAATACTCCTATGTTGATTTTATCATTAACCCTTAATAGTGGAGAATCATTACTCAGTTATTAAGCTCATCACTGGAAGGAATACAAATGACTCATTCAGAAAAAAAGCACACAAAAGCTGTTTTTGTAGCTAATTAGAGAGTAACATGTTAGTAACTACATGAATCATGCTTCTGTTTTTTTATATATTGTTGCTTTTGGACAAAATCCCTGAATGTGCAAAATTATAGAATGATTTACAATGAAATATGTCTTAACTTACATATTTTTGTTACATTTATATTTAACTTATACTGGCCCATACATCTGACTAACTGTTTATGGATCATGAATCCTTGATAAAAAAAAAAACTGCCAAATTCAAATTAAGATAAAAAAGGGAAAAATAGGATGTATGTTTTATGCACAGCAGTTATGATATTACACTACATCAAAAACTACAAAATTTCTTTTTTCCAATTGAGTATCATAATTAGGGTTATCACAATTTACTTTTTGGCATACTGTCCTGCTATCACACTCAGTAACAGGAAGGATTCAGGAAAAACAAATCTATGTTAAGACTTATTTTACTTTTTTTTTCTTCCAATAACTAAGATTTTCAGGTTGCGAGGTGACTTGGAAATTACTGTCACACAGACAATCTGGTAGTGTAAGAGCAACAACTTTCCAACTGAGCTAGAAATATATGAACAGATGAATCAGGCCTGATATTAAGTGAAAGGTACTCTGATTTTCAAATCTGTCATTTTTTTTTATCCTAGAAGCTTAGATTTGTTTTCACTAATCAGATCATTTTTACACAATTGTGCCTCTTTTCTAAAACTAAAACAGCCATAAATAACAACACAAGACCAACAAAACTAACAAGGCTGGAATTCTGTCCATTCCCACAAAGTCCACACAACGATTCTTACTCCTAATTAACTACACAGACTGCAGCTCTCCACAGAGAGGGCAAAAACACCTCACCATGCAACACATCTACAGGCAATGCAAAGGAGCTCACAGTGCAACCCCCTTCCAGCTCCTCCCCTCACTCTCCTTAAAAGGTCAACAGGTCAAATTCCTTATCCTCATCCAGGCCTCAGCTACATTTTACACCCCAGTAAACTGGCTTTGCATGGGTGGATGTGTGTACCCAAGGAGAGTTCTTCCCCAGGGGTGGATACAGTGGTATTTTTTTTTGGGCAAAAGAACCGTAGTGACAATTTTTGGCTAATAAACTCACCATTCAATATACAATACTTCCTTTATAATATCTTAATGCTTAAGCCATAATTTATAAAATGAACTATTATTATTTAATTATGATGTACTCTGTGTTCGTTTAATAAACTAAGATCTAAACATTTATTTTGATTAACCGTCAGGGACTCCTTTTAATTAGCAAATGTTAATTTTATAAGCATTATAATAGAGATAAATAAAAAATATTGCTAATATCAATTAAAAATATAGCTAAACCAAAAACTGATTTTACATAAAGTAATATGTGTCAGTATCACAGGATCACAGTTTAAGTAATATCTCTCAGATGTTTAAAAAATATATATAGAATAATGTATGATATTGTGCTGGCGTTTTAACATTACACTCACAAAGATCATGAGCTTATTTTTCATTCTTAGAGCACAATGATCTTATTTTTATTTGTAAGCATATGTAAATTTCAACTTAGTTATATTTACAATTAGAAGTCAAGGATCCAATATGACACTAATCATGCACTATGTATTATCCAAGACGTGAAACTAATTAATAATATTATATAGGGTAAACTCTATGTTATGTGACACCTGTACCTATGCTGCTGTTAACATGCTAACACATGTTAAAAAACTAAACTAAAAAAAGAGCAAGACATCATTCAATCAAACAAGTCTGTCTCAAAGCAGCTGGAAATAACACAATACAGAAGGTACAGAAGCACTGGCAACAGGCTGCCAGCATTAACTATCGAATATGTCGTCATTCTGACTTCATTTATTGTGATTGAAGGTGCAAGTGGTAGATTTCAGGCTCTGTTCAAGCTTTTTACTTGTCACAGGATATCAAATGATAACCTATTCTGACACATTAAATGATCCCACTGTTAGATTTATAAATGCTCTATTAATGAAAGAATCTAATTTTGTTCAAATTTTCACAACACATCTGTTGTGCAACTTTAGCCATGGAGACGTGCAAATTGCTTGAAAATCCTCTAATACTGCATCCAAGTAGAAAATAAAGCCTGTCTCCTTTTCCTGGCACAGAAAAGTGGTTGTTTACCAAGTGAAATTACTTTTTTTTGTTCACAACCGCAGCTTGTCTGATTGATGGAGCACCAGTCTCGTTTACTTGTTTACTTAGCTATTATGCTCCGTGTTGAATGGAACATCGACCTTAATCTGACTCCACTGTACCAGTTTTTGTGTTTATGCAAAGGTTTTTCCACTCACTAGGCCAGTTATTAATGGTATATTACGCAAGTGAAACTGTATTAGGTTATCGTACAGCGCTACATTTATCTGTTAAGCAACTGTAACTTCAATACTAGCAGATTCATTTATGGCATTCTCTGAAAAGGCTCATTAAGAGGTGGGAAGTGAGCCGTCTGCTCAGGTCACTTTCAGAACTTTTAGAGCCAATCCGAGGGGGCTCTGTCTGACCGCCTGAAGAGCTCATAGGCAGTTCATGCTCCAACGGCGCCGTTTTACAGGCACATAATTAGGATGTGTTTACTGAATCCTGTTAATTAGGTCTTAACCTTGTTAATGACCGTTCTCATTAACATCACCGTTGCAGCGATACAGCAACGTGCAAACCTTCAAACGCTCAAGCTCCCACAATCCCTCCTTCTCTTTTCAGTGGAAGGCAAGGATGACATTAATTTAGATAAAGCCCCCCATTCCAGTCAGGTCAAAATCCATAAGCCCTCCCCAAATTCTCTCCAAATGTACCATCAGGTTTTCATAAGATAAAGTCTGCTAAAGCCACAAAAGTGTGCCTTCGGGGCAACTGGCATTTGCAGTAACTTGGCACGAACCGCCCCGCAATATCAACAGAGGCAACAATGGCAGCTCAACAGACGCTTAAAATCTCGCTCAGGAATTGATGGAGACAGATAGGGGGCAACACCTGACCTTCCCTTGCCATTAGCAAAAAAATGGCTCTGCATTTCTATAGTCGCTGTGTGCAGATAACATCAGAGCTTTTCAATGAGGAATCTCCGAGGGGAGACTTTAGCCTCAGGGGGGAGTGGAGAAGGGAGGGGACCGCAGCAACCCAGGTGCAAAACATACGACATCCCAGGACTGGGAAACTCACAGCTATTCAGACTACAGGAACAACACAAAGCCTGACCACCAGCAGCTGAGGTGAAGGTCTCAGGATAGCCTCTATTTCATGACTCCCAGAGTTCCGCAAGGGCATGTGGCTACAGGAATTTTAAACTTTGGAATTGAGTGTACTGGAATGCAATCAGGCCCACTAGCTCATACTGTTTCATCAAATTCTAAATAATCCTTTTTTTTCAACATGCCTATGTTCACATTACCTGGCTAAATTGCACAGACCAAATCCAATCTTTTTAATTGAGATTTGAAACTTTCGCATGTGGTCCTAGATTGGACATGTATCCAATATGTGGGGATGCAACATGAATGTTAAAGGTCAGGTCTGCATTTCAGGGTCAGATTAATTAGTTTACATTACAGACAATTGCAGGTCATCTTCATTGAGTATCTTTAGAGTGGTAATGACAGGACCCATGGGTTGTGATAGTTATTACCAAAATATATTGACTATATTTGTTTACTATCCAGTACATGTTATATTTCAGGCATCAGCAAGTGTAAACAAAGCACGCCATTAGCAAGCCTTCAATAGCTGTAACTGAGCTAAAAAATACCCAATGATAAGCTGAATTAAAGCGTGTATGGAACTATTCCCACCTTGTTTTCTGAGTATGCTTTTTTAGGCTGTGATCTGTCTTGACAGAGGTCCAATATCACAACAGTAGCTATATGATTAGCATTGGGTGATATTATAGTAGACAGGATTCAAGGCTTGTCCTGCTGCTATGAGCTCCACCAAACACAAACATTAAAAAAAATCAGGCAGGGGTGTCTAGCTCTGCAATGCTGAAGGTCATTAGCCTAACACTGCTTGGCGAATTCCCTACGAAAAAAATAAAACGAACTCCACAGTTAGTTACCACCTCTTGTATGTATGTTTGCATAAGGAAATCACTAAACTCCAACCCTCCAGGACCGGAACTAAACATCCCTGCAATAAAGCGTTCTCCTTATCTGCATGCGGTCGCTGGGTTAAACGCATTGAATTTGAAAAAACTTCTACCACAAGTGAAATCTTTAGTTAAAAATAGCACACCGAGGTAAACCCCAGTGAGGCTGGCGTGTTATTATCAAGATTTGGACACCAGAGGCAGAGAACGGCACAGCAGAGGAATGCCACAGGCTTCACATTCTTTCAGTGGTCGGGACAGGAGCCTGGGGGCTGAAGCTGAGGCTGAGCTTGGGGTAGAGGAGCGTGCAGTGGGAGGGGGGTGACCTACGCGCAGACGGCAGTGTATGGCTTCTCAGCAGTTGAGTACAGTAACAAAGTAAATTACAATAATTAGTTACTGCACTTAAGTTTTTTTTTTATATGAGTACTTTATTGAACTATTTCCCAGTTGTGCGATGTTTTATTTTAACTTCACTACATTTTTTATATTACAAGTCTGATATTTCCCTTTAACTCCTCTACTTTGTGCAAAATGCAAAAAAGGCAAAGGTGTTTCTTTCGAGTTACGTGTTCAAAAAAATTTAACAAACCAAACAAAAGAAGCACAAAGTGAGCACACAGATTAATGAACAGAGAGCACTTTGTTTTGAATGTGTTTTGACCCACAGCTACCTGTGCAAGCATAGAGTTCAATCAGTGCATCAGCATGAACGTTCAAGAGTGCCTATGCAAATATAAATTAGCGAATATATGGAATTGATCTTGTAACTAAGATGTACTAAAAATCTTACAACAAAATCTGATGATTTTAATTGTTTTTTTATCAACATGTGTTTTTAACAAATGAAGCTTGCTTGTCTTTGTGTTTTGTGCTTAAGACATTGTTATTAATCATCAGTGTCTGACTGATTAATGACGTTTCACATTAAATGAGCTGATTAAGCAAGAGTATTGTTCAAAAATTAAAAACAGGAGCAATAATTCAACCGTTATAACCATAATAAATCCGTTAATACAATACAACAGTTTTCAAGGCAAATACTTTAACATTTTGTGGCATTCAAGTGGCAGTCTAAAAAGAGGACTTCTACTTTACTGGAGTAACTAATGCCTTAGGTATTTATCTCTACTCTAACTCCAAGTACAAGACTATTTCTAGATGAGTGACAAAAGTAAGACACAGACAGAGTAAAGGACAGTGGGAGAGAAAGAGTAGAAGAGGGAGAGAGGATAATAGACAGATAAAGTGGAAAAGAGATAGAGAGTCTAAGAGACAGAGACACAGAGAGAGGGAGAGAAAGACAGAGAGAGTTTATGAGAGGGAGAAGAATAAGAGAGACTGAAAGGAAAAGAAATAAGAGAATCTAAAAGACAGAAAATAAGAGAGTAAGAAAGACAGTAAGAGAGAGTAAAAGAGATAGAGAGGGAAAGAGAAAATAAGAGACAGAGTAAGAGAGATTGACAGATAGAAAGGGAGAAAGAGAGAGAGTAAAAAGAGAGACAAGGAAGAGAGATAAAGAGAGTGAGAGAAAATGAGAGACAGAGAGAGAGTAAGAGAGATTGACAGACAGAGAGAGATTGATAGACTAGCAGTGTCTTACTTAGCAGAGTGTTGAGGTAGCCAGCCAAGTCTATCAACCCCCCCCCCCCTACCCACTCCCCTCACCCCACCCCTTCAAATCAGATCACAACATACAGTTATCTTAAAACATGGAGAATACAGCAGTATGGATGTTAGCAGCAGTATGGATGTTAGCTCCTCTGCAAGAGCCACGACACAAACCCAGCGGAAAAAAGCGCTGCTTTCTTTCTACACCTCAGCACAGTTGGCTTTGGTATGCCGTGTGACGTAGTGTGTTTGGGATCAGATTTCCTCTGGTTGGTTAACGCTAGGTTAGCTAACGCTGAAATGTTACTTAAAAAGCGTTACAAAACACTCCACCGCGGACTGTTTACCTCACTTTTACCTATCGCTCGTCCACGATAACCCCTTAGGAAACGTGTGCGCCCGGGGTCAGACACTGGTGGTCCACGTCAGTGACTAAAAGTCTGGTTAAATCGACAGATATCGACACGTCTGCCTCCCAGCATCACCACCCAGCAGCATAAGCCACGGCGAGCTTGGCTTTAGATTTAGCGCTTGGCCAGAGTTTCTTCTTGAGCTTCGCTTGAGTTTGCTGGCATGACTTCACCGCTATCTGCCGACCAGCTGCTGAGATTTGACGTGTCACTTCCCCTCCTTAACCATGGCTAGCACTAACATTCCACTTTTCTACATAGTCTTCATTATTGTAACGCCATGAACTAAAGTAAAGGCTTCTTTACAGCTAGCTCCTACACTAGATACACTTCTATTGCTCAACCAACCAAACCAAAAAGAACGTTTTTAACTAACAGCTAACTAGGTTATTCAGAGACAAACTCTTAAAAATATATAGATAGAGGAGGTTTAATCTATTTTAAGATAATTCCTGAGAGAAGACCATACATATTAGCCAGGTTAAAAGTTATCTTAGCTAACCTACCTAGCTAACTAACCAACTAACTATTTTCTCAACGGGAAGTAAGGATGCTATTTCGGAAAACCAAAACTACCTTGAGTGATGGGGCCTTCTGAGAGGACCACAAACGCATATTTTCAGCGACTTAAGATTGTGTTTAACATTTAAAACGTCTATTTTTAGTTAATAAATGCTTACTTATCACTGCAGTCGGTCCCAAAACCCAACTCGAACGTTAATTTTTAAACTGAGCTGCAGTTTAAAATTGGTCCTAACTGACAAAAACTCTAAAACTGAGTAAAAGTAAGCGCTGGAAAAGCTGCACGAAATGAAATACAAGCTGACAAAAAAGTCTTGTGTATGAAAAACAAGGAAATAAGACTTTATTCGGTCGTCAAGTAGTTTAAGTTTCGTTTCTCCTCCATTCAATTCAATCCGAGCTTCCTTTTTCCATCAGCTCAGGCAGCAGCAGCAGCCGGCGTCTGCTCGCCGCCGAGATCCTCCTGCAGCTTTTCTATACTACCTAACCTGGGTTAACTCTCTAAGTTGGCCAGATGTTCTTCACATCTCTAAACCTCAGGTAAAAACAATACCTCGCTTCCCCTCTGTGCTCAAAAACACAAGTTTCACTCACCGTGGTATTCTGGGAACCCTGCTAATCCACGTTTTAAGTCCTCCGTGCCTGAATTTTAAAAACTCGCCATCCCGGAGCTGCTACGTCCACAGTGAAGCGGAATGTGGGATTCCGCCATGTCAATTATGTGGCAGAGCATAGGGGGGGGGGGGGGGGGGGGGGGGGCTGGACTTTACCGTAAGTCATAAAATAGCTGCACTTCAAGGACGGAATGTCTCTAAGTACCGTAAAACATAGAGTATATGCTCAAAATTTTGCAAAAATTGTGAATTTTAGTTAAAGTATGATTCAGCACAATAAAAAATTAATATGTATATAGAGTACAGAGGCAAATAACTACTTCACAACTGTACTTAAGTACTAAAATGCTGTATCTGTAAACTTACTCATTAGTATTTTTTTCACTACATATTTTTGTTAAGTTTAGTATGCACTAAACTTAACAAAAATATGTAGTGAAAAAAATCCTCCTCGGAAGTTTCTACTTACGAGGTTGGAGGTCGTAAATATGATTTGACATGCGTGTTCTTTTGGCATTAGAAAAAATTAAAGTTCTTTTGCCATTAGAAAAAATTATGTTTATATAGTATATTATATGTGAAGCGGGTTGTTAAAAATACTGTTTAATAATATTATTGCATAAAGTCAACATATGTGCACAAGGCAAAACTTTTACTTCATTACTTTCATTACTTTTTTTTTAGTCTGGGTCTCTAGTACTTTATATATGCCTGTACAGACGGGCTTGATATGAAATGTTGAAAAACTGAGTCACATACAGAGTAAATTCAAAGTGAGGGTTATAGGAATCCCAAATTATTGTTAAGTATTTCACGCCTCAAAATCTAAAACACAGAAAGGTTTTCCATTAAATGTTTATTAATAATCTACCCGATGCCTGTTACATTATTGATTAGTTTCAGATTTTAACATGGGGTTTTCAAAATGATGAAAATTCTTTTTCACCCACAAATAACCATTTATTACAAAAAGATTAAAAAAATTAAAAATGTTCATTGCTACTGATCATGTCTTTGTTGGGAACCAAAAAGTTTTGTCCACTCTGTTCTTGCTGGCCACTTGTATAGGTGCCTAATATGGACAGTGATAATCAATAAACTTAATATGACCTAGTATGACTAGATACATGAACTAACAAGTAGGACTGCATGCTATTGAACAAAAACCTCACATGGCATATATTTCGATATTAAAAAAGACAGGATTTTATTTACCTGATATCACTAGAATCCAATAATCCAACATGTGATGAAATGATTAATGCACCTCAAGTATCCAATTTTCGAATTGATATTGGGCAAATATGATCTACCTCTGTCATAGAATATTTGCTGTGAATATTATGCATATGCACATTGTAACTACAATGTTACAACAATCTATTGTGCAGCATTGAATATTGTTGTAACCTAAACACAGTCAAAGATTATCTGTCTACATGAACAATCTACTTTCTCAGAAACATGGATGTCTACATTGTTTGTCACTGGCTGTCCATGTTATAAAGTCCTCATAATATCGCTTTTTGAATTATAAGTTTAATACAGTAGATAACCCACAGTAACCCATCTACTGTAATCACAGTTATTACTGGTCTGTTGGATTACTGTTTGTTGGATAAGGTTTGGGTGCTGGCTCCTTTTTGGCACAGCAGTGACCCTGAAATGGTAGTGTGTGTGGTGCTGGTATAATTGTATTCACACACTTCAGTGTGACCTCAGAAATTATATCCAGCCACAGTGACTTGGTGGTCAGACACTGAGGCTAGAGGATGGTTAACACAAACTGTGTTCATCAGAGATGTGGAGATACAATGTAGGCGGTTCCAATAAAGTGGCCAGTAAGTGTATGTAGAGCTAAGTGTGGAAAAAAGCAAACGCTAGTAAGTATTTGGCAGGTTATGGCATGAAACTGTTTCTCTTGGCATGAACTCCAAGGACATGAAAATCTCTTTTAACACTAACCCCTGTGTGCACAAGTCTGGAAAAATGGTTTACTGTGACGAGGAAGAGGAGGATGGAGATTAAGGCTGTCACTGTTGATCTACTACTTTTATTTTAACGATTAATCAGGTAATTGCTATGCATATTGATTTCCCACCAATATGCAAACTGGTAACAGCTTTTAAAATGAAATCCAGACTTTTTATCTCATGCTTTTAAATCCATTGTGATGGCGTACAAAGACACCTGTCCAGAACCTGACTATATGTTAGTTTAAAATTAGTTTTAAATACAATTTTCTTAGATGTCTTAAACACAGTTTATATATAACACCATGTGGTACAATACACCCATATGCCACATGTCATGGTTTAACAGTATGTTCATTGATCATGAAGTATTTCCTCAGAGGATGGTTTGGGAATGCCAACAGCTGTATAAGTTGAGAGGTGTTGTCTTGTGCGTGAGGCTGGCAAATGCCCACTGTGTATAGTTGCAAGTCCGTGTGATGTTTTTGAGTGAGGCCTGATTGTGAGTGACATACAGATATACGGACATTCCATTTCAAAAATTGTACAGGTATGTATCATTCCACAATCCCCAGTGTAGCTGTGGATACAACCTAGAAGACATTACCACCGACAGTGGACAGTTGAGTGTATTGTAACGATTGTGATCTGTTTCATCTGTGTAGAAAATAGTTCAAACAAAACTCATGACTAAAGGATTTAATTTACACTGCTGCTTTT
Source organism: Astyanax mexicanus (assembly GCF_023375975.1). Taxonomy (NCBI): domain Eukaryota; kingdom Metazoa; phylum Chordata; class Actinopteri; order Characiformes; family Acestrorhamphidae; genus Astyanax; species Astyanax mexicanus. Next base: position 101,443,724 of record NC_064408.1, read on the forward strand.
TGTGTCTCTATAGGAAGTATACAAAGACATCTATGCCAACGTATAGGTTGCATTGGCATATTAGTGGCCATAAGTGAAAAATAGCTCTTTTAAGCATCATAAAACATCATAAAAGTGTCATAAGTAGAGAGAAATAATCATGTGCAAAAATGAAGTGTTTCGGCTTTATCTGAGCTATAGGGAAGAATACATGACCGGAATCTGACATTACTAGTAGTACAAGATGTCTGCAAACAGATGTTTAATTGTGTGTGATGTGTGTTCGTTGTTTTTGTAACAAAACATACTCATATTTTTTCATATTTGGCATTGAGAGCTTTAGAGTTACTGTTTAGGATCAATGAGGCAGCCAACAGGGACAGCTGCTGGCTGACACCAGCCCATACAGATGATTTATTAAAGGGCTTACAAAAAAGATCATGCAGTGAGTTTTAAAGAAAACTTTTAATGCACTCTTGTTTTTAAACTGAAGGCTATCCCCAGCAAATATGGTGACATTAAGGTAATAAATCAGAGGTTCTGTGTTCCAGGCCAGGAGACCCCACACTCTGCATCTAGCCCACCTGATTCAACTCATTTACTACTAAACAAGACCCTCATGTGCTGAGTCAGGTGTGTTAGAGCAGAGGTTGTCAAATTGGTCCTCTGGGACCCCCAGACAGGGTTGGAGTGAAAATATTTAGACCATTTGGGGTCCCAGAGGAACTGATTTGAGAAACACTGTTTAAAAACAGGAAGAATGCATAAATAAGCTGAGCTTGGGGGGACCCAGGGAACCCTGAATATGAATGATTATTTCAGTGTACCAACCTGAAATTGGTTATTATAGACTAGTAGTAGTAGTAGCAGTAGTGATAGTGGTAGTATTGCAGTGTAATATTTACTATATATGAAATGAGTATCAGCATTTTCCATATCATGAACTGCTTTATGAATGAAGCACAATACAGGACAGCCAATCAGAATAGAGCTAACTTACAAACATGTCTGTCTTCAAGGCAGAGTAATAAAAACATATTTTAGGGATAAAGAAAGGTAGGAAAATTGTTATGTAAAAGTAAATTATGACTCCTTTTGGTTCATAAAACCAAACAAATATAAAATAAATGTAGGATATCGGTCCATTAAACACTTAAACTATTTTTTTACACATCCATTTTACAAACATTACTTTATAACTGTATAATCACAATAAGTGATTTTGCAGAATATTAAATGTTTTGTAGACTTCTGTAGGTGTAAGATGCACTGGAACACAGTGTTGTGCATTATGAACAGTAAATTAATATAGTAATAATCAAAACCTTTTGAACAAGTAAACAAACCAAAATACTCTGTGAAGCATTAAGGTACTCTTATCTGGGGTTCTGTTAACTTGCCGTTTCTGAGGCTGGAAACTCTGATGAACTTATCCTGTGCAACAGAGGGAACTCTTGTTCTTCTTTTCTTGGGGTGGTCCTGATGAGAGCCGTTTTCATCATACCGTTTTTGATAGTCTTTGTGACTGCACTTGAGGATACTTTCAAAGTTTTTGAAATGTTTTGAATTGACTGACTTTCATTTCATAAAGTATTGTTTTCTTTTACTTAGTTGAGAGTTCTTGCCATAATCTTTGGACAAGGCCCAGCTGTTAACTGAAAGCCATTTCAAAAGCTCTACCTCATAAAGCTGACTGAGAAAATGCCAAGATGTGCAAAGCTGTCATGTAAGATGAGCCTACTTTTAAGAATCTAAAATATAAAACATATTCTCTTTGTTTAACACTTTTTGTCATAGTTTGAGTTATCTTAGTTTTAATCTACAATGCAAAAACTATTTAATAGTAAAAAAAAATGAAACTAAAACAATGAATTTAAGGTGTGTCCACATTTTTGACTGGTACTGTACATGCACACACACAGATAATACTTGCAATATACAGTAATAGTCAGAATTCTTGACATTTAGGAGCAACAAAAATGTATTTACATGTAAAATCCTAAGCTGCAATTCCCGGTACGCCAAAAATGTTTTTTAAAACTAACTAAATTCTTCGGTTAAACCCTTTGATTTGATGCCTAATGCTGTCATTCCATGTTCCTGAGATCATAAATTCTCATTTCATTCTCAGATTCACGCTCTAATTACCGCTATTTACCATCCAGCTCTGATTAGGAGGGAATTTAAAATAAAGAACTATAGCGCCCCCTGCTGATCTTCAATCTGTAATGATGTTGAAGTCTACCTTCATTCAAACTGCTGCACGACCTGTCCCCTTTAAAAAAACATTCATCAGCCCATAAAGAGAGAAGTATGTAGCTAAAATTCTGCTTCAGTTATATAATAAATCTAGTAGATATAAAAAAAAGAATAGCTAAGCTTCAGAAGAAGAAGAAGCAACATGGCCCAGAATAAAGCAAATGATTTCTGAATGCTATCTGTTCGTTACCAATGGAAGTGGGTATGCTGATCACCAGCTGTTCTGTTCGTCTGTTTCTGGGATCTGGGAATAAATCAAACAATCAATCAATTAATCAAACAATCAATCAATCAATTAATCAATCAACCAAACCATTAGTTTCACTGTGAAAATACATTGAAGGTGAAAATAGACAGGGATTGAAAGAGAATATTTAATCAATTTAAATCAATAAAGGCTGATAAAAATTTGAACATTAAAATGAAAGCAATAAGGATTGAAAGATTGAAATTAAAAATATGATAAAATAAATTAATTTATAGATTTATTATAGATTTCTAATATATTTTTTTAATAAAATATGAACAGAAGTGGTAAATATATAGGAATATTGGTCAACATGATGTATGCTAATGTTAGGTCAAATTAAGATTTTAAAACAAGCAACAAAATTCTACAATTTAATTCAGAAGAAGATATAAGAAAAACAAATGACAAAGTTAACTAGAAAAGCTAAATGGGAAATAAAAAAATGAATTAAAAAAAAAGTTCTATGGAGATTTACTGAACTAGAATTGTTCATACAGGTTAATAGAACAAGATGTAAGCATACATTGCACTGAATTAGCCACCATTAAGGACACACTTCACACATTCATTTCTCGAAAACCTGAGAGATATTAAACCATCCATCACTGAAAGTAAATCATGTGGACGAATGAGTAATTTTGCAGGATTTAAACAAAAAATTTAAATGCAAAAGTTGTCCTGTCCTCTTAATCAGAATTACATAGTGCAATTAGCAGCATGATAAGATAACTTGATAAGATACTTTAAATACCAAGTCAGGAAGGCATAATAATTATTTGTAAACTATTTTTAAGGGAAAACTCACTGTTGGTTCTTATATCGCAAATATTGGATTATTCTTCTGCAATTCATTTTTATTTGTTAACCCTCATTTTTAACCCTCATCATGTACAGATCCATCAAAACTGTACATGAGTACATGGAACTAATGAACTCTAACTTTTTCCAACAATTACAACAATTACAACTCCAACAATTATAGAGTGTAACAACTGACAGAATTTGCTATTTAGTTAATCTGTATGTGCCCTGCATAATTTTCAGGTTATTAGAGCATTCTAGAAGTACAATATAACCTTACACTCTAGCCACAAGTTAATAAGTTAGTCATAACGTAAGAATAAAGTACAATGGAAAATGATATGCTGTGAAACAATATGATATGTTGTACTGTCACATTCCTAGCACCTATATATATCCCTCAGCGTCACAGGGTTGTTTCTCATAGGTTATAAGATACAGGTGACGTAGTTAGGATCTTAGGAGCCCCAGGAACTTTTCAAGGGCTTTCCTCTTTCTTCCAGGGGATACCCCACCCTCTCAAATCGTTCTTTCCCATAACATAATATACTTGTTTATTTTCTCATTAGTGCATCAGTCCATCTTCTAGCATCTTACAATAATAAACATTACCAGAATGTTTGGATTGCACTCTAAAGACCATTCTGTATTTTCAACCTATATAAATGATTGTTTCTAATATTCTCTATAGATCTTTAAAATTTCGTTGGACCGCCTCTAGGTTCACAGTGGTATATTTTCGTATTTTTTCGTAAGTATCTGCAACAACACAATATTTATTTCTGTTTATGTCAAAGGAAAAGAGGATTCAGTATTTTGAAGTAGTCAGTTGACCTCATTCTTTGGGCACATCAAATTCCTGAACTTAGACCTGACCAACTGCAGCAACCCCAGATCATAGCCCCGCCCCCACAGGCTTGTACAGTAGGCACTAGGCATGAAGGATGCATCACTTTAGCAGCCTTTTTTCTGATACTGATGTACTGATATCACTCTGTAACAGGGTAAATCTGCACTCATCAGACCACATGACCTTCTGTCATTGCCTTAGAGTCCAATCTTTATGCTCCTTATTGAATTGAAGCCGTTTTTGCCAGTTAGCCTCACTAATAAGTGCTTTTCGTAAAGCTACACAGCTGTTTAGCTCTCTTCACACAGTGCTTGTGGGAATGCTCTTACTTTCACTATTAAACATATGTCTGATTGTTGTTTTTCTACAATTTGTTTTCACCAATTGTTTAAGAGATCACAGATCAGTCAATCCACTGTCTCCACTGTCCTTCCACTTTTTTTAATAAAGCGTTGCACAGATCTTAACCTGATTTTAGTAGTTTTAAGCAATCTCCTTATATGTTTTGTGACAATACACTTGTTACCAAAGACATACTCAGCTCTCATTGTTTTTGCAGATGTACTCTTCTGCACTGGGTGAGCAGATGCTGTAATTTATGAAGAAGTCTGAAGGACATCTGTGGACTAAATTGGCAGCACAGCTGTGTTGCAGATGGACCTGATAATGGAGGATCTTGTCAGTCTTGTCATGCCAAGTGTAGCACTCTCAGTGTTAATCTAATCTGGCAAATTTACTTTAGGTTGCTGGTTGGTTTTTTTTGTTGTACATAGCTCTTCAGTGTTGTAAAATGTTCTTTAAGCAAATGGCTCTACGACAGTTTCAGTCTGGATTAAACTCCTTATGAAAGTCTGACCTTAGGGTTAAGCACCCTTTATTGCTTAACATTTCAAATCAATGTATTGCTCTGGGATATGACCAGCTGACACCGGCTGTTCTGTGTATAAAGTTCAACACTTAAAGAGAAAACAAAGCACAATATGTACTATGGCACAATGGAGAGAATGTCAGTTCACTTAAAGGAACAGTAACACACATTTTCCATTTTCCAGTTTAAAAAGAATTGTTTTACTGTGATACATCTACAGCTAATTATGTGATGGCAAAATATTGTATTGTATTTTAATATATACAAAATATTTTTGGCATTTCTTTTTGTACATTGTATTTTATAAGCAAACATCTGACACATAAAAACATCAGACATCTATTATGTTCAAAAGCGAAAATAATTTACACTGCTTGACTTTTAGCACAGGAATAAGAAACACATATTTTAAAATGAATATTGACAAGGCAAAAAAATTTCATGTTCATTTTCTTCACTGTAAAAAGGTTTAAAAAAAACAGCCTTCCAGATCTTATAAACAATACCAGAAATGATCATTTGTGTAGCTGGTAGCTTCTGACATTCATTTCTATTTATATATTTTGTTTAAAATAACAAATTCTTGTATTTCATAGTTTAACTTCTATTATGTCGCCTAGCTTTGCCAAAAATTTAAACAAAGCAATCCAGAATGTTCTTCTTGCAAGTTCCACAAAGGTGGAAAACAATTACCTTTCACTACCAGATCAGGAGCGTCACTCATTATGTTTAAGAAATTACTGAAAACAGAGCTCTTCAAAAAGCACGTACTCTCCTAACACCTATAACAAACTAACTACTTCCAACCTCACTTCCTTCTCCCTCTAATTTTCCTGTCTATCCCACTATGTACCTTGGCATTCTTTAGGCCATGCCTAAAAATGTTTTTTTTGCCTTGAACATGTCCTCTATTGCTAATGTACATAATTTTTTGTAAATCGCTTTGGATAAAAACATCCACTAAATGTAATATAATTATTATGTTCCCCCTTTTTTTAATGAAATTATGGTATTCACAACAGGAAACTCTTAAAACATGTTTTTTTTATTATTTTTTTTACCTTTTTTACCTTTTAATTATTTATTGGGTCATTTTATTTATCTTATGTTAAAAATTTATCTAATATTAGTTTTACCTTTTATCCTTTTTATTTATTTTATTAATTTCGTTCTTTTATTTATTGTTTTTTTTTACTTTTGTCCTTTTTTTATTTCATTTATTTTATCATTTTAGTACTCTAATTATTTCTCTCTTTATTTTAGGGGGTGTCCTCTTATTTTTTATTCTGAATTGTTTTATTTCTTCTTAATTATATCTTATTTTGTTTGCTTGTTTTTCTAATGTTTTTACGGTGTATTTTGATTGTTTTGTTTATGAAGTTCCTTATTTTAGCTCATCTGATCAAATACTGGATTTTAATTTTAATTAAGAATGATTTTTTCAGTCCCTTTAAGTTATAAATGCTCGGCTGCTTTTACAGCAGGACGATAATCACCCGTTATCCCCCGGGGACTCTTATTATGAAAATGTCCCTCGGACAGTTTTATAACCCGGGCTGGGTGGTGGTGGGGGTGGTGTGTGTGAATGGGGGGCTGTGGGTCTGTGAGCGGTGACTGAGCGCGCGGTGTGGTTACTGAGCGCGCGGTGTGTGGTGACTGAGCGCGTGGTTGATCTGGTGAGGATGAGGGCGGCGGTGGTCGCCTCGCTCCTGCTGTCCGCGGCCGCGTCCTACTACATCTACCAGCCGCTGCCCGGTGCCGTGGCCGAGCCCTGGAAGCTGATGCTGCTGGACGCCGTGTTCCGGGCGATGTTCCGGGTGGTGAGTGAGTTGCTGCGGGGTCGGCGGGGGTTCACTGGTGTATTTATAGAGCGGAGGCGCAGCTGAGCCCCGGGTTTACCGGGTCTACCGGGTTACAGCGCTGCAGCGCTCCTCTCAGACCGGTGACAGCGCGCGGAACCTGGAGACCTGAAGACCTGTTACGTCACCAGCGCTGGACGTTTGATAACGTTGCGCTGATGACAGACATAATTCATCTGCAGCCTATTTTCTCTCTGTATCTCAGAAACAATGCATGATGCAGTGCAGTACTATCTATATACGACAATGTAATAGAGCGTTTATTACTGTAATATAGTGTTTATTACAACTGCAGCTCATTACTTGTTGCTATAAAGACTAAATAGTTTACAGTTGTAAAATAACTAATGATATTTGAGTGATCTGAACAAGAGTTTTGTGCATGTCTGCTGTCAACTCTTGATATTTTTAATTTCCCTCCTTTCCTGAGTGTTTTTGAGATTTTCTTTCAAAATTTCCTTATTCAGCCATTCAGATGTGAAGAAAGCATTAACACAATAAGTTATAGTAAACACAGGCAAGTGAAAAAGAAGAAATGTGCAGGAAAAAAAAAACAGAAAAGGCTTATATCAAGTGCTTTACAACACAAACACAGCCATATTTAACTTTATAATGTTGACAGTGAAAAATATTATAGCATAGATTGTTGCATAAATGTTCATTTGTTTGGTTGCATTTTTATCTATTAATGTTGATGATGAAAAAACAACCTTTAAACAGCCTTTATTTAACATCGTCTAATTGCCTCAATTAATGTTACAATTCTGACATAGAATCAGCAGTCATTTAAAAGTTTTGAATTCTACACTGACAGTGATTTTAGGTGAAAGGTGCACCCAACAATTAGTAATATTAATATTAATATTAAATGTTTAAATGTATATTTTCATGATAAGGCTATAATAATTGAATACAAACAATATATACGTATTTAATATAAGTAAAGATTAATACTAACCATTCATATAAAACCATAACAAAACAATCAATGTTGAATCCACATAGAATCAATGTCCACAAATCAGATCGAAATTAGCTATGATGCTATGAATGAACATTGATTCAGCATCCTTTTATGTTGACACTGAAGAAATAGTAGAACATTTTAAACATATATAATAATTTTTTGCTCTGGGGGACTATTTTACTGTAAGAAACTACTACAATATATTTTCTAATTTAAGAATCTTTACACAAATTAAGTCATTTAATTCCAATTTCTTCACAGGAATAGGTTTAATATACTCATAAAAATACTCTCATTTTGTTTAAATATGAGCATTTACTTGATTTCTTTGCACTATTGAAGTATGTTAAGTCTCTTTTTTGTTTTGCACAGTCAGTTGGTTATGGAATAAAATGAAAAAAAATATTTATATCACCCTAAACTGGTGTGGCTGTGTAAGCGTCTCTAGAATGGAGCATTTCACACCAAATCTACTCTGAATGACCTTATTAACATCTTAACGACTGAATTATGCAGAAATTCTGAAAAGGAATATGTGTGTTTGAGGGTGTGAGTTAAGCTGTGTAGCACTATTATGGTAATGTGTGTGTGCTTTATAATCTTCTACACTGCTGCACAGTGATCGTCTGGTTCTACTGAGCAGCAGCCGGTACTCCTGTGTGCAGAGTCACACATGTTTACTGAGGCTGAGGATTATACGATTTCTTTCCTTTTCAGCAAAATTATTCGAATCAGAATTGCACTGACCTTTCACAGTGATTAGCCCTTTTTTTTTTTTAGAACTTTATTTATTAAATTTTTAAATTTTCCATCTTTTACAACATAGATCATATATACATATGGTTAACAACATGCAAGGGAAAATAGATTTTTAATTAGAAAAAGAAAACAAAAACAAAACATCCTTAAAGAGAGAAAAAAAAAAACCCATCCAAACCCCCCTCCCTCCCTCCTTCTTATAGTTCCATCAAAAAGTTAAAAAAATATACATCCTATGCATCTTGTACATCTTGCTGGCTTTCCAAAAAGTCTATAAATTGTTCCCATATTTTGTAGAAACTCCGTAGCTTCCCCTTTTTAGCATAAGTCAATTTTTCCAAGGCCAGAGTGTTGGAAAGGCTCTTGAACCATACATTGACAGAAGGTGCCTCCATAGCTTTCCACGAGATAGCAATACAGTATTTAGCTTGTAATGAGCACATATATACCATTTTTTTCTGCATTAGACAATCTTAAGTCTGATGGGACAAGTCCAAGAATGAACAACTTAGGACAAAGGGGCAATCTGGTGGAGCTAATGTCAGAGACTCGGTCTATTACCTTTTCCCAAAATTCCCTAATTTTAGGGCAGGTCCACAAACAGTGATATAATGTACCCTCCTCTAAACCACACTTATTGCAAAGGTCAGGGTTATTATTATTGAAGCGGTGCAAAAGGGATGGGGTCATATATGTACGCATGATCCATTTATACTGTATAAGTTTAAATCTGGTATTGATAGTTTGAGTCTGTGCTGTGTGACACAGCATTTTCCAATCGTCCTCAGAAATTTCTGTGCCCATATCACTGGACCATTTCATTCTCTTGTCAGTTGAAGATTCATTGGAGTTTTCCAGAATTAAGCTATAAGAAACAGAAACTTGACCACGACTGTATAACTTAGTATAACATCTTCAAGACTGGGTAATGGTGGTTTGTTTAGCTGATGTTTATATTTTTTCAAAATATAACTCCTAATTTGTAAATATTTAAAGAAATGAGTCCTGTGTATATTGTAAGCACCCTGTATTTCCTCAAAGCTATACAACACATTATTTTCACTGTACATGTCTCTAATTTTGCTGATACCTTTCGTTGCCCATAATTTAAACCCTGGATCTTTTTCCCCTACTGGAAATCGGTGGTTTCCCCAAATTGGGGTAAACCCTGATAAATCTGAGTCAATGCCTAAATGAGTCTGCACTTTGTGCCAGACTATAATGGAGTTTTTAACAAAAGGGTTGTGTGTCTTTTTACACAGGTTTTTAAATGAATCCGAGAATAAATATAACTTTAATGGCAAGGGGGAAGTAGTACAACTTTCTATCTCAACCCATGAATTTTTAGGTTCATTAGAGAACCAGTGCATAATTGCCTTGATCTGAGCTGCCCAATAGTACCATAGAAAATTTGGCACTTGTAAGCCCCCTCTATCATATGGCAGATAAAGTAGGGACATCCTAATCCTTGGGCGCCTGTTATTCCAAATAAAATTAGTTATTAGTTCCTTCAACTTGGAAAATAAAGTGGGTGGGGGACTAAGTGGGATGGATTGAAAAAGATACAAGAATTTTGGGAGAATATTCATTTTAACTATGTTAACTCGGCCAATTAAAGATATGGGGAGATCTGACCATCTCTTCAGCATGTTACTGGTAGCAGATAGAATTAAATTATAATTTCCTGGGACGATATCATGTATTTTGGGAGTAACCTGTATACCCAGGTACTTAAAACCCCTGGATACGTTATGAAATTCATGCCCCACTGTTGGGTTTATTCTTTCTTTGTCATTTAGAAACATAATATTAGACTTGGTTTTGTTGACTTTATAACCGGAAATCTTCCCAAAGGTGGCTATTACGTTGAAAAAGGCAGGAAGAGATTGTGTCAAATTTTTTAAAAAGAGTATGATGTCGTCTGCGAAAAGGCTTATTCTGTGTTCACAGCTTCCTATTGTTACTCCCCGTATCAAAGGGTGTGATCTAATTGTTAGGGCCAATGGTTCTATGGACATTACAAACAAAAGGGGCGACAACGGACATCCCTGTCGTGTTCCTCTGGTAAGTATAAATGGCTTGGACGTTATAGAGTTTGTCAATACTGCTGCAGTGGGTCTATTGTATAATAATTTCACCCATTTGATAATATTCTGTCCCAAGCCAAATCTAGGAAGTATATCAAATAGATATGGCCATTCCAGCCTATCAAAGGCCTTCTCACAGTCCAGGGAGAGTAGGGCCGCATCAGGACATCCCTCTTCTATATTAATAATATTCAAGACTCTCCTAAGATTGTGAAAAGCTTGTCTACCTACTACAAATCCATTTTGATCTTCGTGAATCAGACTAGGTAGGAGTTTCTCCAATCTCCGTGCAATGACTTTAGCAACTATTTTCATATCCGAGTTTAGGAGGGATATGGGTCGGTAGGATTCACACTTAGTAGGTGGCTTGCCCGGTTTCAATATTGTCGAGATAAGAGCTGTAGAGAAAGAGGGTGGTAAAGAATCAATTCTGAAGGCTTCTTCAAGCATATTGAATAAGTGGGGTATCAGCATATCTTTAAAGATCTTATATAGTTCAATTGGCAGCCCGTCTGGGCCAGCGGCTTTCCCACTTTGCATAAACATAAGGGCACTATGAAGTTCCTCTAACTCAAATGGTCTCTCCAGAATTTCCATGTCTTCTTGGGAAAGAATTATGAAGTTTAGGCCATCAAGAAAACCATTTAAAGATGTTGTATCCGCTGAGAAATCAGATTTGTAAAGTGTTTCATAAAATTTCTGAAATGTTTCATTAATTTCTTTGGGGTCTGAGGTCATTGTTCCATTTGATTGTTCTATCTCATGTATTGATCTCTCATTCTGTAGAGTTTTAATACGCCAGGCAAGTAACTTGCCTGCCTTTTCCCCCTGGTCATAGAATTGTTGTTTTAATTTATTTAGATTATTTAGGGCCTTATTTACTGATATTTCATTATACTGGGCTCTAAGTGTGGTTAATCTTTGCTCTACAGTAGGTGTCTTATTACTTGCAATTTTCTCTTCTAGTGTTTTAATTTCTTTTTCGATTTCTAACAGCTTCTTTTTAGATTCTTTAGATTTAAATCTAGTATAGCTTATTATTTGTCCTCTGATGTATGCCTTAAAGGCATCCCATCTGGTTATCGATGATGTTTCATTTTTATTAAGCTCGAAAAACATATCTATATTTACCTTAAGGAACTGTACAAATTCCGGATCTTGGAGCCATTTGTTATCAAATCTATATATGGGAGGACCACTGTATTCTTTATAAACCTTATAATCTAAAGATACTGCAGCATGATCAGATATTATTATACCATTATAGTAACATCTCTGGATTTTAAATAGTGAGGAGTTAGAAATGAGAAAATAATCTAGTCTGGAATAGGTATTATATGTAGTAGAATGGCACGAGAAATCTCTCTTATCTGGATTATGTTTCCTAAATACGTCACACAGCCCCAACTCTGCCATGAAGTGATGAATTACCTTTCTTGTATGGCTATGAGAGGAGTCCTGACCGCCCTCTCGGTCTATATTAGGTCTCAGAACACAGTTGAAATCACCCCCCATTATAACTTCCCCCCGTAAGGTTGAAATCGTTAGAAAAATATTCTTGTAAAAAGCAGGATCATCCTTATTAGGCCCATATACATTAACTAGATTAAGATCATTTCCAAATAGACTACACTGTAGAATAATATATCTGCCCCCCGGGTCCATAATAGTTGAGATTACCTGAATTGGAATAGATCTGTGAATTAAGATAGCTACTCCTCTAGCATGAGAGGAAAAGTTAGCCGCAAACACTTGCCCCTGCCATCTTCTACGTATTCTGATGATTTCAGTGGAGACCAAGTGTGTTTCCTGTAGAAATATAATTCTAGAGCCCAAGTGCTTTAGTCTAGTCATTACCTGTTTTATTTTCACCAAACTGCCCAAGCCTCTTATGTTCCATGGATTAGCCCTTTTTTAGCAGGGATGTACCGATGTAGGACTTCTGTGCCAATTTCATTATACACATAAAAATAAAAATGAGCTTAAATCAATTAATTTTAAAGTAGCACATTCAGCGCCAGCCAATTGTAGCAGTACAATGAGGTCACTTGGTCTTATTCCAGCACCAACTAAACACATCAGCATGTATCGGTTTGAAATATGGGCCATATTGGCTGATGGCAATGATTCTACAAAAAAAAAAAAAAAAATTATAGCCTGATACTGATATAATTTCAGTATCATTGTGCATCTCAACTTTTTTGACTATATTTAATTTTTATTTAATTTAATATTTAAGTTCGTGCATTGTGTTCAGTTAAATCAGTTGCATCATTTCCACGTTAAGAAAGTATATAATATTGTGAATTTCAGTTTACTTGCTTTTGAGAATTAAACCATTGTTTTATTTTGTCTCAAATACTTTTACACCCAATTACAAGCTATTTCAAGTCTAAATTGTTTTTAGGTTACACTACCGGTAAAAAAAAATAAAATCCCTAGTTTATCCAGTGGTCCACCCTTTCTTATTTTATGATCTTAGCAATGACTTCTTTACTGCCTCTCCACCTGTCCCACCTGGAGCTGCAAGTCTTCTCCTCACAGCTAAAACTGAGACGTGTTTGCTGAATTTATTTTCATTGATACAGGGAAGCTGAAATGTTAACTCTCTGAGAACATTTTGTTAAATAATATTGTGAATACATAAATTAAATTCAAATTGTGAATACATAAATACCAAATAATGTTTTAATAATATTTTATGTAAGGTTTTAGTTTTTAATCATTTTTCCTACTGGACAGTGATGTGTTTAAACGTCAATACAGTCTGGATTGTAAAATCTTTGACCTATAGTGTATACCAGTTAAAAGAAAAAGAGGGCTAAGATGATTTGCAGATTTGAACTTAATACATCATTCATTGCTGGAAGTTGTTTCAGAAATCTGAAGACTAGGTCATTTCGTTGCTAATCTTGACCTCCTTTCTGGCAGAGCCACTTTGCTCAGGATCTCGGCCTGGGTCACCATCTCCATGTCCTTAACTATATGGTGACGCTCATCGAGGTTCGGGGGCCGCAGTCCAGCGAGACAGTTCGGGTCACTGACACTTCCTTCGATGGAGTTCAGGCCCGCGTGTTTGAGTCCGTCACACCCGGTTCCAGACGCCTGAAACGAGGAGTCATCTACTTCCATGGAGGAGGGTGGGCCCTTGGCACTGGAAGTGAGTAGATTTAATGTTTTTATAGGAAACAGAACATCACATCTCATTTTAACTGTTGAGTTTCTTTTGCTCCTGGATATGCAGTGTACATTTTTAAATAGCTTATAAATTGTTATTTTAACCAAACTTAATTGTAATTCACACTTTTAATGATATGCAATATACAATTCCTATTAGTGAATTAATCAACACTGATATATGTTTACACCTCTATATAACTTGAATCTACTTGCCAAGTGTGATGAATGATGAGTGATGTGGAAGGGAGGGAAAGTTCACAAGTGTTTACAGCTTGTGCATGTTGCAGCACTCCTCGTGCTCGACTGTTCAGGAGCTCCCTCATGTGGACAGACCTGGAAATGTCAAAGAAACGCTAAATAACAAAGCAGTAAAATCTACAAGCCCTATGCTTTATACAAAAATATACATGCATGTATGCACATGATTAATTAAAGGAAACTACTTTGTAATTCATCACATTGGTGTGTGTACATCTCCAACTGGCAGTCTTTGTAACTTGACTTTAATTTATTTGTTTCTTCATTCTTTTCCCTGACCTCTCACTCCACCACAAAAAGGAATGCGATCCTATGACCTCCTGTGCAGGACGATGGCTGAAGAGCTGGATGCAGTAATTATATCAGTAGAGTAAGTATGGTTTTCTCAAAGTAAAAGGAAGTTACTTTAACCTCTCAAAAGATCAGGATCTGATACAAAGAGCAGATCAGATTCAGCTGAGAACACAATCTTGATTGAAAAGGATAAGAATTAAAAGGGTTAAAGCACTGTTTGAAATGCCACTTTTTATGCCACGTTTTTGTAAAAAAAAAAAAAAAAAGGTTTTCCAGATGTCAAGTGTGGGCTTAAACTTTTTGTTTAAAAAGAGTAACTTTAAATGCTGACAAAAGAATGACTTGTATTTTTTGTCAAATATTTTTTTATTATAAATATTTGTTTTCTTGTACAAAAAATGACCAAAATCTTCATAAGTCTTCTCAGCTGCGTCTGATCTACTGATCAGAGGCTTTTACCCAAGCCTGAGAATTCCATAGCAGCTGTAATGCAAGCTGTCTGTCATTAGGGGGACAAAACACGTGTACATAGTGTACTGTGTTTCTCTGACTATCCTTACAAAGACAAATATATTCTTGAAAAAACAGGGTGTCTGGTGGGTTTTCCTGGGATTTTTTTCTGATATTATTGCTTTTACTGGATATCTGAGCAACTGCAGCACTGCTAATGATACTGATACAAATGCTTCTGCGAACATCAAGATATTAGAACAGCAAACTTTGTCATTGTCTGTCCATTTATACTTCAATAAACCAAAGAAACACAGAATTAGAGCTGTGGAGAGCTGGAAAGTTAAAAGAGTGTAAAAAGAGAGTTCCTGCTAAGATTTTCCTCTTATGTTCGATCTAATTACACATTCTTACCTCTAAATGTATGGACTGTTACTTTAAAATAGAAAAGTTGTATATATATATATATATATATATATATATATATTCATTAGAGAGTTCAGACTTTTGGGCTCCACGTTAAATCATTTCTCACCTCCTTTTTGGTTAGTTTTTTTTAGAATTTTAGATTTTATTTAATACTTTTGTATGTTCCATATTATTTCTCAAACATGTAGTTTTTTTATTTTTGACATCTGATTAATTTTATGCTCACATGTTAAATACTTGTGTCTCCTGCATTTCCAGTTACAGGCTTGCCCCTGAAGTTCATTTCCCGGAGCCGTATAATGATGCTCTGAGGGCCTGCAGGCACATCCTGAGAGCGGAGGTGCTGGCACTGTACTCCATGGACCCTGAGCGAGTGGCCGTGTCAGGTGACAGCGCCGGAGGGAACCTGGCTGCTGCTGTGGCTCAACAGGTACTGAGATCAGATCAGAAACAAAACCTTGCAGCTATTTAGCCTCAAGGCCTGGCAAATGAAAACAAATGCATTTTTCGACCAAGCGTAAAATCATGACCACCTCCTTGTTTCTATTATTTTTATTTTCCCATATTCTTTATTGGACAAGACCCCACAGGAACACCACAGAGCAGGTATTGTTTGGGTGGTTGGTTATTTTCAGCACTGGGATGGTGGTACACATGGATCATATGGTACACATGGCTGCTGGAGTTTTTAAACATCTCAACTGAAATGGAAATAGTCAACCAACAGCCTCCTGAGGCCAGTGTGTGGAGACATGGTTTAAAAACTCCATCAACACTGCTGTGTCTGATCCACTCATGCCAGCACAACACACACTAGCACGGAGCCATGTACGTGTATGCATACATGCTCTGTGGTGGTCCTGGGGGGTCCTGACCATTGAAAAACAAGGTGAAAGGATAATTATAAACTATGTAAAACACACAGAAGCTCTACAATCTGTAATTACAGAACTAAAAAGTGTCCTATATGATCAGTGGAGAAACAAGGAGGTGGTCATAATGTTATGTGTGATCAGTGTATTTTACATAAATATAAAATGCATAGTCTTTGTTCATTTTTAATGTGAAATTGTACAATGGTGTGCATATACAAGAATGCTAATCAACCCTGATGTGATTTGTCTTTATTGCCACAGTTGGCCCTAGACAAGAGCGTGTCAGTTGGGTTCAAGGTACAGGCTCTTGTCTACCCCGTGCTCCAGGCCCTGGACTTCAACACACCCTCTTACCAGCAGAATGGCAACGTGCCCATCCTCTACCGCACCAACATGGCCCGCTTCTGGTTGGAATACCTGAGTGGAGATATGGACCTGGTTCCTTTACTGCTGGCTAATAACCACACAGCTGTAGACCAAAGCCAGGAAGCGATGTCTGCAGCGAAGGCAAAGACGAACTGGACAGCTCTTCTAGCTCCGGCCTTCCAGAAGCACTACAAGCCAGTGGTTCCTGGTCTTGGCTCCCCTGGGCTTCTAGAGCAGTTGCCAGCCCTGCTGGATGTCCGAGCAGCACCTTTGCTGGCTGAGAAGGAGGTGCTAAAACTGGTCCCACCTGCCTATATTATGACTTGTGAGCATGATGTGCTGCGGGACGATGGTCTTATGTACGCCCAGCGCTTGGAGGAGGCTGGTGTGACTGTTACCAGTGACCATTACGCAGAGGGTTTTCATGGTTGCATGGTCTTTGGCTTCTGGCCTGCACGCTTCTCAGTGGGGACGCGGAGTATGACAAACTATATCCGCTGGTTAGAGCAGAACCTGTAGTATTCTATTGAACGTCAAGAAGAACCACTGTAGAACCTACAGTATGTGCTCCCCTGGAACCTGTGGACGTCTGTTGAAGCTCTAATCTTCCGCATTATCTTTCACAATAAGTCTTTCACAGAAACTTTTCCTGTAGAATTTCTGAAAAACATCTGAAGAACCTGCAGGCTTCTGTAGAATATAAAGGCTCTTGGAGAACCTTCCTGCTCTTATGGAACCTCTGCTAAGTTCCTATGGAACCTGTAGGCACTTCTACAACCCATGGGCTCAAAGATACACTCCAAGATTAAATACTGCACACTGCTTATATTCAGATATGCACCGGCAGGACTGGTGCTACAAAGAACTGTACTACAGAGCATGTTCAGCAGACTGCATTGCTACAGGTCCACAGTGCTACGAGCTTTAGTGTTTAAATCATCCTGTCAGGGTCGTAATGATTTAATCAGGTGTCTGAGGGCAGGAAATCTCCTGCAGCTCTGAGGAATTGCAGGTTGATTCCACCGTTTACAGAAGGCTTTAAAAAATTAAACACATAGTTATATGATATAGGTTAATATAATTGTATATTATGCTTACATTCCTTTGTTTTATATCCTAATTATATTCCAAAGATATTTATGACTCCAAAAATATGAAGATACTGTATATCCATGCACTGACCTGTAAAAGGAACCACATAGACCAAACATTGAAACATTGTAGGTATAGAGAACGATATACTTTACTTGAAAGAAGAAAACAATGCATATGAACATGTAAGTGGTTTAAACTGTGTATTTGGTATGATTATTATTGCTTTATTATAATACAGTTGTAAAGAAAATGTATCCAACAAGGTCCCTCATCAAAGTGATGGAAAATTAGATTTTTATTTTAATTTTACCTGATTTTTTTACAAATCTTTTTTTTTTTTTTTTGTGAAAAAGCATAGGCCTACCTAGTGTTATACTGATGATTTAAAATGTGTTGAAGTATGATAGGACATAGGACTCATAGAGAATTTTTTTCCTGCAACCAAATACAATTAATATTAAAAAACATTGACTTCACACTTGTGAATGGAGCTTCCACATTTTTAAACAGTACAATGTAAATGTAAATATGCAGAAATGTCCTAAATATATATACAAAGCTTTGCATAATTGATGGGTGCATCCAGTTAACCTGAACGTCATAGTTCAGATTGTAATAGAAATCTAATCTCTCTCTGCCACATCTGCAGCATACAGTCAGTCATCCTACCCTGAACAATCCTTTCTCTGTTCCTAAAAATAACAGAAAACGCATTGCCTTGCATCATGCCCACCCACCCGCTCAAATACCAGTTTTAACAAGCCCTCGTCCACTTGGCCTCACCATGACCCATTAGAGGAACCCCCTATACCATATTAAGAACTGTTCCGTTGATTTACTGTAATAGCTCAGATAAAGTTTTCTAAATGGGCTGTCAGAAAGGTGATGGATTGAGTTAGGTGTTGACCTTAGCAAGAGAGTTTGCTCATAAACAATTAATGTGATCCAACACATTTCTCTTTTCAAACACAACCAAAGTGCCAAACAAAGCTGTTAGAAAAAATGCTGTTTTTATTTTTATTTCAGCTAAATACTTTAAAATAGCTATTTTTTTCAAAGCCATAAAAAACCAAACCTTCCAGCAGTAAATAGTCTCTCATCTTAAAAAGACAAAAACTGAAACACTGCAAAGTCTTTATAGCTAGCTGATTAACAGACTAAGGACCCAATTTTAGTGATCTATAGGCGAGCCGTTAATCACGCAGCAGGATTTAGGGTGTGTCAGTGTGTCTTTGGTATCATGAAGACGAAAAAGCACACCTTGTGCAGCTTAAAATGCTCAAAAGGTGTGAACTAATTCTCTTAATTAATCATGGTTGTGTTTTGGGTGAAATAAATCAGTCAGCTTTCACTTGCCATTCCCTTTAAGAGCCAGGTGCACTCTTTGGTGCGTTGGTATCTTAACAGGGCAGCACTTTGTGCTTCTCAGCAGAGGAAACTGACCTGTTTGTTCACACTGTGAAGGTGCTTCAGCAGGTAATTTACAGGAACAGCAATTTAATTTTATTTTGTATTCTGTATATTGTTGATGTAAAAGTTGGATTTACATGCTGCAGCACGTCCATGTGTGTGTAAGGAGTAATGGTGTACGGATGCTGCACCTGCATAGTGAAGATAGGTAGATATGGATAGGTGACTTTTGACTGTTGTCAGCATTTATATCAGTCAATGGCACACCTGTTGATTTTTGCTGCCAAGATAGAAACACTCCAGAAATATACATGAACACACCTTAATACCAGACCACCACGCCCATCAATGTAGATATACAGTACAGGCCAAAAGTTTGGACACACCTTCTCATTTAATGCGTTCTCTTTATGTTCATGACTATTTACATTGTAGATTCTCACTGAAGGCATCAAAACACATGTCGAGTTTTGTACTCCTGGCCTCCACAGTCACCGGACCTGAACCCAATCCAGATGAGCTGGACCACAGAGTGAAGGCAAATGAAGTGCTAAAAACCTCTGGGAACTCCTTCAAGACTGTTGGAAAAGCATTTCAGGTGACCACCTCTTGAAGCTCATTGAGAGAATGATGCCAAGAGTGTGCAAAGCAGTAATCAGAGCAAAGGGTGGCTATTTTGAAGAAACTAGAATATACATTTTTTTTTTAGTTCTTTCACCTTTTTTTTTTTAAGTACATAACTCCACATGTGTTCATTTATAGTTTTGATGCCTTCAGTGAGAATCTACAATGTAAATAGTCATAAAAATAAAGAAAACGCATTAAAAAGGAAAGGTGTGTCCAAAATGTTTGCCTGTATTTTATTTATAAAATCTGATGGTATTTTAACAGTGCTGGCACAAGGCGTTAAAATAGACCATTGTTGGGGTGTAAGATAGCAAAGAGCAGGCCCCTGTATAAGGCCCCTGTATAACCACTTTGTTGTAGTTACACATGAGAGTAAGTTGGTGAGGGAATGTTGAAGGCAGCATTAAAACTGCATCAATAGCAGCTTTTCTGTAGTCTGACTATGTATAACAAAATCAAGTATAAAAGTTGGACTAAAGCTTATAGACTGAAAAATACACATGTGGCAGAGTGAGAATGTAAAAATGTGAAAATTGTGTCTATTTTCATTTAACGTCCTCAGTGGATTTTAAAATATATGGGCGGGTTATTGTTGTTTCTTCTGTGTATTCTGTTATGTTACTGTGTATTTTATGAAGTAAATCTTTATTTCATTACACATCCTTTTCTCGTTCTTGAACAGTGAACAGGGAAGGCAGGCTTTAAGTTTAAGAGTCCGCAGTCTGAAGGCCTTCGATGGGGAGCGTTTCGTAAGCATCGCTGTTGGCAGCAAGAAAAGATGACAAAAGGGAATTTCCTAAATAGAGAGCAGTATGGAGGTTCAGAGGAAACATGAGAGGGGGAGTAGCTGTGGGAAGGCGGCCTGGCCCTGCGGCGCATGGGAAAGGCCGGGGGCTATGGACTCAGCGCTGTGGAATGCTTGCTCAATCTCCCTTCACCTTCACCTGTGGGACTGGAGGTCTCAACACAACCTTCAACCTCCACTAGTGTAGCTTTATCAGAGCAGGAATCAGCAGCAGAAACAGTGAAACAGAAAGAAAATACGATGTTTATTACTCTAAAAGTGCTTAGCACAGTCTGACGAAGCGCAGAGTCGAGAATAAAAGCCAACATTATTTACAAAGTCAAATGTGGCTTTTGGTCTTTTTGATTTTAACATCTGCAGCTTTTCTGTAGGCGAACTGCATAATGCTGACTAGAGCTGGGTAATACGGCAAGAATAGAATATTATGAAACTTATGACGATGATGTACTATATATATATTGCAGGCGAAGGAAAAAAACAAGTAGTGCCTCTGTGGTGTGATGCAGTAAAAACAGGTAAACAGAACAAATTAAAGAGAATCCAATGCAATTTAATACTTTTCAAAGATTTTTACAGTGTATGATTTTAACCTATATTATACAGAATGAGGAGATAGTGGACATAACTGAACACATTTTGTTTTTATTTAATATTTTAAATACATTTAAAAGTATTTTAAGCAAATAAGTATGTATTTAGAAGTGTTTGTAACTATATTGCTCTTTAATACAAGTAGCCAGCATATCTCTGCTACAAAACAAAAGTTTATATAGACCTATATTATTATATAGACAATAAACTTCCAGCTAACAGTTACAAACGTTACAACTTACCCCTTACTGGGTTAATTATTGGTACCTTTTAACAGTGAAAATAGTATGTCTGGGAAACGTACTACAGCTGTTCTATGTTGATCACACCAGACAAGCTTTCCAACTGAAATGCATAAAAAGGATGGTATTATAATTAGCAAAGAAACACAACATTTAATTCTTAATTCAATGAGTAACAGAAAATATTATTTTAATAAATATTTCCATTATAGCTACAATAAACTGACAGTTTCGAAATGATTTGTGGGAACTATATTCATCAGTTCATTGTTTACTTTAGGAACACTTGTAATGCAGTTATAATACTGTTTAAACTAATCCTCCTGTGTGGAGGCAGGTAAAGTTGTCTAACTTCCTCAAATCGGCATGACATATAGGTATGATTCAGTAAATAAAGTAGGTACAAACAGGGGTATATAAATATAGGTCGCTTATCTTATCACATGTGTGCCTACTGAGCTAACAAAAAAAAAAACCTGTGTATCCAATGAGGACGAAGCCCTATGCAAAGGAGCACACACCACAGTTTTTCTGGTGAAGAATTTTAGTTTTAGTTGCGTTTTAAAATATTCAACCAAATTTCATTAAAATGGCCACTAAGAGGTCTGGGGAAAACATCTGTTATGCACAATGTGTTGAAGAAAGCTTACTGTGACATAATAATGATAAAATGCAGTTGTATTACCCACCCCTAATTCTGAGCAAAAATGCTTCTTTTTTTCTTTTTTCCTTTTGATATTGTATGTGTTGTGTTTCTTCTTTTTAAGGGCTTATTCTGTCTTTTGACTCTTGGCTATATATGATCTTGTTTTGCTTGGCACAGATTTGCTGTAACCTCTGATTGCAATTGGAACTCTTCAGTTCCTTGCCTGTTAAATGTAACTCTGTTTCTTTGTACAACCAAACAGAAGATGTCAGTATTGTGTTCGTCTCCAATGTGTATCTGTTGTCCAGAACGCCCACATAAAACAGATTTGATAAAAATCAAATGTTGTTCTGTGTTTCTGGTGCTTTTTTGGGTCTGTATCAGTGTATCTCCCACTGATAATCTTTTTGAAGAGTTCCTTTCTTATCAGCTTCTCTAAGAGTCTCCAGAATTAGCCTGCAGGTTCAGCTTAGCATGTCCTGCTAACTGGAATAACCTGTTGCTGTTTCTCATGCCCCGACAGGGAAACAGATCTCCTGTGCGAAAGTCATTTGTGCTAATGTCAAAACCGCTGCAATGTTGAATGGGTCACATGACCAAACCTGATCTCTCTCTCTGTCTCTTAAAATTCAGAAGGAAGAGGATGAGAAGTTGAGTTTTTTCTCAGCAGCTACAGAACCTGATACCTAGCCTAACCCTAGCCTAAACCGTCAGTCTGTAGGTTTCCCTCAGGACGGCCGTGTCGTGCCAAACAGTGTATCCGAGCCACAATTCCCACCCAGGTTATTATGGACTGCAAGCGAAACTTCACGTTAATTATTAATCCTGAAGGGAAAAAAGGCCCTCTCATTATTTCAAAGGTAAACAGAACTGAAGGAACTCAGTATGAATGTGAAAGTTCACATACCTAGCTCAGCAAAGAATGTTATCTTCGACTAAGGTTCACATTGTTCATTACTTCCTGACTTTAAGGGGCAGTGGCTCGCTCAGAGCCAAGTTTCTCTTGCCCTGTGCAAAAAAAAAAAAAAAAAAAAACAGGGTTTTGTTTGTGCAGAAAGAGCCAATACCCAATTTCACATTCCCCCTCAGCTTTAATTGTGGCTTTTCAACCAAAAATATGTAGCATTTTTGGTGATATTACATCTCTTTATCTGTTTGGAATAAACAGGCTGTTGTAGATATTTTATTACCATTCCTTTAAGATTGGCTCTTCTATGTCATGTCTCATTTAAAAAGCAGCCTTTATAACTAGAGCAGTTGCCTATGCAGTAATTAAAAAGCCCAAATAATAAACCAAATAATGCAGTGTTACTTACTTTTCCTTAGACCTTTTTTGATATTTTGTCTAGTCAATATTTCATTTGGTAATATACAGTGGAGGAAATAATTATTTGATCCCTTGCTGATTTTGTAAGTTTGCCCACTGACAAACTCCTCTTTGCAGATCATCTCTAAATCATTAAGATTTTGAGGCTGTCACTTGACAACTCAGATCTTCATCTCCCTCCATAAGTTTTCTTTGGGATTAAGGTCTGAAGACTGACTAGGTCACTCCATGAACTTAATGTGCTACCTTTGGAGCCACTCCTTTGTTGCCTTGGCTGTATGTTTTGGGTCATCATCGTGCTGGAAGACCCAGCCATGACCCCTTTTTGAAGTCCTGGCGGAGGGAAGGAGGTGTTCACTCAGGATTTTACGGTACGTGGCTTCATCAATTCTTCTGTTGATGTGATGAAGTAGTCCTGTGCCCTTAGAAAAGAAACACCCCTAAACATAATGTTCCCCCCTCCATGCTTGATAGTGAGGACAGTGTTCTTTGGGTTATAGTCAGCATTTCTCTTCCTCCAAACCCGGCGAGTTGAGTTAATGCCAAAGGGCTCAATTTTTGTCTCATCTGACCACAGCACCTTCAACCAATCATCCAGGTGTTCATTGGCAAACTTCAGACAGGCCTGCACATGTGTCTTTCTGAGCAGGGGACCTTGCGGGCACTACAGGATTTTAATCCATTACGGCGTTACCAATGCTTTTCTTGACTGTGACTGTGGTCCCAGCTGCCTTGAGATTATTAACAAGTCCCCCTCATGTAGTTTTAGGCTGACCTTTCTGATGATCAGGGATACCCCACGAGGTAAGATTTTGCATGGAGCCGCAGATCGATGTCAGTTCACTGTACATCCATTCCTGCATGTCGGGCCTGAAACAATTTTTTTATGGGAAATTATTTGCTATTATTAAGATCCAATAAATCAATAAATAAATCATGGTGTGATTTTGATGTCATTTGATGTCAGCAAGTGATTGTAATCATGATTTGGTACAAACATAGTATCCACAAAAGACTCTTTAAGGAGGAAAGATGAGCAGAGAATTTAATGTTTTGTAACAAATGTGTGACAAAATTATTCCAAACATTAAAAATGTTCCTCATAGAAAGTTCGGAAAGGATTTAAATATTACTTTGTCTACATTTCATGATATCATTAAACATTTCAAAGAAATCTACATGAATTTCAGCAGCAAGAGCACGAGAGACACAATTTAACAATAGCTGATAGAATTACTTTATCAATTTACTTTACTTTGTCAAGCACAACAAAATAGAGTTATATTCACAAATTAAAACCAATTAAAACTTTACAGTACAAAACAGTAGACTTTTTACTATGTCCAGAATCCAGAATTGCATCAGTTTCTCTGGGCATCAGGGATAAACCATCATTCCCACAACTGAAACATGTGTTGTGGTCAGACAAATCAGTATTCCATCCATCTTTTCTGGCAGAAATGGATGCATTGTGCTCTGGATTAAAAACTGAACTAAAATAAAAAAAAAATTCTTAGCAACAATCCCAGAAGCCAGGGTATGTCCTGATATATGTTTATGTCAGTACACTTCCCTGATGCTGCACTAATGCAGAAAAGTCCCAAATTAAAATAAAAAGACGAAAATCTAGTGTCTAGTTTTCCATGATATGAAGCCCATAATAAAGAACCCCCTCTTCAGATGACACAGCGCAGCAGCTAGACACTTCAGACACTGACTCATTTGCACTGCTGAATTGCAGCTTTTCTTCAAGGGCCTTACGCTCAGTTTGTTAGGGAGTTTCCTGAACAGAAAAAAAGAAAATTTTAGACATATTGACTTCATTTCCTCTTGAAACACAGCTCTTCAAAAACATGCTTTAGCCTGTAGCTTATTGTTCAGTGGCACTTTTCATCACTTTTCTCCATTGCAAATAAGCCATATGACACCATGATGCATCTCTGTGGTGAGAGATGGCATGGTATCTGTTAAACAGTGAGAAAGAAACAGTGAAGGCAGTGATTGTTTTAAAGTTTGAGGGGTATTTTTTTTGGCAATTTATTATTAACTAACATGTTTATAACATGTTTGATGACCCATTTTATGACATGTTTAATATTCAGTTCAAAATATTGCATTGTTTTACAGAAGAATTATAACATAAACCCTTATAGAAAGACTGACTACTTTAGTACTTTAAGATGTTTAAGAAACACCTTACTGTATACTCTTTCCTACTCTTAAGAAAACCTCTTCAAAACAGTTGTATGCAAACGTCTATTCTAACACCATTTTTTGAATATGAAACACTTTGCCTATATATACATTTATACATTAATTTAAAGTGTGTGATATCTGTATATATGAATATGTCATCCTCACTTAGAATAAATGTTGTAAATTATGTTAATTACTTTCTTCACCAAACTATTTCTTCAAACAATATCTTTATTAGATTTTCAAAATGACAGAAGAAATTGCAGCAGTATTTTATAAAGAAAGTTTATAGCTTACCAACATCACACAACAAAAAATATATAGGCATAATAAGGGTACGAAATGTTTATAGTTCTCTTTTTGCAGGGTTGTTACACTTCAGCCATGTCCAGGTCTTTTGTGGTGTTCCTCTTTAGGCTTCTTCAATTAGCAGGCTAGCTATATTTACATTACACCAAAGTACAAGTCATTCAATTATCAGTTATCAGAGTCAGCAAGCTCCCCCTTTTTAAGAAAATGTTGGAAATCCTTAAAAATCTCTCTAAATTCCATCATTCTATCCTTAATAAAACAGGTGTTTTTTCCCAATGCAAGATTTAAAGTCATTCCTCTTATCCACTGTGGTAGACCAGGGGTTTTTCTTTTTCCAGGATTGTGCTATTATCTGTTTTAATAGGACATATGGTAAGTTAATCAGGGAGATTCCTTTATATAAATTCCAAAATCATCTGGAAATATTTAAAAAATGCACAGTTTTGGACTAAGAGGAACATCTTCGTTGATAATTAATCACACTGTGTGAATTACAGGCCTCTGTACTTCTGACAGGTTGGAATCTATGCGAATAATGGCTAAATTAAAGGAAGTAGACCTTTCAATATTCTGAACATGTTCAATGAAAGCTTTCTTTGAATGAGCAGGTGTTCCAATACTTTTGTCCTCATTTATTGTTTCTTTCAAAAAATGAGTTTATCCTGCTTTTGTAGAAAGTAACTGTCTCCACTATTTTGGGGTATTATTATCAGAAACAAGAGCATTAGTGAGTCAGAATGTTGAATAATATTCCCATTTCATCCCAAAAGTAGACCTAAATGATGAGTAGTCCATTCATACGATTGTGCAGCTTCTATCAGTTCAGTGATCAAATATGCGCCCACTCTTGAAGCCTGTAAACTGAGCAAAATGTCTTCTAAGGCATCATAGACGCATGTTTAGCAAGCAATGATCTCTCATGAAAGGTGCACTACCCAAATATACCTATCAATAGAGTGTATATGCGTCATGCATGCTTCTTTTAAATGAGCAGGTGTCCCCAGGGCCGCCGCTCTGCATACGCAGACAACGCAGCCAGCGTTAGGCCTCAACCATTTTGCAGTTGCAGGGAGCCAAATTGACTGAGAATGAAATGTGTTGAAATTATGACATTATTAAATTTAAAACCCAATGTGAATTATTTATGATACGCTCATCTTTTTTGTCTTTAAACATTGCATGGGGCACCTACTCTACTACTTAAAAGCGGCACGTTATTATTTTTGTGCATAATATAATGCCCCCACCCCTATTGCCTGAAATGGCACGGCTCGGTTTGCTCTGTTGGTTGTTGCCAGATGTGACATTTTCCAGTCAAATAAATAATCAAATAATGCATGGAGGTGCTAAATCTTGCGCATGTTTAACCATTTTTAAAGTGTATGTGGCCATTCTATACAAAAACTTGTCCAGTGCAATATTTGTGTAAGTTAAAAACTTAAAATAAAATAAACAAATAGGATGAAAAATCGTAACTTATCTGGCAACCTTAGTCCTAACTAAAGTAGCAACGCTACTTGAGTTTGGCAGGAGACAAGTTCACCTCGCGAAGTTACTACTAAATGGTAATTCAACTATGAAGCGACGGTTTGAGTCTGGAGCTGAGAAGAAGAAAAAGAAGCAGAAAGATGAGGCCCATGCATCCCTTTCTGGTGAGTAACTTCGATGATAAAGGTTTAAATAGTTTTGATTACTTCATGTTCAGTGGTGTTGCCTGAGCTAGTTACGTTGGCTTTGCTGATTTGGTAGCTTTAAACGCTTAACTAGAAACTAATCTGGGTATTGCAAGGCACGTGGCACGTTTGCAAATAGTAGTAGTGTAGTTTGAAGATTTTTAGTGACTTTAATAAAAAATTAATAAACAGAGTAGCCTACCTATTGACTAATGCCGTCAGTGCACTATCCAAATGGTCTGTATGACAGCAGGATCAGACAGCTCTATAGATTTTGACAGGCTGATATAAATACACCACGAATATAAACGATAATTTCATAACCTTTAAGGCTGGCTTGTGTAAATGACGTGTCCACTGCTTAAAATAGACATGCATCGTTTCATTTATTATTTATACATTATAAATAGTACTCTTGTGCTGTTCTTCACTGTTATTGGCCTTACTTATAACGTTGTAAATATTCACAGTTACATGCGTAATTGTAATAAATAGTAAAATTTTGCGTAAACCAGTTATGCTTAGGGCCTCCAAAACCTTAGCAGCGGCCCTGGGTGTCCCAATACTTTTGTCCATGTTGTGGTACCTGTTGATCCATTGTTTATTTAAAAAAAATGAGTTTATTCTGCTTTTGTTAAAGTAACTGTCTTCAGTATTTAGGAGCACTGTCAGCAACAAGAGCATTAGTGAGGTCAGAATGTTGGCTAATCTCCACTCCCAAAAGTAAACATATGATGGGCAATCTGTTGAAAGAACTGTGTTGCTTCTCTTAGGCTACGTTCACATTACCAGGCTGGAGGGACTCTAATCCGATTTTTTGCTCAATGTGGCTCAGATCTGATTTTTTCAAATTAGATTTGAGTCACTTTCATATGTGGTCCTGAATCAGATATATATCCAATCCATGGATATGCGACACAAATGTGAATGGTCAAATCGGAATTTTTGCATCTTTTTACTTTTACTCTGCGCTACGTGCTTCTCTCTCGCTCCCACACATCTTTTGCTGCAAAAACAGCAAAAGCAAACCGCCTGGACATTTTCACCTCCTCGACCTGAGCATGTACTTCAGACCAGCTGTTTACTCTCCACTCCAGCAGAAGATGCTCCACATATGATCTGCTAACACATCCATTTCCCTTTATAAAGCTACGAGTCGTCAAAAAATCTTTTTTTTTGTTGTTGGTAAAGAAGGCCATGTTTAAACACATATCAATGTGAGCATGTGAGGCGTTTCAGGGACAGATTCATTCACATTACACACAGATACAGCTCTCTCGCATTTGTGAATGTGAACTGTCAAGATAGCAAAATTTGATCTGTGGCTTGTAATTTAAACATAGCATTAGTCCAATGTTCTGTCATGCACCAACTCTCAAAGCCTGTAAACTGAGCAAAATGTCTTCTACAGCATCATAGAGGCATGTCTAGCAGTCCATGATCTTTCACAAAGAGGTACACTACCCACAAATAGCATCTGAGAACCTTTATATAGGGCCTCAGGGGAGGCATTTATGCTCTTTTGTGGCAAAACATAATGTCTAATCAGACCGCCCCTGTAATAATTTACATATCTGCATGAGACCTAACAGCAAGCCAAGTTTGGCAGCATCTAGGTGCGTTAGAACTTGTACAGAACTTATTGGTTGCAGTGCTCTGGTTTGCAGCAGTGAGCTCCTCTTTGTTTTAAATTTCAGCCTATACTTTTCTTTTTAATTACTTACGATATATCACTGCACTAAAACTTCTTCAACCCTTCAGAAGCTTCTGACTGGAGCTGCAGTGAATTTTTCTCAGGAGAATCGGCACTTAGGCAGACCCCTACTCTCTAATGTTCATGAACACATTACTCTATATTATCTTTTGTAAAAGCACAAGTGTCATGTTCATTTGTATTAACAAAGGGCTGCTTTCTAACGTCTGGACAGCGGTGTAAGTAGAGCTTGAAAGAGTCCAGCAGACGAGATGGTTCCAGGCAAAACAAATCTTTTCTTGTTCACGGTTTAGCCGGCTCTCTGACCGCTGTGATTTGTGAGGCCGAGCTGCTAACTTGGAGTTTGGGTCCATCAATCACTCCCCACCCGAAGGATGACCACTTGGCTTTTCGCAGTCTTTCCGCCCAAATAGGGAAAGATAGCCAAACCTAGGAGGGAAAAAAAGCAGCTCCTCTGTATCTGCTGCACATTTTTATCTACACACATCAGCGAGAAGGCGGGGAGTTTTCCCTCCTTTGCAGTTCACTGTCTGCCATGTCTCGTACAGATCTAATGCTCACAGTACCCAGGACTGCTATATAAAGACCGCATTGGGTCATCTCAGCATCGCACCATCAGTACGGAAAAACCCCTCAGTGTCCCCAAGGGAAGCCTTCCGCCCGCATGGTCACAATGTGGAGCCACTCACTCGCTTGGGCCTGAGGAGGGACGCTGGAATCTCCCCTTTCATATCCTGCTCCAAGTCACGAGTGATATCATGCTCTGCACGGCAAAAGTTTAGAGACGTCCAGCTTTTCATAATGCTTCTGATAAAAAAACCAACATGACGTCAATGTTGGGACAAAAACTCTCTATTTTTCTTATTTATTAACTTTTTATGACATTTTCCTGTAGAATGGTCCAACAGAAATGTGCCAGAACTGCCTGAAAGTTATTTTTTTCCCTTTTCTCCACTGTTACCTTACTAAATATACAAGTTTATGAACTGAAAACAAAACAATATTCTCTGAGAATTTGACGTGCACTGCACTATATTTGAACTCAGCCCTTATAGGTCAGATTTCCTACTTTGAAAATCAGGAGAGCCTCACCAACCCTGAGCTTAAAATCCAAGATGGCTACTCCACACAAGTATTGCACAGGTTATTAGTACTTCTAAGCTAAATAGCCAGAAGTTTTCACTCACCCATCCAAATCACCGATCTTGGATCCCAATCACTTTCAAGGCCACAGGTGTATAAAACCAAACACCTAGACATGTACCTAAGTACCAGTTATCAGAACAGAAAATTAGTGGATCTAAAAAAAGATGAACAAATCAACAGTGCAGGAATACCGTTTAAACAAATATATAAATAATGCAAGTTTCCATTCAGGTTTTATGTGTAAATAAATACAGTTGTATGACAGTACTAACTAAATGAAATAAAACATATTTAGCTCCACTCATTTTATCTCCTTTTTTAACAGTTCTCTGACCTGTCTAAACAGTCTTCACCACATAGACATTTTAGTATAAAGTTTTAATAGTACTTCAGACAAGGAAACTGTCTTGCTAAGTTTATATTTCAAAATTTAAACTTACTCACAAACTGTTCTTAGGTCTCCCTAAGAGAAGCTGCACAGGACCTTTAAATAAAAAAAAACACTATATAGGTACAGTATATTATGTCCAATAGTACATATAGTCTGTAAATTGTACATTATATGTGGGATTGTTACAGAGCACTGAAAATGTAGCATTATACTGTCAAACACTACAACGGAATGACAGAAACCAAAACACTTTATAGTAAATAAACAGTTTTAAGCACAGATGCTTTGTCAGGATTTTAGTTTGAACTATTTTAAGAGAATTCTTTAATACATTAAAGATGATTTTTCTTAAGGAACACTTTGATAAACATGAAAATGTTCCCAGAGTAACAGCAAATCAGTTATAATAAGCTCTGGACTTATTATTCAACTGTTAGTCTTATGGCTGATAAAACAGTAATTTTCTGCCTAATGCCTGATCTTTTAGTAGACATACAGTGTATATTGTAAATCTGAAATATGATCAGAAAAATATTATCTCAGTACAATGAAACACAAGAATCTCTACATTATTACTAGATAATTTATAAATCATAATTTCTTGATGAATGGACCAACAGAAATTCTCCAAAATGACCGGAAACAAGCTCTTTTTACATTGATTATTTTGAGAGTTAAGAAAGTTTGATATTTCTCTTGTAAAGATGCTGTTACAGTTGGAGATACGTGTTTTTCATTGTGTACTCATTTTGTTTTTCAAGTGTACCAATAAACCAATGAATTAGTTCTGAATCTCAACCAGTGACTACACACTAAGAAAAGCAAGTACAGATTTGTACTTAGAAGAGTACAAAGCTTGTTGCTGGGGCTGTACCTTATATTGAGATACAAAAAAGTACCTTTCAGTGAAAGTCCTTTTTTGTACCCATGGTTTTTGTGCCAGTAAAGATCATAAAGATTATAAACATTATCATCAACTAAATATGGCTCAAAAACTTGATGATCCAAAATTGTCTGGCTTTCAAATAAAAAATGTGCAAATAAAATATATATAGTTTATTAGTACAGTGATACAGAATACTGAATGTACCCTTTGGCTGGTTAAATGGTACAAATTTGTACTTATTGCTGTTAGGAATGACTTTGTACTTCAGAGGGAACAAATCTGACCCTGTAAAGACCAATGTTGTACCTTTAAGGGTACAAATACTAAGAGTGTCCCTTTAAGTACAAAAAAGTATGCATATCGTACCTCTGTTTTTTAGAATGTAAACTATAAATTCTTCAGTAACTGCTATTAAGAAGTTTAGGGATGTCTAGCTTTTCAAAATGAAGAGGGATAAATGAAATTCTAGGCCTTTCAACATGTTTTTTGAGTTTACTGGAATCTGAAAATTTGATGAGAATTTCAGAATTTTAAAAGACCCCAAAGAGTGAACCCAAACTTTAGACAGAGCTCGGTCTGTCAGAGTCAGTGCTCTCAACCTGCTGCATTTACAGGTAACCCAGGTCAAAGTTTCAGTCTTTCTCTTTCTCTTTTGCTTCTCTCTCATTCAAACTCATTATTACTTTCTTTTCCTCCTCCGCTCCTCCCACTTCATCTCTCCCCCACTTTCTCTCCTTCCCGCCCTTCTGGCATTTGATTCCAATAGACTTTCCTCCTTCCTTGCTATAAAGCAGGGCCTCCCAAAGTTGGGGGCCTCCTCTGCAGCCAAATTCTTGATTCCCCAAGTGCAATGAGGCAAGTCAGGAGTCCATAACTCACCATACGCTCACCATGTTCCCCCGCAGCAGACATGATAGCTCCGTAATCACCAGCCTCATCAGCGTGCCTTTAAGAGATCAGAGTTACAGCATGAATCTTCAGACTGTTCAACTGACCAACCATCAGCTCTCTGAATTCACACTCTGCTTACTGTAAAATCTGTCAGGACACGTGTTCCAGAGCATTGAGTGCAAATCCCAGAGCAACTCGTCTACACACACACACATACACACGTGCACACACTCACAGAATCTGCCAGGACATGGGGTCATACATATGCATTACACGTGGTAATGTGCAGAAGTAAGAGACCACCCTGCATTTATTTAATTTCCACTCAAACAGCCGTTAAGTGAGTTATTCATTGTTCTACACCAGATAGATCTGTATTTAACAGACAATAACACAGAATCCTCAACAACTAATCCAATATCAGATGCTTTATTATTCAGTGCATACACTTTTAACTTTAGAACAGTTTACATTCTTTTCAGAAGATTCACTTTCAACTTTTCTTCTGCATGAAACTGTAGGAAGTTCACACTGCCAGTCCAAATCCAATTTGTATTTTATCTAGATTGTATCCAGATTGATTTTTAATAGTCTAAACAGCCAGAAACCATGATAAGTATGTATAATATTGTTTGATTGTTTGTTGTTATTTGTGTTGTATGTTGAGTCAGTCAGACCACAGGATGAATAGTAGCTATAGCGAATTATGGGGATTTATAGTAAACAATAAAACATGAAATGTACAAACATATATCAGACTGGACGGTCTGGCATTACATATCGGATTTCAGTGAGTCTTTTGCATCACTTGCAGCTCAATAAATACAACCACATCAAATCCAGAGTGGTGGGAGTGCACGGGTCCAAGAGCAGCTCCAAATTCTGTTCAGACGTCTGGCAAACTAGATTTGTTTCTTAAATCAGGTCAACTGAGATAACTATCTACACGTTATAGGAAAGTAATCAGATCAATTTTTGACCAACCTACATAGGCAGGCATGCAGGTAGGTCAGTAATTAGGTAGTTGTAGATTCTTAGATTTAATTTGGACTGGCAGTCTGAACATTGCCATGGAAGTTATAGGTATATTTTTGTTTAGTTTTTCACTTTTCTGCATTATTTAAATCACCCCAAACACATTCAATGAAACTGAGGTCTGGACTTTGGGATGGACAGTCCTGAAAGCAGAAAAACAGCAGCTTTATTGTTTCATATTGGCCTTCTGTCTGTTTGTTCATCTCAATAACAGCCTTAATATCATCTCCACATTCTTTCACACCCACAGCGGTGTTGAGTCATTCACCGTGGAAGGACAGACACCAACACCTGTGAATGTTTTAGAGATCTGAACTGATAGCAGAGCTTTATTTACTCCTCTCTCACAAAGATGAAAGTTGTAGATGATGTTTATCTGATTTAGATATTGCGTTTCGATGTTTACCAGGTCTTGTATTGGTTCTGGGGGTTCTTTTAATCTTTTAATATCGAAATACAGTTTTCATGTCTTTTGAAGTCTTACTCATTGGGGCTGGACAAAATATTGTTTCTATTTCTATTGAATCTTCATTGTAATGTGTGCATGTGCAATAGTCACATCGCAGGGTGTGAAATGTGTAAACAGCTTTTTATGAGTGCACTATTAATATCTAGAGATGTATGTATGATAGTGAAGTAGAACTTTACTCAGATATTATTATTTATGTGCTGCATCGTTTCTCGTTAGAATTCTTAAAATGTTATAAACCATTCTAAACCCACATTATCACTAAAGCCAGAGCAGTAGATGCCTGAACTGTCACCGGGTTTGATGAAGCTCATCATTGAGTGAATCAAGAGATCATGAACGAGCAGATAATTGGCTTCAGGAATCTGGTGAAAATATCAGTGTATTTAAATACTGCACTATATATATATATATGTATTGGACAATCAGAACATTGACCCCTCCAACATATATATATATATATTTTTATATTTATCCAATTCCAAATACAAATGCTTTTAATACTTTAAAAGTTTTGATAAGAAAAAGCACATGCAGATTTTGTCAACAAACTCAGTCTACAAGACTCTCTAAAAATGAAACAGCTTAACATGAAAATAGCTTAACATGACTTAACGTAGTAAAAATAAGGGATTAAGAACATCAAACTTCACTCATTTACTACTTTTCATAAGTACTCTCACCTGCTGTAAGAATAAACCTGTACTACAGTAAGAAAGAAAGTAATACATATTTTATTAAGTGTTTTTCTTCCCATTGAAGTCTATTATAAGGAAAAGGACTAACATGGCTTAATGTACTAAACCAGAACCTAGGATCACATTTAGCTAAAAGCTTGTGGAGCGCAACATTGCCCAGATGCAATTATCTACAGGATTCATGTGTTTTTGTTATTTTATTTATTTTTTTGTTATTGTGTCTGAAATGTTCCCTTATTTTCACTAAAATCATTTTTTGATCATTCTCATTTTAAATATACAGAGGACATGACATTACCATATATATATTTTTTTTATGTTTGCATTTGACCTGTAGGTGTAGTCAGACCTTACAATTCAGTGATAAATCAACAGAAGTAGAAAGTATGTATGTGTGTTTAATAATCCCAGGTTGATGTTTTATTACATTAAGCCACATTAAGTTTTTTTTATAATAGGGAGGACAAATGTCTCTACAAGGAGAGTTCTTCTGTTTTTTATGTTCCTCATAGTCCTGACATTTCTGGCCTGAATATGTATGAAAACACCACACTACACTAAACTACACTCACACACTTCCTTGTTAAATGGACTTTGGTTTCACAATGCCCTTTGTAATACATAACAAAATATAGAGTCAGGCATCCTGATCATGTTTTTGTCAAATGTGTGCAAAAGAGCACCAAAGGACATGAGATTGCAGAGGAAAGCAAAACAGAAAGAGAAAAGCTGGAAGGGAGTATCGACTCTATGACACGAGCCATTAAGCTCAGTGATTTTAGTGCTAGGCTCAAGCTGTCTCCTGACTTACAGGCACTCCCCCATCTTCAACCACACACACACTCACTCACACACTCACACACACTCACAGACTGGCGCGCACATACCAAGGTTGTTGACAATGCCAGCAGTTCAGGGTTGTACAATATCAAAAGCACATTGATTATTGTTTTATTAATGTACATTTTGCATACCTGTAAAATGTAATGATAGTATGCATGTATAGACACATATATGGACAAAAGTGTTCACAATTTCTTCAAATAGCAAGGCTTTTAAATATTAAATTCAATATTACGACTTTCTACTAGATTTATAAGCATTGCTGTGAGACTTTGATTGCATTAAGTCACAAGACACAAGCTCTACACTAGGACTTTAGTTCTCAGATATTCTTGCAATATAATAGGGCTGCAACTAATGCTTATTTTGGTAGTTAATTAATCTAATGATTTTTTTTCAATTATTCGATTAGTCACCGATGATTTCTGCCACATTCTCCATCTCTAAAGAAATTATAGAAACAGCTGAGCTTAATATTTAAAAGCCAAATAAATATCTACATTTTGTCTAAAAGTTCTGATATTTAGTGAGTAAATATGTAATCTGTTGTGTTTGGGCACTTTTGAAGAACAAAGTAAGTTGAGTATAATCTGTGTGAGTGAGTCATTTACCCATCCCCCATTGTGTTTCTGTCCCCAGCACTTGTGTAATGTGGTACTTTTTAATTATGTTGATTCTGTTCCAAACCATTGAACAATTCAAAAGCTCTAATTAAATACATATATGACATATTCCGAGTTATAAACTCATTTTTATAGAACAAAATGATAAAATACAAATTATGAAATTGTTATTGTGACCTACAGCATATATTACATTGCGATTTTAACCTTAAAATAAAAGAATACAGAAGAAGTCATGTGACCTCTTTATCATTATCAGAAACAAACATTAGTTTAACTTTGATTGTCCATTGTTGATGGCTTTTAAATGCCATTGAATATAAACCTGTATACAACTCTAATCTTAACATTTTTAGGGTTAAGTTTAGGGTTAGGTAAAAGTTAGGTTTAGGTGAGGATTAGGTTAGATTTAGGTTTTAGGGTTGATTCATGGTTAGGATTAGGCTTATTTTTTTTTATTTAGGTTCTATAGAAATGTTAATACATATTCAGGTACATGTTAGTTGAATGTCAGGTGAAAATCTATAAGGTATCTATATTAGACCAGTTTAACTGATTCTATAATCAAAGTTCAAAATGGGTCTGGGCTCATTCGGGTTAAGGTCATCATATATGATCATATATGTGTTGTGATTTGTATGTCTTACCAACATATGAGCAGTTTTCTTTGAAAGTGTTTTTTTATTTATCTATCAGACCTTATATCGACCTCCACAGTTCCCCTGAGCTGCCATATCTTCAGCATGAACTGTACAGATACTGTAGAACACCGAAATCAAATACTCATGATCACTCATCATTCCCCGCTTTCTGGGAAACCAAAACTTTCATTTTCAGATTTTTTTTGGCAGCTGCTTAGAGAAGCCTGTGGTTGCTGAGTGGTAGGACAAGGTTTGAAGATTCTTAATGAAGATTCTTTATGTGTACAAGCTTAGAAGTTTGATTCAGAAGTTTCTAAATAGCTGCAAGTGAAGGTGTGAGATTGTGTCTACAAAATAAAACGAGCCTTTGAATTTTTTTTATTAGATTTTTTACTTATTTTTATGTTTTGAAAGACTAAAATGAGAAATGGCGCATTAGGATTTGCGTATAATATTGTGTATTTTTTTATATGTTTGATTAAGTACACTTCATTTATTTTTTATTTTATTTACTTTATTACACCGTGGCTGCACGGTGGCTTAGTGGTTAGCACGTTCGCATCTCAGCACTGGGGTCTTGGGTTCAAGTCCCTATCTGGGTGGAGTTTCCATGTCCTCCCCGTGTCTGCGTGGGTTTCCTCCGGGGATTCCGGTTTCCTCCCACAGTCCAAAAACATGGAGAGCAGGTAAATTGAATACTCTAAATTGCCCAGAAAACTGAATACTCTAAATTGATCTGGTAAATTGGACACTCTTAATTGATCTGGTGTGTATGTGTGTAAAATGTGTTGTACATATGTAAGTTTGTGTATGTAATTTTGTATGTATGACTGTGTACCCAGATATGGATTGGTACTCTGTCCTTGGTAAATGCAGTAGTGCCCGATGCAGTCCTCCAGGTGGACGGTTGTTTCCGGTTGAGAGTACGCTGCGTGCTATTGGCTGCCGCTTCTCACCGGTGTGTGGAAGGGTGTTGATGTGTAATAATGTGCTTGTGTGTAAAACGTGTAAATTGTAAAGCGTCCTAGGGTTTCTAGAAAGGCGCTATATAAGTAAATTAATAACTTAATAAAAAGACAAACTGTGTCATTTGTTCAGTGGTCCTCAAACGTTTGCATAACTGTGTGTATACATAACATCAGGTAAACCCTAAAACTGCAAACTCACTCTAATGTTTTTTGTCATTCTTTACTCACATGCAATATATATTCCCAGTCCCTGTAATCTGTATATCTGTATACATGTCTGCAGTCTACTCAAGGTTTGTGGTTATGCTGATAAGTACGGTCATTACTTCATCAATGGCCTCATGATAATATTCTCACAATAATCCCTGCTGCTGTGAACTGGCTGTTTTCTGTTTCCCCGCTTGTCCAGCGTCTAGTCACTATTGTTCTGTGATTATTGGTGAAGTATGGTTATTGTACACTGTACAATAGAGTTTAGTCTATAGTGTTTATAGAGTTTGTTGTCTGTATTTACTGTCTACTTGCACTGTCTGCTGTTGGGTCTACACTGATCAGCCATAACATT
Source organism: Astyanax mexicanus (assembly GCF_023375975.1). Classification (NCBI taxonomy): domain Eukaryota; kingdom Metazoa; phylum Chordata; class Actinopteri; order Characiformes; family Acestrorhamphidae; genus Astyanax; species Astyanax mexicanus. The sequence continues at coordinate 101,482,049 of NC_064408.1, forward strand.
AGCACCGCCTGCCTGATATTGAGTAGGCCCCCCCTTGTTTCACCACAACAGATCTGACCATTCAATGTCTGGACTTCACAAGTTTTTTGAAGGCGTTCTCTGGTATTAGCAGTAGATTCATGAGGTGACATGGGGCCTCCATGGATTGCATCAATGAGCCATAGGTGCCCTTGACCCTTTTGCTAGTTCACTTGTTTGTACTTTCTTGGAACTGACCACTGCATACCAGGAACACCCTACAAGACCTTCATGCCATTTTGGAGATGCAATGACCTTCTAACACAACCTAGCTCGTGGCATAGTTTTTAATGCCTCAAGAACTATATGTAATTTGAATTTTCAAGAACTGACTGTCTGATCACTGCCTAATAGTAAATCCCACCCTTGACAGACACCACTGTAGGTTAAAATATTAGCAATGTTCTTCATCTGTGGTTGATTTTTTAGCTTAATAATCTATTGTATACTTTTTTCAATTGGTAGAGACTTCCACTGGTGGACCCCATAGCATTATTAAAAAATAGCATCATTCAAGTGCCCCCAGAGTGATGAAAGCCCCTATTGGTTGCTTCTTTTAGGAAAAAAGTGATCAAATGTGTTCACTAGGATGCTACTCTATATTAATAAATGTTCATAATATGTCTTAATGGGTGCATATTTGATTTACAGCATTTAAGGTGAAATAGTAAATGTAAATAATCTCAAATAAAGTGTGTTTAAGAACACTAGATAGCAACTATTTTCTATTGTAATGAAGATGTAAGCAACATGACCATTATTTGTGTAAGGCAGGCACACAAGAGGTAAAAACAAATGAGATTATCTTCTTTAGCTGTGTTTAAAATCGTATTGCAATGTTTATTAAGAAGTTTCCAGGCATGAACACTGACTGTGTTTTGTAATACAGTGCCTGGCCAACAAAAAAAAGTCGCCTCCAAAAAAAAATTAAGATCACACACTCTAGTATTTTGTTGCACACATTCACTGTGGCATTGTTTTATTAAGCTTCTGCAATGTCACAAGATTTATTTCAATCCAGTGTTGCATTCATTTTCACCAAGATCTTGCAGCATTTATGATGGTAGTGTCTGACTGCTGCACAAAGCCTTCTTCACCCAGCACATCCCAAAGATTCTCAATGAGGTTAAGGTCTGAACTCTGGGGTGAGCAATCCATGAACAATCCATGTCCCCATCAGGGAAGAAAAAATCCATTGATGGAATAACCTGGTCTATATTCAGTATATTCAGGTAGTCAGCTGACCTCATTCTTTCAGCACATACTGTTGCTGAACCAAGTCTGAATTAATGGCGTCAAGTCTGAATTACTGGGGTAAAAATAAAACAATCCCCCTTTTAATTTGTGCCCTGATGAAGACTACAGTATTACACATGAACGTTCGGCATGCTGGTGGTGCCCTTATTTGGTTTCAGCACCTTCATTAATAAAATTCAGTAATTTGAGTGTGCTTTATTAAAAGACTGATCAGTAGTTAAAGGGTTAAGTTGTTTACATAGTTCATTTCTAACTCTGAAAAAGACTGTCTAAATCAATCTGCTCACTTTCTAAACGAGGCCTCCTTATGTGATCAGTTTGTGATTCCCTCCACTGGAGTTTTTCCTGGCGTCAGCAAAATCAAACCCAGCCAAAACTCAGCCCTGCACCACTGCACTACTGCTGGAAAATCCAGAGTTTCCGGCCCGGCCATTGGTCGCCCGACTGTTTTTCTTTCCTCTCTCTTCTTTGTGTTACTCCTCCTCCCTGTGCAGCGCCTGTGTGCCAGATCTGCGCCGGCCTGTTTGCAGCATTGTTTAGGTTGCCTGCCGTTCAGAGCAGGTCATGTCAACAGTGTGGCCTAGAGAGCCTGCAGTTAAACACAGCTGGCTGATTGAGATAGAACGAGAAAATGAAGGAGGGAGGAGGTGCTCAGAATGGTGGAAGGCTGGAGGGACAAAGAGAATTAGTCAGATTGAAGAAGTGCTCTCTAAAAAGCTTCAGTCTGACTTTTAAGTCTTCATTATTCTGCCTTTGGGGACTTTGTTCCAACACACAGTGCACATTGTTCACACTAATGTACCACAAGATTTGGATCTGGATACATGAATAGACAGTGTCCATCAAACTGCTGAACAAATGCTTATTCAGCAATTCTTTTGTCAAGCGAAATACAAGTTTGGAGACGGCTTGCTTTATTTTGAAAGAGACACTTTTCAAGCTCCACCCACAAAAAGCATTAAAAACTGATCATAAAAACTGCATAGCCTTAAGTGTCTCTTATTCAGAGTGAATCACATTTGAGTCATATTACACAGATAGCAGAAAGTAGAGCTTGGACAACACTTTACCAAGGGAATCTAACCCTAGTCTGCAACAGGGAAGCTGTTCTTTTTTAATGTTATTGTGTATTACTTAGCTTTTTGACAAAATGCATAAAGACACGTCGTGTGCTTTAAATGATCTTTTTCTTCAATGTTGTTGAAAGTTCACAGTTAGTACTGAATAGTTCTGAACAGGGATTAAGCCTAGTCTTTGACTACACAGCATTTTAAATAGAGATATCCCATTGAAAGGAAAATCATGAAAGTAAAGTCTAGGGGTGTTTTCACACCTGTAGTTGTTTTTTATTGTCTGAATCAGTTAATGAATTAATTTGCTTGGAGCCTTTTCTCCCTCTGTTTGGTTTGGTTTCACACAGGCATAAACCTAAATGCACCAAAAAGAGCACCAATAAACCACGTGAGCACCCTTTCTCCTCTGAGTGGTCGGAGCTCTCTGGCACGGAAGCAAGAAAGTAAATATAGTGTAAAGATTCTGTGTTCCAGCGAGTATATCTGTGCAGTGTGAAGCTGCTTTAACACAGAACACTAAATTGCTTTCAAACACAGTGTTTTAATGGGACATGCAGCGCACAAGTACACATAGTAAACAGAGTCGCGCGTCTGAGAGCAGTGAGCGCAGCACAGACCACACGTGTAAACAGCATGCAGCATTTGTTCATAGCTGTGGTAATTAATGTTATTTGGCTAATATATCATAATAAATGGTGCCTTATCAGCAGTTTAGCTTAAATAAAAGGATCATGACCAGATCACGTTTTCACCACAAGTGAATCGCTCCAGAGTTTGTTTGAGACCAGACCGAGATCACACTGTTTTCACACCTACGCAATCAAACCGCACTAAGGGTACAAACAAACTAGACACTGTTTTAACTGGACCAAATAGTGCTGGTGTAAAAATGCCCTAAAGCTAGGCCTAATCCTTGTCTGGAAAACTGTCATCATATGTCCAAGTTGCACCCGTTGCTGACACAGATGCGCAAGTGCACACCCACAGCTTGTTTAGTCCCTTTAGAGATGCATTCCCAATGGAATATGACTCTATGCTTCCGTATGACATTACACAATTCACAAATATGCCACTGCACCTGTATGTACTGTAGCTTAAGTGCGAAGTTACACAAGCTTCCAAAACAACGGCCAAACTCAAATTCAACCTAAAGAGATATGTTAATGCTCATAACTTGTATAAATTGCATAACATTTATTATTTACTAACATTTACTAACATGTAATGTCTTGTTGTGTAGTTTAAGCAACATTATTTAGTGACATCTTTTGTTTTTGACACATACAGCCTGGGAACATAGAAACTGAAAACCGAAAAGCAGACAAACATGAATCTCAGGCATGTGCTGGAAAGGTATAAAGGAACCGAGGAACTGTGTTCTGTGGAATTATGGCGCTCCATCCAATATTTTGGGATGATCTGAGGAGTAGGGGATGAGGTAGGGTGGATATCATCCAACATCCTGACTATCATCACTAATAGGGCTGCAACAATTAGTCGATATAATCGAGAATGTTGATTATTTAAATTTGTCAACTAAAAATTTAACTGTTGAATAATCGTTAATTTGTATCAGTACCACATTACACAAAGTGCTGGGGACACTCACACTCACACGCTCACAGTTTGTGTCTCCAAAAGTGCCCAAACACAACAGATTACATATTTAATCACTAAGAAATCAGTATTTTCCACATTTAAACAATGTCCAGACATTTAAATGCCTTTTAAATCTCATGTTCAGCTGTTTCTATCATTTTTAGAGACATGTTTTAGGACATGGCAAAAATAATCTTTGACTAATCGACTAATCAGAAAAATAAACATCAGATTAGTCAAATACAAAAATAATCATTAGTTGCAACCCTATTCACTAATGCTCTCAATTCTGAATGCAATCAAATTCTCACAGCAAAACCCCATATATCCAGTAGAAAGTTTAGTGGAGACAGTAACTCCAACAAAATAAGCAGGTTGAAGTAGTTTTAATAAATGTAAATAAAAACAGAAAACAATGATTTGCTAATCTCATAGACCCATATTTTATTCACAATAGAACATGGAACACATATCAAAAGCTGGGGCAGGTAAATTATCTCCTCTTCTGTTAACAAAAGTCTGTAAGCCTCTAGGAAGAGAGAAGAGCAATAGCTGAAATTTTAAGATAGGACTGCTGTCCTGCTCTTGTCAAATGTAGGATTCCAGCTGTTGTTCTATAACTTATATACTGTTGATCACCACTTACGCCTTTCCAGATGTTTAAAGTTGACCACGCCATAGGCTTTAATGCAACCCCATACCAGCAGAGATCCAGGATTTTGAACTGTGCACTGATTACACGTTGGACTCTCCTTTTGAGAATGCAGAACACAGTATCTGTGCTTTCCAAAGAAGAAGTTAATATTTTGATTGATTTGACCACAGAGAAGTTTTCCATTTTGCCTCAGCCCATTTTAAATGAGTTTTGACCCAAAGAAGATGGTGGCGTTTCTGGATTGTGTTAAAATCTGGTTTCTTCTCATTGTCTTCACAGACAATGAACTCTGGAAGGGTTTCTGAGCTCATGTAGTCATTTCCAGCACAGAATCAGTACAGAGTGTTTTTAATGCAGTGCTGCCCGAGGGCTCAAAGATCATCAGCATACAATATTAACTGCATTGTGTCTTACACATAGGGATTTCTCCAGATTCTTTGAATCATTTGATGACATTATGTACTAGAGATGGTGGGATACCCAGAGACTTAGTATTATGTTGAGGAACATTTTTGAAGTTGTTACAATCTTTTTAGACATACTTTTTTTGCAAATTGATAAACCCTAGAATCTGCTTCTAGGGCTATGTTCACATTACAAGCCACATTGCTCAAATCCGAATGTGAACTAATCTGCCCCTAAAACACCTCCTATGTGCACATTAATTGAGAGATGACTCGTAGCTTTATAAAGGTGAAATGGATGCAGATCATATGTGGAGCATCTTTTGCTGGAGTGGAGAGTAAACAGCTGGTCTGAAATACATGCTCAGGTCGAGGAGGTGGAAAAAGGCCAGGCTGTTTGCTTTTGCTGTTTTTGCAGCTATAGCTGCACAGCTGCACCAAGAAATGTGTGTGAGTACGAGAGAGAAGCACGTAGCACATGCATAAAAAAGCAAAAAGACGCATGAATTCTGATTTGACTGTTCACATTCAAGTTGCACGTTAATGGATCGGATATATATCTGATTTAGAACCACATATGAAAATGACTCAAATCTGATTTGATAGAAACTGGTTTGGCACATTCACACAGCCATGAAAAAATCTGATCTGAGACACATTAATCAATTCATCAATTCAGCCTGCTAATGTGAACACAGCATAAGACATTCTGCTCCTCCAGTTGCTTTTTATTAGTTGCCCTGACCCAACTTTTTTTGAGATAGCAGGTTTGGTACTCATTTTGGTAAAAGAGTATTTTGGATCACTTTCAACATGTGATATCTATATCTGTCTATACAGTACATAGTGTTATATGCTCTGTTGTGAATAATATTTGGTCTATAAAATTTTCAAATCATTGCTTTCTGCTTTGATTCACATTTCTTAAAATTTTTCGCAGTCACATTTTTAAAAATTCTTTTTGTATTATATTAGCTCTAAACAAGCGATGTATTCAGTAGGTCAATTTCGTATTAAATTTCTCTTGTCAGGTGACCCGGTGACCTTCACAGGCGGTGTGTGTTCTTAATTGAGTTGTGGTTGATCGTCTGTGGCTGCAGTGGTCCTCTAGCTGAACTTTAGTCTGCAGCACATTATAAATTTCAATTTTCACTTGTGTCAGGTTTGTGCTGACTACCTATGTTTTACGGGAAGTCCCCGAGCCACTGTCCCCAGAGAGCTACGGTCATTTCTCCTCATCTGCTGTTTATTAGGGCTTGCTGATTTAATCTGGCCGTGACACATGTGGCAGAAAACAAGACCGGGAAAAGAGTTTAGTGAGCAGAAATCTCTCCCACTTACAGGACAGAACCTGTGCGCTGGGGGCGTTTTCCTCCACAATGAAACCCTCAATCTCAACATCAGGAGTCTGGTGATCGTTAACATGACTAGACTGGAGGTGGCTGATATGATGTAGTATTGACATTTTGATTAACCCTTTCAGACGTGACTTATACTTGTATGTATAAAATGCTGTTTCTGTCTGTAATGTGCTCAAAAACAGGATTCAGTAAATAAACACATAAAATAACAAAGAAATAAATAAAAATCAAACATAATATTTGTACTTTGTCTGTTCATTGTAGTGCAGTCATTTATTAAACACCCATTTTTATTATATATAACTTTTTTTATTCTATAAAAATATTCTAAAAAAATATATTAATATTTTTTTCCCACAAATTATTTCTAAGCAGTAATAAACTCATAACATGATGGTAAAGGTGTTTGCTCTGCCACATTAGATGTTATGCAACCATGCTTTACTTCAGTGAGCAGATTTTTATTTGTCCAATGCAGTGGGCGGGGTTAATCTGCTGTCTGATTGGCTGATAAATATCTATTGTGACTAATCATCTTAATCTGAGTAAAATCAAAGAATACACAAAAAGATTAACATATACCATGTCCATTGAATTGGACATGGTATATTTGTTATTTTTTAAAAGCAATATGTTCTTAAAAATTTGGAAAATATTCAGAACATTGAGTGTATAATTTTAATTATACCACAGTTCTTTTGTAGCTGTTTATGTTTAGATTTTAAAATTAAGTGTTTTCAATTCTTCAGGCTACCCATTAATAAAACAGCATTATCAGACTCTGCCCTTCAGTCCTAATAGTCAAGGAACACTAAAATGGCTTTAATCCAATCCAATAAATCAAAATAGAAAAATTCTACCTAATAATCAGACAATTTCCAAATCAGATAATATTTATTACTGATGTGGATATAAAAGCTCTCACTGTTCTTGTAATACACCAGAAAAAACTGTGTATTACAACATAGTAGTGTTTTAGCTATCTGACTATTTGTTTTCAAACCATGACATCTACATGCTATATCAACACATGGTTTCACATTAGCCTTATTGTTAATGACATTACAATATATCAATTTAAGATGATTTACTCTATGTTTTACTGAAGTTTACACATAGCCTGTTACAGCCATGACTTTGGGTGCATCCAAAAGAGTAACATTTCATTACAAACACATTTAAAAAAAAAAAAAAAAGAAAACACCCCAGAAGGCATGCCAATAGCTGGTTTTCTCTGGTCTGCATTAGTGTATGAGTTTGTAATCTTGGAGCGTTTTCCCCTTTGTTTGGTTTGTTTTTACATGAAGTACATCAAAATGTGTCACAACAACTTAGTTCAATAATCTGGTATATTATCTGGCAATATATCATCTTAAACTGCAGAATAGAGTTTTTCTCAGACTTGCAAAGTACATCTGATAGTTGTATTGGATTAAGGTCAGATCACGGCCTCAGCTCATCACAAACTACCCACTCCTGAGTTCTTTTGGGATCAGACTGAGAGCACATTCTCTAAAGGGTCTTGTTCTGGATATTTTTTGGTCCAGGTTTGATTTCTGTGTTCAGAACTTAAGCAAAAGAAACAAGCACATCCAAACTAACTTAAGTAAAAGAAACAAACTTATCCAGACTAACTTAAAGAGAAGACCTAACTTATCCAGACTAACTTAAGGAGAAGACTTAACTTATCCAGACTAACTTAAAGAGAAGACCTAACTTATCCAGACTAACTTAAGGAGAAGACCTAACTTATCCAGACTAACTTAAGCAAAAGAAACAAACTTATCCAGACTAACTTAAAGAGAAGACCCAACTTATCCAGACTAACTCAAGAAGAAGAAGAAATCAAAAAAGAGTTAACTAGCTTTTCCAATACAACATAATAATTAAAATAAAATGAAGAACAGTAAATTGACCCTTCAGACTCAATTATTAACAATAAGAAAAAAAATTTCAGCCTAAGAAGAAAAAACTAAAAATAATAAGCTGGCTTTTTTAAGACAACTTAATAATAATAAGAAAATGAAGAACAATAAACTAGCGTATCCAAGCTAACTTAAAAAGGAGGAACCAAATAACATTAGGTTTACTTAACTGAGGCAACTTAGTAGTAGAAAACGAAGAACTGTAAGTTAGCTTTTCTGTGCCAACTTAAAAATAAGAAGAACAACGCAAAGAACAGTAAACTGGCTTTTCCAAGCCAATCTTAATGAGAAAAAGAAACAACAAAAGGTAATTTTGCTTTTCTGAGCCAACTTAAGAGGAAGAAAACTAACAACAATCAACTGGACTTTCCAAGACAATTTAATAATATGAAGAAAATAAAGAGTCTGATTTTCTGAGCTGAGTTAAGAATAAGAAAACGACGAACTGGATATTTTTTGGTCCAGGTTTGATTTCTGTGTTCACACCTGTTCAAACAAATCAGATTAAATGAGTTTGATTTAAAGGTCTCATTCCATTATTTTTTCATTCATTTTAAAATGTCTACTTATGGTCTCTAGTATGAAGGAACGCCATATAAGCTGTTTGGTGATCCGGTAAAACGCTGCTCCAGTGCAGTGGAGGTGTGGGGGAAACGATGGGATTTCGGCTCTTGCTCATGAATATTCATACAAGCACACATATCGCCATTAATTGACAACAGTTAGAAACTTTTTAAAATAAAGACATTTTTACACTAATAACAGTCTTTGCAATACCATTTGTTACTTTACAGCATGTGTAATGCCCTGCTAAGTGCAGTTCAGCCACTAACCTAGGGTCTCTGTAAAACGTGAAATCCACCGGAGATCCTACGTAAACCCATGTTAACACACAGAGATGGGTAGTCCAGGTCCAGAAAGTAAAAATTCTAATTAGATTTTTACTTTTAACAAGTGTAAACAGAATTGTTTTAAAAATACACCTACCTATCTTAATTGTACTTCGCTGGTGGTGTTTTTCTGTTATAGTAATTTAAAAAATCCTGATGATGGCTCAAAGACAAAAAGAATATGACTGGCACTGTGAAACTGAAAAGCTACATGAAAAGCTTATATTACACAGAGATCATGAAAATAAAACGTAAATCTAATTATCTCAGTGTATTGTTGCAACATCACACAACCCTGCATGACACACAAACCAAAGCTTGCCCCTGGTCGGCATGCAATGCAACTCCAGTGATTTCAGTATAATACAGCATGTTCCACTGGAAACAATTGTATTATCTCAAGAGCAGGACACAACTGATCATTATGTATTTAAGTGTAATAAAGGCACATTGATACAGCGCAGAAGCAGCCCTGTCCACTGTGTCAAATCAAATCATAGTGATGCCCTTATAAAGCCATATGGTTTGAATAGACTGTCACAGGAGGTGGGGAGGGTGCCTGGAAAGCCTTCCCAGTGGGGCTGAGCGGGTTTCACAGGCCGTAAGCCATTTGTAACAGAATAGCAAGGTAACGCGTGATTGTTCGCTGAGCATAAAACACCTCGGAATGATCACCTGCGTTTGTACTTCACTCTCTGACTCGAGAGTGGAAAAGTCTAGAAGGTCTGGTGGTCTGAGTTTTAGTGGGGCCCACTAGGACCTGCCATCCGAGTCTGACAAGGGAGAATAAAGGTCCATAAATCATGAGCGAATACTCCATCCCCTGCAGAATGCCACGCTAAAGAACAATATGAGCCGAATACTCCCCAGAAACCTCCTAACAGCCTAGATTGCAACCACATGTTAGCATGCTAGAGCTGGATTATATATACACACAGCAGAACACACTCTGCATTTAAGTCTAACGGAGGGCCACTCTTAAATAAGACTCAGAGTGCAGCTCCTGCAGAGCCTGTGAGTGTGATCACAATTTAGTAGAGTTGTTTCAATACAGGTGTTGGTTGCTAAGGTGCTAGGTGGTTCTTAAGGTGTTATAATATAGTAGATTATAAATATGCTTAATTTTGACAAAAATGTAGGGTGCCAAAACATGTACCCAAAAGCTGGTTGGTCTAAACGCTCCTCCATACACAGATAGTACTAGAGAGAAATGGAGAGAAAGATGGCGCTGCATGTTCTCTCAGCTGGTATGTTGGAGAGCTAAACATTCCCCCATCTTCTCTTTTGTCAAGCCAACTTAAAAAGAAAAAGAAAACAGAGAACAGTGAGTTGGCTTATCCAAACTAACTTAAAGAAAAAGAAACAAACTTATCCAGACTAACTTAAGGAGAAGACCTAACTTATTTAAACTAACTTAAGCAAAAGAAACAAGCACATCCAAACTAACTTAAGTAAAAGAGACAAACTTATCCAGACTAACTTAAGGAGAAGACTTAACTTATCCAGACTAACTTAAGGAGAAGACTTAACTTATCCAGACTAACTTAAGGAGAAGACCTAACTTATCCAGACTAACTTAAGCAAAAGAAACAAACTTATCCAGACTAACTTAAAGAGAAGACCCAACTTATCCAGACTAACTCAAGAAGAAGAAGAAATCAAAAAAGAGTTAACTAGCTTTTCCAATACAACATAATAATTAAAATAAAATGAAGAACGGTAAATTGACCCTTCAGACTCAATTATTAACAATAAGAAAAAAAAACTTCAGCCTAAGAAGAAAAAACTAAAAATAATAAGCTGGCTTTTTTAAGACAACTTAATAATAATAAGAAAATGAAGAACAATAAACTAGCGTATCCAAGCTAACTTAAAAAGGAGGAACCAAAGAACATTAGGTTTACTTAACTGAGGCAACTTAGTAGTAGAAAACGAAGAACTGTAAGTTAGCTTTTCTGTGCCAACTTAAAAATAAGAAGAACAACGCAAAGAACAGTAAACTGGCTTTTCCAAGCCAATCTTAATGAGAAAAAGAAACAACAAAAGGTAATTTTGCTTTTCTGAGCCAACTTAAGAGGAAGAAAACTAACAACAATCAACTGGACTTTCCAAGACAATTTAATAATATGAAGAAAATAAAAAGAGTCTGATTTTCTGAGCTGAGTTAAGAATAAGAAAACGACGAACTGTATGTTAGCCTTTCCAAATTAACGTAATAATGAGAAGAAAGGAAGAACAGCAAGCTGGCTCAGTGGGAACAAAGAGGGAACAGCGAGAGCCATGGTAGAAATTAAAAACAGGGCTTGTGTGGTGTTTTTTATTTCCTCTTATGGAGGGCTTGTTCTGACTTCATCCAGCAGTCAGGCTGTGTGTGTATACAGAAATGATGGTTCAGATGAATCAGCAGCAGCAGCGGTACAGCAGCTGTCAGACTCAGGCAGAGCTTTTTTGTTGTGTTTTTCTGGCAGAAAAATGAGAAAGTGTTCAAAAGGTTCGAGGCTAGAAAACGAAAGAGGCCTGTTTGAGGTTGAGGAGAAAAAGCAGGCTGCATGTTCCTCTTACAGTTTCCTTGATAGCCTGCTCCGCCTCCATGCTGGGGAAGAGTGAGTGAGTGTGTATGTGTGTGTGTGTGTGTGTTTCATATGTACGGAGGGGGAAGAACTCAGCTCCAGCTTTTGTCTCGGGCTGCTGCACTGCACGCAACGAGTCAGCATGACAAGCTCTCACACAATGCAGTATATAGGACTTCTGCTGCTGGCTGCCATCCTGCTGCAGACCATCGCCGTGGCTGTCACCTTCATATACTTCAGCAACGTCCTGACGACGGTAGGGCCTCGTGCTGGAACTTTTTGGGGGGAGTTTTTTTTGCAGTGCTGGTGGTCTGAGGACATGGGGAAAGGAGGGTTAGAGCACTGGGCTTAGTGTGGAGTTGCTGGAAGTGTGTGTTAGTGTGGGGAAAGCTTGTTTAGGGTGTGTATTTTTGTGTGTAGAGGGAAAACGCCTGCATTGTGTGTGTGTGTGTGTGTGTGTTTGTGTGCGTGTGTGACTAGCTAGGTTACTTTGTTGCTTGCTGGACTGTAGACCCACTCCAGCAGGTCCAGCAGTCGAGCTGCAGATGAGGAAAGAGTGCATGCAGCAGTAAATGCAGGAAAAATAGGATCACTAGCTAGGCTAGCTAACCCAGCAGCCTGGACTACAGTCAGAATCAGCCAAACAGAGCCTGGGAAACAGCCAGCTAACTCTGAGGCTAACTCTGTAATACTTTCAGGTTCTGTGGGTTTAAGAGCTGCTGCTTTCTGTTGTTGTTCAGATGAAATGAAAGCAATACTGTGCAGCACACAGACCTCCAGGATCTGATAATCATAGTTTAGTTAAATATATATATATATATATATATATATATATATATATATATATATATATATATATATATATATATATATATATATATACATATACGTATATGTGTATATATATACATATATATATATATATATATATATATATATATATATATATATATATATATATATATATATATATACATGTGTATATATATATATATATATACATATATATATATATATATATATATATATATATACATATATATATATATATATATATATATATATATATATATATGTGTGTATATATATATATATACATGTATGTATGTATATATATATAAATGTGTGTATATATATATATATATATATATATATATATATATATATATGTGTGTGTGTGTGTGTAAGACTGGTGGAGAACATGCATGAAAACTGTGATTAAAAATATTCCACCAAATATTGATTTCTAAACTCTTAAAACTTTATGAATATGAACTTGTTTTCTTTGCATTATTTGAGGTCTGAAAGCTCTGCATCTTTTTTGTTATTTCAGCCATTTCTCATTTTCTGCAAATAAACGCTCTAAGTGACAGTTGTCTGTGATTTTGTTGTCTGTAGTTTATAGAACAACATAATAAATAGCAAATTCAGAGAAGCTGATTCAGAAACAAAAGTGGTCTCTTATTTTTTTCCAGAGCTGTATATACATCAAAATGTTTAAGCTATTTAAACTCCAGTTCCGGGAAACCTGATTTAAAGATCCCTGTAGTGTTGGTTTTGATAGTAAAAAATAATAAGAAGAAAGAGTTCAGCTTCAGATATCAGCTATGCAGTGTTTACTAGTAATAATCACATCATATCTACAGATCTGTGAAGACATTCTGACTAGCTAGGACTGTATATGTATTAATTTAATTCAGTTTAGTCGTATTTTAGCATTAATTCAAATTAGGTTAGAGAATTTCACCCTCTAATCTGTAATTACTTTCTCTGTAGAAGGGCTTAAATTAATTTTGCTAAATTGTCTTTGCTAAATTGTCTCCCAAGTTATTACCTAAAATGCCATTAAAAGACATTTAATAAAAATCAGTTTATTTTACAAATTTCATTTGAAAATGTTATTGCTTATATTAGATAATAAATGGGAGTTTCTACTGGTTTTGACAAGTAGTCCTGTAATTAGAGTTCTTACTGGTAAAATCAGAGTTAGGACTTGCAATGCTGGCTTGCCATACAGGTAGGCTATTTGGAGTCTCCACTAATTACTTTTTAAAGCTATTTAAGATTTAATTTGTGCATGAATATATGAAAAGTTAATTTGTAAAAAAAAAAAAAACAGATTAAAGTATGTTTATGAGCTACTCGTATCTTTCCACGTTTTTTTTTATGTAGGTAAGAAACACACTTTTAATAAACATTAAATAGTTATATTTCTCCACAGCCTCAGGCCTCACAATCCACATCTACCTATTAAATTCTAATATGAGCTGATTTATAATCCGTATAATAACTATAATAATTCAGTATGTAAACACATAGTTATAGTGCACTATAGTGTATTAAACGCAGTGTTTTTCTGTCTCCGCAGATGAAGGAGACCTTCTCTAAGAGCAGCGTGTCCTGTTTGATGCGCGCCAACCTCAGGTCCATCAAGGGTCTGGACGCGGGCGCTGCGGAGGGAAAAGACGACCCCTGCTGGCAGGTCACGCAGCAGCTCCACTTTCTCATAGAAAAGGTAGCTATCAGCTTCAGAGGGGGACAGGATGTAGATACAATGAACCCATTTATGTCTAAGATAGCTTTCCTCTTTTTTAATTACTGAAGGAATTCAGCAGGCCTGCCAGTCTTAACCCATTAAAGTCCATATCTGGAATGTTGTCCTTCTGTCTAGATTTTCTCTGAGATAAGCTTTTTTTCCCTCTTCTTCAGAAAGATGCGGTGATTTCCAGATGATGATTTCAGTTATAAACAGACGGGTTGTTATTGCATGGCTGCTGAATCAGATTTATTTCCTTCAGAAGCATAATGATGAAAGATAAATTTTAATCATTTCACAAAGGATTTTCTCAAGAAAACAACTAAACATCTAAACTATGTGGACACATTTATATGTGAACAAAAGTATGAAAAATAACATGCAAATGAAAATATTTTAATACATGTATTAGATATTTTATTCAAATTGGATTAAATTAAGTAAATTAATTAATTGAGCTACAGACGAAACTAATCACATTAAAATAAGCTTAGCTCCAAATTTTACAATTTTCTCCAAAGAATAACATTCAGAACAACCACTAATTAAAAGAAGGATTGTTATCACTGACTATATAAAATTAAGTCAAGAGTAACAGCCCACATACCATGGTAAATAAAATTACAAAAAAATTGCCCACATTAAAAACATTTATTCTATTAAGTCTATTAAATCTTAAACATTAAACCACTGTAGACAAGATTGTTTTTTCAACTTTGCAGCCTGAGTACAGTTTCCAGCCCTAGATTTTGTAACCATTGATATTGAATTCAGCTGTCAATGAGTGTGTTTACATTCACTGCTTAATCTGATTATAATCAGATTTCTGATTAATCCAAGGGTTGTGTGAAACATCATACTTTGATTTATTAGATTTAGGCCTATAAATCTAATAAAGAGAGCTTAATTTAAGCACAGTGATCGTATTTCTCAACACTTGTAAATGATTAAATTTGATTACTTTTGGGTTTCTTGATCTTTACGCTCTTAAACAAGCTCATCTCATACTTTGCAGCCATATAGAGATAGCTGTAAGAAGCACAGTGTGCTAGAAGAAACCAGATACAAACAAGATCTGTATTTACATTACATTACATTTGGCAGACGCTTTTGTCCAAAGCGACTTACAATATTGAATTGCAAATAATAGAAGAGGCTAAGTATAAAAATAATAGAAGTTAAAAATAAAACATCTATAGATAGGGCCTTAGGGAGGTCAGAGGGAAATAATGGGATAGAGGAGTAGAGAAGAGGAAGAAGGAGATGAGGTTAGAATTACCGTATTTTTCGGACTATAAGGCGCACTTAAAAACTTTTAATTTTCACAAAAATTGACAGTGCGTCTTATAATACGGTGCGCCTTTTGTATGGATTTTACTCGTCAGGTTGTAAGGAGCAGTAAACACACACTCCGTGCAGCGTTATAGAGAGTTTCAGTGCTATACAGAGTCCAGAGCCGTGCAGCTCCGAGGCTGAGCAGCAATAGCATTAGCTAGATGCTAACCGCTAAGCTAGCTAGCTTATTCACTGAGATCAGTATTATCTAAATTTTACTCGAAAGGTTGTAAGGAGCAGTAAACACACACTCCGTGCAGCGTTATACAGAGTTTCAGTGCTATACAGAGTCCAGAGCCGTGCAGCTCCGAGGCTGGAGCAGCAAATAGCATTAGCTAGCTTATTCACTGTTCAGAGATCAGTATTATCTAAATTTTACCCGTCAGGTGTAAGGAGCAGTAAACACACACTCCGTGCAGAGCCGTGCCGCTCCGAGGCTGGAGCAGCAATAGCATTAGCTAGATGCTAACCGCTTAGCTAGCTAGCTTTTTCACTGTTCAGAGATCAGTATTATCTAAATTTAGTACTTTTAATACTGCTGGAGCAGTATTATTAGAGTTAGATGCTAATCGCTAAGCGTTCACCGTTCAGAGGTGAGTTATCGGCCTGTAAGTCTGTGCTGCTTTGCCTGGCTAGCATTAGCTAGATGCTAAGCGCTAACTCTCTCAGAGGTGAGTTTTATCAGCCTGTAATCTGCTTGTTTACAGTGTTAAAACAAGCTACGGGGGACGAATCGCTAGCTAATATCTCACTGTCTTACCAGAACACGCAGGATTACTCAGTGTAACGCTGTCGTTTAAGTTTGGGTTAACTTTACTAGTTTAGGTGACTAGCTAGCGTGCTAGCGGATAGCTATGCTAACGCTGGTGCAGCAAGCCTTAGTGGACATCTGGAAATCTAAGCTTACTGTAAATAAACTGAAGCACGTTACTCACCCAAATAAACAGTTTTCAGGAGAGGAATCTGTGTAGATTAATATCCAGCACTCGTTTGACTTTGAAAGAGCTATATTTTGTATACTGAGACGCTCCACCGGCAAGCGACCACCCCCGGTGGGGGAAGGGAAACATGGCGCCACCCCTGTTCACTTTGATATAGGCACCCTTTCTAGTGTCACTTAACACGCCTTATAATGCGATGCGCCCTATGTATGGAAAAATAGCAGAAAATAGGCGTTCTTTGATAGTGCGTCTTATAATACGGTGCGCCTTATAGTCCGAAAAATACGGTAGTTATTTGTCAGTAATGTGGGTCCTTGCTTGTAAAAAGCTGTGGAAGAAAGTTGAAAGTCATTCGGTGAGATTATTTGCCTGTTGCAAAGTAGAAATTTGATGATTACCTGACTCCAGGTGATCCCATAGTTTTCCCAAGTGCATGTAAATTGATTGGAGTTTTGACAAAATCTGATTTTCTGCAGTTGTTTCTGTATTTTTGAGTGCATGTAAACACTTACTTACTGCAACTAATTGGCCACCAAGAGTCTTGCCCAACCACTGTTCCTCTGATTAGAACATGTTTAAGACCTCTGCTTTTTACTTATAAAACTACATTTAGTAGTTGACCACTAGTAACCTCATCAATTAACATCAGTGTGCTGCATTTACTGTCATATTCCAAAGCTGTTTATAATGACTTAATCCTGAACATATTTTTTCTTTTTCCTTTTCTTCCTTTTCCTTTAGTCGATGTCTAATCGCTACCAGAAAGAGATCTCCTCAGCTGTAAAAGGTACGTTTGAAACAAAGTACTTTCCCTTCTGCTACAAGTGTACCAAGCTTTGAACAAATTCATGAGAACCTAAACCTCTGGACTCTTTCCAGATGAAGTCTCCAGAGTCCTCCCCTCCTTGGTGATCCAAGACCAGGACGCCCCCCCTCGGCCCAAGGTTGCTGCTCATGTTACAGGCAGCTACATTCCAGATACAGACAAGGATGGTGGAGGTATGTCTTCTACAAATACTTTGTAATGTTTTGGAACATTTAAGACTTTGTAGTAGACTCTGCACTGACTGATTTGGAATAGTGAAATTTCAGACAGACCTGTTTCCTCATTGTCTTAATAAAATGGCTGCACATGTGCTCAGACACTTGAGCAGCTGATGAAACAGTGATAAATATAAATGCTCCTCCAACAAGTATTTTCTATTGCTATATAGACGGTATTGTCTGCTTTTATGGACCTTTGTAGTAACAGTCTGGAGGCCAAACCAATATACATGTAGCTCTTTATTGCACGCAAGCAGACCAATAAAATCTTGACCAGTGAAAATTGAAAGCAGACCTCATTTGCCTACAAATAAACCCTTCATGGATGTGTGCACTTAGAAAAATAAATTCCACAGATCTTGGGAAGGTGTTGACAGACCTTTGCATAATATGAAACCCTCTGCGCTCACTTAAGAAACTAATGCATTGTATTCCACAGAACGGCGCTGCTCATTTTGACTAAAACAAAAAGACTGGTGTGTAACTTGACCCTAGTCTTTGAAATATGCATCCCTTTTCCTCTGTGGTGCCAAACATTGAAACAATGGTGCTTTTCTGACTAACCCAACCCCATAATCCTTCTCTCTGGCCTCTCTGCTCCAGGTCCCTCCAACAGGAAAGTCCAAGGCCAGAAGATCCAGTCGTGGGAGTCCGAGAAGGGCCTGGCCTTTCTTCAGAATGTGGAGCTGAGTGACGGCGAGCTGGTGGTGCCTCAGGCCGGCCTTTACTACATTTACTCTCAGACTTACTTCAGACACACACTCATGGAGGAGGACGAGGAGGAGCGAGAAGAGGACGAGGGCACTTCCGCAGAGACAGCGAGAGGGAAGCCCATGCTGCAGTATGTATATAAGAAAGTAACCTCATACCCGGTACCTATTCTTTTGATGAAAAACGCTCGGACCACCTGCTGGTCCAGGGATGCAGAGTACGGACTGTACTCCATTTATCAGGCGGGCTTGTTCCAGCTCGCAGGTGGTGACAGGCTATTTGTCACTGTCAGTAACGTGAGCACTATTGACATGGATGAGAAGTCGAGCTTCTTCGGCGCTTTTCTTGTCAGCTAGGCCCAGCGGAGGCAAAAGAAGGTTTTATTTAATGTTCAGACTGCAACGGTTCCTCTCTGGCAGGCGAGCGACAGGACTCAGCTTGCTCGGTATGTTTTCCGAGCTCCCTTTGAAAAGCTGCCAAGGATCTGAAAACCAGCTGTATATGTGTGTTGCGATACACTGTCTCTAGCCGGTGCTCTTTACCCGGACTGATTGGATCGTCAAAAGGTGGGTGCATTCGGCTTAATGGATCTGGGGAACAGCCAGAGAGGATCAGAGTGGATCGAAGGCCCAGAGAAAATCAAAGGTGTAGCTCATAACATCGGCTCAGGAAGCAGGAACTCTATAGAGCTTGCCAGGACACTTGAAAGCGAGTTGACTGGTCACAGCAGAACCCAAATGTATGACCTTGTGAGGAGGAATAAAAGAGCACTGTGCAAGTTAATTGGAGATTGTGGAGATTCCTGTGATGAAGCGAAGGCAAAACCCTCACATTGTAACATGGAAGACTGACTTGCCATTCCGGAATCAAACCAAGTACCACCACAAGGTTTCTGTTTTGCTCTGTCGTTCTTGAAAGTGTTATTTTTTTATAGCATTTAAAATGTTCTCTTTTTTATAAAACAGTGAATGTATTAAAAAACATGTCACTCGCTAGCAGAGGAATGTCTCAACTGTAGGCACTGGGTTCTGACGGTTGTCTTCTCTGTCTATTTTATGAATGTTTTCACTGAGAATTGAATGTCACCTACATCTTTACTACTTCACTGTGTTTTCCATGTTTCTTTTAACTGATAAATCATGCCATGAACATGGAAGTATCTCTTTTGAGATAAAAGGGATTTTTTTCTGTTTTGAGAGATCACTGTGACTTTGTACATTTACAACTGGTGAAACTGCCTAGCACCTGATATCACAGCTGTGTACATTTACCAGTATTTCACTGAAACTACAGGAGTGCGTACATTTTCCAATGCAACACTAAAAAAGCACACTGAATAAAGTCCATATTGACATATTGAGTCACTGTTTATCATATGTAACACATATTTTTAAATCCAAACTTAATATTTTTGGTGTTGGATAAGTACCAGATTCAAACTTTAAAAAGAAAAATGGCAAAAAATGAGCTACAGTGTTTTTGGGGAACAGCAAAACATATTTATAAAAGAAAGTAGATTTTTGGGGTTCCAAGTGGCTAATCATACTAGGACACTGGCACTGTGTGCTTGTCATTACTATCCTAGTGTAGGAGGCATTGCAAGTGATGATGAGTCCTAGCAAGGGGGTGAGTTGATTGACTACTAAATTGGGGGAAAAATTGCATTACTATTACTAAAGTGTAGCTGAAGTGCTATTTTAAATACTACATAAGAATCTGATTACCACTTGAACATAAAAACTGCTTCTAACATCCACACAAATCTGGATATTTGATAAAAGCAGAGATTTTCCTCCCTCCATTTTTGAAAATGTTTCCATCCACATTGATACACTTCTGCATGCATGCTAGCCCTGAATGTGGCTAAAGTACCTTATAAAGGCTCCATCTACATGCATACAGAGATTCTTTATTCTGTTTTAAAATAAATCTGTCTACATAGGGAAAAAAATGATTGCATAAGCACACTAGCCTTGTATGGGGCAACTGTACCTCATAAAAGCGACACATCAACATGCCATGAAACAGGATAAAAATATAACCTGTGAGGTTTATCATATGCTACACAATCCCTATAGTCATGAAATTACAGCCTCCGAATCTAAAGAGAGAATGTAAGTCCCATATTTGTAATGGAACAGTATTAACATTTATTCATATGAAAATCTAACATCTCATGCTATCTGCATGTAGTTCACTACATAGGTAGTAAAAGGAGGTATTCCGCCATGCTTTGTGTGTTTTTTTAATAAAGCTGTTTTCCACATCCATATGACAACACTGAAAGCTCTGTTTCTGGTGATCAAAAGCTGCACTTTCATGTGGACAGGAGGCCAAAATACTGAGAAAACCTTATTTTAAAAGAACATCCAGATATATAGACGTTTAGAAGTTCTGGGCACGCTACGAACGGTTACTGAGAATCCGTCATATTAGACTATGTTAGCAGCCAAACAAAAAGTAAATAAAGCCAGATTTATGTCAAACTGGTACTTTCTCAATTAACTTTATTTGGCATCTGTTTCCTCTGCGCTGCAACATGCCAACCCTGGGCAGCAGCCCATGGTTAACAAAAACAGAATCAGATCAGCCAACAAAATCAAATTTGGTAAGCATTCAAAGTTATTGATGGAAAGAAAATGGGAGAAGAAATCTATGCAAATGAAATCCATGATTGCTAATATTCTTCATTAAAAAGGCAAAAATATTCCAGATGGTAACAGCATTTTCCAAACAGCAAGGAAACATGCATGGCCTGTGCAAAAAAAGGCAGCGGGGGGTTAGCTATGGAGGCAAAACGGCAGCTGGAGGTCGAATACATGGAATTACCCCTACACAAATAAGAAGGCAGAGTAGAGAAAACCATCACAAATCAAACCACAGTCAAGGTTTCAGACCAACCACATTGCTCTACAACATAAACAAGAGACTGGGATAATGCTGCCCTCATTGAAATCAGAGCTTTGAATCTGTGAGACACAAACACATACTGCAAGGCAGAAGTGAATACACACTATATGGACAAAAGTTGAGAGACACCTGGTCATTAATTCCTTCTGAAATCATGCAATTTATGAAAGGCAAGGTCAGGATCATTGCAGAGAGCACAGTGCAACTGCTCCAGAGTTCATTAGTGAGGGGCTTTATATAACTCTAACCCATGTCTGGCATTAGACATGGTGTTAATAGGGTTATGTTTATATGCTCCAGTATATTCTATTTTATTGGTAGTACATCTCTACAGGAAACAGACAAGCTCAATGTGTTTTGTGCATTTAAACACATTTGTTAGCGTGAGTTCAAACGCACAATGCATATTTATTAAAAAGGTGTCCACAAGTATTTGAGCAAATTCGTGTACATTACTTTGGCGCTCATAGAGGGAAGAAAAATTTAGACTCCTCTTCTGCCCCCTGGTGGCACTAAAAGCAAACTACATCAAACATTTTAAGCCAATGCAAAACAAGACTAAAACAAAACCATCCCTTCATAAAAATATCCCGTTGTTGAATTTAAAATTTAATTAGAAGCAAAAAAAGACAGAAGTCAGTTTTGTTTTTTTCTTTTTATGTGGAAATATGTTACATTTATATTACAGGTATTTAAATGCCCCAAAGGAAAAAAAAAAAGATTGAGAGCATAAACTAGCACAAACAGGACTGCAACATAATTTAGACAGAAACTGAACATACTGCATCTCAGTGACTTGCATCTGAAGAAATGGTATCCTGATGAAGCCATAGATGGACCGCAATCTATGTTAAGTGATGCCCAATAAATACTGCAAATGTTGTTAATGTAACTTAAAAAATATATCATAAAATGTACTTTGAAATTGAATTCCATAAGTCTGTGTACAAAAAATGTTTATAAATACAACCAGTCTCTACTGACATAGCAGGTACCATTTCATTGAACAGGTCTCATCATCTAGCCTACTAACTTAAAGTCATCCACGTATGCACATAACATGACCCACAACAACGAGGTCAAGCATTTCTTGCCAAAGGTCATGCCATATAGATCACTTGTAGAGAAACAAACAAAAAAAATCTGCCAATGGAATTCTCTCAAATTACAGTAACAAGACTCTTTTCTAATTCACATTAGTGAATAAGACAACGAAAAAAAGAATGTTACAAGTGATTTATAGGCACAAGCTTCAGCAACGACTAATTCAATTGATAACATGAACTGGAACAGAATCACAGTAGCTGCCTTATTTTGTTGACTCCACTGGCTCCCCTCAGGTCTCAGCGGCACCTTGCCGAGAGCAAGCCAGGGTGGAATAAGGGGGTGCGATGGTAAGAGCATTGTGCGGGGCTCAACAGTCAAACCTCATGTCCAAAGTCTCATCAAACCCCTTGTCCTCGTGAGGTCCGGTTGCTAAAAACGAGGTTACAGGTGGGCCGGACGTAGAGGTGACATTCAGTACCCCTCCAGCCCCACTACCGCCTGCGTTCCGCACTGCTATGCTGGTGACATTGATGCCCAGAGTTAGCCTGGTCTGCTCTAGTGCTTTCTCTGGCACAGCAAACGCCTCCAGTTTCTTCTCACCATTGGCCATGTAGGAGTTCTGGCAGCCTCTGCATATGCAGTCCAGACAGGCTTTGCGGTTGGAGTAGCATGGGCATCGCTGGCCCCGGCACGTAAGAACACTTGGGTTTTGGGTGGCCCTGCCGCACTTGCAGCCCTTTTTCTCCTGCGGCTTTTTGTACACCACTTTTGTTGGGCTCCCTGGCACAAGGGGATTGGTCGAAATCCGTTCTTTTGTCTTATCTTTCGATTTGGGAGCACTCTGTTTTGCCTTTGTGTACACCTTTTTAGGTCCATGCTGGTCAAGGGGCTTTTTGACACTTTTATTGGGCACCAACAAGGCCTTTCCCACTTTTGACAACCCCCCACCATTGGGGACAGCCGCCATGTGGGGTGCAGCCTGTGCTGGAGCTTTAGGTTCACACTTGACAGGAACAGGCACAGATGCACCAAGTGTGGGCCCTCTGATAATGGTGGATATGGGGAGAGGCTGAATTTTTTCACTGTCGCTCTCAGAGCGGGAGCGTTTACGGCTAGACCGTGGCACTCTGGGAGTAACAGCAGAACAGGATATTCCAGACGAGGGCAGAGGGTTCTGCTGGGAGGTTGGATGTTGGGGCGCTAAGACCCCTGCAGAGTCGAGGGGAAGGGAAGAAATCTGCCGAGAAGAGTCAGCAGAGTTGGTGGAACAGCCAAAAGGTCCATTTATGTTCCCTGAAGCCTCCAGGCTTGACTGTAGAATAGCGGGGCACTCATCCTGAGGAACGTGGTCTGGCTCCAGAGTCCTGAGCACTTCCTCCACGCTCAACAAAAGAGTACCCCCATCGTGCTTTATGTCCTCTCCGAAACCGCATATGTCCATGCTGCTGGCACAAAGCTCATCCCCAGCTGTTGCCACAGCTTCACATACAGGAATTTCATCAGTAAAGTTTTCTTGTTTTACTGCCTCACCCTCCACTTCTACTGTCACAGGAACATTAGCAGGAGGCGAAGGCAAGCTGGATGTTAACTCGTCCACATTACTTAACCCATTACAGTCCTGAAGGCCATTCACCCCTAACGGACTCAGGGGCTGTTCCTTGACCTCTGACGATTGGGGCGACTGGTCCTCCTCAGGAGAAGTCTCTGAAGTCGAGGGAGGAGGTGAGTGGTGCGTTAAGTTCAGTGACAGAGAGTCCTCCCCCTGCTTACTACTGTCCAAAGAAAGGCCCTCATTTACCAGGGACAAAATGTCTGGGGATCCCCCAGCAGCACTTGAAATGTGTGAGGCAAGGGGAGACTCTGCAATGTACTCACAGAGCTTCCTGTAGCAATCTACTAAAATGCATAGCTGCTTATTCTCCTCAAACTGGTCATAGTCCTTACACCAGCTGCAAGACGGCTTCATCATCATCTTTTTGCCTTTACACGCTTTGCAGACATAGTGCTGGCATGATGAGTTGGTCGGTGCAATCGGATCTTGGAGCAAATTCCCTATGAAAACAAACAAAAAGTTAAATTACTTTAGATTAGAAAGACGTCATGACTGACTTGAAAACATTTCAGTGTGCAATACATACAATCAGGTCAGTAGATGGCGCTCTTAATCAACAACCTCAGTGTAAGATGTGGCTGCTACTCAATGTGCCAAAAAAGGGATTAATATATCTTACTCTTATTCCACTTTTAAGCACGTTTAATTTCAATGCACATGACACATGACAACTCCATCACAACATGTAAACCCAACTGCTAATAAATCACTCCAGTTAAAAATATCCCCTATCCATGTTTGCACACCCGTATGGGGATTTCCAATGGATTCAGCTGTCACCTGCTGGTAGATACACATGCATCCATACATGCTAAGATGCAAAAATGAATGCATGCATAAAATATTTGAAATAAACATATTCTTAAAAGCATATATTGTTTCAACATCACCCTCACACTGTACACATGTGCAAAAGTCACACTGTTTGATACAAAAGTAAAATTCACACACTGTTCAGATTTAAAGACTCCAATATGCACCAGAGGCAGATCAAAAGCCTAGTCAGTGTTGTTTATTTAACCCTGTATGGCAAGAATTGTATTTTTGGGAATTTTTTTTGTACACATTCTTGCACATATACATATATATTTTTTTAAATATGACTCATTTGTATGCCTTAATGTATAAGACATAGATAGGTTTTGTAACATTATATTAAAATTATATATATTCTAAAATAATATATTCCTAGTAAATAAGGTATGGTATGGAATTGTGTAGTAACCAAAAGATGGTTTGTTGCCTGAGAGCAACATCATGCCACAGAGAGTTCACTACACTACTGGATGATAGGGGAGGGCGATACGGTATGGTTTCATGGTATTTTCACAATAACGATACTCTTGGAGATATGATAAAACACTGAATTAAAAAAAAATCTAATTCAAGAATACACTACTGCAACAAAAATTCTAATTACATTTTATTATTGCATACAATATGCCACGTCCTTTCTAAAAGATATTTAAAAAAAATACAAGACATACAAGTCAAAGATGCATGATGTCAGGATTAAAGTAAACTGAATGATACTGAACAGATAATTTCTAGTAGATATTTATTGGGAAATGAGAACAGTGTGATTTATTTATTCAGCTAAAAACAGCAACAAACAAATAGTACTCTGGTGTGATAATTAGGGGTGGGTGATATGGCACGATATTCCAGGGTATAGTATCGTTCAAGATATTCAAATCAAATTAAATCCAACTGATATCACAAAGCAGCTTTACAGAAATGTTATTGCAGGACAGAAAATCAGGCCAAACATTAAACATAAAAATACAGAATACAGAACCCCCAGTGAGCAGGAAGGCAAGGAAAAAGTGTCAACAAAAATAATGGCGATATTATTGCGTAAGATACGGCACAGCCCTACTGGACACATAATGAATTATTAATATCATTATACCATAATGCTATGTTGGCTTAACGGCTTGTAATGACATCAAATAGAAATTAAGTATTATTTTAAATATCTTAATATCTACATATATCACAGAACAACAATGTTGCAATCATGGTCCACGATGTTATATTGTTATTATTTAAAGAAGGCTAGCTAAATAAACAGAGATGCTTCAGAAGAGGCGACAGGCCTGCTCTCTTATTTGCAGTCAGGAACCAGAGCAGTGGGACTCGACGGGGGTGTGTCGTGCTCACAGGGCCGAGGAGGAGCTACACAAGGACTACACACACACACACACACACACACACACACACAGAGAGATATTAAAACTGGACGGATGCTTACCGCACACTAGGCAGGCGAGAGACTGCCTGAAGAACGGTAGTAGCTTATAGAGCTCGGCCAAAGCCTGGGGGTCCCGGGGATCGCACTGCAGCACCGAACGGCAAGCGGACACGTAGAGAGCGGTCGCATTCACCGGGTTCATCCTCAGCAAGTCTCAGGGCTCGACAGAGGCAGCACGGGGAGAAAAACAACAGAGAGAAAGATGGGGGGAGAAAGACAGGGAGAGAGGGGAGAGAAGCAGCGAGAGAGAGCAGGGAGACAGAGAGAGAAAGAAAAAGAAAGAGGGGGGATCACGCAGCAGGTCCCGCCGGCTAACGCTCTCTCTCCAAAGACAGTGTTGCCTAGTCAGATCAGCTAGGTTAGCTAGTTAGCCAACTAACGCTTCAGCCAAGGCTAACGTTCAAGGGTCCACGTCCAACCATGCAAGCAGGCTCCCCACACGCACAGTCTCCAGCAATCCGGGCGCGGAGTGTGTCCATACACATACAAATCCACGTCCGTGCGCGTCGTTAACCCGTTCAAGCCTTAATATCCGCTCACAGCTGATCAGCAGCACACGCCAACGCTGGACATGTCTTTCCACATTTCCACGTTCAGCAGCAGCACAATAACAACCGCTCCATTTTTAACGGCCTTCTCTCTCATCCGGGACAGGAAACAAGCCCGAATAATCATCATGAGCTCGCGGTAAATCCGTGAATCGTCCCTCTTAAAAAAAGAGAAAAAATAGGAAAGATGAAAAGTCTCTAGTGTCAAGGGGACCTGATCCCGTTTCTTCTTTTTCTTCTACTTAAAGAAGGGGTGGTGGAGAAGAATAATAAGAAGGAGGAGGGAGGGGGAGAATATAGCTAAAGCTAGCTAGTTAGCTTATGTTAGCTGGCTATATCAGCTTCTCTCGCTCTCTTTTTTTTCTTTCCTCCTCCTATTTCAAATTCAACAACAATAACAGTAGTCAGTGGTGGCGCTCTTCTCCGAGGAGTCGCAGCGCTAATGTTAGTTAGCTTAGCTAGCTTCAGGCTAGCTAGCTTTAGCTGGCATCCAGTGGGCAGAATGAACAGCTAGCAAGCTAACTCTCTGAGCTCCTCCTGAATTCAAATCTCTCCAGCAGTAGTTAGAGCCAGCTAGTCAGAGCAGAGCTGTCGTCGTGAGCTCCACAGCTAACCGTCGTCGTCGGTCGTAGTCGTGGTGGTGCTGCTGCGCCGCTTTCCTCCCCACAGCACACAGCACCTTCTTTCCTTCCTCCACGACGAGCTAGCTTGTTAGTTAATTGTCCTGAAAGCAGAGAGCAGGCGAAAAAAAGAGGTCGTGGCGCTTTGTGTTTGTGTTATTGTCCCCCTCTGCTTTTCATGGCGGTGCCGTCCCCGCTCTGCAAAAACAAAACAGGCCCGCTTTTCCTACGACTTTCTCTCCCGTTAGCAGCTCCCGTCCCTCCGCTCGCTCGTTTCTTCGCCCAGTCGGTAGCTCACTCACTAGGTAGGTCAGCGGTGAAATACAAGCACCCAGCGACCAGAAACTACTCCAAACCATGAAAACACTGGGCGAGAAGCTAGCTAAGCTAACCCAGCTAGTTACTTAGCTATCGTTAGCGTTAGCCAGCTACCCCACCGGCCGCCAGTCAGTCAGTAACACACACACAGAGCGTGAGACTCGGCTCCGGGATATCAGGAACAAAACAGGCCGCTTCTCTCCCCTTCAGGATGTATCCTGCCGCCCCGCCGCCTCTCCGGGCCGCACCTGAAGCACCGAGCCGGTTAGGACGCGACTGCGGGCGATCTCCAGCGCTCGGGCTCCGGGTTCGAGCGGGGGAAATGTGTGAAATGTGCGCTGCTGTATTTGTGTTTCAAAAGGCTGCTGGGGCTGTAGCGCTTCTTCTCCCCTCCCTTTTCCTCTCTGCATTAGCAGTACAAGGAGGGGGCGCTGCTGCCCGAGTCTCGCGAGAACACGGCCGATAACACAGCCGAGAACCGTCTCCCTTGGTTACATAAACCTTAACTACGTAGGTGGAGGCGGCAGCAGCAGGAGGAAGAGGAGGAGGACAGCGGCCTTTTTTAGGAGAAATCCTGTAAACATGAATGTAAAATTGCCACACACGTTTTATTTTAACGTGTTTACACATGCAGGATCAATCCAAGAGCCATCTAGCAATTCATAATTCTGTACTATAATTTCACTACGTACACATGTAGGGGTGAGCTGAGGGGTGTTTCGGAATAGAAAATTTGAAAAGCTAAATCCTTTAGCTACACAATGGAAGCCTATTTCTGCCACCTGGAACAAAGTAAGGGTTTTCCACTACCCAGTCATAGTCGAGATATTAGTGGAGGTGTTATTTCATACTTATGACGTATTATCTCGTAATTATGACTTAGTATCTCTTAATTATGACCTAACTTCTCATAATTATCACTTACCATCTCAAATGTATGCCATAATTATGACTTACCATCTCGTGTATATATATATATATATATATATAACTTACTTTTCTCATAATTATGATTTACCATCTCAGAATTTTGACTTAGTCTCTCATAATTATGGCTTACCATCTCAGAATTATGACTCCCCATCTCGTAATTATGGCTTAGTATCCCATAATTATGACTTACCATCTCATAATTATGACTTTCTATCTCGTCATTATGATTTAGAATCTCATAATTATGATTTAGCTTTTTGTAATTATGACGTACCATCTCGAATTTATGACTTACAATTTCATAATTATGACTTTGTATCTCATAATAATGACTTAGTATCTCGTAATTATTACTTAGTATCTTGTAATTATGACTTACCATTTTATATTTTTGACTTAGTATCTCATAATTATGACATGGTATCTTGTAATTTTGACTAAGCATCTCATAATTATGACTTATTATCTTGTAATTATGACTTAGTGTCTCGTAATTATTGCTTACCATCTCTCATTATCTCATTATAACAGTGTAAATTTATTCTTCTCTCAAAATAATTCAGTATACAGCCAGTAATATCTAAATAACTGGCAACAAAAGTGAAAGTTAGTGAAAGTTGATGAAGTGTCAATATTTTGCGTGGCCACCATTATTTTTTTTAGAACTGCCTAACTCTCCTGTGCATGGAGTTTACCAGAACTTCACAGGTTGCCACTGGAATGCTTTTCCACTCCTCCATGACGATGTCATAGAGCTGGCAGATATTCGAGACTTTGAGCTCCTCCACCTTCAGCTTGAGGAGCCCCAAAGATTTTCTATTGGGTTTAGGTCTGGAGACATGCTTGGCCAGTCAATCACCTTTACCAGCAGACTCTTTAATAAAGCAGTGGTCATCTTAAAGGTGTGTTTGGGGTCATTATCATGCTGGAACACTGTCCAATATGTACTGCGACCCAGTCTCCGAAGGGAGGGGATCATGCTCTGATACAGTATTTCGCAGTACATATTGGAGTTCATGTGTTTCTCATTGAAATGTAGCTCACCAATACCTGTTGCACTCATGCAGCTTTCTTGTGTAAAGACTTCAGAAGAGACTCCTCCTAAAGTGACAGTCATGCAGACCAGTTTTATGTAGAGTGCGGTGTATGGTCTGAGCACTGACAGGCTGACCCCCCACCTCTTCAATCTCTGCAGCATGTGCACTCAGCTTCTTTGGACGACCAATACGAAGTCTGTTTTAGTGGACCTTGCACTTTTAAAATGCAGGATGATCTTGCCCACTGTGCTGCTGCTCAGTTTCATCTTCTTGTAGCCTTGGCCATCTTCATGTCGCGCAAAACTTCGTTTTTTAAGATCCTCAGAGAGTTCTTTGCCATGGGGTACCATGTTGGAACTTTCAGTTACCAATATGAGAGTGTGAGAGTTGTACTACAAAATTGAACACATCTGCTCCCTATGCACACCTGAGACCTAGTATCACTAACGAGTCACATTAAATTTTGGAGGGAAAATGACAAGCAGTACTCAATTTGGACATTTAGGGGTGTAGTCTCTTAGGGGTGTACTCACTTTTGTTGCCGGTGGTTCACACATTAATAGCTGTGTATTGAGTTATTTTGAGGGAAGAATAAATTTACACTGTTATATAAGCTGCACACAGACTACTTGTCATTTTGTCAGTATTGTCCCATTAAAAGATATACTTAAATATCTGCAGAAATGTGAAGGGTGTACTTAGGCCTGGACAATATTTCGATATCGGTATTTATCGCGATAAGAAATGTTTAAATAACGGTGATATCATTTTTGTGGCATATCGATATGTATAACTTACAGGCGTTTTTAGCGGCGTCAGTTCACTGCAGCGCTGTACACAATCAGACTCAGTAGCCGGGCTACGTCAGTGCGTGATGACGCAATCATACAGGCACGTAGCCAGATAGGCTAGGCTAGGCTAGACCTGGGTCGGGTCGGCTCCGCTCCGGTCCGCACCTAAAATCTCCCGCGATGAAGCGAAACCGACCCTAACTGAGCGGATCTCAGCTCCGCTCCGCACGTAAAACCTCCCGCGATGAAGCGAAACCGACCCTAACCGAGCGGATCTCGGCTCCGCACCTAAAATGTCCCGAGGTGAAGCGAAACCGAACCTAACCGAGCGGATCTCGGCTCCGCTCCGCTCCGCTCCGCTCCGCACCTAAAATCTCCCGCAGTGAAGCGAAACTGACCCTAACCCGCAGAATGAGCGCACCTGACGTCTCCACAAGTGATTAAACAGAATAAATAATTGAGGGAGTCGGGTCTAATTCAGTGGTTCGGCGTTCAAAGGTCTGATAAACTTCAGACTTCAGCTTTCACTAAATTGTTCTGGAGAGTGGAGCCGACTAGCAACAGTAATACATCCGTTCCTCCACCTCAAGCAGATTCACTACACACAATACCTTCCTTATTCTAAAACACTTTTTTAGTTTATGTTGTATCTAAGTTATTTATAGTTGATATAGGTTTGTTTATTTGACAGGGATATCATGTTCCCTTTATATAAATCAGGGGTCTCAAACTCATTTTTGCCGAGGGCCACATTGGCATATTGGCTGTCCTCTGAGGGCCAGATGTAACTTATAAATATAAGAAAATGTAACCAGATGTAATACAAAATGAATGTAATTACTCCTTAATGTTAAATAACTCTCAATATACTATTTATTCAATCAAATATTACAGTTGCATGGGAAAATGGTTGCTTGTTGCTCTATTAACATAAATCCTTTTAATTTATAAGTTATATTAACTTTGATCAAAACGTTTGATACTGAAATAAGGCTTAATAAATATAAAATCAAAAATTGTGAGCTGTGACAGATTTAGCATTTCCTCAGATTTAGCAGTTCCTCATCCAACCACTAGTCGGAGCTGCAGCTGCAGCACCACAAGCCCGCAGTCTTTGCTTAGTCAGAGCTGCAGCCCAGCCACGGGCTACAGGGCTCAGCTGAGCCAGTCTGGAGCGTTTTTAAAAAATTGTAAGTTCTTCTGTGTATGAAATAAAATAACCCCACTAACCGGATAATACGGCTCTCTACAGTTCATCTTTCAGCTAACAGCAGCAGTTTAGAGCAGCGTCACGGAGGCACTGCTCGGATTACATCATAAACAGGTCAGTTAGCGCGCTGCTAACCTCAGGATGTTTATAACTACGGAGTTTAGTGGACACACCACGGCAGCAAGGTTAGACTGTTGAAGGCTACTGAAGACTACTAAAGCAGGCAACGCAGCGTAAGCAAAAAAAAAAAAAAAAAAACACACACACACACCAAAATACAAGTTAAGATAAAATATGAAAACGAACATAATAAAGCATAAATAATTAAATTGAATTGCGGGCCAGATGTATGTTTATTTTGTTAACCCGTGAGGGGCCGTATGAAACCGCGTGCGGCCCGCGGGCCGCTACTTTGAGACCCCTGATATAAATGAAGACTTTTTGTATTCCCTATTCTGGTTAAAGCACTTCTGTTTTGATCTGTTAAATATGTTTACAAAAGAATAAGAAGCTTTGCCTCCGTTGTAATGTAAAGTTATTTATATTGGTAATATGTTTATAGGTTATAGGTTTGTGTTTCACAGAGTGAGCATTGATTTATTCTGATCATTTTTTATTTCTAAATTATTATATAGTTTTAGTGAGAGGAGGCTTTAAAAGACTTAAATTAAAATTTCAGACAGTAGTGTACAGATATCCATTGCAGGGATTCTTAGCAGTTTTTCTGAGCCCTTTAAAGAATTTATATCGATATCGAAATTATATCGTATTGACCGAAATTAAGGAATATATCGTGATATAAATTTTGGCCATATCGTCCAGCACTAGGTGTACTCACATTTGTGATACACTGTATGACTTAATGTCTCGCAATTATGACTTAGTATCTTGCAATTATTACTTACCATCTCGTAATTATGACTTACAGGGGTTGGACAATAAAACTGAAACCTGGCTTTAGACCACAATAATAGACCACGGACAGTTCTGGTGAAAACAGGAGAATTGAGGTGCACATTGAATTCTGTCGTCATTTGTGCAGCCGTGTTGTATTTTTTTTTATACAATCTGGGTTAGCACCTGAACATCCCTTTCAGACAGCTTCCTCTTGCGTCCACAGTTAATCCTGTTCGATTTGGTTTGTCCTTCTTGGTGGTATGCTGACATTACCCTGGATACAGTGGCTCTTGATACATCACAAAGACTTGCTGTTCTGGTCACAGATGCACCAGCAAGACGTGCACCAACAATTTGTCCACTTTGGAACTCTGGTATGTCGCCCATAATGTTGTGTGCATTGCAATATTTTGAGCAAAACTGTGATCTTACCCTGCTAATTAACCCTTCACACTCTGCTCTTTCTGGTGCAATGTGCAAGGCTGGTCCAATTTAGCCATGAAACCTCCCACACTAAAATGACAAGTGTTTCAGTTTCATTGTCTAACCCCTGTAGTATCTTATAATTAAGATTTACCATTTCATAATTGTGTCTACTTTTTAGAGCAATTAATTGAAATAATGTATCTTATTTTTAATAAATATAGTATTTTCACCATGATAATACGGCCCTTATATTTTGATACTAATTTACCACATTAGCACTAACATAAAGTTTTTCTCCACTTTGCATCTTCTCTGAAGAGTGGCAACATGGGAGCCTCAAAACTACTCTCAAATTACCTGAAAACAAAGATTGTTCTACATTATGGTTTAGAGGATGGATACAAAAAGCTATCTCAGAGATTTCAGCTGTCAGTTTCCACTGTGAGGTACATAGTGAGGAAATGGAAGATCACAGATAGAGCAATGCAGAAGAAGCCTTTTCTGAGCACACGCCACAAACAGAGTCGCTTAAGGTATGTTAAAACACATTTGGACAAGCCAGCTTCATTGTGGAATAAGGTGCTGTGGACTGATGAAACTCAAATTGAGTTATTTGGAAAGAACACAGCATTCCAAGACATTTGGAACTTGCTACTAACAGTAAATTTTGGTGGTGGTTCCATCATGCTGTGGGGCTGTGTGATCAGTGCAGGTACTGGGAATCTTGTTAAAGTTAGGGGTTGCATGGATTTCAGTCAATATCAGCAGATTCATGAAAACAATGTTCAAGAATCAGTGAGAAAGTTGAAGTTTCACCAGGGCTGGATACTTCAACAAGACAACGACCCTTAACACTGCTCAAAATCTACTAAAGCATTCATGCAGAGGAACAAGTGCAACATTCTGGAATGATCATCTCAGTCCCCAGACCTGAATATTATTGAAAATCTATGCTGTGATTTAAAGTGGGCTGTTTATTCTCAGAAACCATCAGACCTGACTGAACTGGAAATATTCTGTAAAGAAGAATGGTCCGAAATAATTCAACCAGAAGCCAGACTTTCATTGAAAGCTATAATAAGCATTTAGACATTATTTCTGCAAAAGGAGAATCCACTAAATATTGATGTAATCTTTCTTTTGGGGTGTCCAAATTTATGCACCTGCCTAATTCTGTTTAAAGAATTACTGCACACTTTCTGTAAATCCTATAAACTTTATTTTACTTCTCAAATATCACTGTGTTCGTCTGCTATATGATATATTTACCCTGAATTTGCTGATCCCAACAACCAATGATTTATAAAAGAAAATCATGAAAATTATCAGAGGTGCCCAAATTTTTCATACCACTGTATGTAATTCACAAATATGTACAACATTTCTTTACTGATGTACAGTATATTTAACAAATAATCTTCAAGCCTATCTAGTCTAAGCATATCTGAAACTAAGTCTTCCTTTATACCCATAGCTCATCTGATGATGCACAGTTTAACCTCCACATCTGCAAACACTTCATTTGTGGTTAGTTTCTTACCACAAAGCAGCTATTGGTCTCAGTACTGTTGCATAGTGGACCAGCAGCACCACACTCTCTTACTGACAAGCTGAGCTCAGTCTTGCATTGGCGATCATCAATATATTTACTTTAGATATTTGTTTGTTACAATAATAAACTATCTACATAACTAATAGACATTCAAAAAGTATAAGCCAATAGTTTTAATCATACATTTTAATTCTCTTTATGACTCATCCTTAAAAAGGCCAACTTTGTTATGTTGTTTTCCTGAGCCAGACACTGAAATTATTAATTAAAATAGCAGACAACTATAGGAAGTTATAAAATGAACAGCAGACATCTCCCACAGTCAGTTTTATGTATGACTTTCTTTAACAGAACTTCACAGCTATGTAAAATTAATGTGCAAAAAAAATTACATCACTGAAAACCTAACCCTCTTTATGTCATATTGACACATGTTTAGCAAATACATGCTACTTCTCATTGACACTGTTCTGAGCAGCACTGGGAAAATAATCTAAAGTTTATTTATTTAAACATTACAGCACACGCAGTTGTCTCAAATGGTCTTCTCGTGGCACTTCTAGTAGCATGCTTTTAAGGGGAAAAGCAGGGGGCCTCACATGTGTCATGTGCGTGTAATTTAAGATAAACATGATATGGGCCCTTTTTTTTTTATTAATAGAAGAAAGAAAAGGGGAAATCTATATGGCCAGACATGTGGTAACAGGTCTTTTACTTTCAGTAATTCATAACATTTTAGTCTCCTTACATCAGACATTTGAAAACAGTTGATAGTCCACATTAGTGCTGTAAGATAAATCATATTTTATTTTATGAGAATGCATGATAAACAAAGAGCTTAAAAGATTAAAAGAGGTGCAGTAACATTGTGAGGAGCATTACCTGTGCAGCCACTGCTCTTCATGCTGCAGACTGTGATCACACGACTTAACAAAACTGGAGGCAAATTTTAAGATTCTCCAAATCTAGGAAAGCTTAAAGAAGATCAGTATGTACATTTCAGTTAAGTTTGTCTAAAGCCAATGGCATACCTAACTGCTTCACACTTCAGATCATCCAACACCAGTACCTGCCCTCAATAATTTGTTGTTTCTGGCTAACTGCAGTCATCATGCAGTTCAATAGATTTCATGTAGTGCTACCAAATTTACAGTGCAGTTACTACCAGGTGTGCCACGATCTCTTGCTTTGAGTGTCAAGGAGAGAGATTCTGTTCTCCATAAAACAAGTCAAGGCATCTAATCCTCACAGTCCTGGGGTAGTGGCTGCAAATATGTACCCGTTTACTGGGCAGCTTATTTGCCCCAATCAGGTCTAGATTAGAGTATGGTGAAATGCCAATTAAGCAATGAGCATGGGTGGTGGGGTCCTGGGTTGTTGCTGACCTTTGGTACAAACTAAACTGACTTTTGGTACAAGGACTGTAATGTCACAGTGGGGAACGGAGCCTGAGCTGGTGTTGGAGCTTAAGAGACATTAAAGAGATCTAGTTGTTCTTACCTCTATACTAGAGGTTAGATCGGGCCCGTGCACGTTCTGCCCAAGCCCGACTCAACCCGAACCATAAACCGTCATTATGAGCCCGACCCGATGTTTTCGGGCTGTTTGAATGAGTGAAATATAATCAGAATTATGTTAATTAACACTGTAACATAGAAGCATAGAACTATTATTTAATTAAAATGATTTTAAGAACAGCTACACACAGTGCTGCAAGTCAAACGCGGAGGAGTTCACGTGCGAGAGAGATAGAGAGAGAGATTTGTGTGTTCTGGTATAAGCTACTCACAGGTAAAGGTTCTTTCATACTGTATCTCCTGTTTCTCTTTTAACTCCTCGTGCTCATATTCTAGTCCCATACATAATTCTGCAGCTCCCTCAGTGTTTTCTGTTGTATTTTGCGGCTAGCGCTGCCGCTGTTGTGCCGATTTTGGGTCGGGCCGACAATCTAACCTCTACTCTATACACACAGTTATGGCTTTGTAAGTAATAGCGCATCTCAAAAAAATAGAGTATCATTGTACACCACACTGGCAAAAGTACCAATTGGTCTTATATAATATTCATATTTTCTGACACTGATATTTGGGTTTTTATTGGCTGTAAGCCATTATCAACAATAAAAGAAATAAACGCTTAAAATAGATCACTCAGTTCAATAAATACTGGACTTGGTCTGTACCTGGTATCAGTCTGCAGTAACTCCACAAAGCTCACTTTTGGCTTTATTTTAACAGGCATCCTGAACAGAATTAAACTTTATGTTGAGAGTACAGAATTATGAATGTGAAAGGTGTAAGTAAAATGTATTATGATTGTGATGAAGTATGTGATAAAGCTCTTTAATACTGAACCACACCCAAAGAATATTGATCTTTCTTTTTGCTTCAGCTATTAATTATTCTGCTAATAATACATTAATACACTTATTCTCTCCACCAACACAACACAACTACATATGAATAATCCATTTTTATTAAAATGCATTTTGTTGGTACTGAACAACAACAACACTGAAACAAAATGTAGATTTCTCTCCAGAGCAACTGTTAAAATCTAGTTGACTGATTATTCCAAGCAGGGTGGCAAGAAAACAACATCTTGATAAAACAAACTGAATTTCAGTCTTAAAGAAACAGAAATCGCCCGTCTGGAAATTTAACGGCCAATTTTTCCCCATTAACAGCTGGAGAAAACACTAGTGAACAATGCAAATGAACCTGGACTGGGGGTGACCAATAATAACAGTAATAAAAAAGGTCATATTAAGATTTTTGTTCTGGCCATGGAAAAAAAATACTTCCAGTACAGTTTGGGGACAGACAACAACAAAAAAAAAATTGTGCCAAAAAACCAACACTTGTGAGTTCCGACAGCTCTCGCAAATTTACTTAATTGAAAATATTTTTTTTTAAATACCTTTATTTAAACATAAAAAAATCAACAGTCAACATGAACAGATTATCATAACAACAAATGATAATCCCCCCCGGTTTGTCCCGATGAGTCCTAATCAAAATAGTGAATGTAGTCTATAGGCACCATCCTAAACAAGGGACATCACTCTTGTATACCACACTGACGCCCTAAAATGAAGCTTCTGATGCGCTTTCATACATGGGACACCACGTCCCAGTAGATAACAGATAACATTCACAGACACACTGTATTGTGTAGATGTTTTACAGCTGGGACATATTCACAGATGCAAAGTTGAAGGTCAAATCACTCTAAAAGGCTCTTAACCAGAGGAGGTAAATGCAAACTAGTAAAATGTAAACTGGCAAGCTGTTAATATTCCATTTGAGAAAAACAAAGACAAACCAGGTTAAGAACGTAAATGCTGCTGTTGAAACCTCTGTAATTCCATGTTCCTCTTGTTTGTGTTTGTATGATGTGTGTCCCCCACATTTGAAGTAGGAGAAATTCATTGAGCTCCTATGTGGTGCTCAACCCGAACGTGCTGTGACATTACATAAAACCATACAGTATGTACATGAATTTCACACAATCATATTAAAACTGTTAAAATATGTAACGCTTTTCAGGGACTTGATAAAAAGGGAGAAATTTATACAGGAACGCTACAAAACAAAAACAGAACAGAACAAAACAAAAAAAAGAAACGTTATGGGCCATGTGTACCATGGTAAAACTGAAGAGTTGGACAGACAGAAGATTCACACACTGGTCCTCACTAAAACTCAGTATGATCACCAAACATTTACTCTGTGTCAAACATGTGACTGTGACTTTATCACTGAGAAAAGCACAAGAGTCTTTTTTGCTTGAAAATAATTTCGAACATGTGATTCTTAAAACACGTTGGTGCTGCTTGGTTGGAGAAACAACACTGCTGGTTGCAATTCCCCCACAGAATTTGCAGTTCGCTTCAAAACATCTGCATACCAAATCCCTGCAAAGAAATAGAATAGTAAACATTACTACTTTAATATGGACAAATTCCTTATATATATATTTACAAAGTCTAATAACCATATGTTAAAACTGGACATCCCTCTGTAACGATACTTACAGAATCATCTTCTATAATTGCCGTAGAGTCAAAAAAGTCCGGTCTGAGTTCAGCTCTCTCTCGTCTGTTTCTTGATGGTGGCTGAGATTTTGGGAAAAAGAGATTAATTGGAATATTCATTGTGGAGGTTTATTTCTGAACACATTCATCTACTGATAACCAACGTTTAAGAGATCTTATCAGTGAATAACTCACCAGATCTATCACCATAGTATCTTCAAACTCCTCGTTCATGTCCTCCAACTGGCCACGCGATGACATCATCACGTCCTCGAAGATGGGCTCTGCGTCATCTTCCATTAAGCCACGTCTGAAAACAAAATGTGTGGTGAATTTAAAGTTCAGCCCTGACCTGATTTTAAACACTAAAGAGTTTAAGAGCAAATCTAAACTCCTGAGGGTGGTAAATCTCCAGGACTGGGACTAAGGACCCTTGCTTTCAGACAGTATAGTTAATATACCTGTAACTCACATAAGGAGGGCCTGATGTATTAACTGTTTCAGCATACTGTGATTATGACAAGTCAGATTTTTCTGGTTTGAATGTTAAACTATACATTAACATTACATCCATTAAATAAATTAAATTAAGCACCAAGCCCTTAACCATGTCTGCTTTAACAACCATTAGAGAAAGAATGAGTGCTTCTTAGGAGGTCACTAAATTCCAGCCTGGCACTGTAATAGGATCTTGCCTCCTAAATATTACACCACCAGCTGAGAGTGATAGTACTGAAAAATGGAAGCGTTTAAGAACCTCAGCAACTCATCCACAAAGTGTCAAACCACATATACTGTAGTGCATAAGTCACCAATGCCCTGCTCTCTTAAAAACTGCAGAGTTCCAAACCTGCTATTAAATCTGCTAAGGGAATTGGAGATCATATTTATGCATCACCCTAAATATAAGATACAGTGATATATAGGAAAATGATAAATATCAATCAGGGTTACATATAAGCCTCTCTATATCAGTGTGTCTATTCCTGGATTTCCAGGGCTCAGTTCAGCTTGACAACAAAGGGCTGTTTGACTGACATCTGTTTGATGAAAAACTTGCCACTTTTCAAGGTACTTACACTTGTTGCCTTACGCCTCCGCTCCGCGCCTTCATATAGTTCATGCCGCCCCGCTCTTTTCTGTTCACGTCCTCTATCTTCTGCTGGTCAAGCCATGACATCTGCATCTGTGGACTGAGAGGAGGGACGGACAAAGACGTTTAGACAAGAAAGCAATGACAAGTAATCTGTAATCCTAGAACAATGCAAAGACTTAACCATACTTGTGAATGTAGTCAGGTTCTGAGCCAGGCTCTGAGGAGTCTTGCTCTGGGATGTGTTCTGCTGCTTGTCGTGGGTTCTCTCTTAGCACTGTGGAAGTAAGCTGTGGTGTCTGCAGACCTCCAGGTGTCTGAATGGTGTCGTTGCGCATTACCCATGAGCCGTCAACACTTTCGTCTGCTGCTTTGGGTAGAGAGAGAGAGGAAAACAAACAGACATGTATTTGGTCAGTGCTTTAGAGGAATAGATAATATCTATGATATACTCAGTAAAGCCTTTGTGTAATATCTCAACAATAGCAAAACATTTAATCATAATGTCCAGATCTGCACAGTACTCTGGCCACATCTGAAACTCTTTCACTTCCATATAAAGAAAAAAAGTATTGGGAAACTTGCTCAATTACTGTTTTTTTCTAAATGAACACTATTCAAAAATAGTTTATCCTGCTGCTTTTAGTGTCTCTACTGTGAAGGAAAGGCTTTCTACTAGATGTTTGAACAATGCTGTTAGAATCTGACTGTATGTATTGGCAAAACATTAGTAAAGTCAGGATGTTGCAGGATCACCATCCTAAACTGATCCCAAAAGTACTGGATGGAGAACACAGATTCACTGCTCTACAGGTCAGTACAGACAGTTTTACACCCCTCTAGCCCACACATGGCAGTTGGCAGTAAGCATACATTTGGTCCAGCGAATTATATTTCATTGGCATTATTTTTTAAATGTATTTATTTATTTATTTATTTTACAGGGACTAGACAAACTGTGTGTGAATATGCTAATGTGTGTCAGCAATGGGGGGCAAGATGCAGTAGCTGAATTAATTTAATTAAAGGGGTGTCCAAAAACATATGGACATTGTGTATATGTTTTAGACATTAACACAATCACAAAAACACAAATCTGCTGCCCTTTGGGTTTTATGACTATTTAAATAAGTGGAGCAAAAAAGAATCACCAGTTTAATACATTTACTTTAAAGGTTTTACCAGATGCTAAAACGTTTATGGTTACGGTTACTGAGATAAAGACTACTAAGATGATCTATACAATACATAGAAGCTTGTTCTCTGTGCCTCACCGTCTGGACGTTTCTTGTGCAGTGGCGGTCGTCCTCTCTTGCTGCGTACTGTGCTGGCTCTGCTGGTGGTGCTGCCTGTTGTGACGGACATACGGTCCTCATCTCCTCCTGTTAGCAAAGAGTTCCTGTAGGCGATCAGTGGTAGCCACACGTCCTCTCTCCGCTCCATCATGTATTCCGTCATGAACTTCTCCAAGTACGAGTGCCTGCACACAAATGATTTAAATCAAAAGATATATAAATACGGTAAAAAATTAAGCTACAATATCAGTTTCTCCAAATCTTGACAATTTACATTATTTATACTTTCATCAAAACTTTAATGCTCATACTTACACAGTCTTTTTATCCTGCCGGAGTAGCTTGGAAGAGAACTCGCACAGCACTTCCAGAAAAGCCAAGTTTGGGGGAGGATACTCTGCTCCTTTGGGGTTGGGGAACTTGAAGGCAAAATCAATTCCATCCCTAAAAAAGTCCCACAAGTGCCAAGTCAGGAATGCTTTTTAGAGTAAATAACCATTTTAAGAAACACCTCAATTCAGTTTGAAGGGTCTCATTTAGATGAATGGTCTGTGCAAATGATCTGCAGAGTGACTTACTTGTGCAACGTTGCTACTGCCTCCCTGGTTTTGATCTGGTCCAGTCCAAAAGTGAGAGCGAAGCGGCGGGCCAGCTCTTTAATGCCACTCACGTGAGAAGAGGTTCGGTCCAGATTAGGCCCCTGATCCTGCACAAGCTCATTAAAGAGCTGAGAAACCACAGAAGATACATGATGGTAAGCAAATTAAAGTATAAATTCACAGGCACACAATAGGTCCCCCACTCTGTTACATTACTGTTACTAGGGAGGGAACTGCTTAGAAGTTTACTGCTACAATGGAGATGAACAACAATGAAGTATATATAAATATAGCATAGAAATCAGTACAATTATCTTTAACTCTCCCACCTCAAAACACATTTGTTATATGCTCTATTCCATCATTTGGAAACTCCTGCTCTGAATGAGTCTCACACTGGCGTGCTGCTACAGGGCCATTAATCATAAACAATATTTTTCTTTTTTTAATTATTATTTAATGTTTAGTTGAGTTTATTTTTAAATATTGAAAAAGAGGATGCAGTGTGGGACGAAGATGAAAAAGAACAAGAAATAGACCCATCGGGAGAGAGAGAGACACAGAGAGAAAAAGAGTGTGTGTGCATGTTTCAGTTTGAGTGTTTGAGGCTCTGCTTTAACTCAACCCTTAAGCTTAGGCAACCCTTAACTCTGATGTAGAAAGATAGCATTAGTTTTCATGTGTTCTTTTACATCAAAACTTTAACTTTTTTATTATTTTTTTATTATTATTTTCTTTAGTGGAGAAAAGTCTCAACTCCCTATGGAACAAAAGGAAAGTGCCCTAGACATACCATACGTAATTCTAAAACATAGTTAAACATAATACGTATCGATTTACCTACACTTATTTAGAACTGCAAATCAGCCCAGCCCTAATAATTGCAGTACATGATATTCAGTACTAGCCCAAAAATGGATTAAGGCTGCAGAAAATTTTCACTTCGGACTCCAAGATGAGATTAATAATTCTGCAGTTGCTCACCTGTTGCAAACTGAGTATAAGCGTTTTGGCACACTGGATCTTGTCTGTCTGTCTTGTCTTGCTCAGTGTTTCTTTGATGATGTCTCCGTAGTCATTGTAGTACTAAAGAGAAACAAACATGAATGGTCAGTAAATCACATCTATTTATTAAAAAATAAAAAATAAAAAAGAAAGAAAGAGAAAAAAGCCAAATGTCCTCACCTTCATATAGTGTTTAAAGATGTCAGCTGCTGCAGGCATGTCCACAATGTCATATATGATAAGCTTGCTGAAAGCTGCTAGCAGATTCCTCCTCTTGTGCAAAGCCTCAATTTTATTTGCTTCATCTTCCTCATCACCCTCTGCAAAAGAGCATCAGAGCATTTATAACACATTCAGACTTTTAACAACTTTTTTTTTTGATAACACCAGTAAAAAAGACAAAGTTCGTTGGATTGCACAGCCAGGCAGTAAGGGTCTTGGATCGTGGTTAAATGACGGTTGCTATAGTGTTGCTAAATGGTTGTAATGGTATC
Organism: Astyanax mexicanus; assembly: GCF_023375975.1. Lineage (NCBI taxonomy): Eukaryota > Metazoa > Chordata > Actinopteri > Characiformes > Acestrorhamphidae > Astyanax > Astyanax mexicanus. The sequence goes on from NC_064408.1 coordinate 101,525,045, forward strand.
CTAGGTGGCTGCCTGGTGGTCAATATTGTATCCTATGTGGTCGCTAGGATGTTGCTATTTGGTTGGTAGGCAGTTGCTCTGGTATCTTGGGCGGCTGCTATACAGCATACTGGAGTAAATTGAAAATTGTAGAAAAATAAATCCCTTTCTCCTCATCATTTAAATAACTCTAAAATTCACACGAGAAAGCACCCGTGAAGTACACGCACCCATGCTCTGGTTCTCGTCATCCTGGTCGATGAAGACGTGGTCCAGGACAAAGGTGAGGAGCTCACTCTGCAGGGTGTTGTCCGGGTTGAAGACCAATGGCTGCAGGGCTTCTCTGCTTCCTGTTGTTAGCTGGTGGCTGAAGATCATCAGCAGGTCACAAAGCAACATGAAGGCCTGTGAAGACATAGAAGATGCAAAAATAAATAAATAAATAAATAACCAAACACTTCAGATAACTGCACTGGGGGAAAAATGAGAAAATATAGGTCACTGTTTAAAGGTCTTTTTCATCTGCTGGGTTACTATTGTATTGCATACTTTATTCAATCCTTTTTACAAAAAATAAATAAATAAATAAATAATAAAAAAAATTGTGTGTGTTTATATCTTATCCACATGTTAAAGCTCTAGTAACTTAACCTTAAAAAAAAAGACAGATGCCTTTGTCAGCACTCTCTCCTGCAGTTCTCTTACCTGCTCTTTCACAGGAGTGTTTACATTTGACAGGCACTGCTGGCACACAGCTAGGAACGACTTCACAACTCTTCTTAGGGCAACAAGGTCATCCTGAGGAATACAAAAGGAAAGGAAATGCAAACATGCCATTACATGACTTGTTAATAACACAACGTCTACCGAACATGTGGAATCCTCAGTTTATGATAATATACAAGAATCACAAGCCTAAACATGTGCCGCACCTTGGACGGAGATCCCTCTGTGATCCGGACCAGCTGCCACAGGATTGAGTAATGTGAACACTGGAGAGCCTGAACAGCAATCTGAGCACATAATACAAGAAACAATATCAATATTATTATACTAATATCTATTTTTTAATTATAAGGCTGAACCAGACTGTAACACACTGTTGGTCAAGATCATACCTGCTCTGGCATGGACCCTTGTTCTATTCCCATCTTCAGTAACCGGTAGCAGTTCTTAAATAAGTCCCATTTTGTGAGGTCATGAGCACTGGAATGCAAATAAAGGAATAGAGAGTCTCAGAATAAAGTTTTTATAAAACACCAGAATGAGTAATATGCTTTAAAAGAAAAAAAAGATTTCAGAGCTCTCTTACTTATGGAAAGCAGTGAGTTTCTTTAGAGATGAGAGGACATTGTAGATGTCATCATCATCAGCCTCATCCCCCTGAGGGAAAGAAAATGTATGGTAGAAATAATAAATTAAAATTGTTTTTAGAAGTAATTTCCAGGGCTCAGAAATACTCAGAAGATGATATACAGTGGAGAGACTCCAGGCTGATTTAATATTTTACCTCTTGCAGCAGGTCCTCCACAGAGTGGCTAAAGCGATCTGTGAGCTCATCAATAAGCTGGCTGCGGGCGATGTCCACGCGGTTCATGATGGTGTACTCTTCACTGCACAAAATGCTGTAGGTCTTACTGCAGGCTTCCAGTACCTCCGTCTCCGTATGTTTCTCCACCACCACCCGGATTTGCTTCAGCAGGGCGTCTAAGTGCTAAGCAACAGAAAAGAACAAAATAATATAAATTAGTTTAGTTGCTGACTGCTACATATTGCACTGACCCTCAAAACTCAGTTAACACAAAAGTTCACAAACCTTCTCCATTCGCCCAGAGCTGTAGACCTCCAGGTCAAAATACTGTGGGATCTGCAGGAGGTTGGCTACTTTTTCAGCATCTGCTTGATACTGGGAAGGAGTGTAAAAAGAAGAGATTACAATTTACTTATTTATTTAATAAACATATGTACACATGTATATATTTTATACATGGGTCAAATTACACACCCCCCATAATAAATAATAAATCACAGCCTCAGTAATAAATAAGTTACTTTAGCCCTATTTAGGCTATTTAGATTAGATTTACATGGGTAGGTAATGTAACTTTAATACACGAGGTCAGTAAAAGTTATGACCGATTCACGACATCATATCCCATCATAACACCCACCTTATAAACCAACTTACAGTAATAAAGAAAGTTTGAAAATGACCAGCAAAAGGTTAATAAGATGTATGTGCACTATAGGCTACGCTATAGGCTAAGCATTAAACCTTAAAACGGCTAAAAATAAGTCATAATGAAATACTTACCCACACTAGCACAGGCTTAATATATCCTTATATAATTTAATCAAAGTTATTTTAATGTATCTTGTTACAGAAAGTAGAAGGTAGTAAATCTTTTCTATTTTTTTTTTTTACTGAGAACATGTAATCCAAAATGACACACGGATTCTTACAGAACTAAAAAAAATCACTGAGAAACTGAGATAATAATAATTGCATTTGTCCACCACCCCACATAAAAAACTAATCCCATCCAAACAGGGTTTTAGAAACACCCCCTGTGGCTTTGAAATTATTTTTGAAGCAAAAAAAAGCAGAGTCTTTGCATGCATAGGGTGCTCCAAGACATTTGCAAAGGCCACATTGATTACTTTCTAAAAAAAAATCACATTTGATTAGCTACTGTGCACGTGCTGACTGTTTCTCAAACCAAAGTCTAATGCAGTGATATTAAAAGACTGACATTATTCAATTCATTGAAGCAGAAGCAATTCAAATTATTATTTTTATTTTATTTAGGGGTCAATAAACAAACAATGCACCCTAAAACAAACTACTCATTAGTATTTTTGTCTACCTTGGACAGTAGCATTGGAAGAGCAATGATGAAGTGCTCAGTGAGTTTATTCTTATCGTCAACCTGGGTCTTCTTTTCTTTGGCGGTGAGAACCTGATGGGTGACGAGAAGAAAAGTAAATGTTTTAAAATCTATACTTCTACAGAAAATGATAATCATGAAAAAAGTAACAGTGGAGGAACATACCCTCTTCCCTGTTCCTCGGCCGACAGGTGGGTGAGCCTCGGCAGCCTGCCTGATGGTGCAGACCATGAGCTCAATCAGAGCGCTCTCATGCCTGTCTCCCAGCACTGAAACAACAACAACAACAATCAGCACCAGCAAATGGTTAAAAACAAAGCAGTAATTGGTTATCTGATTCCAGTTATCAATCATTTTAGCAAAAAGGCTCAGTCTAGCAAAGGGATATGTGAACAAGGTGCTGTACCTTCTTCTCCCTGTACAGGTTCCTCCAGCAGAAGCTCGATCATGCAGTCCCAGTCCTTAAGCAGCTCCTGCGAGCTGTCCCACAGGCTGTCTACCAGATACGCTGCATGCTCGTGCAACTAGAGGAAACACACACACACAAACAAATTAGTGTGTTTACATTTCACATTAACAACGACAGCCTGGAAATTTCTAGAGTCTATAAACTCTTTCAAATCATCAAACAATAAGATTTTAACTATTTTATATAATAAAAACCCTGGTGATGTGATATATGAATTAATTAACAAAATGTTAATTAATGGATTAATTTCTTACTTAATTTTATGGTTTGTGTGGCGTGTAATGCTCTAAGACAACACAAGCTGTTTAACCCCAAGACTGTTAAATCCTTGTGTAGTGATGAACCGAAACTCACTTCTTCTTTGAAGTTAAAAAAACCTTTTTAATCACAATACGGAATCCTTTTAGTTTTAACTATAGTGTAGTTTACACAACCATACTCACCTCACTTTCAAGGAAGAAAAGCACCAGCATCCTGATGAGGTTGCCATTAGGGCTATTCCTGCCCCGCCGCTTAGCGAGAGCCTCCTCTGCCTGGGGGTCGTGTCTACTAAACAGCCTGAGGACAAACAAGGTCAATTACTAATTACAGAACAATTGTGTTAACTATTGATGTTGTGGGACTGCATTTAGCCAAATGGTAATCGATAGCAAAAGCCACCGTTTTAGCATTGATGTTGAGAAGCTAAACTATAACCCAATGACCAATTATTATTTCGTTCACTCACTTCCTGTGAAGGAACTCTCCTGCTGCCACAGCCACGGGACGATGGGCGGAGTAGACCAGGTGGTAGACGTTTTCACAGTCTTCATTAGAGAGGGCGTCCTCACTGCCACTGCAGCACACACAAAACAAAACACAGGTGAAGGCGTGGTGGTGACAGGGAGATACAGAGGTGGAGAGAGTAAAGTAGAAGCCAAGTACTCACTGCAGTATCAGAGTCACTAGCCGGATGGCCTCCACTGCCACATCGTACTCTTTATCTAGTGTCATAGACACAATGCGGTCCTAAAATGAAAAATAAAATAAATAAATAAATAAATAAAGGAAAACAAGCACAATATAAGTAATTATTATTTAGCTTATAAAAGGTGCATTTAATGCATGAATATGTATTTAAATTTTGATCAAACATGAAAGTGACTGACCTTAAAGCGATTCGTGAAGAGCTCTAGCTTGGGGAAGAGCCCTCTGTTTGTGTACAGTGTCTGAAGTGCTTTGAGGCACTTGAGTCGGACTTCTCCTTGCTGTAAGAACACAAGAGTTAGTGCCCAATAACAAGCACTTTTAACTTGCATAGAATAAATGATGTCATTTTTATTACATGACTGTTTCATCACACAGATAAACAATGAAGCAACTCAAAGCTAAAGCTTAATGCACACTCACCCTATCGTGCAATGTCCAGCCCACATACTTCAAATAGCTGTCATTCAGGAAGGCATCACTGTACAGCTTCATCCACACACCAATCTCCTCAATGCAGATAGCTCTGATCTCAGCAATAGCATCTCTGAAAACAAAACAAGTACAAATAATTAAAACAAACACTCTTACACATAATGAGTCTTTGGATGGTTCTTGAGGGAGGCCATAGAAGGTTGCATTATAAACAATATGGGTGTGAAGAAGCACTGATAGAGAAATACCTGTAGCGGTGAACGAAAATACCCTTGAAGATAGAGTTCATCATGTTCTCAATCTCATCTTGGTTCTCTTGAAGCTGGAACACAATAAACAAAATATAAATAAGGAGTCCATACAAATGATACAGGAATTCAAAACAGGCTGAGAACCAGAAAGAAATGTTGTACCTCTTTCCTTTTCTCCAGCAGCAGTTCTAGCTTATCTGTGGCTCTTTTCCCAGCAACCTTGTTGCGCTCAGCTTCGTACTGTCTCTGTGTGTTGTCCTGGTTGATGCTCAGGTTCAGTGCTACGTTCACCAGGGCTGTCATAAGCTTCATAGCTGGCAGGACAATTAAGCAAATAATTAAACAAACAAAACACACAACTAACAGTAAAAGGCTTAAGTGATACAGTTCTATTGTATCAAACATTGTTCTGTTTTCCTCTGGGTATTCTGATGATTTAATACAACAGGGGTTACTCATATCTCAGACAAAATAAATAAAAATAAATAAATCAAATAAATCAATAACACCAGAGTTGTGATTCACTAAGCTAATAACACATTTTAGAACCTTGATTTTAAGTCTAATCTGGAGGCTTTACCTGCGAGTGTGCTGGTGTGTCTGAAGGCTCGGACCTGTGAGTCTGAAAGGCCGGTGAGGAGGGAAATGACTGTGTCCATCATGTACTCATCATAGATGATGCTGTACTGACACTGACGGATCAGAACGCCAATAAACTCGCAGAAGTTGTAGCGGAACTTCTTCCACTGTGGGCCAGCTATTGTGAGAGGGTAGTCCCCGCTATCCTGTAACACAACAGGTTGTCACTGATGCATCCCTGTTTTTTAATAAAACACACTGCATATTAATACCAGAAGAACCAGAAAATGGATAAGATGACAACATACCTCGTCAAACTCCTCAGTCATCTTTCTAATAATTTCTGCATTCTGCATGTTTCTGAACATCTCAATTCTAACCGTACCTGCAATTGAAAGAGCAATAATTTAGACAATGCACCACCATGCAACACTGTTTGGATGCATCAAAACCATGTATGTTCAAGATCAGCATTGTCAGCAGTTACCTTTACACCCCGAGCACTGAATGAAGAAGTTGATCAAATCCAGAAGAGCCATATCTCTATCCTGCTTGTACGATTCAATCCAGTCATCAACGACTGACTGCAAAACATCACACAAATGAAGTATTCATTAGATAAAATACACCTCATAATGATCAATCGTAGCCAAAAGAATTATTAAACATATCTCTGGTAATAAGAGGAATAAAGTTATAATTCAGTTTATTTTGCTGTAGGCTTCAGCTTTGGTTAATTACATATTTTTAAACACATTTTAGACAAAACAGAAGTGCAAGGAAGGAAAAGATTTTAGCCTTACCTGCATAGCACTCTTGCCCATTTTGACCACCTCAAACAGTGTGCTAGGGTCCCCACCTTCTCCATTCTGCTGGGCCATGCCATTAGGCCTCCTTCCCCCCTTGTCAACCGGAGATTTGCGGGCCTTCTTATTGGACGCTTGCTGCATGAATGAATGAATGAATGAATGAATCAATCAATCAATTCAAACTGGAGCTATTAGAACACTTAAATTATATACACAAAAGGTGAACTGTGTTACATGTGGGCCCAACTTTTACTTAATTATAGTAATATGTTAATAAATAATTTGAAAATATTAGTCATACCTGTCTTCCTGGCCTTCCTCTCTTCTTTTTGCCTTTTCCCTCTCCAGTGTCCTCCAGCTCACTGACACTCAGGCTCAGGCTCACAGTGTCTCCCTGCCCAGACTCATTAGAGGAGTCCCTACAAACACACATAAGATTAAAACTACACCAACAGTACAACAGAACAAATAACAGAACTCTCTATACCAAAACTGAACAATATATCACGTGTAATTATAACAGCCCAAAAAAATTATAGTTTAACAGTTTTTACTCACTGTAAAACAGGGAACTCTGAGTTAATCATCCTGGCTCTTTATTCAGGTACAGGCTTTTTACTGTAGACACTTTATCCAGAGCAGGAGCGAGGGTGTCAGAAAGCCTCCTGCTTCTCCTGCGCTCCAGTAAGATAATTCAGTCAGAACAGGCTGCAAACACCTCCATTCACTCAGGTCACAGACCCTGAAAAACAGAACAATGGGGCATGACTTAAAAATAGAAGACAAAATAATTTAAAAGTTCATAAAATGTTTTAATGCATTTTATTCAGGAAGTTTCCTCAGGAATACTTTAGTAGCACCAGCTGGCCATGTTAGGAACTGCAACCAAGTGACCCGAAGTATAGAAAAAAACATTATGATCATTATTAAGAGATTACACACTCATGCAATCGCTGTTTCTGTAATTAATTGAATATATATGCATTAATCTAAATAATCAGATCAGCGTGTTTTTGTCGTGGTAATATGTTCTTTATACATGTTAATAATATACACATAAATGTATTAAATAAAGTTTGATTTGGACTCAAAAAAGTTTACAGAGCCAAACCTTGAAACCTGATCCTCAGGTTATAAAATAATTAAAAATATGTATTTATATTATTTTATTATCTACGATATGGATAGTCACCATATAAATATCAGATATTTACTGGGATTTCACTGTATTTAGGTGGTTTAAAAAAATTATTTCATTCAGTTTACATAATGTTTAACTGGGAGAGCACAGCACAAGCTTGAAATTGATATAGAGTTAATTTTAGCATGCTTAATACAAGTTAAGTATAAACTACATTAAAAACTTAACTGTCCATATTTATAACTATAATTTTAAACACCCCTGTTATAAATAACTGAATACATTAAAAAACACATTGCACTTAAATTAAATAATAGTAATAATAATAAACAAAAACAAGACATACAAAAGAGCCAACAAAATACACAACTTACGAAAGGCTCCAATAAGTCCTATCAAAACTACCAATATTTCAAATGTTCATCAAAAGTTTTAGGAAAGACTTTGTTTGTTTGTTTTTTACACAATTTGAAGCACCAAACAAAATCTGAGACCCTACAAGTCTGAGTGGGCTGCAACAACAGCTCACAGCCACTGGGGGCAGTGCAAGCCAAAAGATTTTGCCCAAAATCTGCAAAAGGCCCAAAATCATTAAATATAACCTCAGTATAGATTGAAACTAGGTTAATGATTTATTAACACAATTTTGGGAATATTTCCCCTCCCTGGTTATAGTCTCTGGTGGTCTGCACATTGATTTCTCTGTGAGATGGCCATGGCTGACAGTAGGGGGCAGACTGAGCATGGTCTTTCACTGTTGCTGTGGAAACAGATGAGCCAAGAGGGCCCTAGACTGAATCCTGGGCTTTATGTGAAATGGTGGAGCGAGAATGGATTAACACTGAATCCAGACCTGCTGGCTTTACTGTGTGAATTTGAGAGTATATATAGAAAACTTCAAGTTTGCACATCAACCTGGGCACAAACTGGGATGCACCTCTTTCTGGGGTCAGTGTTTAACTGACACTAGGTGGCTCTCCACCTCCAGAGGAGCGAGTGAAGGAGACCAGCGTTTCTCTGGATACTGAGAGTGCAGACCCATCTGTGCTTCCCTCTCCAGCGCTTAGTAAACACTGCTTGCGTGACATGAACGTATTTCCCTGCCTGGGTAGTCCTGACGGATAAATGTCACAACATGCATTCAAAAACACACTTTGAGCACCGTGGTTAGCAGAGAAAAAGATGGCATATAAATAGCATAAATAAAATCCCTTATGCTCTGCTCTATCCTGTGCTCCCCTCCCCCCAGCTCCTCTAGACTGGAATATATGACCAACCAGGCAGGCTGGGCTTTCACAAGCACAGTATACAGAGTGCGCAGCTGACTGATAATGGGATCCTTAATCAACTCAACAATAGGATCAAAACTGAAACAAACAGAAATACATAAAATTGAATTGGATGTTTATTTTGCTGTATATTTATTAAAGAGAATGCACTTTGTTTACACAGTCTGAATCAAATGCAGTTTTAGACGTGGTTGTCAACTTCACTTGTAGAGCAACATGGAAGCCTCCACAGGTGATTGATTCACATTGATGGTTTCTCAGTGAACAATACAAATACAATTACGTTCCTACTCTTTTACAGGTAGTATAGATCATTTTTATTTTAAAAGTGATTATGAACTTAACTAAAGCATGAAAGAAACACATCTATCCGGGAGTTAATATGGGCTTTTGAAACCTTCACTAGTGATTCATCCCTGGTTCACCAGTCAACCACACAATACACAGTATGGTATGGTCAGCCCTGGTGGTCTGGTGAAGGTTATGTTTAGCATTCAGCTTTAAGATCTTTGGTTTAAGTCCCTATCTGAGTTCTAAATTGTTCTAGTGTGAGGAAGTGAATGTTTTATGCCTATATGCCTGCATATGGATTGCAATACCATCCTGGGTCAGTGCAGTTGTTTCAGATTGAGTGTATGCTGAGAACAATTGGCTATTGCTTCTCATTGGAATGCGTGTTGTCTGACAGTATTGGACTGTGCATAAAGCAAGCATGCCTGGGTTCAAGGAAGGCACTATATAAGAATAATGCATAATAATAATAATCCACCAACTCAGCCTGTTCCCACAAAAAAATCCAGTATCCCATTTACCACAATGGTTGCCTTAAACTGCATTTTTATTGTCTTAATACTACTTGCAGTGCTCCCAATACTAGGGCTGAGAACAAGCACACGCCTTCTTCGATTCGTATCAGTCAGATTTTTCAGAACTCTCACTAATGACGCATCACCAGACAGCCAACAGGCTCAGAGGAAAGCACAGAACCCACAGCTCTAATATACCAGGCAAAAAAGGTCTGTGCCAGCCAGCATCACAATATGAGTAATGAGGGGAGAATGAAGCACCAAACCCACCTCAGAGAGTAGTGTTCTCTCACACTCTCTCAGGCACCAGCTGCTGATTGCGAAGCAGCATGAACCAGGATTAAACCCTGAATTATAGTCCATAAGTCTTACACGAACTTACGAACTTAATATTATCACACTGCTTTCTAATGCTGTGCATTCATACACATACCTAGTGGACTGAAATGCCAAAGGTCATGAGACATGCAAATAGTGCCGCTTCCCATGACTTCTGCCATGTCCCATGGAAGCTTAACAACCCTGCACTGACCTGGGAAATGTGGGCTGTTCCGCATTAAATATGGATGTGATTTGACAGAGTCTCCTGTCAGTTTGCATAGACAGTTCAAGCCAGATGCGGCTGGTTATGATCATTACCAGCCACTACACTGTGCACTGTGGATGGTAATGCCTTCAAGAACATATTCCTGATACATGTGACACTATGGTTCAAATAATACTAAATTCCCACTCAACTTTGGAAATGGGAAGTCCCATTCTTTTAGCACCCACCATCAGGTCTCACCCAAACTCTGACAATTTACAACATCTTTGGCACATTGGTCAGTGTTCAGTCTCACTCACAAGATAACACCTTACAAATTATACAGTTGGGGGCATTCCCAAGCAGTTCCCTGGGGTAGCACTATATTGTGAATTAACCGTGATTTCCCATGACTTCAGGCATGTCAGTGTACTGAACCTGCTTAATCCTTTATAATAATCAATGTGGACAGAAACAGATATTGATTCCAGCTGCAGTGTAGGAATACACTGTGGGACAGATTTAGAGCTAATCAGTAAAATGACTTCTCCTCACATGACGTAACAGAGGTGCCGAGCTGGAGTTCCCTCTTTCTTCAGTGGAAGTGTTAGAGGTCTGCAGGACATTCTTTTAGTGTGCAGTAGCCACACTCAGTAAGCATCAGAACTGAGTGAGACTAAAAATATATTTTTAATGGAAACATCTCTGACTCCTAGCTGAGTGCATCTTCATACTGCTGGCTTTCTGTGATATCCAATTATGAAGCCTGACATTTTCTTTTATAAATGTGAATACATGGCTCCAACAGCTAAGCAGAATCAAACACCACCGCTACTTTCTGCTGCTGAGGTCAGCGAGCGAAAATAAGTATCTCTCTCTCCTTCTCTCTCACAAATTTTCCATTTCTGTTAAAGAAAGGTAACTTTTTTTCAGTGTCTTAATGAAGTACTTAATTTCCAGTAGTCCCAACTATGACATTACAGTAACATAACAACGGCACCAGTCTCCATTCATCTTTATGGCAATTGAGCAAATAAGTCATTTTTAAACAACAATTTTAAACCTCTTTATAAACAATCATAAATCAGAGACAGCATGGGCGAGTTCTAAAGGAAGTCCTCTGAGATACTCAAAATGTGTTTTGCTTCATCCAATTAAATGGGACCAATTATAATCTTTATAGCAAAATGATCACTGGGCAGTGTTCAACGCTATTGATATTCATGTTCAGAAAAGCAGATTGTGAATCATAATACAATATTGTAATATGGCCAACCTCTATGGCCTTGTTATGCCCACAAGCGGGTACTGCTGATGGAAGGGGTCTCCAAAAACGGCATTCCAATCATACATACAGACAAGAAAACAATCCTGTGATGTTTAATACAATAAAGATTCACATTGACACGTCTGATTTTGTTTTATAACTATTTGCTTTTTGGTTTGTATTTTATTTCTATGACAACAAGAACAAAAACAGGTTCTGCTACATTACTGAAGATCTCTCGGACACTTGAAAATAGAGCTGTCAACACAAATACGACCCCCAAGAGATGCATTACAGTTACAGATACTAAGATCTAGCAATGCTGCACAACCTGGCGTTAGGATTACAGCACTGTAAAACCAACATATAATTATTTACTTAAGTAGGCTACTTAGTACTTACTATTCAGTGTAAACTTAAAAGTACAACATATGAATATGTTATCACTGCCCAACACTCCACATACCATGATTAGAGAATTTAGCTTTATTCAATGACAAATAAATAAGTAAACCTCTTACCTGTAAACTTCCTCTGCAATACACGTGCCCTACACTACTACTGCAATCTATTGCACACACCATGAATGGGATAAAATTGTGACCTGTCTGTTTGCAATAATCAGTAAAGCATGACAAACAACAGATAAAACTGAATGGCAAATTACATCAGAAAGAGAGGGTACAGGTTCATGTAAGGAACCAATTTATAAGTTATGTCCTTCTGCAAACAGAAAGTATAGCTGTTTCTTTATGCAAACCAACTTGCAAAAGACTATAAAATGTTTACTATATTACAGCAAATGCTGAAAATAGGACAAACACTGGTGGTTTCCAAAGTAAGTTTCTGAAAATTATACTGTGCATCATGATTAGGGATGTGGGAATTCTGAGACGATGCCAATATAACAAATTTATAAATATATAACTTTATAACTGTAAAAGGAATATTAATTAGGAGTTAATTAATTTTATAGCAGCACAGTGAGCATCACTTCGTCCTTTTCCAAAATAAAAAAATTATGGCAAAATTATCAGATTGAAATATTGGCCAAAGCCAGCAAATGGCAATACTGATTAAATTCTGATATTATTGTGCATCCCTGATAATAATAATACATTTTCCTTAATGTTTCCCTAACTATTGTCACACTGCTAATGGCAGGAGTGGGTATTGTTTTAACACCAAAACTTAAACATAAAAATCCATTTAATTTAATTTGAATTAACGTAGATCAGAAGTACACTACACCTGATCTTTAATACGTTTTTACAGTAAAAATGTATACAAACCTTTTACAGACAAAAACGATGTGTTTTGTTGGATAACAGCCTTTCCTAGCTTCCCCCGAGAAAGTAATATTCTGGAAGAGAATGATTATTTCCTGGTTTTGGCCAGAGAAACATGTTTTTGTCCATGTATATAGTCATTGTGTTAAACATTTCTTTACATTGTTAAGTAAAATGAATAATGAAGAGTTTACTTTGCACTAGTATGCAATATGCCATTAATTTATTCATATTATAATTGTTAGTGATACTTTTTTGGAGCACATTTTTACTCTAAAAACGTATCACAATAACAATTATAATATGATCAAATGAATGGCATATTGCATACCAGTGCAAAGTAAACTGTTTATTATTCCTTATACCCAACAATGTGAGGAAATGTGAGGAAGAGAAAAAGCTAAATGTTTAACACAATGACTATATACATGGACAAAAACGTTTCTCTAGCCAAAACCAAGAAATAATCATTATCTTCCAGAATATTACTTTCTCAGAGGAAGCTAGGATAGGCTGTTATCCAACAAAACCCAACATTGTTTTTGTCTGTAAAAGGTTTGTATATATTTATACACACAGAACTGAATGAAATTGTAGCAAGAGTAGAACAAGCTGAACACAGTTCAAGAGTTCAATAATCCTAAAGGCAGAGTTAATTAGAGCGCATGGGTATCCCTTTCACTGGACGTTAATGTTACTCATCTCTTCCTTTTCTCTGCTAACACACGCTTGCATTAAGCACATTCAGACCTCCCTAATGATCTGTGCAACACTCAAATTTGCTTGGCAATTGCCCTGAGAGACAAAGAGACACAGGTTTGCTGCCAAGCTCAATGCATTATAGATCAAAATCAGTCTCTGAGCATCAGTGCAATCAGGAACCTGCATGCCAGTGAGACTGTCTCACACACACACACTTACACTTAAGACATAAGCTCTAATCTGTTAGTAGATGGACAAAACCAAATACAATTAACTCAATTGAAATAAGCTTAAAAAGCTGCATCAAATTCCACAACAAAAAAATAGGATGCATGATGGCACTGGAATCTGTTTTATTGCTTTAACTAAAATTTTAAACCAATATTTATTGCTGTATTTACTGAACTCCAGAAGAACAGAACTATTAGGTAGCGACTGGCTTCTAGATCTGCATTTTTATCTCTTCTTTACTGGATGTTACACACTTACATAACACCATAATGTAAATCCAGGTGGAGGAAGTCTCACCTTCCACATTTTATGAATGTCTATATATCATGCATTAGCAGGTGCTCACATAAAAGAAATCCTGTACAACTGGCTCACAACTCCAGTAAAACATGGCTGAACGGGATAAAAAATTGCCTCACACACAGATGACATTTTCCTTAATACTGCTAAATTGAATCAGTAGCAGCTGCTGGGTGAAAACCTGCAAATGTAAGAGCTTATCAGCTGTGCTCCACTGAAAGATTAGGTCCTGAGAACTCAACACTGCTTGTACCCTTAGCTCAGGTGTATTTTAGTGAGCTTGAACTGAAATCAAATAGGGCTGCACAGTACATTGTTTTAGCATTGTTTCTGCAACATGTGCATGTGCAGTAGTGACATCGCAAGACGCCAAATTACCACCAAATTTGTCAAAGTCGGTGACGCAACTTCTTACAAGCTGAAGTAAAATAAATGATACATGACATTGCGCATCCTCTGACTGATAAAGTTGAAATTATATTACTGCCAAGTATATATAAGGTCTGCAAAATATGTCTACAACCCATAAATTATTTATTATTATTTCTGTAATTTTTAAATTCACAATATATTTTGAAGAACAAAATGTTGCATTTTCAGTTTTTCACCAGTTTCGTGCAGTCCTTGTTTAACTTATTTTTTTTCTATGTAAGTTGGTAATAAAATAATATTGTTCGGTGAATAACATTTAAAGTAGTAGTAGTGGGGGGGAGGGGGGGATAGATGTGCAGAAATGCTTTCTTTCTTGTTATTCAATTGTTTCTATTAGCAAGTTTCACATCCCTGCAGTGTCAAAACAACAGTAACAAAAAGTAACACCATCGCACCAGATCAGGCACACAATCACCTTTCTTACGTCTACAGCAATCTGAGACTACAGCTACAGGCTAGTTAGCAAAACACCCTCCAACTGTGATCAACATCATTTATAGTACACACATGCAGCCAACCAGTAACTCATCTACACACTGGGCTGTACATTTTAGTTCTTATCCACAAATAAAATCTTAAAAGCATATACAAATGTTTAGGAACAAATAGTGTAAATCGTTATATAATACTGCCATTTTTAGACATGTTGCAATAATTACTTTATTGGCTTATCATACAAAAACTCTTGTAACTGTAGTGGACAACAATATTGCCCTTTGATTTTTTTTTTTCGCAATTAGAACACTAACATGAATTAGCAGGTATGTGTATTTTGTTTAAAAACAGTGTTTTTTATTTCTTTCAAATAGGTTTACTTTTTTTATATTCCAATGTCTGAATAAGGGCACTGTACTTTAAAAGTAATGTGTACATCCATTATTATGCTATTATGTTTTCATTATCTATAGATCAGTAGCATGCAATCACTTTAAAATTACAACATTACTGTTTAATTCCTATTATTTATGGGACAATACATCATTCAAAGAATAGGCCATCATGTCAGGCTCAGCCTTGGTGTTCTAAAGGAGCTATATATTTTTTCATTAATCAGGTAGCCCCAAACAAAACACAGGACTACTAAACCGAAAAGACAATGCCAATACTACTGAATTGAAAATCTAAAAACATTAAGTTTACTTTTAGACATTTAACAAATTTGTTCATACATGTACCTGCATCTACCTGGAAATGCTTGTAAAAGCAGTGTGATGAGCAGTGCAATAGCTTCTTTATACATTAGAAGCTGTAATGAGAAAGATACCCATGGTACATGCTTTATGGATCTTGCTGGGAAATCAAATCCCTCCTATCTAGGTGGGTATGTGTCAGAGCAGCACAGCTGGCTGACTTAATGAAACTCAGTTTCCGAGAATACACTCATAGCAGGGCTGGACAATATGACCAAAATGTACATCACAATACATTTCTGTTCTGTTAATTTTAGTTGATACAATAATAAATATAAAACCAACAGAAAACTTTGAGGAAAGTCCACAATGAATGTCTATATCTACAAACCTTTGAAAAAACATATCACTGTTACTGGAACTTTTCTTTCATAATATATTAAGATACTGAATTAGTGTACAGCCCCAACTCAAAACCCCAAAACCAGACCAATCAGAATATTCATCAGGATATCCATTAAGATTTATCATCAAGAGATTTATTTAAACAGTATAAAAGGCAATGTAAACACTTTCATATTGTTAAATCTTATGAATGAAGACCCACAAATATCTATCCAAGCTAGCTTCAGTATTCAACATTATTATTATTAACTGAACATCAGAACCAGCATCAAATTGAGATGCAACACCAACAGATTAATAGGTATTTGTTTATTATTTGGAAATAATCATTATTACAGGGTTTAGTAACTGTAAAGCTTTTTCAAACAATGCTATATAGACTAGATTTTAAATATTAAATCATCTGTGCACATGCAACAAAAGTACTGTACGAGACAATGCAAATTAGCCATGATTACACTATCGGAAAAATAAAACAATTGCATAACCACTCTCAAATTAACCCTTAGGACAATACTGGCCTGCAATATGATACAGCAAAAAGCTGAAATCTAATGCACTCCATTTGACTAGGCTACGTCTGCTGCACATGTCAAAAGGCTGCCCTGTTCTGCAAAGCTTCTGAGGTGAAACCCAAGCCTGTTACTCAGAGCTGCGACATACAGCAGTTTAAAGACTGCAACATGTTTAAACACCAACGGGAGAACGCGTTTCATTTAAAATATTCAGTCACCACAAAAGGCGGGGCGTACAGTGCTCCCTATTCATGCAGCCGTCAAGCCGCGTCCATTGATCCCGGTGGCGCGGCCAATGAAAATCCAGACCGAGAGCATCTGACCAACGGTGAAGATGTTGCCATGGCAACACCAGCCTTGTGGAATACATGTCATGCATCTGAATAGCTTACACACACACACACACCAAGGAAAAAAAAGAAACACTGCACATGTGAACAGGTCATTATCACTATAATATAAAAGTGATTAATAATGTAATGTTAACGTTAAAAAAAAAAGGCATGATTCAGTATAGAACAAATTCTTTTCTATACAGAAGGCAGCCATTAGCAGCCAAGGAGCAGCAAAAATGCAGCCTCCTCTGGGAGCAGATTCTTTCTATAAAAGGCTATTTGCCACCGTCTTGTCTGAAGTAACCAGTGATGAAGCTTCTGCCTCCTTGCTCATGTTCCATTGAATTTTACAGTAGACCTGCTGTTCAGCGAGAGATAGAAACAGCATTCACAAAGAACAGATACAAACGTGTCCACAATGAATGACAAAAGTAGGTGCACCACTATGCCGAGCCTCGCACTGCGCTCTAATTAAAGTATTTACTCTTCACTGTGCTCCCAGAGGGCCAGAGCCAAGGACAGAGATGCAGCTGCATATGAAATTGGATTTCAGCCTCCAGGATGCAACTAAGGAGAGCGCCTATTTCTTCACTTATTATTATATTTTCTCATAAGCAATACATTAAATGCATTACAAATGCACAGAATAATCGGCCATTTAAATTGTTTGGACAAAAAAGGCAAAAAAAAAAGAAGCACTACTAAGCGTTTTCAGTGTTTCAGTGACCAAATCATTTTCCCCCCAAACAACTACTGACTAAAGTTATGCTGGACTTTGGTGGTTGAGACTTCCAAATGTTTAGCCTTCAATTTCTTCGAAAATCAATACAATACACATTGAGGCCATTTTATTAATACAAATGTGTTTAGTCTTTTCATTTTGGTAAGTTTCAGCTTTAGACAAAAAATAATAATATTAATTTTGGTGTACACATATCTCCTTTAAATGTACT
Source organism: Astyanax mexicanus (assembly GCF_023375975.1). Taxonomy (NCBI): domain Eukaryota; kingdom Metazoa; phylum Chordata; class Actinopteri; order Characiformes; family Acestrorhamphidae; genus Astyanax; species Astyanax mexicanus. Next base: position 101,542,742 of record NC_064408.1, read on the forward strand.
CTATGCACTGTAACCTGCCAACCAAAGGCTAGGGAATTAGTTTCAGAGGATGAACATTTGAAGAGGCAGCAGAGGCTCATATACTGGAACAAAAGTGAAAGCACTCAATTCATGCCAGTGTTATCAACCTTTTCAAGGTGTGAAATTCACATCAGAGAGAAGTCTATTTAAAACATGATCCAGAATACAGAATGTATTGACTTTAGCTAAATAAATAAACCATATCCAAGACCGCAGCTATATTCATTTTATAACTTGACCAATGATCACCTCACATGTGTACTCTTATTTGGTACAGTGAGCACAGTAAGTAGTCTTTAGCTGTCATAAACTGATAATGTGTATAAAATTTACCGCATATACTGCATGCAGTAGTAGCAATATCTAAACAACTTAAAAGAGCTCAATCTGTTTCCCACTCCAAAGCGCTACTGGAGTCTATTTTTAGCTGATGTTATAGATTTCTCTAGTAATCGTTGTGTTCATTCATCTGCTAGTAATGCAGGGCATTACAACTAAATGCAGACCAATACAGACACCAGCACAGTGGCACCTGCTTGACATTGCCGCAATGAACCATCTATATCTAGACTAAACTTCCATGAAATATCATTAAGTAAGGCTCAACATAACTAGATAAGACTCGAACAACTGGTTTTCCTGGATATGGATCACAAGTAATTCTGGACAAAAATGCATTAGTGAATCACCAGAGTACATTCTGTGTAGTCTAAGCTTATGCTTAATGTAGGCCTGAGAAATTGTCTTAAAGTGAAACTAAAATGTGAATATAATAGATATTTTAACCACATTGTCTTGATTACTATCTAAATTTGATGCAGCTAAAAACAGTTTACAAAGCATCCCAGTGAACTCCACATTACATTGGAATCAATCAGGCTTTCTCCTTCAAGGGAAGAGCAAGCTTGTGCGTCAAATGATATGGCTATCAAATGGCTATTATTTCCTATTAATGAATCCTGTCAATCAGACTTTTCTCCACCCACGTGTGGTGGCCTGCAACTATTAGACCACACTCTAATGGGGTTCGCTGTGAACCAAGATTATGCCAGATTCAAGCCTAATACAGACATTCTGCTGTCATGATTTATTAGTATTGTTTGTGGTACGAATGTTGTAATTTTAGGAAATTCAATTGCCCTCTGCTAGTCAATCAGACACCCACCTGTTTCACAAAAGGATTAACCCCTGTTTGACCTCACAAAAGACAGACCAACAATTCACCTCATTCTTAAGCCTTTTTAGCAAATACTACACAACGAATTACAACACCAAAGAAAAAACAATGCATATGACTATATCCCAACACAAATCAAAAAAAATTTTGGTCTCGCATGCATTCTGCTTAACTGTGAATTTATCTATGAAACTATAACAAAAACAAGCCAGTAAACTACCAAATTATCAAAACACAACCAGCAGCACCACTGTTTCTGAGGAACTTGCTCTGAGGTGTGAGAGAAGCTCATCTTTGTCAAATATGGGGCCCCAAAGTGTTTAAATTCTACAACAAACTAAAAAATTACAACAGCACTACAAGCCCTAGCTCATTTTAAATATCAGCTTTGAAATATTTATTACTAACTGGTCATATTATCAGGACGACACAATGTCAACTTAATTAATGTAATTAGGACTAGTGTCGGTATATATCATGCTGTTATATCTCTAGATAGAAACGGTCTTTAAAGATCCTAAAAATCCTATGTAAAAATTTCAATACTACATAACTTAATGAACACTGACTAGTACAAATGCTAAATCAAGATATCTCTATTGTAGTCAAGACTAGCTGTAGTTTTGTACAGGTTTTAATATCTACAATTCCAGTTCTAAATAGTAAAAAACATAATAATGATGATAATAATCTAAAAAGTACAGTTTTACCAGTCAAGAATGTAAACATGTAATTGCATATAGCTACATACCTAGAAATATAATTGGAGGAGTTACTAGAAGCTAAATATGTGATTATAGATAAAAGAGAGTAGAATTCCATGTAAATAGAATGACGTAGAATTGCTGTCACCCTTGTTGTTAATGAGACCTGTCAGAACTGATTTCTTTCATTTTGTTAAGTTTTAGCTTCAGCAAACATTTTGGTGTATACGTATCTCCTAAAATGTATCATACTATAATGCACTGTAACCTGCCAACCCAAAGCTAGTGAATTAGTTTCTGCAGATGAACCTATGAAGAGGCAACAGGGGCCCATATACTGTAACAAAAGTGAAAGCACTCAATTCATGCCAGTTATTAACCTTTTCAGGGTGTGAAATTCAAATCTCAATCTGACAGACGGTGAAGCCTACTCTAAACATGATCCAGGATACAGAATATTATCATTTTGTAATTATAGATAAGAAAGATGGGAAAACTAGACTAGAAAAATTAAAGTAAGATTAGCCATGTCACCATGGTAGTTAGCTAGTTAATGTGACCAGTTAGAACGAAATTATATATATATATATATATATATATATATATATATATATATATATATATATATATATATATATATATATATATATATATATATATATATATCTTACTTTCTTGTAAAGTTACAATTTACTTTTTGGTCATTTCTGTGTACTATGTATACCTGATGCTGCTGGATGTCCAGATTTTCCTTCTGGGATCAATAAAGTATCTATCTATCTATCTATCTATCTATCTATCTATCTATCTATCTATCTAATAGTAGATTTGATAAGAAAGCTGACAGCTAAGGTGAGAGTATCTAACTACTACAGATTCTTATAGTTTTTTCCCCCAGAGTAAATACTGGTTAGCTAACCTAGCTAGCTAACCAACTAACCTAGTTAACATATTAGCTCAGCTATAACTTTGTATTAGCGGTGTGATTTTAGTCTCAAGCGGCTGGCTTCCCATGTCCGTAGCTCCTGTAGTTATCTAGCTAAACTCCTCTGAAGTGAACAGACAGAAAACAACATTAGCCAACACAACAGCTAGCTAACTTTACCTACAAAAAGTTTGTGAAAGGCGCTGGACAAACTTTGCAGAGCAGACGGGCTGTGAGTGAATAAAGCGCGGGGTGTATAGCTACAGCTGTGTGAACACAATGCTGCCAGCGCTGAGCTGAAGTGAACTCCTCCTCTTGAGAGGGAAAAAAATGTGTGCGTGTAAGCGAGTGAGTGTGAGTGTGTGTGTGTTTACCCGCTGAAATTTGGCGCCAGCGAGGTTTTGTCAGGAAGGGCAATGCGCTAATGGTACAGGGCTAGGGCAGCGGGCTTGTTTGAATCAAACCCGGGCTAAAATCACTTCCAACTCAGTGCCACATTAACCAGCACAGAGATTAACAACCCGCTGTTGTGAGGGGCTGAAAGTGCTGGCTGATTAGCCGAGCTGAGCTAATTCGTGAGAAAACTCCTGAAACATAACACAGCTAACGCTAGCCAGGCTAGTGTTGTTGCTAGGTTAACGTTAGCTAGGCTAGCTAACCTAGCAACCAACTAACGGTATTGTAGCGGTCAGCACAGCTCGGCTCAGCCCGGAGAAAGAACAGGGCTGCTGGGAAACGTGAGAAACGTGCAAAGCGTGTGAAATGTGGCTTAAAAGGAACAAACAGCACAGTCCCTGTAATGCTGAGGCTCTTTCAAACACAGTAGAGAAAAAAACAGCGACTGTAGGTTATAGCTTACTAGTCAGCTAGAGAACTAGCTAATAAAGTGAATCAATAAATCTAAGCTAGCAATCTGCAAGCGCTAGCCTAGCTTAGCATCTCACAGCTCTCTCTCACACACACACACAATCACAATAGTGGCTCTGCTCTGCTGTCCGTGTGTGTATGAGAGAGGGATGTAATATGTGTGTGTATTCGTGCAAGGCACCACGGTGTACACTCGTCAAGCACAGAGCTAAGCTAGCTAGCTAACGTTAGGATATTTACCAGGGTAGATAACCTACATAACGCTAACTGTTGCTCCCTCCGCCGCAATTTTAACGCTGGTTAAAGAGTACAGCAGTGGAGGTCAGCCCTAACACTGCCACCCAGAACATAAGGGGGGCATGTTGGCTACGGCCATAGAGAGGCGCCCCCATCCCCCATCCGCTGGCGCTCTCTCTCTCTCTCGCTCTCTCTGCGCGTCCTCCATCTTTGATACGAACTGGTTAGCTCAGCAAGCGTGTCAGCGAAAGATTTAAGGATTGTTCAAAACTCACGCAAACTCACCTTTTGCCCGCCGAAAGAGTCTCCACAGCGCGCCCCGGCGATAATTGGTCCAATTTAATGCCAGAATACGTTATGTTTTATATTGTAATTTAGACCTGAAGCGGAACCGCGCCTTTCAGGAGAGAAGCAATCCTAAACTGCCATCTGGTGGCATTTACCACCACGAAATGGCGCAACTCGAGACTAAGCTCAGCTCGCCCCCTGGTGGCCTGAGCGCGCGCCGCAGCTCCGAGCTGAGATCCAGGGGCCAGGCACAGCACGCGCAGCCCACCACCACCACACCGCGCAGCTCGGTCAGCGCAGCGCGCGCTTTTAGTGTTTTTACTAAATGTAGGCTCAGGAAATTAGCTCTGTCTGCTCTGCACACTGTAAATAGACGTATCTTCTCTCATTAAAAGTGTATTCCACCTGATTAGCAGCACTAACTTTTTTTTAAATGATTCTTTTATGTTTCTGTATATTCTGTATATATGTGTTATATTCTGTGTACACTGTAAACCCATACGTCGTTTAAACTCAAATGATTTAAGTCTGTTTTACATAAAATTGGATATTTCTAAACAATACTCAACTATTTTGAGTTAGTTGAACATTTGTGGGCACAGTTTCATTCAAACTGAGATCTTTGAGTTGAACCAACTTATAATAACTGAGTTTGTTTCTTATTGTATTGTGTTGTTGCTGCTGGATGCCTAAATTTCCTTCGGGATAAATAAAGTATCTATCTATCTATCTATCTATCTATCTATCTATCTATCTATCTATCTATCTATCTATCTATCTATCTATCTATCTATCTATCTATCTATCTATCTATCTATCTATCTATAACTGAGTTTAGTCTGTTGCCATTGGCAGCTTCTTTTCCATTGGCTTCTGTCACAATCTATTTGCATACTGGGCGTGTCCAACAGTTTCTGACTGACACTCACCATCAGTGTGTAGTGATTCCCCCTGGGCTACCTTAGGAATAAATCAAGTTTCCCTTTAGTTGTAATAACTTGATGTTTTAAGTTATGCTAACTCACATTTTCATTCCCCATTACTTAGCTTGTTTAAGGCAACCGGTTTCCTCAATTTTTTTAAGTATATTTAACTCTAAAATTTGAGAAAGCCGGATGCCTTAAACAAGTTTAGTAAACTCAACTTATCTGGTCTTGCAGTATAACAAAATAAAAAAGTTAAATCAACTTCCCCTTTAGTTGAAATAACTAGATGTTCTAAGTTATGCTAACTCAAGTTTTCATTATTCGTTACTTAACTTTTTTAAGGCAACCGGTTTCCTCAAATGTTTAAGTAAACTCAACTTATCTGGGCTCACAGTGTATATTCTGCATATGAAATACATATTTCTCTCATATTTCTCTCATAGGACATGTGCCTCAATGTGAATCCTCATTATTTTTAGGAGTAACCAATTCTGTGTATACAGTGCATATTTTCTATATTCTGTTTCTGAATATTCTGTATATTCTGTTACATTCTGTGTATATTTTGCATTTGAAATACATATATTATCTCCTTTAAAAAACCCACCCAAATACTGGTATTTATGTGGTTGTTATAATTGGACATGTGACTTAATGTTAGTCCTCATTATTTTTAGGAATAACCATAAAAAATACCTACCTAACAAATTACTGGTATTTAGAACTGTTTTCACACAATTCAGGTAAATAATCTGCTCATTAAGTATTTATTTAATTTAGTATACCGTATATATACACATTTTATCATATATTAAATAAATAGTATTTTAACGACTCATTTTGTTTCTGTATATTCTGTGTATGAAATACATACTTTCTCTCATATAGATGATTACTTACCTGAGTATCAGTATTTACTTTTTTTTAAATAAGGCTTTTCTGTTTCTGTATATTCTATACTAATCATATTTTGTGTATATTCTGTGTATTAAATATATATTTTCTCTCATAAAAAATCCCTCCCAAGTAGTAGTATTTACCTGTTTGTTACAATTCAACATGTAAGTCCTCTTTATTTTTAGGAGTAACCATAAATAATATGTTCATTAAGTATTTATTTCAGTTAAATAGAAAAAAATACTAGTCAGGTTACATACTCTATATATACATATATACTATGTTCTCTGTTTCTGTATGTTCTGTATATATTAATTATTTTCTGTGTATATTCTTTGTATGAAATACCCATTTTCTCCCATAAACAAAATCCCACCAAGTAGTAGTATTAACTTGCTTTTTATAATAGGACATATGACTCTACTTTTAGGAATAACCATAAACAAATTACTGGTATTTTGAACTACTTTCATTTGTATATATATCCTTCCTGTAAAGTAATTGTTTGAACATTTACCTAATGCTATGCACCATTTACCTAATGCAAAATCTAAATACAACATGTAAATCTATTTATTTTCCATATGGGACAAAGTTAATACTCCACGCAACTCCAGTCTGATAAGATGTAGTTCTCTGTTTCAATCCTCACTTTTTTATTTGCCATTTTCTCATTTTAGAAAATGTATGCATTTAAATACTTGAACAGAAAAGTCTTTTTAAAATGTATAAATAAGTCAAAATATAAACTCAACTGTTAAACATGTTCATTTAACTGAAACACAAAATGATAACAAAATAGAACAGTACACAATAAACTGTAACAATATCATACAGTTAATGTGCAAGATATGCAACAGATGATATCTACAGGTGGACCTGGTGGGACAAGAACAATACTAGATTATTTTTTGTGAGTGTGCTGAAATAAAGTCAAATAAATTTAAAAAAAAAACGAACAAACAAAAAAAAAACGCATAAACACAAAAATCATAATACACCACAATGCATAAACAATACAATAATCCACAGGTCAGCTCAGGTTTAATTGTAATTTTCACACCATTTCATTGAAACACATGCAGTGAAGCCCAAGCAATCATTCTACAGCAGCATATCACCCTATTTGCAGTTTTAAAAATAAATATTTGTGTGCAAAGTTGCAAATTTTTTTGGCAGACGTGCTCTTATTTTAGGCCCATAGCTAAAAGTGGACTTAACTGCTCAATAGAGAACTGTCCACTGATACAGATGCAAACATTACAGTGCAGGTATTGCAAATGAATACATTAGAACTAAACAGTCGCTTCCTACTCCTCATGTGACACAGATATATTTTTCTACACACAGAATTAGATACCATGAAGTTAAACAGCACTCTTTTCATAGACTGACTCCTAAATTGAGATATTGGTATATTTAAACTGTTATATATACCACATATTTTAAATTGTCTTATTAACCCTAATAACTAAAATTAAAGACAAGGACTGTCCTAAAATGTATACAAAGGTTGGTGATAAGGCAAAATATTCTACTGTATATTACATAATATACATTATTTCTATTATATGTTGGAAAAGTATCATTTATTATTTTGATACTCAAACGTCAAGGACATTCTGATAACAGCATGTGTTACTCTACGATACAATAATGTAAGACCATGGCTTTTGGATTTGTTGATAACAGTGAGGATGGCCCTATTTGCCATTGTTCTGAAGCACATGCTATCCATTGCTTTCAAAAAAAGATCTGAAGTACTTTTATGTCTGCATGTTTCCACTGTGTGATGGTTCTTCCCGGATGTCAACATCATTTCTGGACATGTTTAGGGATGCTGTTTTGCAAAGTAAAGTTTTAGGTTGTGTTTGACAGAAGTTTGCCAAAGTAATCCAATGCCCATATGATTCTATCAGCTATTGCTGAATGGCGCTTCTTGATTCAGGTTTATCTGAGATCATGACTGATTAGCTTAGACTTGTGCTCTTGGCCTTTTTTGGCCTGAAATGCACTGTAAAATAAGAAATATCCAAATGTCTTCCAAACTTTCTTTGATATTATTGATTTTAATATTTGTTTTTCTCATGCATTTGTTGAAGTGTGAAGATGCTCTGCACACCTCGGCTCATTAACCTTAGCCACTCAGCCTTTAGTGGATACTGCTTTTGTACCAAATCATGATTACATTCACCTGTTGACATCACCTGTTTAAAATTTTTCATTAATATATACATCTTTATTATTTTAAACTCATTTCTTGCCCCACTTTGCTCCTGTCTCAACTTTGTGAAGTGTGTTGCAGGCATAAAATTCTGGAATAAACGTATAGAAACAAATCAAATGAAGTTGGCCAGACAGAAAACTTACTGTTTTTTTTTCTCATAAAATACAGATGTTCTCATGAATACTCATAAATATAGATGTTACATTGTGCTAGTTTTACAGTATGAAGATGGCAATATTTGCCCACCGTCTTCGCGAGAAAGCATTCTGTGTGCTTCGCCTCATTTGGGCCCAGCTGCTACCCGTACACTTACACTCGACCAACCGAAGAAATCCTGCGGAGAAATGAGGCGGGATTTTAGTGATTCAGTTGTGATTGAGCTCACACAATCGGCTCTTTTGGAAGGTCCGGTTCAGTGAATCAAACGTCCGATTCAGACTGTTCAGATAGAGAAATCCTAATGTTTTGAAGTGCGAATGCGTCGGTTTTGGTTGTGGAGGTGTGCAACAGTTTATGAAATATTTCTGATGTTATTTAACCTTTTAAAATGACTTAAATGTTGCGTAACGCTGACAGTGAGAACCGAATAGTTCAGAACCGACTGGTTAATGAATAGGGAACCGATTCGTTCAGGAGTCGGACTCGGACTCGGTCGTGTGGTTTGGGCCGCGGATGTAGCTTAACGTCGGTGAGCTAAACTGAAAATACAAATAGTGGGGAGGCGTTGCGAGCCTGGGGCTTCTCTGTCGCGATCTCTCCTGGTTCAATTCATCCTCCTAACTCTTGGGATATACGCTGGGTGCGGGAATAGCGGGCAGCAGTAGGTGTGAGGCCGTTTGTGTGCGTTTAGGGACGGCGGCGGTGGCGGTTGGGCTCGCTCGGTGCTGCCTGGATTCGAAGAATAACATCGTCGCGGCTGCGAAGAAGATGATGGCTAACCTAGCGAGCTAACTTGCTGGCTAGCGTGTTGCTAGCTTGTTTCGGTCCGTGTTTGATGGTTTAAAAAGTTAGCTAGTCTGGTTTTCCAGCACAGATACAGCTAGCTACACATAAGCCTGAGTTAAAGCGTGCTCTGTCGTCTCTCCGTCGAAAGCCTGTCTGCTTACAGATCTCCTAACGGTCCTTGAGTAGATTTGGAAGTGTGCTGTCATGGACTGAGTCGTTGAGAGTCGAAGAGCTTTAAGAGCTTTCGGCCCAACACAGGCTGTAGTGCGCGGAGATCCTCCAGCTTTAGCTGATAAAGGTGAGTAGTTAAAGCCTCCGTGCTGTAAACCTCTTAACTAACTTTCAACTAACTAACTACAGCTGTTTAGATCCACTAACGTTACTCTGCGCAGTTCAGCGGGGTTGGACGCTTCTGTCGGTTTGTTATGTAACTTGGCTCGGTTAGTTTAAGCTAGAAACTAGCGTCGAATTAGCTAGCTAGCCGTGTTGGTTGGCTATCCTGCTGTGCAGTGCGGCTAAAGTGAGCTAGCCAAAGAGCTAACGCTGCTTAGCTAACTTAGCTAGTTGCCACTGCGCTTCTGGATGGTTGTATGTTAGCTTAGCTAGCGTTAGCTTTATAAACCTAGCTCCTGTTAGCTTCAGAAGCTGTTAGCTAGCAGATGCAACTTGTTTATGTTAAGAAAGCCTAGCTAAGTAAGATGAGAAAGTAAATGCTATTAGCTAGGTAACTAAGTTAACTAAATAACTACATAAAACATCGTTAAACCAATCGCAGAACAGATGGTCTACCATAGAGATTTAACGGTAGCTATGACTCGTAGTTAGCTGATTAGCTTAGCTAAACCCAGAAGTAAAGAGATATCTAGCTAGTCAGGTTAGGTTAGCTAGCGACTATAGTTAATAACAACAAGCGTAACTTGCAGGACCGTAAAGAATAAGGAGAAAAGGGAAAATTAGGTATGGTTAATCTTTAGAGAGATAACTTTTTAGTTAGCAATGTTAAATCATTGCCCCTGTTTAATACATAACCTACATTTTTAACCTATGGTTTAATACTTATATGTTTACTTACACTATTTGATTCTGTCTGTTTTATAAATTTTTGCCCCAGTTTAATAAACTCTTTCCTCAGTTTAACCACATTTTTCCTCAGTTCAATAATTTTCCAACTAACAAAATTGTGGGGAACGTTTTATGTTATTTTTCGGCAATGATACAATAAACTGGGGCTGCATGTAATGATTATATTGGTAGTCGACTGATTAGATTTTTTTATTAGTCGATTAGTCTCTAAAAACAATAGAAACAGCTGAACATAAGATCTAAAATGCATATACATGTTTAGATGTTTTAATGTGCAAAGTACTGATATTTTGTAAGTAAATATGTAATCTGTTGTGTTTGGGCACTTTTGTCGATTATATTGACTTATTGTTGCAGCCCTACTTTAAACTTTGCGACACGTTAAATATTCTAACAAAAGAGTTTTTACTAAAATAGATCCCGTATTTTCTCTTTTGTACATGTAGTGAGAGAAAGAAAAGGCTGTATGCAGAGTAGTTAGTATCGTGGATTAATCCTCCTCGTCATTGTTTACCATTGTTGACCAAAACAGTTCATGTAGGAACTTTTTTATGATGCATCTTTTATCAGTTGTTATATTGAACACATCAGTTTTGCATAATTATTGTAGAAACTGTACTCTTTTAAACACAGTAGTCAACGTTGAATTGCATGTTTATTCACCACTCTTGGCTGCTACACTTCTTAGACTTTTTAAAGTAAGTGAAATGTTTTTTTATAACATTTAAAAAGCATGTTTTGTAAAGACTAATCCTTCAAGCAGTGGTCTACTAATATAAAGTGGACTTCAGGAATAAAATGAGTAAATGTAGACAAAATGCTCTTTAATAACCATGGTGCACTGGTGGTCTGTATCTTGTAGCAGGATTTACTGTTTAGTAGGCTTGGGACATTATAATGATATGTATTGTATTGTATTGATATGTGGTGTTAAACATAATAATTGTATTAAAACACAGACACTCTAAACTCCCTAATAACTAAAGTTAGTGTTTCTTTACTGAACATAATAGCTCAAGTCAAATGAATAGGGTAAACCTGCAGTAAAGAACATTAGTTGCCAAATTTAGTGAAACTGACACCAATATATGTATTATTTATAGAATTTGATTCACTCTATTTTTACTTTACCTGATGCTGATTTTCTAACACATATTACTAACTAAAGACCAGTATCACCATAGTGTGCATATGATGCTTGCCAAAGCTGCACTAGTCAGGTTAAATTTGATATTAGGGGCCATTAGTCTTGACCTCATGGCCCACAGATACACACAGTGTCTTCTCATTTTATGCAATTCTGTTAAATGGGTTCTGAATGCCAATCCTTTGGTTTGTGTGTACACACACTGGCACCTTCCTTACTGAGTAGGAATAAAGTGGCAGAAACATAATATGATGCACAATGTGATATTCTGACAGCTGATCATTTGAATGGGCAAAAAGTTTTGAGTAATATTTTTTTTACTCACTGTGCTGCCCTGATTCTAGTTAACCAGTGTCAATTATGCCAACAAACCAACAGTTGGACCATGCTGTAATTGTCACATCAGATATATACAAGAAAATCATTTTTTATTATTGTGGTGTAATTTATCATGATAGCAATATTTATTTTTATTATTATTATTATTATTGTTAGTATTATCATCGCTTAGTTCTAGTCTGACCAGTGGAAGAATGGGCCATAAACATCCCTCCGATCAGTCAGTACCAGTCTGATGGACCCTCAGGTTCTTGTCAGGTCACATTTTTTTCCAGATTGCTGCAGCTATTATTAGTCACATATTAACATATTTTTCTGCTACTCTTTCTTACCACTTTATTTCTTTGTGATATTTGCACCCAACGACCAATTAAAGCTATTTAGTGCCTGAATAATGTAATATATATAATGACTATTGGAACAGCTTAATCAATGAAGTTAACACAGTGATTGCACTTATTTGTTATAACATCATCGTATTTTACACCTTTTTCACAAGTTAACAGTTTTCTTAGGGCTTATTGAAATATCTGACATACTTTCAAAATTCCACAGGATTTAAGCACAAACACTGCCTTTTATTCCCTGTCTATAAAGAACCCTGTTCAAAACTGTGCCTATTCTTATACATGATGGTAATGAGCTCCTTTCAAAACTCCTCATCACCCCTTTCAAAACTTTTGAGTTTGTCCATTTACTCTCATTTGCACCAGCTAGCTGACTTTTAGTCCACCTTGTTTACATCTCATTTACTCTTTCTCTCTCATGTGCTTCTTCTCCTATACCAGCCACTCTTACGTGTGCCCTTTCTCTCGTGCTACAGCGTTCTGGACTTGTACCTGTCTTTTGATTCTTAGGTTTGAAGCGACTTAAATCAGAATCGATCATACCTTACAGACTAACAATAGCCCTATCCCAAATGGCACACCTGGGGTCCTGTAGTCCTCATGTGCACGAAGACCATGTGGCTGTAGGTTATACCGTTTCTCATTTTGCCTAAAGTGTGTTTATAAGCGCAGTCAATGCACCCTCATTAAGCCCTTTAGCGAGAACGGCTATGAAGCTGACTCAGCAGGGCTCTATTACCCACAGTTCCCTTTTAACAGTAGTTGAGAACTATGAGCTTGGTGATTTTTTTTCTGGGCTATAAAAGTATCATGACAAAAAAAAACATTCAACAAACATCCATTAGTCTGTCCCACTTAAATGGTTTAAACCTGGTCCTCCTAAGAACTTGTGTACCAAAGGGTTGTATGTTGTTAGGTCAACTTAGATGGGAGGGCCACTGATTGATATAATTCTTTTGGTGCGTGATTGTGATGCAGGGAGTCAAGCCCACAGATGTGTTTGTAGTAGAGGTGGTTGTATGGTGATATTTTATACTTTTGTGAAATTTTCTGACTGAGTTGAAAGTATACTTTGTAAGCATATCGAGGAAACTATGTGTAAGGTTAATTGCAAAAACAAGTTAAACACGGACCCTAGGTTCTGTTGAGCTGAAATCTGAGTTACAAGCTTAGTGTGCTTCATAAGACGGACCCTTTAAAAGATTCCAAGCTGGGCCTTGTTTTCCTAAAGCACATTGGAGTTGGGGTGCCAAATGACTTTGTATTGTGCACAATATTATTGTTTTGATATACCATCTGTCTTAAAATAATCATATTTTGTATTTCTTTTGCTATTTGCCGAGAAGCTTTAAGGTGTTTTTATATAATTGTAGTTGCAGTATGCATGCACTACATTTTACTTTTTTATATTTTACCCATGTAGACTGCATGATGCTGTTAAGTTATTTTATTTTGCCTGTATTACATGTGCCACAGTGTTTTAAGACTGCTGAAAAAATCTAGATTCATGAGTCACTGTGTGTTGCATTTATTGTATTCCTGCTTCAGGAAGTTTTGTGTTTTTATGTAAGTTTGTGATATAAAATGTAAAGAAAGAAATAAGTTGAAACAAGAAAAATGGAGAGATTTGACTTTCTGCTTTTTGTAGAATTATTCCAAGTCATGTACTCTGGAGTGCAAATTTACCCGACAGTTCTAAGGGAGCAGAACAGAGCATTTGCTTAGATGAGTTTAAGATTTGGCATTTTAGAATGTTAAAAGCAACCTTTGGAAAGCTGCGCCATGATCAAACTATTTGTAGGGTCATCTATTCTTTACTGGCCAACAGTGAGGGAATCACTATTGCTTTATACAAGCTAGATACTCATGTTGAAGTATAGGAGTAAAAATATATTTAATTTTTTGTAGTTTAATGAATTTTAAAGTAGCACGGTCAGTATTGGACAATTGTAGTGGTGTGGCTTGGTCCTTTTCTGGCATACAATAAATACATCAGGCAGTATATGTTTGAATGTTAATGATTATATAATATAAAACCTGATATCATCCTGCCTTTACAAAACTTTATTATTCGAAATGTAATAAATATCCATTTAGTATAGAGGGGCAAGAAGTTATTTTTGTAAGCCTCTGATACATTTCTGGTAGCTAATTGTCTGCTATAGTCTGTGACATCTAAATCTAAATCTATTGAGAATACTGCTGCTTCAGACAATGCCATGCCAGATAGTCATTATTTGGAGGAGTGTGCACAGGTGCAGAGTAATGTCAAGGAGAAGTCTGAAATTTTATCTACAGTGGAAACACCCACATGTCCAAAAGAAAAGGGAGAGTGAAGTCATGGGAAGTTCTGTGATTGTGAGCCTCTAATATTTAGGTTCAAGGTCTTGTCTGGTATAAAACTGTGGGCATAATCTTTGATGTACTGATTTTAGCATCCGGATTGTATCCTGAAAATGATCAAACTGCAGATTTTTTTTATCTGATTTAAATGCGTCTTGGGTGCATTTACACTTGTATTTTTATGTATGTTGGCCTCATCAAGATGTAGTCCTGATCTTCAGGACAGAAGAAGTGAGCAGGTATAAATGGGGTTTAAATTTCACACCAATTTGATGTGTTTTGTCTTTTTAATTTCATGTGTTCACCATAGCCTCCTTGGTGAATTTTGGAGCTCTGTTTAAAGAGCCCAGACCTGGACGGCTCATGACTTCAGACCAGGAAGGGAAAGATATAGCTGAGCCGCAGGTGCAGCAGTCGCAGGAAGTGAGGAAAAAGGAGATTCCCCTTTTGGTAAAGTATACTCTTTGTGCTGTCAGATTTATTAATAAAAGATGGAGAACATATGTAACTGTAGTTGATATTTATGTACCTGTTTTTTATGTGATTGTTAACTTGATAGTTGTTTATTTATTAAGTTAAATATAGTATGCCTATTTTATTTAAAATTGTAAAGAGTTTATTTTCAGACTTAGGTGTAAGAAGCACACGCTAATCCGATACCATTCGTATAACAAAACCACCAATCACAATTCTGGAGGTTGTGTGTGAGTGACAGAGCCATGTGAGTCAGTTGCACAAATTTAAATGTGCTATTTTGAGCTTAGGGAGTGGGGGTAGTCAGCCATGCTGCACCTCCTGGTCTCTCTCTTCCCCCTCTCTTTTGGACAACCTCTCGTGAGGAGCTTCTCAACGTTAGGGTGGCATTTTACTGAAGGGACTTTTTTGATGTAGTTTAATATGGGGTGTTGTTTCAGTAAAGAGGTCAACCCTAACGCGGTCAGTGAACGAACCAGCCTTCTTCAATCATCAGCTGCTGAAAGTTGCACGGCTAAAGATGTGAAGCGGTGCGCCTGCTCTGTGGCTGAACTGGCTGAAGAGAAGCTCCCTGAATATGGAGAGACGAACATAGCCGTGGATACAAGAAGTAATTCTTCTTCCACAAACCTGTCAGTGAGTCTCAGTGCTATTGATAAGGAAAACAGCAGCATACAGGATGGGACCGTACTTTGGAGCAAACTTAATGGTGATCCTCGTCGTTGTGAAGTTTTGGAAAGGAATGGAGATGGAAAGGACGTTTCAAAAGGCTCACGTGGAGACAACCAGGACGCTGATCTTGCCCCTCCTCGGATTACAGACACAGCTGTGATGAACTCTGTAAAAAAGAGAATAGCTGAAAATGCAGTGAAACGGGCAAATTGGTTTAGTGAAATTGGACCATCACACTGCTCACATTTAGAAGGAAAAAGTTGGAGCAGCTCTTGCGAGAACGTGGCTACAGCTGCTGCAGCCACACTCACTCCAGACAGTCATGGCATCAAAGCAGAGCACTCTACAGACAGCGCACTTGGTCCGGAGGAGTGTGCACAGGTGCAGAGTACTGTCAGGGAGAAGTCTGGAGTTGTATCTACATTGGGTACAACCTTGTATCCAAATGAAAAAGGCAGAAGGAATCATGGGAAGTTTAGTGATTTGGATGAAAGTAATATTGATTTAGCAGCTCAAGATTACCACTTCAAACAGAGAACCCAGAGCTTCTACAGCATTTGCTCAATTGATGCAGACGATCTGGTAGAGGGTGAGTGTGAACTGCCTTCCACTGCACAACCTTTGCCATTCGATCAGACAAATGGATTGGATGACACTGAAGTGGTGTTGTCTAATCATTCATCTGTCTTGAATAATGTATGCACCGGATCTGCCTCAGACCCTTTAAATGGGACCAAAGCTTTTAAAAACATGCATACGATCGAAGCACCACAAGAAGATAGAGAAATGTGTTTTGCAAGTCCCCCAGCAAGAACTTTGGCTGTACAGGATTACAATATTACACACCCGCCTCACTTCCATGGGGCAGTTGACGAAAAAACTGCAGAGTCAGAAAAGCATGTTCCAATTTCTGGTGAAGAGAAAATGGAAAATGAAGTAAAGATGCTTGATGGTGGCAGTGAAAAGCAGCATGGGCATGAGTCAAGAAAACTGTCCGTCATCAGTGCTGAGGAAACTACCCTTGATTTTCTGGAAAAAAATGAACAGGTGTTCTCCCTAAAGACAGGTGTTGAAGGCAAACAAGTACAACACATTAAGCCCTTGGTACCTGTTGACTTGAAAATGTTGGGCATGGCTTTGGAAGGACACTCTTTGGAAGCCTCTAAGCAGGAACTGGACACCAACAATGATATTAGTTGTATTGATCAAAGTGAGAACTTTGCAAACTTTGAATCACAAACACATCTGGACTTTAAGGTCACAGATACTGCATTTAATGATTCTGGAAATTCTGTGATTTGTGCTACAACAACATCCAGCTGCCTAGTTTCTTCAGCTATGAAAGACGAAGAGAGTCTCTCAGATTCTAAAGAAACGTCTAGTTGTTATTTATCAAGTATTATCCCTTTTGAGACATCTCAGAAAGAAATTATTCAAAAAGGTGATTTACTCATTTGTAAGGCATCTGATACACCTGAGCTGCTTGGGAATGCCACTCTAGCTTTGGTCACACCTTCACTAGGAAAGGAAACTGATGATATGGAGTGCCAAAAGTTTACAACGGTTTGCAGTTCCCAAGAGCAAGAAACTAACTCAGCAAATCAGAATTCCAAAATATGCTCAACTGTTGAAACAGTCAGCGTTTTAGCATCTGATCTAATGGCTACAAAATTGGAACTCATGTCTGGCGAGTTTAACGCATTCCAGAACTTGCAGTTAGTCATACCTAATATCATTAGGGGAAATACTGATGTTTCTCAGACAGATATTTCTATTCAAGTAGGGGTAGTAGGTTGTTCTGAAAGTGATGTAGTTCCTCTGTTGACTTGTGAAGATACAGAAGAGAAAGGAGAAATTAACCTTGGTACGGAGGAGGACTTCACCTGTAACCTTTCTAACACTGACCTTTTAAAAGGTTCAGAATCTGAGTTCATAAATGGAGAACAGCTTGCAGAGATGACCTGTTCTCATATTCACACACCATATTTTCAACCTATTGTAAGTCAAAACTCTCCTAACACTGAAAGTTTACTTCAAGATGATAATGACGATGACAATTATTCTGATTCAAGTTCGGAGGGGAACAGCTACAACTTACTGAATTGTGGTCAGACAAGCTCAAATGTTCTTGTGACTCCTGATTCAAGGAACACTTCAGATGTTGCATCTAGAACGGACTGCTCTGTAGAGGTCAGTCACCTAATGCATAGTACACCAAACCATTCTACTGTAGCTACTCAGGGTTTGTTTAATAATGAGGGTCCAAAATGTTTTATCTCAGAGACCACTTTACCTAACCCAGCTCAAGAATGTGTTACCAACAAGGGAAAAGAGAATGCTGACTTGAGCAAGAACGAGAAGGTCTCAGTTGTCTCTGGGTGCTCCAGTGGAGGTGAATTAAAGGAGCCTGCTCAAGTTTCTTTAAATGATATGAAATCAGGTCCTGAAATGGGACTACAGAAAGCCATACAGTTACTAGAGACCCAGCATTATCTTAACCTTGGAAAAATTGTTGACGACCAAGAAATTCCTTTCTGTTTGAGGGATAATAAGGAAAATGCAGACTTTGACAGCCGATTTAGTCTGCCTACAAGCTTGCCTTCTGAAGTTGAGGCGTCTGAAACGTCTGACAGTGGCACATTGTCTAAAAACAGTATGCTGAGTGAGACCGCTTGCATTCCCTCAGGCCTCCTCTTAGGGCAGGCTGCCAATGATATTCAAAGCGCTTCACATGCATCCAATCAAAAGACAGAATCAAAGCCTGGAGATCTGCAAGGCTTGTGCCTGATTGGCACAGAAGAGGAGGGCGCTGTGGTTGACTACAGCATTCCTCTTGTGAGTATGATAAGACCACTGTTTGAAATGAGAGAAGCATCACGTGCCTTACAAGGACCTGAGGGCACTAGTGCATCCACAGAGTGCTTTGCGACGAGCAGGCTTCAGGGATACCAGCTTGAGTCATGCAACCCTTCCAGTTGTATCCTTGAAGATACTGGAACATGTCTGTGCAAATTTAATAAAGTAACTGAAAATGAAGATGAAACTACATGCCTGAACAAAATTATTCCATTACCTGTTGAACCTGGCCAAGTCGACGCTTACGCCAGCACTCCCTCATACGAGATTCATCTACGAAACATCGGTAAAGCCACTGTCTCTGAGCTGACAGAAAACTTGCAAAATGGGATTGACACGAGTGAATCAGAAGGAGACCAGAGCGTTCTAAACATGGTTTCTAACCTTCTCGGCAAATCGTATGTGAACGAAGATGCCGATTCTAATCAGGACCTTTCTGGATGGCCCACAGATTCTGAAACACTGTTCCTTGATACACAATTGCATGGGTATGCCTTGGATTCAGCTTGGCACCCTTGTCTCTCTGAGAAAGAAATGATGGAAGGAAATTCCGAGCAGGACAATAAAAGTGATTCTAAAATCGACATGGAGGGCATGCAGGCCTTTACGACTGCTTACCCCTACAGCCTGTTAGTTTCTGATGGTTCCTGTGTATGGGACTGGCAAAATGCTTACAGTGAAATTGTAAGTGGACTTTAACAGTGCATAATCTGACTATGGTGTTTTATTTTTTTTCTTGCTTGTTTAGCATGCTCTGTGGAACTGTCACAGTGCCACAGTGTAGGCATGCAGTCTGTTCAGTAACTGATTATATTTGTCCATCTTTGTTGTACCATAGGAATCCACCAAGGTCTCTGAGCTCAATCCAAATGCCAAGGCATGGGCCAGTTATATGCCGAATCAGGAAGCTTCGGGACCCGCCTACACACATTCTCTCCCGTCATGGACAGGAGATACCAGTGACCCGACAAACACAGTCTCAGGAGGTAAACATTTATAGCCACTTTATATACAATATTACTATTATATTGTTGTTATTATTATTTATACGTTATTATATATGTGTTGTTTGTTTTGTTTGTTGATGTTCTTTAATACAGAATTTATTTTAAGATTAGAAAGTACCTCCCTTTTTTATATGCAAATTTTTTTTGTTTTGTTTATTGAAATGAGATTTAGTTTAGGGCTATCTGTTTTGGTATTGGACAGCACAATTTTATGGTTGTAATCTTAATACTGCAGAGGATGTTTTAATGTAATGCTTGCGCTATAATTTAACAGTGCTTTTTGTGCCAAAAGGCTTTTAGGGAAACACAGCCCAGACAAAAGTTACGCAAATCCTAATATTATGGTTATCAAATCATACTATGTATTACATGATTCATGCAGAATCTATACTGGTGAATCATAAAATGTACCAGTATTTTTTTTTCTCAAAGATTTGAAAAGTCCTTGCTCTCTGGTGGTCAACCAGCACAACACACTAACAGACCAGCACCCTGTCCATGTCACCTTATTTCTGAGAATGACCCACTACACAAATAAAACCTGCTCTGTGGAGAAAGAGGCTTACAAAATATGCAGAAAATCTGAAAGATAAAACAGTTTGTAATTAATTGTACTCCTATATGATCAGAGGAGCTGATCCAATGAACAGGTTTTAGCTTTAAACTATTATGTATCTAAACAAATGTGAAATGTTAAAGGCAATAAACAGCCAGTGGTTCTGCAGTACTGATACAGTGAAAAAAGGAAACCTATCTAGACGCTTGAAAAATAATCATTAGTAATTGTTCTGCCTCACATAATAATAACTAGTGGCGTTTCTTCTTCCAGGTTATGTCACCAGCAATGACAAAGGGAAATGGAATGAAGAACAGGGGTCCATCTCCGTAAAACTGCCTTTAGCAGTGCCACCAGAATCAGGGGACATGGAAAGCACAGTCGGTCAGTTGCCCCCTGGGTTGCAGGAAGAGTCATCAGTGAAAGGTACTTTAATTCTTGGGAGAATTATAGTCTGTTTTGTACTCTAAAAGAATGTTACCCATTGAAATATCTTCTGGTGTATTTTCCTCTTATGCAGAAACTGATGATTCAGACTCCTCCAGACAGCTTGAAGACCTTCGAGAACAGCTGAAGGCTACACTAGAGTTTTGCCTCTCTCGGTAATAATATTAATATATTGTTAAAATCTGTATTTATTTATTACAAATGTTTAAACACTAACATTTGTAAATTCTAATCACACTGACACTAGCTTGTATTGATTTGTGTTAGAAAATCCTAATTGTGGAATAAAAAGTGAGCTTTGGTTATTTAAAATCTATAGATCTAGACTCAATAGTTCACACTTTGCGAATCTTCTGCTAAAATGAGGTGACTCAGTGAGTTTGCATTGTTCACATATATTCAAGAACTGAAGTTAAAATGCACTAATTATGGACATTAAATATCATTGCAATATTTCTTTTTTCATGAGGTCAGCTGTAAACTTTAGTTGATATAGCAATTTTTGCCAGCTGTTCACTCAATGATAAAGTTGCTTGATTGCTTTCTCTTTTTGATCTCATAGGGAGAATCTAGCCAACGATATGTACCTCATCTCTCAAATGGACAGTGACCAGTACGTGCCAATTGTGACAGTGGCAAATCTTGATCAAATCAAGAAGCTGAGCACAGATGTAGATCTAATTGCTGATATTTTGAAGAGTAAGTTATGCCATCAATACAATACTGAATAAACCCTTAGATTTTGTCTTAGTTTTTGTCTTCATTTTTGTGAAAAAATGCTTTCAGCACTTCCTCTCGTACAAGTGGACAAATGTGGTGAAAAAGTGCGACCAAACCAGAATCGATGCATTGTTATTCTCCGTGAGGTCCCTGAGGCCACTCCTGTTGAGGTAACTGTGTTGTTCATGGATATTTATTTTGGAAATATAACATGCATGAAGTTTTATGTGATTGGTATGTAATTGCTTGTTTACTTTACCCCTTTTTAAGGAAGTGGAATCGCTCTTCAAAAGTGAAAAATTGCCCAACTTTGTCAATTGTGAGTTTGCCTATAATGATAACTGGTTCATCACCTTTCAGTCAGAGGCAGATGCACAACTGGTAAAGTTTATTTATTTTTTTTCTTTGCTCGATCACTTTATATTTATATTACGTCTTCTTCCCTTGATTCTTGTGAGTTCTGCTAATATTCAGAATTTGTTTTTAGGCATATCAGTATCTCCGAGAAGAAGTAAAGACCTTTCAAGGAAAGCCCATAAAGGTGAACTTGAATGTGTTTCTTATTACCATTACCTTTTTTTGTTACTTTTAAAAGAGCCTGTGTGTTTACACTTCCATATATGATCTTTCTGGATTTTAGGCAAGAATAAAGGCCAAGGCCATTGCTGTCAACACTTTTGTGCCAAAGAATGGATACAGGCCTGTAGATGTCTCCTCAAACATCCAGCAGCGCTATACCTCTTTCTACATCCCACCAGTGTATGGGGCACAGCAGCAGTTCCCGCCTATCTACAGGCTGGTAACTCCTCAAGGCTGGTCAACACAGAGCTACTTGGATCCCTTAGTGAGTCTTGTGTTCTCTCTTAAAAAGTGGTTTTTAATCTCAACTTTAAAATATTGAAAATGCATTACCAAAGAAAAATATGTAACTGACATCCGAGTAACTTTTTTGTCTTATGTCTGTAAGGTTACTCCATTCTCTAATCCTGGAGGATTTATTAATGGTTTTGCTGGATCTCCTACTTTCAAATCAGCCACTGCACCTTTGACTGTCAGGCATTATCAACCAAGAAACAGGTATGCTTATTTTTATAAGAGATTAAAAAGGCCACATCTCAATTAAGCATTCTGTCTGAGAGCTGCTTATAGGCCCGTCTGTTGATGGTTGTATTTACATTCTTTTAGGAATCACAATAAAAGCCATGTTCGACCCACGTCATTGACTACAGAACGTGGAACAGGTTTATTGGAAAACCCTGGCACTTTCACAAGTGTGTCCTCAGAGCGAATCCCAAATGGGACTCGTACGCCACACACCAATCAGATAGGTAGCCGACCTCGACTTCTCAGCGCCCCAAGTTATCCTCGCCGAGATCAGGTTGGCAGTGGAAGAATGGAGATGAATGGGGCAGACTACTCACCAGTCATTGGCAGAGGAAGGTAATACATCCAAGTGCCTTGTTGGAATTAATTAAAATGTTGAATTAATTTATTAACTAAATGCCACATAAATGAGCAATGCTGTTTTTTTTGCATTACACATTTGCTCTTTTAAAGTGTTTGGAGTATCTGTTAAATAAACTTTAGCTAGTTAATGTGTACTGAAATTATGTGATTTTAATATTTGATTCCTGTTTTCACTAGTGTTAACATTTGGAGTGATCTTGTTTCAGGCATAGACTGTTTGTTTCCTTCCTTTTTAAATACTTTACTCTGTATGAGAAACAAGCTTTTTACATTGTAGCTGTATAGTGGCTTCTTGCTGTTGTCCCACAAGAAAATGTATCTTCAAAATAGCAGATTCACAGGAGGAAGAAAAACGCATCCTTTCACTGGAAGTCTGTGTATAATAATTTTTCAATTCATTTTGAGCCATTTTATTTTGGTTTATTTGTTAGTGTTTTAAACCAGTGTGAAGGAAAACTGCCAGGTTCAAATTATCAAACTGTGGAAACTTCATGTAAACTACCTAATTGTTTCTACACCCATTGTCAAATTTATCATCCCCTTTTCCTGCACCCCTTATGTAGGAGCTTTTTGTAGTTCTGTTATCAGACAGTAGTATACCTGTGTTAGTTTGTGTTGAGCTAGTGTGAGTGTATCAGACACAGCAGTGCTGCTGGAGTTTTTAACCACTTCAGTATCACTGTTGTGCTAAAAAAAAGTCTTGTGAGCAGCATCCTGTGCCCACTGATGAAGGATTAGAGGATGACTGACACAAACTGTCCAGAAACAGATTTCTGCTTCTGTCTCTGACTTTACATCCTAAAGGTAGCACTGTCAATTGAAGGTGGTTTTCAGGAAGTGGCTGGTTGGTGTGTTATGGGCTGATGTTTTAATAGGCTGTGAAAAATGTGCCTGTCTGTTCTCCAAAAGCCTTATGCTCTCTTTTTCTTTTCTGCTAAGGAGAAATGGCTATGGCTACAAAAAAAGAAGAGATGAGAAGTTTTCAGTAAGTAACCGGGTATTAACTGAAAACCTTTGTCAGTCAGTTAACACACACAAAAAGGAACAAACTAATGTTTATTCTGTTTTGCAGAGAACCTCCACGCAGTCACCCCCTCCAGCCCAGGAGCGTGCCCCATCCCCAAGCTTCGAGTTGGGTCTATCCAGCTTCCCTCCCCTACCTGGTGCTGCTGGCAATCTTAAAACAGAAGTAAAGCCTGAAAACAGCTTGGAAAACCGACTGTCTGACATAGTCACCGGTGTAGCTAAAGACAAGGTTACTTTTTGTTTTCCTTTCCACTTACCTTGACTTAAGAACTTGAAAGAATGGTCATGGGAATTGGGTTGTTGTCATTGGCTCTTTAGTTACTAAGTTCTACATGCAGTGGATTGCTGTAGAGAATGCAATTGCAGTCTTAAGACAGGTTTATGGTACTGCTCCTCAACAATGTAGAGTCTGCCTGCGCATGTGACCTTTATACCTTTATATCAGAAATATACTTGGCAATGGGTTTCCTATGCCACTGTATCTATGTGTTGATCCTTTGGAAAACTACATACAATGAAACTAAAATAAGATGTCAAATTTAGCTCATTCTAAAGTAGTACAAGATTTATGCAACAAAACGGTGTTGTTTCAGTTTAAAAGACAGAAGTAATTGTGTTTTCATATCAATTAGAAGTTGCATGCTGGGCAGGCTCATGCTGATGATGGCCCACTGTAGAGCAATCTTTCCAAATAAAGTGCAAGCAGCAGCAGCTTCAAACAAAAGAAAGAATACTACTCTAAGCCAAAATGAGCAATTTCCTTGGACTGCATTTTGTGCTGTTTTGTGCTTGTTTGTTGCTAAACTCATTTTTTGTCTTGCATACATGATTGTCATGTCCGCGTATTGTTTGATGAATTAATAATGTAATTATTGTGATGAACCTATCATCATTTCCCAATGTAATATTCTTAGCACTGTCATTATTGACCTTGAGAGCTCCTGAGGTTTAAAGGTTACAGTTGGTCCAGGCTGCAACTTGGCTTAGGACAACATGCAATTCATTGTAGCCTTTGCTCTCGGTCTCTACCATGACTACTCCCAGTGTTGCTGTTTTTATTTGGGTAGGGCTGTTACTCCCTGATCTCTCTCTAATTCTCCAGCTGTTGAACATGTTCATGCTTACTGCCACAGGAATTTCACAGAGGTCCTTTTGTCTCTTGTCAGCCCCTAAATAAGGATGCAGTAACCATCCGTGTGACTTCAGGAATCCCCAAAGAATCAGCGCAGACTGTTACGGCTCCCACTGCTCAGCCTCCAGTGGAACAGCACAACCCACCCTCTCCAGCCCACAAGCGATGGTACATTTATATTGTTATTGTGCTTTTACAATAGATGAACTGACAGAAGACAAGCTAACAAACATAAGGGAGGAGCATACTGTTGTAATCAGATTTTGATTAAAGGAAAGTAGTAAACTATAGAATCTCTTGGTTTATTTGCACAGTGCTTGTCATGTCAGTGCTGTTCAGTTAAACTGCAAGAGACATTGATTGACATAATGCACCTATGAGGATGCTTGCAATTGCCTTTATGGTCCCAGATAGTTGGTGCTGTATGATGGATGGAGCAGTTGGAAATTGGCAAAGACTAACAATGGGGAAATAATTGGGCAAAATTTATGCAGCTGTGATGACTCAGGCTTCATATTTGCATCAGTGCTCTTGGAAGGTATTGTCATTGTTTAGTTGTGACCACTGATGCAAACATTGTACATTGTATTTAGTTAAAAAAAAATAACATTTAATATTTCTAATTTTATGATTTGTAGTTCGATGAAGACACCCGAGGAAAAAAACAAGGAGGTGACGACACTTGCTGAGAAGCCTTCAGTTCCGCATGCTGCTAAAAGTCCAACAGTCCAGCTTAACAATCCAAGCACGGTGGGTAGACAACTTCTGATACTCCTGGAACAATACAGGAGTGCTTTTAAACTTGCTTAGATGCAAGATAGAAAATTTCTCAACATGAATGGCTTTATTTCTTTTTAAAAAAACTGAATAGTAAAGTAACAGAATTGCAGTTTGATGGCATTTCAGATTTAGAGGTCATTGTGTAGGTCGGTAGTGTGCCAGCTTCTGTTTATGCAAGCACTTTCTAGAATTGCAGTAAAAAACCTACAATGCCAATGGGTTGAGACTACAGTAGGGAATTTTAAGAAACAATGTTTTATATCTGCATCCTATAGCAGAGAGGTTTTTGTTTAGTTGTGTTTTTTTTTCACAGCATATTCTTTAGTCTTCTTACTTCAGTAATACTGCTAATGTATAGGCCTGCCAAGTTCCTGTTAAAGTTTTTTGGTTAGAGGTGGGCCATATGACGTTATTTTATCCTATTGTGATACATTTTCTTATTGTATCGAAAATATGCTTTACGAAGCATATTAAGGATATCAAAAATCCTGTTCAATTGCGTCGCATTCTCTGCTGCAGTGCCAGTCAGAGGCAATATGTTTGCATGTATGAATGAAAGATCCAAAACCTGTCTTTCTTCAGAGACCTCTAATTCAGTGATCTGAAGCAGGGCTGAACAGACACACTTGAGCACTTTTTTTTCCCACAAAAATGAGGCACATAGCAATTATTGATACTAGAGACCACAACTAGACATTGTAAAATGAATGAAAAAACGATGGAATCTTCCATCTTCCAATGATATTCCTAAAAGCTCAGTATCTTTGCTATCTTTTTGTATGTCTGCGTGCAGTCAAAACATCAGTCAACAAACCCATACTCCGTAGTATTTGATGTTTTATCTCAAGCTCTCTTGTTGAAACTAATGAAGCCCTTGATTTGCCACCTGCTTTGCTCTTATGAGAAATTCTATTCAGGAGGTTGGATCATTCTAAGACTGCATTCTGAGAGAGTATTGTTTGAAGGCAGCATTTTGTGTTGATGTTGGAGAAAACACTTAATTAATTGCTATTTAAATTGCTTGTTTGGTTTGTTTATTGCAAACAGCTGCAATGGTGGTTGAATTGTATTTTATTTTATTATTAGTATTTTTTTTAAATATATGATTTTTATTTTGCTAAACATGCATGCGTGTTACTAACCAGTGATATACATGTAATTGTCCAGGAGCCCAGAAAGCCCAGCTATGCAGAGATCTGCCAGAGGATAAGAGAGGCACCGACGCAGCAGCCTCCAGTGGAGCCCAAGCCGGCCAGTACGTCTGCAGAAGACACCAACTCCCTTGACTCTGTAGAGCACAGATGCAGAGAAACAAGGCTTCCCTCGGCCAAACCAGCGCTGCCTCGCGTCAGAGATGCCTGGAAGTCTCACCAGGGTGCTGCAGAGGCATCTGCTTCCTCATCTCAATCCTGAGGGTTCAGCAAGGACTCGGACTGAGGCATTAAACGCTCAGTGGGTCAGGGCTCCTTCACATAGCTCCTTTAGCCCTCTCAGCCCTACTGTAAATGCACATATTGACAACTGTCACTGGAATCAGGGCCTGCAGATGAAAACACTTGTGGGTGCATAAGGGTTCTCTGGTCTACTTTTTCTTATTTTCTTCTGTTCTTCTTTTTCCTTTTACTTTTTTTTGTTCAAGGACAACTGGCCCTGTTGTGGAGATTTTTTTTTTAATTCCTTTTTTTGAATTAGCTTTTTTGCCAGAGCTCAAGATTTTTGTTGTTAAAATAGTGCTGGTAGTAGTAAATACTGACTTTTGAAATAGTGCTGATCTTGAACCCTTCTTTTCCTTTTCAATTTTTTTAATCAACGTGTGTATATATAATTTTCTAACTACCAGTGTACTTGCACTGACTGCACTGGGTCTGATTGTTTTCTGGGCTTTTCTGCAGAAGGGTGAGCAGTCAGAGCTGTTATGCCTGCATGATTGAGAAGTTCTGTAAGTCCATTTTGTGTTCAGTTTTTATGTATTAATGTGTCGGCACTGGAGTATAGTTTTGAGCTCTGATTTTCATTTTTTAAAACCAGCACCTGATGTTTTTCTTTTCTTTTTTTTCGTTCATTTTTTTTTTTTTTTTTTTTTTTTTTTTAATCAATTATACTTGATGGCAGAGTAGCTGGTGTAACTATTATCTTGTCTTGTGTGCATGCCTTTTTATGTATTTCATTTTTCTTTCTTTTCTTTTTTTTTTTTTTTTTTTTTTTTTTTTTTAAACCCTTTCTTTTAATAGATTTCCCCCAGGCCCACATTGCTTGACAAAAATCTGAGCCCATGTATATCAAACATCTGAGCATAAATTTTCATATAGCCACATAATCGCTTTCATTAAGATCAAATAAGCAAAAAAAAAAACTGGTTCCAGTTCAGCACTCACTCAGTGAGAGAATTGCTAGGTATGATGCACGTTGTCTGATCAGTTTCTGGAAGATCTGTACACTGATTCAGGTCCTCAGGGTGTAAGGGTGGGGGTGTGATAATGTGCCTAGTCTGCGTTTGTCTAAAACAGTACAGCTTCGTATTTGGCTTTTCAGAGAAGTTTAATGCTAGGGTGGTGCTATGGTTTGTCACTTGGTTTCATTTGGTGCTGTTCAGAAATCTCTATAGGAGAAAGGATTTGGGGAGCGTTTACCCCGCCAACCTGAAGTTTGCATATCATCAAATTAACTGACCTGGATTTGGAGGTGTGCATGTATTAACTTGCTTTATTTTAGCCTCCTGCACTCATGGACCAGTGGCGTTCTTTGTAGAGTCTCTCTTTCTGAAGTTTGTCCTTTTGTTTTTCTTTTTTTCCCTTTCTTCCCCTCTTTAGTTGATCACTTGTTTTGTTCATTGTTGGATCGCGTAGAATTATTTTTGAGCAGAGTGAGTCCTAATTGTTCCTGTGTGTCTTCCTGCAGTGTAGAGAATTTATAGAAAGCTTCAAGGTCATTATTTTGTGTGCAAGTGTGAGAGTCTGTGTGTGAGAGTGTAAGATATTCATTGTGTCCCTTATGAATTTAGTTTTTGTTTTTTTTAAATGTGTCCTTCCCCCCCTCTTCAAAATTGACACTTAGAATGCAAGTAAGTTAACATGTAAAATCGCCATCCATTGTTTATAATAGAGTAATGAAGGTTTGCTTGCAGAAGTTTTAAGATGTACAAAACACCATTATAAATTAACAGCATTTGAAAACTTGAATTTTATTTAAACTTGAAAAATGTCTCTGCCTTAACTTTTTAGAAGAGAGATTGGAGCGAGTTTGTTTATCAGTTCCCAAAGGGTCGGCCGAAGCGGATGATGTGGTGGGGTGTTCTCACAGCCTTGGTCACTGCATTTGTGTAGCACAAAACTGTTGGGGTTGAAATGGATTTATTTTTCCTCTCTCTTTTCTTTGTTTTGCTTTTCTTTTTTTTGTATATGCTTATGGTCAGAACTGTAATGTGTGCACTTGATGTGTGCTTTCACTGTACAGATGTAAATAATTGGAAAACATTAAAAAAAGGTACCCTTAAATTGGTTAAGAGCAAGGTGTATTAAAATAAATGTTGATGAGAAATTGGATGCCCATTTAAGTTTTGATGTTTTGTCCTTATGGCTTTAGTTTGATGCATCACCACTGGGTGGCGTATCTTGAGCACCATTTCCTCAATGGAGAACTTACTGAGAATGCAAGGTCCATGATTCATTTATAGCTCATGTGGGATAAGTGTTGGAACATAAATATTGCCCAAACCTAGTGACCATGCTTCTGATTTATCTGACCAGACAGTGTAGTTTTAGGCAATACAGGCTAATACAAAATATACAACTGACCACAAAACCACCCACTGCGATTCCAGAGCCTATCTGGAATCATTGGGAGCAATGTCATCACTGGGTCTCATACAAACACACTTTTACCTTTTGGGACGAAACTGTTGCACTCTGATGCAAACCCTAACTGTTAAGCTATCATGGGGAGAACCCTTAAACTCTTCAGGTTATTAGGTTTATTCTCCCTCGTCAGTTCTATTCTCTAGTCATTCTGTAACTTCTCTTAAATGTGTTAATGAACAAACATTCCCACTTTGTCTCCATCTTTCCCAAGCACCAACTTAAAATTTTAATGCCACATCAAACTCCAGCTTGTATTTATTAAGTCGTAGGTTCTAAGCATATAGGGTTTAATCTGGTACTAAGAAGACTTTGACTCATAATTACAATGGAAATTGTAATTAAAGCATTTAAGAAAAGCATGGTCAACTCTTCAATATCTATGATTTGATTTGAAAAAAAAAAAATAAAATAAAAAAAGAATTGCATTATTGTATCAATAATGCTTCATGTCCTAATAATTTAGTCAATATTGTGTGTATTAGGCGTGATAGGGTTGAGAGGATCTGAGCTATATCAATATTTCCAAAACTGCCTTTTTTGACAATTGAGTCTCAAAAATATGAGTAAGAGGAATCTGTGGAGTCTCTGCTCTCTCCTCATGGTGAATGGAATGGTGATTTAAAATGTTTTAAATTCAGCCAGAAGATGGAGCAGGTATGCACTGTTTCTTCCTTATGATCCTGTGCTATTGGCTTTGGTATTAATTGAACACTGAAGCTTAATTTTGCCTTGTTTACATTTCCATTCAGTGTCACTGTATTCTCTAAGTCATAAAATCATTAAAAAATTCTTAATATGAAAATGCTACATGATATCTGTTTATGGAATTTGCATTATCAGGCTATCAACTAAATCAGCAAAACATATGAAAGGATGTCACAAGTAAAGAGCAGTACGAATATGCGGTGGTGTCATAGTATTTAGAAATTTACAATATATGGACAAAATTATTGCAACACCAGTTTACACATTGTGTCTTCTGAAATAAAGGGTATTCAAAAAGAGTTTTTCCATATTTTCCAGCAGTGCTGTTAGAATTTGATTGCATTCAGGAACAAAAGTGTTAAAGAAGTCAAGATGTTGAACGATCCCAACCACACCTTATTCTCATCTCCACAACTCATCCCAAAAGTATTAGATTAAGCGACTTAATTTCAGAGAACACAGCTCCACTACTCCATAGCTCAATACTGGGGGCATTTATATACCCCAAGCCCATGTCTGACATTAGGTATGGTTCCAATAGGTTCTTATTTGTCTGCTCCAGAGTCTTACTCTATTACCAGAACCTCTTGATCAAAAATAGTGATCACATACCTTAACAGAATTCTGTCAGAAGCAAACTTACTGGGAAATCCTTACTGTGTGTGAGGGAGCATTATCCTGCTGAAAAATGCCAGTTGGAAGTTCTGTAATGAAAGGCTGCACTGGATGTTCTGCATAACATTAAAGCCCTTAAAACTTAAACCTAACCATTGTTAAATCCCAAATAGAGCTTGGATTCATTGTTAAACACACCCACTGCAAGAGTATGTGATTGTGGCTGGCTGACAGACGGCCTAGATGACCTCTCTCAGTCCAGTAATGCGCCCCTCTCAGTATCTGTAAACTGGGCAAAATGTCTTTGAACATGTCTTAGAGGCGTGTTGCATACAATGATCTCTTACTAAGTGGTATAGTTACAGCTAATGAAACCCCCAAAATCAGTGTCTCAAAAAAATGTTATATTGTGTAAGACCAATTGGTACTTTTGGTAATGTGGGCAGTGCTGCTGGAAAATGAAAACTGCATCTCTATAGAAGTTGTCAGCAGAGGGAAGCATGAAGTGCTGTAAGATTTTCTTGGAAAACACTGCACTGTCTTTGGACTTGATTTAACACAGTGGACCAACACCAGCAGATGACATGGCTCTCCAAACCATCACTGATCATCAGTAAATTTTACATTTGGAAATCAAGGGAGCAGAGTCTGAAGGAAGAGTGGAGAGGAACACAGTCCAAGCTGCTTGAGGTCTGGTGTGAAGTTTCCACAATCAGTGATGGTTTGGAGAGCATTGTCATCTGCTGGGGTTGGTCCACTGTGTTATATCACGTCCAAAGTAAATCTTACAGTACTTCATGCTTCCCTCTGCTGACAACTTTTATGAGACACTGCCCAGACTCCAAAAATACCAATTGGTCTTATATAATATTCTAATTTTGGTGACTCTGTATGTAATAGATCACTTTGTGTGTAATGAGTTTCACATTTTTAACTGAATTACTGAAATAAAGTAACATTTCAATGATATTCTGATCATTTTTTGGTACATTTTTTAGTTACGTTACATACCTGCTTTCTAGCGCCCCCTTTTGGTCAATGGTGAAACAGCGTGTCCCTTTGCGTCATGCGGAGTGTGTGTGAAACACAGAGAGGGAGAGAGCGACGCGCAGAGGGAGCTGCGGACGCTGCTTTGCGATCAGCGAGCCTCGCCGCCACACACACACCGATACACCGATACACACACACACACACTCACAGGCACACTGCGCCTATCTCCAGAACCGCCCAGCCTCCGAGTGCACCGTGGAGCCGCGCAGACATGGCTGGGCTTCGCTGAAAGAGAGAGAGCGGGGAGGAGAGAAGAGACTATTCTGCATACAGACCCACACTGAGTCTGCCTGTCGGGTCCACTATCTCTCTATCTCTCTCTTTATCAATTTATCCATCTATCTAACGTTATCTCTCTATCAGTCGCTTTAGACACCTCCATCTCCTGAAGCCCTTATGCGCCGCTGCGGCGTGGAGACCGCAGAGCAGCGCTGACAGCCAGCCTCGCCTGAGAGAAGAGAGAGAACAGAGAGAGAGAGAAGGAGAGAGAAGAGAGAGAGAGAGAGAGACAGACAGAGCGGACCAGAGTGATTTTATTCCCTGTTTCAGACGGACAATGGCGGACCGCGATGCGCTGCCCCTTCCTCTGGAAGTGCGAGCCAGATTAGCTGAACTGGAGCTGGAGTTATCTGAAGGTAGGAGGGTTGCTGGCTTTAGTGTATATATATGTGTGTATATGTGTGTGTGTGTGTATATATATATATATATATATATATATATATATATATATATATATATATATATATATATATATATATATATATATATATGTGTGTGTGTGTGTGTGTGTTTGTTTGGCTCAATTTTTATTGTTTTTTTGAAGCAGCAAGCTATAACCTACGGTTGTTGTGTTGAGAAGACGTTAGGTTAGTTAGCTGGATGCCTGACTCCCTTTCCTCTTCTCTCCTGTCCTTCTCTCCTCCCTCCTTTCCACATTTTATGTTTTATAGCTACTCTATTGGAGCGTTATTCACCCTCTTGGTGTTGGGTTGGATGGTGGATAAGGGTCGGTCTCCACCCAATAGTTATTGTGTTATGAGAGAACCTCTGCTTTTTGTCAGTTTTTGATGCTCTCTCTTGTTCTAAATAAAGCTTAGCTACGGTTGTTGTGTGGAGAAGACATTAGGTTAGTTAGCTGCCTGACTCCCCCTCTTCTTCTCTCCTCTTTTCCTCCCTCCTTTCCTCCTTCCTTCACCTACAAACGAACGACCCAACCAACCATACCAACACAACCAGCCCTCACCAGATGTTGAAGGCGAATGAGTTAGCTTGTTATTCCTCCAGCAGTCAGTGGAGCAGTGGCGGCTCTCTCTCTCCCTCTCTCTCCCTCTCTCTCTCTCTCTCTCTCTCTCTCTGTTTCTGCTGTCGGTTTACTGGTGGTAAGAAGGAAAGGCGAGGCACAGCTCTCACATTTCCACCGCATTTCTCTGCTCTACAGTGGAGATATATCCAGGGGCTGCTCGCTCTCACTGACCTTGAATGAGCCGTTCAAAGACTTCACATTTCCCTCTGAATGTAGCTAGTTAACTAGCTGTAAGGCTTAGCGAAAACACCGCATCTCCCTCCTCCCTCTTTATTAAACCTCCTGACCGCGCTCGTCCTTCTCCTCCCACCGCCACTGACTGCTGCTGTCCCTTTCACGGATAGCTAAGGAAAACTAGCTGAACTAGCTTAGCCAGTTAGCTAGCTAACCAGGCTAGTTAACTAGCTAACGTTAACCAAGCTAACGTTGGTTAGCTTAGTAACCGTTGCTAAGCGTAAAACAGTGGCGCTGAGCCGAGCTAATAAATCTTCATTTTTTTAAATCTTCATCTTCATTTCTACAGGCTACACGGTACAATCCACAGTGTTAAAATCACAGCATAAACATGTTTTAACTCTCTGGTAGTTTTTCTAACACATATAACTAATCATTTATATGTGTTTGTAGATAAATGGGATTTTGTCATGGTGGTATCCCTGGTGGAGCCTTATTTGCCCTTTTGGTGTTGGGTTGGATGGTGGATAAGGTTCTCAACCTATTATGGCAGCTTTTGATGGTCTCTCTTGTTCTAAATAAAGCTTAGATATGATACAAAAAAGTAATTTATTCTGTGGCATAGCTCACGTTTTAGAATGTTTTATAGATACTCTGGTGGAGCGTTAGTCACCCTCTTGGTGTTGGGTTGGATGGTGGTTAAGTTGTGTTATGGGAGAACCAGTGTTTTTTTGGCACATTTTGGTGGTCTCTCTTGTTCTAAATAAAGTATAGGTAGGATAAATAATATTCTGTGTAGTAGCTCACATTATATAATGTTTTATAGATACTCTATTATATAGTTTCGGGTGAAGTAATATAATTAGAAGAAGCTTCTCAAAGTTTTTTGGCTTGCATTTCATCCATTTTTCCCATGTGTCCAATATAGACCTCTACCTTGCCTGCGTACAGCTGTAAAAAAAATCATATTGTGATAATGATAAAATATGATTAATCATGCAGCTATCATGTGTGCAGATATCTACCATTTTGACTAGTTTTAACTAGTAATAACAATATTTCTGATATCTAAAGTAGAGTTGTTACTAGTCAGATACAGTGAAGGAAATTTCATAGAATTATCTAGTTATTTTTGTACTAGTTATCAAGTAGTGTGACTGGCAACAGGATGGAGGATTGCGTTTATGATTATCTAGCTAGGTAGGTAACATTACATGTTGAGGCATGGGCTTGAATTGCTGGATTTTGCCATCTTCATCCGTCAATTCAGGCTGTGATTGTTACGTATATTGCTTAAGAAAGAAATAGCTCATTTTACACCTACAGCTTTATAGCTTGAAAAACAACACTGGACTAGGTTTTGTTGTTGCCTTACTGACAGGTAGTTTCAGTAATTACACACATGCAGGACAGCAGGGCAAGGTCATGGACTCTTGACCTGTTTATTAATCGGTTAACTGAAGGAGAGAAGCAGGCCTCACACCTGTCCCTAGTTTTATGAATCCTCTGTGGTAAATTATAATGCTAGCTTAGTGCAGATGTAAGTTGGTCAGTGTTTTGTATGGACTAGGCTGATGCCAGTGGTCACTTTCAGAACACCATATGTAACAATGTGTAATTACATTAGTGTAAAAGTTAGCTAGATATTGTGAATCATACCAAAACCCTGTATTTTCTTTTTTTTGCTGTTTGTCATTTGTCATCTCAGAAGTTTTAGACATGCCATTTTAGAGATTCAAAATATCTACCTATGTAATCTTAATAATATCTACTACTTTGTACATTTGTTTATTGTACCCTTAAAAACATTATACTGTATGTGTATTTATTTCACTCCACCCCATCCAGGAGAACCAAACACAGAGACAACTGGGCAAAGTGACAGTCATTCACTCAAATGCTTATTAATTAATCGTTATGGGGTAAAATTGTCATTTAATCATGATATTGATTTAAATTAGTACTGCTCAGCAGCTATGTGAATGATACAAAACAGGATGCATTAGGGGCCATCATAGGACACAGCATGTTTTTGAGTAATACTAATTATATTGCACATACACTGATGATTTTATCAGTTTACTGAAGAACATTTTAGTGAAAGGGACAAAAAAATGGATGCCCTACAAAAAGCATTTAGAATCATGGATTGCATGGATGGTATTTTAGGTGGCAGTAGTCCCATATGTACCATACGTAAGAACTGTAGTTTCAGCTTGCTCCATACTCCTCTAATGAGAAGTCATAAGCTTCTTCACTATATATCCTCATGAGAGATTATATTCTCTAATACCTGCTTCAGGCAGTAGGACTAACACGTTTGCTCTCGGAAGCACCAAGAAACCCGTTATGCATATTTTTCCCCCAGTGCATATCGGTGGAATGAATCATGGAGATGTTTTTTTTGGAAAGACTTTCCTTGTTAGGCAGATGTCCCTCAGCTGTCACCCGAAAGGCTTAGGCAGGCGAGTGGAAGTCTGTGGCAGGAGCGTAGCAAAGATGGGTGGCATTGTGAACCTCTTTGGCATTGTGTGGTACAGGAGGTGCAGGAGGATGCGAGGCTCAACATTGGACAAGGAGCATTGCTTTGAAATTCCTTCAGCTTTTTAACTTGTTCCCCCATAATGCAGTCTCCTCTACAGGCACATCTGGGCTTCATTTTACACATCCTCCGAGGCCCCAGGCATCTGGTGCTCCAATACACAGTCAGGCAGCAGCGTTAACCCTTTCCTCCCTGTGTTTTTTCGCAGTTCTCGAGCGCGAGGCACGATGACTGTGTACCACCTGTTTCATAAAACTCACACCTACGCACGGGATGTCTGGAGAAATCAGAATGACCCTTTTATTTTCCTCTTTATGACTGGAATAAGGAGAGAAGGTGGCAATTACTGCGTGTCTGGCAGTGTCGGCTTTGTTGATGTGCCCTTACCACTGAAGAGTTTTTGTCTTTGTCTCAGAGCAAAAGCAACAGCTGGCTGTGCACTTGTCATACTGTATGCCCAACACACCACCATGTTTACAGAATTTCCCCATGTAAGAGCCTTTCGGTTTAACCCAGTATTTGCTACCAATTAAGATGATATTTTTAGATGCCCTTCAAGCTTCATTAGGTTTAATCAGCTCTTATAGTGTTTGCGTGCGTCACCATTCACACTTCACACTTAGGAAAAGGGTACTTTCCTCTATTCTATCTTACCAGTGCAATTCCAGAGAATCCATTCCTGGACTGAATGTGAAAAGGAGATGCATATTTGTAATTCTTATGCATATTTTACATTTCAGTACCCATTAATTATGCGCTCTGGTAGACCATGTGATTTGTCCAGACAGTCCAGAAGACATCTATGATTGGTCAGAGAACTCCTCTCACATCCAGCAGAAATGTCTCTGTTAATATACCCTTTGCCTTGTTACAAACCCTTTCCTTGCTTTAAACCTCACATGCTACTATGACCTTTCTACACATTATAGATCCAGTAGTCTATAGTTGTAGAATTGCAGACTGTATCCAATGGCTAAATGAATTAAAAATGAATGAATTTCTGAACTTTTAATCAAATTAATCATTCTTATATCAATGTTAATACTTTGCCTACTAAAGTTGAGGCTGCAGCCTAGCTCGGCTACACATCAGAACATACTGCCAACATTCTGAGTGATCTGAAGATTGCAACTGATGTATTCTCTGCTGCCCTCATTCACCCACAATTCCATGTGCATGCTTATCATGAAGGGAAAAAAGAAGATAAATCAAAGACTCGTACTTAAATCTACTGAGAAGAACCCTTCATGTAAGAGTCCTACTGAGGACCTGTTTTACCTGGTCTGTAGCTTACACATACTACCTCATTAGTAGCATGACTCCGTCCCATTCAATATATGATATGGAATCAACAAGCAATTTAAACATCAAGCTAATGGAGCAACTCAAGCATCTTGTTCCAAAGAAAAAAAATGTTGTTGTAGAGGTAAAATGTTTCCTTGCACATAGTGTTGCACAATATATATAATATATCAGCATATTCAGTCCCATTGCCACATGTCTATTGTAATCAAGCACCTAAAGATGCAGTCTGTCATTACATTACTGAAAGAATGGGAAGTTCTAGAGAGCTCATTGAACTCCAGTGTGGTACTGTAATACAATGGCACCACTGCAACAAGTCAGCTAATGAAATTTCTTCCCTTCTAGTATTATTGCATGTAACCACTGCTCTGCTTACTTTTCACCATTCTTATCCCGCTGTTAGAGCTGTAAAGAGGGGACCAACTCCAATTCATGCCTATAGATTTTGTATGGGATATCAGAAAAGTTGCTTTAGGTGTAAAGTGTCCCAATACTTTTATCCACATAGAGTATCTACCAGAGGCAGATTATATCTGCTGAATATCATTTATTTCTTTTTTTCCAGTCTTGGACACAGCACGTGATTTATTATCTTTATGACATTTTGGCTGGAAACACAACATCTGGTGGAAATTCCTGTAGGTTTTAATATAGCATTATACAGTATGTTGCAGAAAAAAATATTGCAATGCTATTTTTTCCAATATTGTGCAGCCCTACTTGCACTATTTTTCAGCCACTCATTCATTGCTGGTCAGTGGACCATAAGACCAGAGTTGGTCAGATATTATTAGGGTATTATTCTGAGCACAGCAGTGACAGTGACACGCTACTGGTATTGGCGTATCAGGCACAGCGGTGGCGCTGGGTTTTTTATACACGTGTCAGCGCCACTTCTATGTTGAGAGTAGTCTGCCAGTCAAGGGTGACTGTAGTCAGAGACTGACCGCTGGTGGTGAAGGGCTTGTGAATGGCTAGTGTTAGTTGTGCATCGATAGATGACATACAGTATCTAGCTGTACATGAGCAAGGTAAGTAGGCGTTTATAATAAAGCAGATCAGTGAGCTCATTAGATAACCATGTCCCAGGTGCAGCTTTTTGTTTTTATTGTAAATGCTTTTATAATATAGTGCTTTTGTGCAGTTATATTGCCATAACCACTCTGGAAGTGTTTCTTTTAAAATGAAAAAGTGCATCATAATGCTGTGTTCAAATAAGGGACATTTATTTTAAGGCATTTAAGATCTGCAGTGTGGGCATGCTTTTCAGCCCATATCATGGAAAATGAAAATATAAATAAAAGATTGTCATGTATGTAAACATGGTTGAATTGTCTTTAAAGTACACCATATTTTCACACTATAAGGCACACTTAAGATCCTTTAATTTTCCCAATCCAGTGAACCTTATGTATGAATTTTACCAGTTGTGTGGTAAGGAGCAGTAAAGCCAATCCGCTGAAGTACAGCATTGTACAGCAGTTTCAGTTTAGTTCTCCAGCACCAGGACTGGAGCAGTATTAGCATTAGCTGCTAACTGCTCTAAGCACTAGCTCTTTTGCCATTCAGAGGCAAGTATAATGGACTGTAGCCTGGGTTAAAACAAGCTGTGTGGGGCGAACCGCTACCTAATAGTGCCCTGGCTTACTGGAACACTCAGGGTTCCTCAGTGTAGTGGCTAGCGGCTAATGTTAATGCTCCAGCCTTAATGCTGGAGAAATCTGGAAATGTAAGCTTGCTGTAAATAAATGAAAGCACTTTACTTGGGAGAGAAACCTGTGTAGATTAATATCCAGCACTCATTTGACTTTGAAAGAAAGTGTTTTTTAAGAATTACAGTTTTGTTTACTTATCTTAGCTTTACTTAACTTAACAAGCGAATCACATGGAAGAAATCACACGCACATTCAATGCAGGAGGCCCCTCATGCATATCCCACAGAACAATGCAGTGTTATTTTGCCTACATGGGAGATGTGGCAAAAGTCATGGAACACAATACTTGTTTCTGTGTGAAATGAAATATATTTCATTTATATTTCAGAATAATCAGACATCCTTTACATAAATCAGTATTAAAGTTACAGTAGCTATAGCAGCCTGTTCAATTCTAACTGAAAAAGAGTGATTCAAGAAAGTATAAAAATGAATTACATGCCTGTTGGTACACAGCTGTCGCAAGTGGACCTCAGGGCAGAATATAAATGTAAAGAAAATGATAGGATATGGTACAAATGCAGGATACAATGACCTTGGTATGAATTCAGTGCACTGCTGTGAATTGGTGGGATTTATTTTAGATTGACGCATTGAGTCGGCCCACTGAGGATATGAGCACTCCCACCTCTTTCTCCTGGAACGGATGCGACAGCTCAAGGTCCCTTTGAGTGACTCCTGTTTTATTGATGTGTGCACAGATGAGTCCTTCGATCAGAGGGCTGTAGAGGGACGCCTCATAATAGTTAATAACTCAGATCACCATTGATCTACTACTTAAAATACATGGTGTCACTCTAAATGTAAACTGCTACTGATATTAGATGCTGTCCAACAAGGATTGTTTACATAGCCTTCTGTACGACTGACGAGACGTGTACAAGTCCTTGTACACTTGGTTAGCTGGGCCCCATGACCTGAAGTTTACCCATAATGCACAAAAAAAATGAAAATTGTTCATTTTGAGAAACAAGTTGATATTTTTCTACCTTCCTGTTTAGTTGATGACCTACTTTCGTATGTAGTAGCCGTTTTTCATCATTTGTATTGAAGATACATCACTGGTCTCTTGTGAATTTTTGTTTTTTCTGTCTTATGGTGTGAATGTGGCTGTATTTATTACTAAGACAAGCTTGAGAAACTATCATCAGATGGCAACAAACTGTTTTTTGATGGTCTGTGTCCATCTTCTTAAGCCTAGAATGAATGATATATCCTCAAACATCATATTAAATGTCAGAAATAAAGTCTCTTTCTAGGGATAATGATTACAGTAGTGCTGGTGTATACGTAAAATGCTTTCCTCATGGGACTAGAAGAAAGAATCCTTTTGACCTACATTGGCTAGAGTCACAGTCCTCCTTTGGGACTTAACACTGCATGGGAAGGAATAATGGTATTGAAAGGAGTAGTGATACTGTGGTGTTATGCATTCGACAGAGAAGTAGCAGATGTAAGCTTTCTTTTTCTTTCTCAGAATTCTGTATTTTTTGCAAAGAGAGACTTAAGGCAGGGATTGACCTCATAAAGCATTCGTTGACATCATCATGTCATTTAGTATGGGATGGTTGCTTTCAGTAAGGTCTGGAACTGTGTATTGGCAAGAACCAGGTGATGCTTTATGTACTATATAGATTACAGTACAATATATTGTGATTAACTGTGATACTGTAAGCTAGGTGATTTGAACTAGAGGTCTGCACTCCCGCGGGAGTCCCGCGGGACCCGCGGGACCCGTCAGAATATGTTGCGGCGCGGGACAAAACTGAATTGTTATTGGCGGGAGCGGTAATTTAATCAATACAGGCCATGCGGGAGCGGGACCACATTAACATGTGGTCCCGCTCCCGCAAATTGATAAATAGTTAAGAAAATTATAATAATCACGCTATGATTCCCATGCAAGCAACAAAAAAACACAAGAAAAATCTCTCGGAGGATGGACACACACACACACATTTTCAGCATCTCCAGCAGGCGTGTGCAGAGGAGGGGGGGGGGGGGGGGGAGGGGGGTGTGTAATTTAAAGGACGACATTTACTATACTGGTGCAAAATAATAATAATAATAATAATAATAATAATAACAATAATAACAATAATAACAATAATAATAATAACAATAACATTGTTATTGTTATTATTATTATTGTTATTATTGTTATTATTATTATTAATAATAATAATACAAATATTAATTAAACTAATTGAATTTAATTTTATATATTTTTACATTTATTATTTTATATAATATAGATCCACTTCTAATCCACTTCTAGGATTCTTGATGCACCTGATGGCATGTGTTTGGACTGCGAACTGAATTGCTGTTTTAATAAATACATATGTAAATTTGAAGCACTAAATGTAATTAATTCAATTCATATTAGGACTGCGGGACGGGAGCGGCGGGAATGTGTATGTGGCGGGCGGGAGCGGGATTAAAAGAAGTGATTTTTTTGCGGGAGCGGGCGGGAGCGGGACAAAAAGACGCGGGAGCGGGCGGGAGCGGGTTTAAAAAAACAGTCCCGCGCAGACCTCTAATTTGAACTCTCAAAGAAAGCAAAAAGACAAAAACAGCAACAATAGATGTACAAAATTGAGAATATTAATAGTATTATATGGTTTCAGATTTTTTACTCAGAAATGAAAACTCTCAAAGAGAGCAGTTCTGTAGCCCTGATTGATTCCTTGCTTCATCTGTTGCTTCAAAATGACAGAAACAGCAACACTAGACATACAAAATTGAGAATATTATTAGTAATAGATGATATCAAGACTTTTATTCTAAAATTTGAACTCTCAAAGAGAGCAGAGCAGCCTCTCCAGTTCTGTAGTGCTGATCAGTTTTCGCAATCGTTAATATTGCGATACTCCAGTGTGTCACTCTTTTCTTACACCTCTATTCCAGTATGTTTTTCTACTGCGAAGCTGTTTAAAAGCTGGGGTGGTTAAAATCATAAAAGCACATTTGTTTGAAGCTGTGCTTGTTTGTGTGGCCTTTCAGAATCCTTCTGTAGTAAACAGTTCTTATTTCAACAAAGAAGGTCCGTTACAGTTGTCCTATTGTGTGAGGCAAAAACACACCTCAGCTTGAAGTTTCTGTCTGTTTTTTCCTCTCAGACTCTAAGCAAGTTTCCTAATCTTGCTGTAGGTGTTGCTTGGGGTGTTAGCTGTTGTTTGGTGCTGACTGAGGAGTATGTTGTATAGGTGTGCTGCGAGTGCTGATAGGAGCTGACAGCAAGCTGCCAGTGGGGTCGAGGGGAGGCTTCCCATGGCGAATGCTGGTGCTTGGGTTGTGTCACTAACACTCACCTCCGTGTGGCCGTGGGGGCGGGATCATGTCATTTGCTAAATGCCAGGAATAAATTGGAACTCTGGTCAGACGTGCAGAGCATCATGGTTTGTGTTTCAACATTCGTAGCTCACAAAAACAGCCAGTAATTTATGACCTAGACATATAGTATTTATTACAGTAGGGTATTAATTC
Organism: Astyanax mexicanus; assembly: GCF_023375975.1. Lineage (NCBI taxonomy): Eukaryota > Metazoa > Chordata > Actinopteri > Characiformes > Acestrorhamphidae > Astyanax > Astyanax mexicanus. The sequence goes on from NC_064408.1 coordinate 101,585,107, forward strand.
ACCATTGCATCATGCTGTATTGATTTGATGGCGGTTAAGTGGAGTCAAATCAATAAGAATTATATTATATAATAATACTGTATTAAGCATGTGCTCATATTTTGGAATAAATAAAAATCAAGTTGTTCAAATATAAATACAAAAACAACATCACTAGTTCTTAAAGTTACTAGTGCCTAAAGTTGCACTATTGCATATATATTTTTTTATTCTGTATATTAGTGCATCTCCAAAAATTAGAATATCATTGAAAAGTTACTTTATTTCAGTAATTCAGTTCAAAATGTAAAACGCATATATTGTATAGATGTATTACACACAGAATGATCTATTTTAAGTGTTTATTTATTTTATTGTTGATGATTATGGCTTATGGCCAATGAAAACCCAAAAATCAATGTCTCAGAAAATTTAAATATTGTATAAGACCAATTGGTACTTTTGGCAGTTTGGGCAGTGTGCCAAGTCCTGCTGGAAAATGAAATCCGCATCTCCATGAAAGTTGTCAGCAGAGCGAAGCATGAAGTGCTGTAATATTCTATTTTTTTTAGATGCACTAGTATATGCTTTATCTGATTCACAAAAGCCTTGGAACCCTTATTATTACACAGTGTACATTATCAGCCACCTGTCAGCTAACTCAGATATCAAAGTAACTGCCTAGTAACCAATTAGCAACCAATAGATAACAAAGCAATTGCCTAAACACATGGTAGCACCCATCTATGCATTTTTGTAGTTCAGATCATGAATCATAAAAAATACATCATTGTAATTGTGTGACAATGACTCCTTATAAACCTGTATAATAATGAAGCTGATACTGTGTGATATAAACTCTTATTAATCCTTCAATGATTAGATAATAGTGAGATGTAAATAGACTCGTGTCTTCAAACTTTGCAGAGTGTAGCTGCGAGCAAAGGGAGCAGATGTTGTAGCACCTGCTTAGCCCTAATTTCCTCTCTCTCTCAATCCCTTCAGCCTGTGCCATTCATGAGCGCATGCCATCAGAGAGCCTGTTCCATTCTGCGTCTCCACCACCTAGACTGCTGAGGACGCATATTACCAACCTGCCTCCTTCAGAACGCTGCTAGACTCAAAAAGAGCTATAATTTACAGTGACCTTTCTCTCTCTCTTGTTCTCTACCGGATTCTTTATTTTTTTTCTCTTTCTTTAAGCTTCTTCCATCTTCTCTGTTAAAATAAAGCACCGCTCAGATGGCCCTTTTTCAGGTGGGTGGTGGTGGTGAGTGCATTGGGTTTATTCAGCCTCTCTGAGCTGCAGTATGATGCAGCCAGCTACTGTCTTTGTGTGACTCTCTGTGGCGGCCCATCTGTTACCACAGAGCTCCTTCAACTGTTGACTGCCACGCAGGATTATGTCATCCCATTGACCTTCAAATTGCTTATCCTCGCTTCTAATCCAATCGCTGTTGCACGCTGACCCTCTGACCTCTCAGGAGGAAGAGGGTTAAGAGGCCTTTTTTTTATTAATTGTGCTTTTATTAAGCATGGATGTCAGCATGGGTTTCACGGTGGCTCTGAAGAAGCAAAGGAAACAGGACTAGATTCTTCAGAAGAGCTTCTCTGTTTGTTCTCGGCCGTTTGGAAATGCAGCACAGCGGTGTGCTGATGGAGTACGTAGGAGCCTGCAGATATCAGGTTTCCGCTCCTCATTCCAGGCTTGGGTCGTCTCCAGAGGCCGAGGTTTCTTTGTTGTGACTATATGAGGGGTACCATGGGATACCAAGAGGTTTGATAACATCAGAACTTCAGTGGACCGTCCCATAACAACACGTGAAGTAGATTCTTTGTGTATCTCTTGCTGTCATTTTTTTTCAGCCAACATAAAGAATCTGAGGGAGTGTAGTGAGTGAAATAGTAAGTAAAATTGTCCCTCAGATGATACCGTTTCTGTGTATCCAATACAAACCAGAGCCGCTGCTTATACGTATTATTGTCATTGGTTATTAAAAGTAGCCAGTGCCCTTGGGAAAGGCGGCAAACAATTTCACACCTCGCTGACTTTGCCTTACTGAAGCTTTATTGTGGAGGCAGTGCTCTGTCCTCTAGATTTAGAGAACGATTCTCGCACAGGGAGCCCAGCAGACTGCATATTTTTGCTGCGTGACTGTGTTATTAGACTGTAACTCAATGCTAGGTCTGTAACCATACTTTTCACCAGAGGACACAGCTGCTGGAGAGCAGCCCTGACTGACTCAGGCTGCCTAGACACTTGGCTAGGCCTGGATGACATGTCCAGAAATAATTAGTTCCATTTGGGATGCTTACTGTATACAGTATTTTCAATACACTGTATGTCTTTGTTTCAAGTTCTGCCTGTTGGTGCGCAATCCAATATTTTTGGGATTAGTTGACCCTATCATGTTTTTATCAATCAGATTCTTACAGCTAGCCGAAAGTCTTTTCTGGACAGTAGAGGTCGTAAATTCTATAAAAGCAAAAGGAGAAACTCTTTTTAAAACCTTTAATTTAAGAAGAAACAGAGGTTAAGCAGGCGTCCCAGTACTTTTATATTGTATATTGTAGCACTGGATAAAACTCTTTTGAATTTTGGGTAAGAACACATAGCTGGAGCTGTGGACCAATTAGACAGTCCAGGGGATCAAACCAGCAGATTTCTGGTCTTTAGCATATAGCTACAGACTCACAACATATTGCATTGTATTGTATGAATGTTTTGTGATTAGCATGTTCATTTTGGCATGTTTGTTATCTTGCGGCTTATATGTTAGCTTGTGGCTTTATTATATTATATAGAGACGCTCTAAAGCATTTTTAGTATTTATGATATAAAGCATATTTAAAAAAAATATTTGTTTTTACATCTTAAAAAAAAGGTGAGAAATATATGGCCCTAAAATATATCTGCCGTATATCATTATTATAGGATAAGTACTGTTCTCACTATATGTATTTTTCTATTATATCAAACATTGTAATGGTATTATTATGTGCCAATCAATGTGGTGTACCCAAAATAAAAAAAAATAATTCAAGATGAGTTTTTAAATTGCTACACCTTTATGCAGTTTGGATGGAACATTATCTACGTCATAATGTGTTTCTATTAACCTTGCAATAACATTATTAATAATAAAAACAAAACGATCCAAACTGTTTTTGAATAGTCAATCACAAATTCATTGTTTTGCCCAGGCCTAAGCTCAGCTATGCCTAGCCCAAGCCTCTACATCCTGTAAACGGTAACCTTTGACTCTGCTGTTCAGTAAGCAGCATTAGCTCTTTCCCCTGTCCCCCACGGTCAGAGCAGTCTGTCTCTCTGTCCGTCTGTCCGCCAGCCCAGAGAACTCCATGCTAAAGTAAATAGGAAAGGGAGACACCTGGCATCCTGCATGACATCATACTGCCTAGGCCACAGCTAGGAGGCCACAACACGCGCTGAAGAATGCGACACAGGAATAGCCCCGTTTGCACTTACATGTGTTACAACAGCTGCGGATCTCTCTCTCTGTCTCTGCTGTGTGTACATGTGTTAGATTTAGGACAGCGGGAGAGATTTCCTTGTTCCATTGCTTTTGCTGGTTGATTATTTGTTTGACAGAGTGTGTCCGTAAAACTAACAGTGCAGACAAACCAAGGCCGAAGCCTTTTCATGCTCACCTTCAGATCTCGTACGAAAAAACAAATCAATGCGGTGTGACACATAGCCTAGCTTGTATTTAGTCTGTGCTAAAAGCATGTAATGAAACTGTGGTCTAGCCTCTTTTATTCTGAGGACACTGACCTTGCATAATGGTTGCAATGGTAACTGGATTGTATATACTATATATACCATAGTATGAAAATGCATGGTTATCATACAGTGAATGCTAAAACTATCAGCTCAGGCAGTTAGCATTGTGGCTAACTTTTTCTAAGCCTGCTAAAGCCAGCTGTTAGCATTGCAGCTAAACCAATCCCAACATGAGCAACGCCTGCTGCTGTGTTTGTTAGCATTATGGCCTATGTGCTGCTTTCCATTTGAGCTTGGATGTCGGAACTTCCTTATTCCAAGTAGTGGTAACCAGATTCATAATATATATCATAGTATTACAATGCATGGTTATCATACAGTGAATAATAAACTGCTCAGGCAGTTAGCATTGTGGCTAACTTTCTCTAAGCCTGCTAAAGCCCGCTGTTAGCATTGCAGCTAAACCAATCCCAACACAGGCAAGGCCCGCTGCTGTATTTGTTAGCATTATGGTCTATGTACTGCTTTCCATTTAAGCTTGGATGTTGAAATTTCAAGTAGGAAATTTTAACTGTAACGTTCCTTCAGGTTAGAGTTCCTACTTGGAAAGTGGTGGGAGCCTCACCAACACTCCCAAGATCCAAGATGGCTGTACTGCACATTAACACTAGTAAAAGCAGTAGTTTTATACCGTTTACTATTACTTCTCTCTATTTGTGTGTCATTAAAGCAGCCATAGCCATAGAACTGTACAGTTAACTCGGGTTCCACATCATGGAACACAGTGTTAACCTGGCTGAGCCTAGCTGTTTGCATCATGGCTAACCAGCTATTGTATGCTTTATAATGCAGGTTCAGAAAAAAACTTATGGACGTGATATATGCATCTTAGAATACTTCTCTATACTTACTCTATATAATCAGCTCTCAGCCTGTCAACAATTATTAGTAAGTAATCCAGCTCAGAAAAAAACTGTTTATTATTATTGTGTTAATGAATTAGTGTGAAATTTTGTGATATTTCCTGAGATGGTTACCATACAGTAAAAATCTTATACCTTTGCAACCCTGCCCTGTATACTGCGGAAATCTGAGTAAGGCATATACTGTATGTTCTTTAGTTTTTTTCCATTATTCCAGTTCACAACTCAGGTAACATAGCCTAAGTGTATAGTAGTATAGCTCTAACCCAGGCAGATTGTTCCCTGGTTGTTTCTCACTCGTTTTTTTCGAATGTCGCTCTGTTTCCACCCACATTCTCTTTGACTGTGGATGATTTCACTACATACTTCAAGCTGAAGGTCACCGACATCCAAAGTTCCTTCACTCGTCAGCCTGTCACAATAAACAGTCCCCACGCATATGACATAACCAGTCCTCCAGTCATCCAAGGCACTCAAGCTGAAGTCCTCAGACGTCTAACTATGGACTACCCACTTGACGCTAGCACTTGTTCAGTGTAAGCTAAACACAACCCCCTCTAGATCTTCAGTGCAATCTCTGTTCACTGCATCTCTATGACCACAATGTTGGAGGCTCTTCCAAGATATGACCCAGTTATTAAGGCACTAAACACAGTCATCATGGCTGTGGCTATGGCAAGTGCACTGAAGAAAATGATGAGTAAAATTTACTTTAAAAAAAACTTTCTGCATTTGCTTTTTTAAGTAAATTTAGTTTCAGATAAATTTAAGTAACTTCAACTCAACTTCAAGACTTAAATGTTACATATAGTAAAATAAGTGAACTGAACTTCAGTCAATCCTTTCTTTTAGTACACTTTATTTAATTTATTTTTGCTGAATCAATCCTTTCTTAAAGTAACCTTTACTTAATTTCTGAATACAATATTACCTAATTACAATTACTTAATTTATACAATATTATTCAAATTATTATGATACATAATATATTATAATTCCTGAAATTTAAATATTTACACATGGATGGCATGCAATACGTTCTTTTTAGTGTACTAAAGTGAACTAACTGTGTCTGTTTACAAAATAAATCTTTGAGATTATGTAAATATTTGAATGTTTGTTTTAACTAAAATATTTAAATTATAATATGTTATGTATCATACATTATTTGAGTAAAATTGTATAAATTAGGTAATCATAATTAAGTAATATTGTATGCAGAGATTAAATGAAGGTTACTAAAAGAAAGGATTGAAGTTACTTAAATTTAGCTGAAATTAAATTTACTTAAAAAAAAGCAAATGCAGAAAGTTGCAAAACTTTTTAAAGTAAATTTCATAATTTTGTTCAGTGTGTATTGTGGGCCAAATCACGTTCAGTTGTGATAATCTGAGCCACATTATGATCCTGATCCAGATAAGGCCAAACCACATATAGTGCAAGTGTAAACACACCCAATGCAAAATTTATAACAGATACAAATCTAATCACACAATCCTTTTCCAGAGGTGATCTGAGACAGATCTGAGTCACATGTTATAACATCTAAACATATCCCTCTCTCCAAAACACATTTAACAATAAAAACTGTAGATGTATTTGAATACTGTGAATGCATGTGTTAGGAATCCTATCACTTTACAATCCAGATACTGGTCACATGAAGTGATCAGGTGTTAACAAGGTCTTAAAGTTCACCCTGGCTTTTGGGCTTTGGCCCACATTCACCCTGCTAACATTACACTTGGCCCAAATGCAGCTAGTTGTGGCACTCGGATTTGGACAGAGTGATTGCTGTCATCTGACTGTGGAAGGTGGACTAGGTGATGGTACTGATGAAATGTGGGCCAGAAGTGGATGGTGACCTGTGTGCTTTCTAGGCACAAAGCGTCCCCTTTTACATCATTAAATAATAATAAAACTTAAACCTAAAATGACTGTTTTGGACCACACTTGTATTGGAGACTATGGTCTACACAGACAAACAGACACTGTATTGATCTCGAAGGAAATGTAGCAACTGTGCAGCTCTGGAAAAAAATAGGAGACCACTTCAGTTTCTGAATCAGTTTCTCTGATTTTGCTATTTATAGGTATATGTTTGAGTAAAATCAACATTGTTGTTTTATTCTATAAACTTTGGACAACGTTTCTCCCAAATTACAAATAAAACTATTGTCATTTAGAGCATTTATTTGCAGACAGTGAGAAATAACTGAAATTACAAAAAGATGCAGAGCTTTAGGACCACAAAATAATTCATAATAATATGAACACAAGTTCATATTCATAACATATTAAGAGTCAGAAATCAGTATCTGGTAACCCTGGCTTTTAATCACAATTTTCATGCATCTTCATGCATGTTTTCCTCCAACAGTCATACACACTGCTTTTGGATAACTTTATGCCACTCCTGGTGCAAAAATCAAGCAGTTCAGCTTGATTTGAGGGTTTGTGATCCTCCATCTTCCTCTTGATTATATTCCAGAGGTTTTTAATTTGGTAAAATCAAAGAAAGTCGTCATTTTTAAGTGGTCTTTCATTTTTTCCAGAGCTGTATATCTTGCTTCTTTGGTTTACATGTGTATATAGCACACGGCCTTAGCACCATTTCTTTTCACTGTTAAGGTCGTTTGTGTAGTGTTGTGGGTAACAACCCTACCTTCTCTGTGATAGACTAGAGTTTAAAAATCATTTACTGGTGTTTTATGGCAAATCCATGGCCAACCCAGTCAAAAATATGTCCCAGTTTTTTTTTTTTTTTTGGAGATTCCAGTTGATAAAATTGTATTATACATTAATTTGCCAATCCAAACATCACTTAAACATGTTCACAGATAGCATAGTAGTATATATAGTAAAATATTACTGATTTTGCTACTGTTAATGTGCAGTGCAGCCATCTTAGATGCTAAACTTGGGTTTTGTAAGGTTCTCTCAACTTTCCAAGTTAAGTTCAAATGATATACAGCATTTTTGAGCACTACATTCACTCTTCAGTGTAACCTGATTCCAGTGTAAGCTGCTCTGTATAGGAGTGTCAGCTAAATGCCATAAATGTGAATGTGGTCACCTTATGTTCCATGACTCTTCTCAATTAACTACAATGAATGGAGTTAATCAAGATAAGAGCGGTGGCTGGGTGAATAAATGGAAATGTCATTCAAATGCCTCTCTCTCTCTCACATGACACTGCAAATATAGACGGCCCAAGGCCAAAACAGAAAGCTCTTTCTAAAGCTTGCTTTATCATTAGTATAGATGGCAATTAAACTTATCTTATTGAAAAGCACTCAGAGACTCAGAGATCCGTTTTACAGCTGCTTCCGTCATGTGACTAGTATCTGGATTGTGTTACAAGGGAGTCGGAGGGGTGTGAAGGAGGAGGAGGGATGGACGTAAGTGCAAAGATATTTATTATAATTAAACAGACAAGATAAATCAAAATAAACAAAACGCGGGTAACGCAAAAACAAGGCTTGGATGATATAAATAAGAAACACAGACTAAGAAACTAAGACAAGGAAACATACGGGTAGCAAGGATACATACTGGATACTGGATACAAAGGATACTGGATACAAGATACAAAAGACAAAATACAAAAGACTCGACACTGAACATTCTAACAGAGGGGCTTAAATACAAGAGGAGAGTGAGAAACACCTGGGCTAGGAAGACGAGGGGGCGGGGTTACAAACAGGACACAGGTGAGAACACTGATGCTACAGGGCAGGGCTGGGGCGGAGCTAGGGCGGAGACAAATACTAACAACAACAATAGCACATGGCTGTGAACACTGACAGGAAAACAGAGGGGCAGGAGCACAAGAGACCAAACGAGGGAGAAACAGAAGACAGACAAAGGCTAAACTGTGACATTACCCCCCCTCAACGGCGCCACTACCAGAGGCGCCGAGAGAGAGGGAACAGGGACTGGACAGGGGACACGAACGGAGACTGGACAGAGGACTGGACATTAGACTGGGACAGAGACTGGACTGTGGAGGAGAACATAGACTGGGCTAGGGGCTTAGACTGGACAGAGGGTAGGGACTGGACTGTGGACGGAAACAGAGACTGGACAGGGGACCGAACAGGAGACGGAGACTGGACAGGGAACGGAGACTGAGACTGGACAGGGGACAGGACACAGGGCTGGACAGGAGGCTGGACACGGGGCTGAGACTGGACAGGGGGCTGGACAAAACTGGACCGGGGAACTGGAACAAATACCTGGACAGGGACGGACACAAACACAGTGACAGGGACGGGAACAGGAAAACCACCGGGGACAGGAATGGGAACAAACACAGACACCGGGACCAGGACAGGGAGAGACACGGGAACAAACATTGGTGGGTGCCCAGGACTGGCGAAAGTCTGTACGGAAGTCCAAGGAGCCAGCCTGGGCACAGTTCTGGGGGCAAAGACAGGGGGCCTTGGGGCAGGCCTGGGGGTATACAAAGTTCTGGGAGTGGGCACAGGGTCAGAGGCGGCCGGAGCCGCGGGCACAGGGTCAGAGGCGGCCGGAGCCGCGGGCACAGGGTCAGAGGCGGCCGGAGCCGCGGGCACAGGGTCAGAGGCGGCCGGAGCCGCGGGCACAGGGTCAGAGGCGGCCGGAGCCGCGGGCACAGGGTCAGAGGCGGCCGGAGCCGCGGGCACAGGGTCAGAGGCGGCCGGAGCCGCGGGCACAGGGTCAGAGGCGGCCGGAGCCGCGGGCACAGGGTCAGAGGCGGCCGGAGCCGCGGGCACAGGGTCAGAGGCGGCCGGAGCCGCGGGCACAGGGTCAGAGGCGGCCGGAGCCGCGGGCACAGGGTCAGAGGCGGCCGGAGCCGCGGGCACAGGGTCTGGAGCAGTGGGTACCACGTGGGCGGCAGGCACTGCTGGTGCTGGAGCTGAGGCTGGAGCAGCGGGAGCTGCAGGAGCTGAGGCTGAGGCCGGAGGTGCTGGAGCTGGAGCTGTGGCAGCAGGTGCTGGAGCTGGAGCTGTGGCAGCAGGTGCTGGAGCTGGAGCTGTGGCAGCAGGTGCTGGAGCTGGAGCTGTGGCAGCAGGTGCTGGAGCTGGAGCTGTGGCAGCAGGTGCTGGAGCTGGAGCTGTGGCAGCAGGTGCTGGAGCTGGAGCTGTGGCAGCAGGTGCTGGAGCTGGAGCTGTGGCAGCAGGTGCTGGAGCTGGAGCTGAGGCTGGAGCGGCGGGTGCTGCTGGTGCTTGGGCTGGAGCGGCGGGTGCTGCTGGTGCTTGAGCAGGCGCGGCGGGTGCAGCTTGAGCAGGCGCGGCGGGTGCAGCTTGAGCAGGCGCGGCGGGTGCAGCTTGAGCAGGCGCGGCGGGTGCAGCTTGAGCAGGCGCGGCGGGTGCAGCTTGAGCAGGCGCGGCGGGTGCAGCTTGAGCAGGCGCGGCGGGTGCAGCTTGAGCAGGCGCGGCGGGTGCAGCTTGAGCAGGCGCGGCGGGTGCAGCTTGAGCAGGCGCGGCGGGTGCAGCTTGAGCAGGCGCGGCGGGTGCAGCTTGAGCAGGCGCGGCGGGTGCAGCTTGAGCAGGCGCGGCGGGTCTAGGAGCTCGTGACCTGGGAGTAGGCACAGGAGCAGAGGCTGGACCCCTAGGCACAAGAACTGGGGTAACAGCAGGCACAGAGTCAGAGGCGGCCGGGGCCGCGGGAACTGGGTCAGAGGCGGCCGGGGCCGCGGGAACTGGGTCAGAGGCGGCCGGGGTCGCGGGAACTGGGTCAGAGGCGGCCGGGGCCGCGGGAACTGGGTCAGAGGCGGCCGGGGCCGCGGGCACAGAGTCAAAGGCGGCCGGAGCCGCAGGCAGCGCTGATCCAGAGGCGGTGGGTCCTGCTGGCGAAGAAGCCGCTTCAGCGGGAGCTGAGAGTGCGGCTGCCGCCAAGATCCGGACAGGAGCCGCAGACTCAGCAGTGGGCGTGGCTGAAAACACCGGACCGGAGCTTGCTTCCGGAGCAGGAGTCGAAAACCCGGAATCCAGCCGGGCTGTACAGCTGGGATCCGGCCGAGCTTGAGAGCTGGGAGTCGGCCGGGCTTGAGAGCTGGAAGGCGGCCGGGCTTGAGAGCTGGAAGGCGGCCGGGCTTGAGAGCTGGAAGGCGGCCGGGCTTGAGAGCTGGAAGGCGGCCGGGCTTGAGAGCTGGAAGGCGGCCGGGCTTGAGAGCTGGAAGGCGGCCGGGCTTGAGAGCGCGGTGGAGTTAGCAGGCTAGCTAGCTTAGCTGGAGCTGGGCTGACACTCTCCACCCCACGGAGAGGCGCCGGGAGCGGTTCATCCCCCCGAATTAGCTCCGCGAGGAACCGGAGATACGCCAGGTCCGCCTTCCTCGTGGCATTCCTCTTCGCTACGTCCATATTTAGGTCGAGTCTTATGTTACAAGGGAGTCGGAGGGGTGTGAAGGAGGAGGAGGGATGGACGTAAGTGCAAAGATATTTATTATAATTAAACAGACAAGATAAATCAAAATAAACAAAACGCGGGTAACGCAAAAACAAGGCTTGGATGATATAAATAAGAAACACAGACTAAGAAACTAAGACAAGGAAACATACGGGTAGCAAGGATACATACTGGATACTGGATACAAAGGATACTGGATACAAGATACAAAAGACAAAATACAAAAGACTCGACACTGAACATTCTAACAGAGGGGCTTAAATACAAGAGGAGAGTGAGAAACACCTGGGCTAGGAAGACGAGGGGGCGGGGTTACAAACAGGACACAGGTGAGAACACTGATGCTACAGGGCAGGGCTGGGGCGGAGCTAGGGCGGAGACAAATACTAACAACAACAATAGCACATGGCTGTGAACACTGACAGGAAAACAGAGGGGCAGGAGCACAAGAGACCAAACGAGGGAGAAACAGAAGACAGACAAAGGCTAAACTGTGACAGATTGTGTTTTGATAAGATTTTATTTACATGCATTTACACTTCTTTAACATGCATTAATCAGACTGACGTCTAATTTTGTGGAATGCAAATGCACTTCTTGCACAGCGAATATCAAATATAATAGGAGTTTTGATTGTACTAGGAAGAGTTAGTTTTGGTTGTTTGATGTGTTTTGGAGACAGATGTGTTTATACTTATTTAACATATGATTTTAATTAGTGTCAGATCATCTTCTAAAATAATGTTATGAGTGATCAGATTCATATCAGTTTAATATGGATAAATTTAAGTATCGACATTGCAATATTTTATTATTATTTTACATGTGAATATTGATATCAGACATTGTTTTATTGAGTGTTGTGTTTAAACCCATACCACTAGAAAACAGTATCACATACTATGTCTACAGAGCGCAATGGTATAACTGCTAGTAATGCACAATGGCTGCACTACTACAATTGGCTGATACTGTCCAAGCTACCCATTGATTTAAGCTAATTTTTATTCATTTTAAAGTTATAACGTTTATACGGGTGTGTCTAGTCTGTAAGTATTAAAAGTGTTTATTGCCATTTGCATCGATAGATATGCGCATGTGTATTATCGGATATCGGCATCTGCCCAGAATTCCCACATCAGTGCATCCCTTCTAACTGCATAAAAAAGTACACTTTTCCTTTGTTAAGATTTTATAAATACGATAGTATGTTTTTATACTACGACTGCTTTACTAAAATTTGATTTACACAGTGGCAGTATATCATCTGGCTTACAGTGTAACAATATATTGCAATTTATGGAAACGTTACCCTTTCATTATACGCACAGTATCGTATTTCCTAGTTCTTGCCAACACACAGTCCCACTTGGCTTTATCAAGTTAAAATCCTGATGCTGAAGATGTTCTTCGCAAGCATGGAGACAAGGAGACTAAATCAGGGTTTGACTGTAGCGCTGAACATCAGGGCAAGTTTTCCTATCTGTCTGTCTATCTATCTGTCTATCGTTCTGTCTGCCTGGCTAAGGCTGTGCTCTTAGTGCAGGAATGCAGTCATGTGGTCTCCTTCAGTCCCTGTGTTTACATCAGAGCGCCGCTCGCAAACAATGCACTTGTGTTCAATTCCTTTGGAGAGCGGTTCCTCTGGGCTTATCCCTTGCCGAGGTGATGATCGGTATCATCGCCTCTGTCAAACGACACGTTGCTCTCAGAGGTAACATTAAGCATCAGCTGAGGCCCCTGAAAACTGTGCAGTTGCTCCACTAGCTTATGCTTGTCTAAAGCACTCCACCAGCAGTGAGAGCATGAGCATGATGAGAGGCATGGAGACAGAAATAGAGCGAGACAGACAGAGAGAGAGAGAGAGAGAGAGAGAGAACGTCTAAGTCACCTCTTTTGTTTAAGCAGTCCTCAGAGATCCTGTAACCTGGAATCAATACCTTTTCCCCCGTCGCTCTCTTCAGAGCAATCGACTTGGCTCTTTTCCCTGGCTTCCATAATGATCATAATGTTCTCTTCTTTCAGCAACAAATAAACGCAGACTGCACCAGCCAAGCCTGGGTTTTAACAAGCAAATCAGTTTAGTAACAATGAAATGAGGGATATGGAAAGCTTTGGCCATTGGGAAATTTCTCAGAATTTGAATACTATGTGGAGATGTTTGGTGTCGCTGTTTCTGTTATGACCCCAGTGGGAAGTACTGTGCCAATATGAGGGTGAGCTATCAGGCCATTCGTGCTGAACACCAGAGAATAAGAACCAGGGTTTAGACCACTGGGAAAGAGGAGTTTGTACAGACATTAAGCCAACTGGAATTTGATATGGCCAAGAGCAGAAAGCATTCACAGTATTTGCAGAATTTGAAATGGGGCTGTTAAGCCTTGCCAGAATTAGGGTGTGTCAGAGGCCCTTTTCCAAACCAACCCTTTTAACCCAAAACACCAAGCCAGACATAGTAAATTAGGGAGTTTCCACACCTTAAAAGTCCAGACCAACGTCCTAACCAAGATTCTTGTGTTTGTTAAACTGTATACGCTGGTTTGTTTTGGTTTCACATCATCACCTACAGTATGTGGGCTGCGTCTCCCTATACTTGACATTCAATGGTTTGTAGAAGGGCGTGTGTTGGACAGTGGCATGCTGTCAATTTGGCGAGTTGCCTTTCCAGGTGTTGTGCTGAATCATGCCTCCTTGTCAGAATCTGCCTCGCTTGCTGTGCATGCGAATTACACAGAAAAACAGTGTAATAGAATACACTCTGATTTCTTTTAAAATGTCTGTTGCGAAATAAACAATTTTCTTCAGTTACAGTGGATACAGAATCATGAGCATATGCTGCTGCAGAATTTAGTTGAGTTGATTTTTTCTGTATTGGTAGCCTGTAGGCCTGTCACGGTAACTGTTATTTATTGGATGATATATTGTCCCAAAAAGAATTGCGATTATCAGTATTATTGTCATTTTAACATCATTTTATTCCACTGATAGCATAATGATGCATTTACTTCTCTTTAAAGAGCTCTTAACTTTAAATTATTAGGAAGATTGGAACTGAAATGCACTTTTTAACTATTTTAAACAAGCAAAACACTAATCAAATAAATAATACAAAAACTTAGTTATTAACTGAAGTCAGCATACCAGCTTATTCATGTTTATGTTGTGTAAGTTGTAGTAGCGTGCCTATAATAACTGTCTTTTAAGTTTTCAGAAAGTCTGAAGCACCTAAGTTTGTTTGATTGGACCAATGTTTTGTCCATTTCAGCTCCTAAACTGAAAAGTCAGAAAATCTGAAAAATGTGTCACTTTCCCTAGATTCATATTTGCCAGATCCCGCAGGAAAAGTTGTTTGATCTGCTTGATCAGCGTCAGATTTATGGAGTGAAAGTGTGACGCCAGGTAGAGAGGAGTGACGCGAGCCGAGTTAAAAGTACAAACAGGTTTATTAGCAGGCAAGCTAACAGATACTGCTAACAGGAAAGCCAGGCAAACAGCGGTCTCACCGATACCAGAAGACGTAGTCAAAAATACAGTCCGAGTTCGAAACCGAGAAACAGTCCAACCGTACAACAAATCCAATAAGGGCAAAACAAAAGACATAAACCGATAATCCGAAAACAGGGTCGTAACAAGAAAGCAAAAACAGAACACAGGAAAACGCTTAGTATGCAACATGAGTCGACAATACCTCGCGGTGTTTGTTTACAAACGGATGCCTTAAATACAGGAGCTAAACACGAATGAACCGGAAGTAATTCAGAATACAGGTGAATCAGAGCGTCGGAGCGTAACGCGATTGGGTGAAGGTGAAAGGTTATTATTGATGTCATAACCAGCGGAATTCTGAGAAATGGAGTCCGGTAGTGTGGAAGGAGAACAAGGCTGCGTGACAGAAAGACGCTGCTCAGGACTGCTGCTTTCCACATAAACAAAAGGGAGCAGGGGGGAAGAAAAACGGCTGGCTAACGCTCGCTGTTTTCAATTTTACATTCCCCGCATGGGAAAGAATGTGCCTTTCTATGTTTTTGGATCCTGCCTTGTGCTGTTTAAACATTAGAGCCGTGGGTTTTTGCACTTCAGTCAGCGGCACATCTCTGAAAAATGCCCAGGGCAGGAGAAGAGGAAGGGTGAGGTAGAGAGGGGTAGCGTGGTTAGTGGGGTAGTGTGATTACTTACTAAGCAGAGGGTGGGAAGGGGAGTAGACGGCATGGAGCGTGGAAGAAGAGGGAAACAATGAAGGAGTGCATGGGACAAAAATTCGCGCCCTCTAAGATATTCCACAGCAGATGCTGAAAGGCTGTCGTTTGGGTCTCTGTCCAAACCCACAGAATCTCAACTGTAGAGCCTCACTTCCCCAACTGCCAGCAGTGGAACGCAGGAGGAATCTGATGGACGAAGTATCATGACTGATCAGCATGAAAGAAGAACAGAGAGAGAGAGGCACATGAGTCATAGGAGACCGCCTGCTGTTCTCCTCTGCACCCTGCTTCTCTGGAGGCAGGCCCTCGCCTTTAATTATTCAGCTAAGGCAGCCAGAGGCCTTGTCTCAGAGACTGTGGCCACATTAAGGCCCGTGGATGACAATGCACTCTATTCATAGTCCGCCTCTGTGCAGGCCCTTTTTTAGCGTTCAGGAGCATGTGAAGGCTTCGGTATGAGCGCGCCTGGGCTCTGTCCCATGGGAACGTGTTTTGCATAGATCCGCACTGCACCGGAGTCCCGGGGTGTGGGCTTTGCCATCAGCTACTTTTGAGTTTGAGTCATGGGTTTTCGGCTCATGTTGGAAGCGGTGTCGGAGAGTTCTTGCTGTGACCCAGTTTCTTGCCTGAATCCTTGAATCCTAAGCTCTCTTATCTCTGTTGTAGGTTTTGTAGGTATTGTTTCATGTAGCTCATACACTGAGATCTAGTTTCTATGTGTCCATATCCCAAAGAAGCTAGAGAATGCTGCACTGACCTGTGACATATGTGGGGAGTTGCTTGTCTGTTCACATGGACAATTCTTGACAGATGCTGTCCGTCATGATCATTACTACCACCCAATGCACAGGGCAGTCCCATCCATCTGGCACCCACTGTCTTGACTTACAGACAGGGGGTGGCTTGGGAATGCCCACATTTGTATAAATAAGTTGGTTAAATAAGGTGTTATCTTGTGAGTGAGGCTGAACACAGGCAATCTTGCTCATGACAAGGTGACGTGAATTATCAAGTTTGAGCCACGACTGATGAATTCCAGCCAGACGAATTCCATTTGTGAAGATGTGCATGCATTTAATATTCTTCGATATATGCAGTATCTCATGTGTAAATGGAATATATCATAGAATGCCAAAACAAAATTACCACCCACAATGTACAGTGCAGTGGGTGATAAGGATTGTGACTAGCAGTCTCTGACAATTCTCTAGAATTGTCCTTGCAAACAGAAAAATAACTTTGGCAGAAATCACACCCACCTGCATGTCAGGGCACTATTATTTATTGTCCTTGGGATATGGCAAAAGTCAATGGACACAAAAATTGTTTTTAGGTATCTGTTGATTGCTGTGTGCAGCAAGTTTTGTGATTACATGTAAAAAGGTTGTAATTGCTGCTTCCTGGGTGCTGCAGCAATGGCTGCCCACCGCTCCGGGCACGTGTTCCACATTATCACTGTGTGTCTTCTGAATGTTCTCACTAGTGTATACAAGGTGTCTTCACTGCACAGGTAGGTTAAAAACGAAGGCCTAATTCTGTCTGTTCGTAACACAAGTATGGTCTAAATGGCTGTCTTGTCTTGTCTTATCTTGTCTTAATAACCACAGTGCTGGCTGGATGATTCTGGCCCAGCTCATCACTCTCTCATCCCATGAGCCTCCTCTCTTTCACAGCTCCCTCAATGGAAATATTTTGATTCCTTCCTAGTAGCATCGTGCTCAGTAGGTAATTAAGGTGTTCATCTCAGTGTTCCATAACGCTCTGACTCTTTCATCCTGTCCTTTATCACAGTGTGGCCGCTCAGAAAGAGGGCCGTTCACCCGGCTATGCGGCTAAGATAAGGACTGAGCGTGCACTAGAGCCGCCCCATATCAGCCCAGCCTGTAGCCCACACTTGCCTGCTGATCGCACGGCAGATTCTGCCTTTATCCTCAAAGAGAGAAGTGACGTTTTTTTAAAGTAATTAAGTGCTGGCCCTCCCAGCCCCCCTTTCCCTCCTTCTATCAGTAACCATATGTGCTCAAACAAACTACAGATACAAGTGTTTCCACACTGACAAACACCGCCTACCACAGAAGGCTGTTTGTTTCACTGTAATTCGCAGTATGTTGTTTGAAGTGGAAGGCTGAAATTGGTTCTCGTTGGAAGGGACCCTTTAAGGTTTCAAATCATTTAGATTTAACTGGCTGTTTCATGTTTTAATAGTGCCACCAAACTGCAGTGATTTTTTCTTAGGCTTTTGGCAGATGGGAGCTGACTTGGCAAGGTGCTGTTGACAGACGCTGGCATTTTATACCTGGTATTGTGAGGGGCGATTTAGCAGTAGGCCTTCTGGATTTGTCTTGCTGCGATTCTCAGGGTGAGGCTGCAAAACCCAGCCACTTCACTCCTGCACCCATAGCTACACCAGTGGTCCACACACAATGCTGTAGCAGACACATTCTCAGTCTGCTGGACAAAGTGATTTTTATTACTGGCTTTTTTTGTACATTATAGTCCATAATGGATATTTTGTCTGTAGGGCTGAAGAATAATTTATATTGATATTTATATTTATATTTATATTTTTTGCAATAGAAAATATTTTTATAACAGTGTTATAATTGTTAAACATGTTTCCAATATTTCCATATTACTCAAAATGTACCCAATGCATGTATTAAGCCAGCTGCTACATGCCAGTTACTTTATTTGTGAATCCCAGAGTAACATACAGATATAATATTCAAATTATTTCAAACAACACAACATACTATTCTATCTAACAAGTTCATTCACATATTTCTGTTATCAAAAATCTTTGATTCATTTATCTTGGTAAAACATGCTCCAGTATGTGTTACAGGGAAGCCAAAATTGTCCCATACATGTGATTTAAATAAGGCAGGAGGCTTTTCAAGTTCTTTTTTTTCTCAAATTTGCTGCTAAATAGCTGCTGCTGAACATGCTTCGTTCACATGACACTGGCATTTCAACTCTGCATCAAAACTGAGATAATTATCACTTAAAGAACCATTAAGGATTATATGTTTTGTAGTAACTCATAACATGACTAGGATGTATCATCAGATATTAAGGGAACATGCAGAGTTAAAGCACTGTCAGCTCTTGACAGCAGAGCTTCAGCCCGTATTTTCTTATTTGAACTGAGCAGCACGTCACAGAAGCCTGTGTGGGTTGTGGCCTCCGATTCTGCCCCTTGCCATTCCCCCAGTCCAGGCATGGAACACAACAGCATGCAAACAGTGTACTGCAGCCACGAAAACAGACAAACTGGCTATTTTTCTGCTGAACAGGTAATCACTAAGCTTCAGTAAGGTTGCCGACCAGAGCTTAATAATTTACCATCACTACTTGCATAGTAGAGACGGGCATTTTGGACCTTAAATTCACTATATATTCACTGACCAGCTACAGAGTAAGACTCGTTGTCGATTGCCAGTGTATGTAAATCTGGCAACTTAAATGAATATAGCATTTAGGGTTTAAGTGCACACTGGGGTTTAGGGAAGGGGAATAGGTGTGAAAGAAGATGAGGGGAGGAAAGAGGTGAGAGTGAGGGGACAGCGATGTTATCAGGGTAAGGGGAAAGGGAAGTTAGGCAGTGATTGAATTAACACTGGGCATTCGTAGCAGAGAGAAAAAGATTCTCTCAGTACCATACATAACAATAGGCCTTTCCCAATAATTATTTTTTGTGGACTATATATTGTTCCAGATATTATTGCAACAAATTATATTATTGTCATTTTAAGACCATTAAATGCCACTCAGATAAAGATAATATAATAGCATAACAAAGCAATTATACCATTTTAAAGACAGTTTGTTTGGGAAATATATACTTTTTTCTTCACCTACTGCAGTTTACACTGCACTGTGTGTGTTGAGTCGTTCTTAGAATTTTAATATTGACTGGATATTGAAGTATCAGTTCCTACAACATCCCTAATAAATACAGTAGGCTGCTTCTTTTAGAAACAGTTCAAACAATAAGTGTGATAAGAGATTTAATTCTTTCCGTTTCATAAACAAGGATTTTCACCTGATTAATACTGTAAAGCTTTTTTTAAACTGCTTTTTTAAACTGGCTTCCATCACACATTTAAGCAACTGAAATGTCTCCAAGTACAATCAAATCACCAGTAATAATGTCCATACAACAAGCTAATTTGTGGATTTCACAGCTATATATTTGTCTGTCTGACCAGAAATGCATGTGACTACCAAGTGTAAATGCATCCTGTGGTTAAGCTCTTAACTTTAACTGCTATATTTATTTATTTATTTATTTGGAGTAAGTTATCATACCATTATTATGATATGGTTCCCCCCCTAAACAGGAGTCGTTTCCTTGTTGTGGAAAATACAATTATGTTTTGAGGCCCCAGGATGCATGTCCACATAATATAATACTGTACTTGCAGACGACTGGGATTCACACACTTCACTGCTACTACCAGTGGTGGTCAAACACCAAGCCCACTGGCAGCTCAGCTCAACCCCAGTGCGTCTCGGTTCCACACCCGGAGTCTCTCAAAATACACAGATATCAGGCTTCAAACAAAAGCCCCCTTTTTCAGGAAGTAATGGCAGATAAGAGAGGTCCCTTTTCCCTTCTTTTCCTTCTTTTTTTCCGTCACATTGAGCTCTTTTTTTTTATTTAACCACTAGAGAATCCTGAATCTCAAAAGAGAGGCTAAGCTGCTTTAATACTTTGTCATGGCTGATAGCCACTGGTGCTTTGCAGGCCTCCAGTGGAAATCTGTGTAAAAGAGGGACAGGACAGAGACAGTGGGGAGAGAGACGGCTGGGAGAGAGAGGCGGCAACGACATGGGCCACCACGGGGGTGGACGAAGCGGTCACACACGGCCCCGCTCGCTGGAACGTAGAATATGGGCTGCGTTTTCCTCGTGATAATGCGATGTCTTGACCTTGGGCTGGGCTGGCATTTAGTTCCACAGTTAGTCAGCCTCCCCCAGTGAAGCCTGCTGACAATGGGCGAATATGGACACTTGTTGGGAGACAGCATGGCTAAGAAGCTTTCTAACATTGGCCTCTCTGTGTAACCGAAGGCTAGCTCTATTGTAGCTCCTCGCCCCCCCTTCTCACACCCCACCCCTTGTTCATTTCAGGCATATGAGGCGTGTTGTGAGTGTGTGATGGATAGCCCTATTTTCAGCACTTCAAGCACGGTCGCTCACATTAACTGGCATGCATGCTGGGAGGTCACGTTGAAGAGGCAGATGAGGTTTAAAGGAATGGTGTTTCATGACACACACACACACACACACACACACACACACACACACACACACACACACACACATAGAGTCGTACTCTGGGCTCACACACAGGCATGCACAGTCATCTGTGCACACACAGACGGTACGGCTTCACCCATGAACACATTCGCGGTGTGGCCACTACCCCAGTTTGTGTGTAATGTGTGTGCTAAAAGGCCCTTTCTCTGGTGAACACAAAGCGGCGGGGGAGATAGAGTTACTGCTCCTGCCCTCTACAGCTCGCCCCGCCCTGGACCAGCCGCCCCCTCTCTCTATTTTCGCTGCTTCTGCCTCTGTCTTTTTGCTTGTCTTTCTCTCTGTTTCTTTCCTCCTCCAGTCTCTCTATTTGTCAGCCTTTCTGTTTTTGCTCTGTTTGTTTCACTGTTGCTTTTTCATTCCCCTCTCTTGTGTTTTTCTCTCTCTCTCTCTTTCACTCTCTCTCTGTCTCTGTCTCTGTGTCTCCCACTCTCAGTCTTTCCCTCTGCCTTGCCCAGTGCAGTCAGGCATGGCTCTCTGCTCCCTTGGTGTTAGATTACTGTGTTATTCTATGGGGCCACTCTCTCTATGTCTGTGTGTGTGTATGTGAGCTTGTGTGTGTGTGTGTGAGTGCCCAGCATGAAGAACTTGTTTGTCAGCTGTGGCACTCTGTGGCATTCTGTGGAGATATCTTAGTTTGCGCTCCAGAAACCCCAGCTTAAGCCCCGTGTGGTGCAGGCAGACCTACTGTACTGTACAGATTTGCGTTTCGCTCTGAATGCCATTTCATAAAGCTGGATTTTCACTTGCCATTTTTTAAAAGTTAAGAATCTTATAGAAAGGTTAAGAAGAACAGTCAGCCATTTCTATCTGTAACTAGTGGTTTACTTTCTTATATCCAAAGCTTTTGCTGCATTTGTGTAGTTAAAATTGTTCATAGATAGATCAGCGTAAGTACATTTGGAGTTATGCTTCCCCAGGTCACATGACCTGACCTTTTTCGCTGACCCTGCAATGAATAGTTTACAATTTGCATGATAATAATGCATGT
The DNA here is from genome assembly GCF_023375975.1 of Astyanax mexicanus. Taxonomy (NCBI): domain Eukaryota; kingdom Metazoa; phylum Chordata; class Actinopteri; order Characiformes; family Acestrorhamphidae; genus Astyanax; species Astyanax mexicanus. The sequence goes on from NC_064408.1 coordinate 101,606,656, forward strand.
TTTAAAAATTCAGCTACCGACCTCTGTTCATATACTGTGAATATTAATTGATTCTTTTGTTTGGTTGTTTTTGAATTTTTCTACCAATATAATAATCATGTTCAATTCCATTTGCAATCCATTTACATCTTGTTACTTCTCCCCCCGTCACATGATGCCACCAAGCTGGGAGTGTAGAAGCAAGCACACGCTCCTTCCCAGTCTCGTTAAGCACCACTGCATCTTATTACAGAACAGCTCAGTGCTCTTGAAAAAGCTCTGAGGGAGGGGGAGATGGAGAGCTAACCTATTAGGGCTGCAACAAACATCAATTTAGGGTGTACTTACACTAAGCACGGTGTGGGTGAATCGTGCTGGAGCATGATTCTTCCCCCTCCCCACTCAACCGCTGGCCTGCACCCACACTGCATTTAAACAATCCGTGCCCGAGCACACTTACATCATTACTCTGTGCTCAGTGGGCTTGCTGTTTTAAGCCCAGTTTGTTGAAGTATTTTGGAAATTTTGAAAGGCTATTCATAGTTTGTTATTGTGAGGTCATCGCCATAACCGTTCCCAATGTTTGGTTGATTTCTTGATTACTAATCCCCTTATCACAAACAGTCTGTCTCCTATTCTAAACACGGGATTGCCCTTTATTACCCCGTGAACCTGTTTAGATTAGTTGCTGCTGTTTCTGATTGGACGGGCTATCTTTGTCCGATCACAGGACCGATCACAGTGAAGTGCTTTAGATTTCAGAGCACTCTGGGTTGAACGCTGTTCAAATGCCCCAAGGAGCCATCCTCCCTCAGTGTATTTGACGTAGTTGATCACAATGGATGTCTGTGTCTGAGGCTGTGTTCACCACAGGGGAACATTCCAGCCCTTATTGGCTGTGTCAGCCCCGCTCTCAGGGGGTAGTTGAGGGAGGGCCATTATCGACAATGTTTTCAATATTAGCTCCCCATGTGAAAGCAAAGCTCTAATTCTTTACAGATCGTCTCTGTGTCCTTACTGTCTTTCAAATTCGGGTCCTGTTTACACCTCAGATTCTGTTTTCACTTCTGCACTTATTCTAATAGAGTGCTATTTTCCTTTGTACATGTAATGCGTATTGGCGTTGACATCAATACCTCCTTTGTCCTCCGCATGTGACCTGGTGGAGGATCGAGTGGAGACGAATTGAGGTGGGAAGGCCAGCCATCACCAAACGGGCCATGTAATCCTGCTCTTCATTAAGCCTCCCGTGTCCGTGTTGACGTGGCTTTATGGCTTGTCTTAGAGACAACATTGTCTGTATCATCTCGAAGTGCAATGGCCATTACTGGTGTAATGGCACCAGGCTAATCTCTGCGATCACCTCCTGTGTAGTGGTTATAAAGGGCACTGGAGCAAGCAGGATTTAAAGGTAAATACAGGTAAAGAAGACTGAGAAGATGCGACACGTCAATACCACCTTAAATGCACAGAGTTAACCTATACTGGAAGCTAAGAGAAAGCTGTGTTTAAAAATAAAGAGTATAAAGTATGCGTTTGAACTGAAAGGATTTTGTCACTATGACCCCGTTTACACCAGATTAAATGTAGATAAAAACAAACCACATAAATTCATGTGTAAACACATCTGGACACAACAAAAGAGATATTAATCTGAATCAAATCCAGTCACTCGAACAGTCCTCTTTGGAAGGTGGTCTGACACGCATTTGAGTCACATTATCTGGAAGTGTAAACACATCCATCACTCCAAGACAGATTTTAGCAACTGAGACTCCTCCCAGTACAATCGAAACACCAGTAATGATGGCCATGCAACAAGCTAATTTGTGTATTTCACAGTTACCTATTAGTCTGTCTAACCAGAAATGCATGTGACTACCAAGTGAAAATGCATCCTGTGGTTAAAATCTTAACTTGTAGTGGCCTGGTGTGTGTCTGTAGACTAGGATGAGCTAGTAAAGATGAGCAATGTTGTGATATGGTATCTTAATTGTGATAAATCTACAGGACAATTCTCTGTTATCACACTAATATCATATTACTATCACCTGACACATGATTTAAAGGTTATTTAGGCCTATAAAAGGTTCCTAACACTCTCCTTAATCTCCACTACAGACACTTGGTTCTTTGAGTGATGAAATGTAGAACAATAAGAGCAATGTCTGTAATAGAGATACGCTATATGAACATGCATATTGGGAATTTATTCTGCTTTTGTTGGAGTAACTGTCTCTACGGTGCAGGAAAGGCTTTCTACAAGATTTTGGATTTAGATTTTGGATCCATTAGGATTTGATTGCATTCAGAGACAAGAGTGATCATCACCCTAACTCCTCCCCAGCTGATATTTCCACTGCTCCACAACTCAACGCTATGGGCTTTATACACCTGTAGCTCCAGCGTGTCCTATTCTATTGGTAAGACTTCTTAACAGGGAACACGGAGACAAACTAGAGTATGTTTTGTGATGACAGCACAGGCAGAGTGCTGTTTTGACCGTGCTTTGGTCCAGCTCTCATCAGTCCAGCACAATTCAGAGCTGTGCATGCTCTGCTCAATTCATTAGCACACAGCTGCAGTAATCATGAATGCAATGATTGGAAAAAATGGCTAAATCAAGCTAATTAATTGTGTAAAGAACATTAGTACAATTACTTTTGGTGCATTCTCACACACACATACATGCACACCCTTACACACACACACACACTCTCTCTCTCTCTCTCTCTCTCTCTCTCTCTCTCTGTCTCTCAGCCAGTGGTATTAGGTTTCAAATCTGAAACTGAAAATGAAAAATGGCTGCTGCCGCTGCCTGTCTCCAGGAGCCCGGTTGCCAGGCAACCGCCTCCCTGTGCACTGGACTTTCTTTGCGCGAGTGGAAGATGGTTTCTCCCTGTGGGTCGCACGAGAGGAAATTCAGATGAGGATGGCAGCCTGCCTTTATCCCTCCCAGCTTACGCTGTGCTGTTGTAAGCAAGGCGCTTTGCTTCATTCCGGGGTTTCACGTCTCATTAATGTGGAAAATACATGCGGCTGATACTGTAATACCGCAGTAATCACAGGGGTTACAGGGACGCCGTGTTCAGTTCAGGAAACACCTGTTGTCAAAACACGTTATTGAAAGGATGTGTATTAGTCTGCTAGTCTTTCATAGAGAGAAAGAGAGAGTATACATGCAATGTATGCTTTTATTATTTATTGGATTAAAACAGCATATTTGTAAAAAGGTAAAAAGTGTATGTCCCAGTAATGTGTATTGTGCCTTGTACTTACTGTATGAATGAATCAGTGCACAGATGTGAGATGTGTTTTGTCTTGTGTCCATGTCTGTTTAACTAAGGTGGTGGTGGAGTTTTTATCCCTCTTTTTATCCAGCCTTCACAAACAGTGCGCTGGACTGCTGAATGAGCCCTGCATTGTGATGAACAAAGAAGGATATGAAACCTGCATACGAGGGGGGAGAAAAGCAGCAGCATTGTGCTTGAATGCAGTAAAAAAGAGAGAGAGAGAGAGAGAAAGAGAGACCGCATAGTCAGACAAAGCTTTGGCTCCCCCTCCATGGCTTTGACCTAAATACGAGCACTTAATTCACACAGGAAGCAAATAATGTAAACGCCCGTTCCTAATCATCTCCTAATAGTGCTGTTAGTGCTGTCTTCAAAGAGCACTTACTCTCCTAACACCTCTAACACACTAACTACTTCTAACCCCATTTCCTTCTTCCCCTCCTTCACTTCTCTATCCCTTTATTTCCCTTCGACCTCCTTTAAGCCCTATCTAAAAATGGGTTATCTAAATTCCTATTACTTGGTACTTCATTATTGTAAGTCGCTTTGGACAAAAGCGTCTGCCAAATGAAATGTAATGTAGTATTGATGTTTAGAATGGCAATTGTCATTTAAAGCAGGATAATCATTTTATGAAAACCGGTGTGGCTGCCAGGGACCGTGACTCAGAGCTAATGCTGAACATTCTGTATTTAAATTCAGGAGTGAAAAATTAAGGGGATCACAAAAAAAGCTCTTGATATTAAATAGGAAATAATAACGAACAGTCTGGCTTAATTGACACTTGTGCGAAATTGGTGAGGCTGAGTCACATTTTTTTGTCAAAAAGGCCTCAAGGGCTTGTGGCTTTTTTTTTTTTATACCTCCAGACACTTTAAGATGCAAGGACTGGGTATAAGTATGGGTATTAGTGTGGATTCCCATTTGATTCACACTAACCTACTCCTACTATTTGGTAGGCCCACAGTCTTCTCCGAGACCAAGTGTCTCAGACTGCCTTCATTGAGTTAAGTAAACTCAAATACGCAAAAACTGTTTAGCATGGACGCCATGATTTTATTCCTATATGGTCTGTAGGAATTAAGCCTAAAATATCTGAGTCTGTGCAGTGCAGACAAAGGCAAAGCCAAACTCAGCTACTAATTTGTAGTATCAAGTAAAAGGGAAAACTAACTGTTGAAAATTTTGGACAATTTTTTTCACTGACACATATGAGGACAGGCAGTGGTCCTAGAAATGTGGCGCTAAACATCACCTTTGAGAGACTCGACTTTTTAGGCTGTTCATGCTTATATACAGTCATCGCTGTGATGTCAGCTGTGATGAAATCCATGTCTGAACATCTAACCGTTTGTCCAGTGGTCCTGGAGGCTGTGTGTCTGAAAGCGACAGTGTCTGTGCAGAATTCCATGTTTACTGTCTCCATCAATAACTGCGGCAGGAGCCTCGGAGGACTCCGAAAAGAAAACAGAAAGAAGGTTCACGTCTCCGCTGCTCCAACGAACAGGGTTTGGGGGGGAAGAGAGGGGGGTGCAAGAGAGTGTGTTAACATTATTTGCGTTCCTTGACGAGAGGCCACCTCTTTGCCAAGAGAGTGTTTATAGAGACGCCGAAAGGGGCTCGGTTCTCCCGGGACAGCTGGCCATTTTCAGTCATGTACACCCACCCCGTGCTGCGAGGCCTGCTACGCCCAAGCACCTCCAACAACAGACAGAAATACTGCCATCTGAGGAAGATATACACTTAATAGTTTCAAAAATCACATTAAAGAGCCAACGGCAATGGAAAAACACTTTTGGATTTGAAATGTATGAGGAACGCTCAAATAATCTGGATTACAAACTTTTTCCTTTGACTAATGCTATAGATTGACCATTTCTGATTCCATAAACCTGACGTAAAGATTCTTTATACTTTTAAAATTACTTTAAAAGGTTCTTCAGACACAGACATCTCTTTCACAAACCTGATATCATAGAAAAACCACTTGTGGTTACGTTAAAATTAACCATCACATGATGTAAAGGTTCTCTAGGCCTTTAAACGCTTCTTTACCCATTTAAAGGTTCTGCAGACCCACACATGGCTATTGCATTAATCTTTACGATATCAGTCAAAATGTTTGAGACACCTTTGTTCTTAGAAGTGTAATAGCTAATCCTGAGTGTAAAACCAAAATGTTGTCACTTGACATGGTTTAAGGTCTTAAAAAGGCTAAAAATAGCCATTTCTGGGGGGATACCACAAATCCCATGGTAACTGCAGGTGGGAAATGGCCCTGTTTTCCCACTACCTGCACACCAAATATGTCCGTGGATATCTATTGCCTCTGTCACCAATGTAACGCCTCTGGTGTAAATTCGGCTGCTTGTAGTGGAAAACATTGGAAGGTTATTTTTTAATGAGACTTGGGTTGAAAACTGCGCCTTTTGCAGTTGGTTGCAAGTGGTCTCCAGTAATCCCTATGATACTTGCTGCAAAAAAAGTTAAGAAGAGTATAAACAGCGTTTCTCATTCTTGCATGTTTTTAATTTTGAGTTTTGTTTTTACTTACGGGCGTTCTCTCAGTGTACCACTAGTCTGAATACAGAAACATTCTAACATTCTGATCGAGTGACGTAGTGAAGGAAAGAACTGGAAACACCATTCCCCCAGAGAAAAGCTTCTGTGAATCGACAAGACTTGTCACGATAGGCACTTTCCCTTTTTAGACCAAGAATAATCCGTGTTTCTATCGCCATGGTAACAGTGTTGGTAACAGCCCTCGGTTTCTGAGAGTGCTGACCTGCAGCGAGGGCTGGAGGAGCCGGGGCTCGTAGCTCCTCCTCTTCCTCGCCTTCTTCTTCCTCCTCATTACAAATGCAGTGGGCTGGCAGATTTGGGTGTGAGTGCAGGGAGGGAGTGGCGCTGGTCTGGCAGATGATGTGCGTCCCTGTCTGTGGGGACGAATGACTGGTGGTGTTTTTCGCTAAAAATGACTTCACAGTGACAGGAAAGAGAGCAAGGGATTCTGGATGTAAGTCGCCAACTGACAAAGAGGAGAGTGAGACAAAGCAGAAAGCACTGTGTGTGTGTTTGTGTGTGTGTGTGTGTACAGGCTCTCTTGGCAGTACTTATGACACTGTCCCAGTGGGGATGGTCTGAAGGCATGTGTGAGGCTTGTTCTTGGGTTGCTGGGGAGAGAGCTGAACACGATGCTACACTGAATCCCCCCGATACCATCATCCAGCCGTGCCTGACAGGTGACCCTGCCAGCACCCATCCTCTGCATGCCCTGTTTATTTCTGTGAAGAAAACTGTGTGGTAGTAGAAGTGATTTTATGTAGAACTGATTACCGCACTTTTCGCACTATAATTTGCACTTAAAATCCTTTAATTTTCCCAGAAATCGTCAGTGGGCCTTATAATCCGGTGCACCTTATGTTAGAATTTTACCAGTCAGGTTTTAAGGAGCAGTAAAGCCTCTCCACTGCATTATATTTTAGTTCTGTAGTTCAGTTCAGCAGCACTTAGACTCGAGACTTGAGCAGTATTAGCATTAGTTGCTAACCTCGCTAAGCACTAGTGTGTACTCTTTATGATAGCAGCATGCCAAACCTAAGATTGGAAATAATAGAAATGCTAAGTGATAAGTGATTAAATTACCAGTTATTTCAACAATTGATTTACAGTCAAAATACACTTTTTATTGTGCTACATACACATTTTAGATAAATCTGCAGGTCGCAAATCATTGCCCAATCACAGAATTTTTGTTGTTTTTCACTTTTCGACATAACTTGAAAGTTGTCTATTCACAAAATATTAATAGAATTGCTCACAATCAACTGCTCATTTCAGTTTATCTTATACCGCTTTTCCACCAACAAAGTGCCCAAACCGGATCCTGTGAACCTGCAAACCTTTTAAGAACCTGCCCGTGTTTCCACTGCTTCAAGGAGTCACTCACTACGTATGTGAATGTGGGAGTCAACAGTCGGGGGGCGATTTGAAAACAACATTACGGAATCTGAGCTCCTCTTGAAACTTGTGCTGCTCTCCTCGGTGGAGCACTGTTGATTCATTTTCATTCATTTAGCTGCTTCTGCTGCTCTTAGCTGTGAATGGAGGTGAGGGTTGTTAACAACGCCCCGCCCTTTGGCCGCACGCATCACAGGTTCGCTGGTTCCAGACCAGCAAGATTGTGGGGCCAGAAGCTGTGATTTTGTGGTGGAAATGCAAAGAACCGTTCGGGAACCTGCACCAGCACCATGCCGGTGGAAAAGCGCCTTTAGTAACTGTGTTTGTGTGTGTGTGAGTGTGTGTTTGTGTTTCAGGTTGAGGTTAAGATGAGCTGAGCAAACCCTGCATGCACCGGCTGCCAGTTTGACATCAGACAGCTGTTGGATTTTACTTCAAAATAAAACACTATAACACACATATACAGCTTGCCAATCCCTTATAGAGACGTACTGCCAATAGAATAGACATACATAACCCTATTGGGGCGATGCCTAATGTCAGGTGTGGGCTAGAAGGACATGTAGGTCCCCAACATTGAGCTGTGGAGCAGTGATACTGTGTTCTCTGGAATCATTGAGCTTCATTCAATACTTTTGGGTAGGAGTGTGCCATATCGTATTGTATGCAATAATATCACCAACATTTATTAATATCGTAAAAAATATTATACCCTGAAATATCTTGACATATCACCCAACCCTAATTATTACATCAGGGTACTACTTTTTTGCTATTTTTCACAAAAGAGAAATTCACACTGTTCTCATTTTCCATGATATATCTACTAAAGACTAGAGATTATATCTGTCCAGTATCATTCTTTTTTTTTTTTAGAATTTTATTTCTGATTTTCCCCCCATTTTCTCCCAATTTGGTTATCCAATTGTCCCACCCCCTTTTGTGCGTCCCCATCACTGGTGGCGCCTGCGACCCTTGGAGGATGCGGACGAGCACACTCCTCCTCCGACACGTGTGAAGTCAGTCACACCTTTTTTTGAGCTGCTGCTGATGAATCATTGCCTTAGCAGCTAGCAGGTTCCAATACATCAGCTCACAGGTGCCTTGTGCTGCCTGGCGCCACCTTTAAGCGTGATGGGGAGAGAGTGCCATCTACCCACCTGGAGGGAGCAAGGCCAATTTTGCTCCCCCTAAGCGCCGGCAGCTGATGAAAAAGCTGCATGAGCGGGGTTTGAACCTGCGTCCTCACGCTCATAGTGGCAGTGCATTAGACCGCTGGACCACTCAACGCCCTCAGTATCATTCATTTTAATATGAATTTAATCCTGGATATTTGGAGATATTTGGAGTGCATTATCATAGTATCATGACATTCTGCGTTATTGACTTCTGTAACAAATCTCATAGACATTCTTGTATTTTTTTTATATCTCACTTAGGGGTGTGCAATATCATATCAGATGCCATAATATAATTGAATTTTCATTTTCATTTCAATAGTGTATTCTTGAAATATATTTTTTTATATCGCCAAGAATATCGTTATCGCAAAAATACCGTTAAATATTGTGATATTATTTTAGGGCCAAATTGCCCACCCCTACTTTAAGGATTAGTTGAAGAGTTGAAGAGGAGTTGGGGTGGTGACCTTCCAACATGCTCACCTCACTAAGACTACTCTTGCAACTGATTTGATGCAGTCAGATCTTCACAGCAATGCTACAAAATGTAGCAAAAAATTCTTTCCCGGACAGAAGAGACAGTTACTCCAACAAAAGACGAATAAACACCTTTAAATACCCTTGATTTAAGAAGAAACAATAAATGAGCAGGTGTCACAATGCCTTGTCTATATGTCTATATACTGCAAACCCTAATATTTTTAAATGTAGCAGGAATTGGGTTATGGTTATCATACCTCACAACCAAGTATTCTTATTTAACATGTTGGAATGTAACATTTGGAAGAAGTAATTTTTTTTCGACATCAGCTTTCCTCACTATCCTATGTAAAATTGATGCTGATATTAGTCCTGACATAGAAATTTGTGCATCTGATGACATCTGAATCTACATTCCACCTGATATCAACATCTAATCAACATTGGTGGGTCAAACAAAAGGGTATGGGTATATTAATGGTAATAGCAGAGATGTTTAGTTGTGAAGTAGAACTACTTCACTACTGTACTAAAGTAGTAAAATGCTCTGTGTGTACACTACTGGAGAATTATATTTTCTTCTTCTTTCACCTTTAATACATTTACTCCCATTGCAATTTTTTTTGGATTTTTTAAAGTGAGCATCACACTCATCACTTTCTCTATGAGTTAAAATGATGCTAAAAATGCTAAGATGCCTTTAACAAACTAGGCCCTGCTCAGCAGACAATAGTACATTCCTCCACCCGACATCACACACACACACAGACATAAATTGTGTACATGTACACCGTCATCCTCCATTAGCATAATTAAATGTCCGCTCCATAAGCATGATGCATCCTTTGCCTGTGACCTTCTCCCGCGCTGTGAGCGACGCTTTCCTGTAGCATGCCTCTGAGTGTGTGTGTGTGTGTGTGTGTTTTTTTAATGAAACGTAAGCCCTCCTGACCCAGAGGCTAAGCTTAATGCAAGGCTTTATGTCGGACACCAGTGTCAGTCTATCACAGATTAAACGGATCTAGCTAGTGGATTTTATTCACAGGATGTCCCTGTCTAAACACATGGCTGAGGATTCACTAGCATATGCGCGCTACATGCATAAAACACGCCTGGGCGTATTCTCACACACACACACACACACACACACACAAAGGGCCACTCCGCCTCTTTTCTGCCCTGATTCCTATGGAAAACAAATGGAGATTTATGCACAACAGCAGTTCTTACAGTGCCACTAGAAACAATTGTGGCAAGTTCAAGAGACATTAACCCTCAGAAATCTAGTGTTATTGTTATGGTTTCTATACACTTTTCTATAATTCAATAGCTACAAAGTACCAAAACACTTACATACACTAATCAGCCATAGCATTAGGGCTACGTTTACATTACCAGTCCGAAGTGACTCTAATCTGATTTTTTCCTCAATGTCTCTCAGATCTGATTTTTTCATGGCTATGCGTACATGGCAAATCCAATTTTGTCAAATCAGATTTGAGTCACTTTCATATGTGGTCCTAATTCGGATATGTATCCAATCCAATGACATGCAGCTTTTACACATGCGCCACATGCTTCTCTCTCGTACCCACACTTATCTTGGTGCAGCTGTGCATCTATAGCTGCAAAAACAGCAAAAGCAAACCGCCTGGCCTTTTTTCACCTCCTCGACCTGAGCATGTACTTCAGACCAGCTGTTTGCTGTTTCTCCACTCCAGCAAAAGATGCTCCACATATGATCTGCTAACACATCCATTTCCCTTTATAAAGCTACGAGTCGTCTCTTAAATATGACATTTTTTTGTTGTTGGTTAGAAAGGCGACATTTAAACACGTATTAATGTGAGCATGTGAGGTGTTTCAGGGACAGATTCGTTCACATTGCACACACATACAGCTCACTTACATTTGTAAATGTGAACCATCAAGATTCAAGCCAAAAAAAAATTGTATTTGAGCAATGTGGCTTGTAATGTGAACGTAGCCTAGGTCTCCTTGTGCTGCCACAGCAGCTCTGACCCATTCGAGACATGATGCTCAAAGCCAGGGGCCTCCATGGGTGATGATGTTATGATCTGACCCAACCATATAGCCATCTCAATTAAACCCTTGTCAAAGATGCTCAGGTTCTTTCTAACTGATCTAAAGGGCAGTTGAGTCAGGGATATTTTAATGGACTGGGTTTCAGTTATTGTAAACACAATCAGGTTTAGATTCTTAGTTTTCTTAGGATCTCAGTGTTCTAGCAGAACAGCCTCTGGTGTCATTAACACACAATTACCAATTTTGTCGCTGTCCAATAAAAAACAAGTATCTTTATTTTTGACGCTTTTTAGTTTACTACATAATTTGAACAGACGAACTGTCCCTTACACTGTAACTGTCCCTTAAAACTTCTTGATGAATGGACCAATAGAAATACTTCAAAATGACCTGAAAACAAAACTCTTTTGCTTTGACTTCCATTGAAAGTTTAGAAGGGTTTTTACTCTCTCCTGTAAAGTTACTGTTTTGGAGAAACTTTCTTTTCACTGGACAGTGATTATTTAGAGTCAGCGGCAGTGACTAACAAGAAACAAAGCAGTGGTGTTAGCAAATGTGTGATCTGAATCTCATTTACCATGGAGGCACATCAAGCTTATGGATTCATTTAAATCCATTGTAGATATAATTGTAAAAACAGTGTAAAAACATAACTGGATTTGCAGCGCTGCCACTTCAGCCCCATCCAACAAATGCATGTTTTCTGAGACTGACTACATTGTGAACAAGCCAAGCAGCTCCATATTAGCAGAAAATGTAGACAAACAAGTCTTCTTGGTGTATAATATGAAGGTGAGGGTGTAGGTCATCCTAGAGTGTCAAAGTTAATTGACATATATTTGTTGTTTGTGAAAGACTGAAAACAATTGTAAAAGTTTAAAAGTGCTGCTTCTTTTTTAATTTTGTAATTTTGTGTTTGTCACATACTTGAGTATCTGCCTCACATTTGTTCCTGTGTAACTGGGCATGTAATACAGGAGTCTGCTTCTCCCAGCCTGCTGTTTGCAGACAGTCATGCAGCTGTCTGCTGCTCTGGAGCTCCAGCCACTGGTGGTTAGGGCAGCAGAAGATACCATGAAAAATTAGATTGATATTGATATTTTTTAACTTTTCCTGTTCATAAAGATCTGGCATGTTCTTCTTAATGAAGCCCAGGTGAGGGACTTTTGTAGTGTTTCTCAAGCACTTTTTTGTTTTTGAATTTCCTGGTTTGATCTCTTGACACAGGGTGATGCTGCTGTGAATGTGTTGCCATGGTTATATTGCTTTCTTGGGCTGCAGTGCCTATTTAATGTAGCTGTTTTGTCCATATACGTACCACTGAAGCCTAAACACTTCCATATGTGAGATGGACTATTAGATAAAAGTTTGTACTTGTGATCATGTTTCACTACAAGCCTTTTTTTAAAATCATTTTTACACCAGCTTTTTTGCCTTCATTCTAAAAACCATGATGTTTGGAACATGCTTTGTTCACGTACAATTAAATGCATTATGTTTTTTTTTTTCTTTTACTTAGGATATGTTTTGACAGTTGATCCACAGTTTACATGCATTTAGAACCATGAGGTTTACGGATCCGTATAGATCGCAGTTATCTGTGGTTATATATTTATTATTATGGAGTACCATATTTTTTGGACTAAAAGGCTGGATGTTGATCTAGACAGATTTCTGTCATGAAAACTGTTTATTTGGGTATGTAAAGGGCTTCTGTTTACTTACAGTAAGCCTAGATTTCCAGTATTTTGTTCGAGGGTGAGCGCTAGTTGCGATTAGCAACCGCTTAGCCAGCCCTGGTTAGCAGCCCTAGCCAGCTGCAGTTAGCAACACTTCCCAGCCCTGGTTAGCAGCGCTAGTAAATGCCACCTGATAGCAGTAGAGGAATTTTTGTGCGCCTTATAGTCCGAAAAATAGGATAAATCATAATATTTATTGTTCCCTCTACTTAAACACAGAGCCGTGGTATTGACTGAAAGTTTAAAATCTGCCCTTCCAACACAATTTCTCTGCTTGTTTCAATGAACTCAGAATGATGAATAATTAAATGCCAGAAGAGAGATTCCTGGCATATTCACCACTGAGGACCTAGAAAGGTGAAGGAGCCTCAAGGGGAGGTAAAAAAACAGTAAAGTGGTGTGGTCGGTTGACGGGCAGCGGCGCGAGCGAGCTGGATGCTAGAGCGCCTCCACCTGTGCTCGCTCCAGCCATTCGTGAGTAACTCCCACAGGGGCAAGGCACTCTGTCTGTTGCCATGGCGACTGTTGCCCTGATTTTTTTTTCCTCTCCCTGCCTCCTTTCTTCTCCTGCAAGGCCCACATACTTGTACAGCTCTGGTTTTCAGCACACCCATTCATATTCTCCATCTCAGCCAGCGCCGCCTGTTTGAAGGCCTCTAACAAGATCTGCTGGGTATTGGGGGGGGGCTGTGATCTCTCCTCGGCGTTGACTCCTCAGCCTGGGAGACGAGAACATCACCTCCGTTTCCAGCAGAGCCGGCCCTGTGCGTTGTGTTGACGCGGGTCGCGTCGGTCACACGCGGCTGCTGCTTCCTTTTGTGTAAAAGCTGTGAGTTTAGGAGTGTTGTATGCAAATGATGCAGACTGTTAGTCTCAGCAGGTTGATGTGTAACCCCACTGACTGTGGAGCTCTGCTTGTTGTCTGGTTGAATCTGTTTCATTAGCTGTTGTCAGATGGTCCTGCGGTTAACGCCTTGAGTGCTTGTTGTGATTGATCATTAATCTTACTGTTAAAGGGGTTAACCATAAAACACAGAGACACCATGCTGCACAGACATGCACACCAAGTTTAGGATCGCTTATCAATATTAATTAAGGAATAAAAGCATCATATAAACCAGCCAAATGTGATTTTTTTCAAAAATATTGCCAAGATAATTAAATCAAATAATAATACCCAACCAACAGCTAAGCAACTACCTGAGACTACCTCATACAAACACCTCGCAGCACCATAGCAATTGCCTAGGACACTGTAGCAACCATTGAGCAGCACAACAATCTTGCAACCACTTTTACAAGCAACACCATTGCACACACCTGAGACAGCATAGTGACTACTTGGACACATTTTAGCAACCAGCTAGCAACCACTTTGCAGCACTTTTGTAAATATCTATGATATCATCATATATCCAGGCTATTTCCATGTATGTGTTAAAACGTTAAGTATATAGATAGATAGATACTTTATTGATCCCCAAGGGGAAATTCTAGAAAGAGCTCCATCTACTCTACTGTACCCACCCAGAGAGAAACAGCAAGGACAACTGTGCTCTCCCAGGGCTCCGGCAGCTGATGGCAAGCTGCATGATCGGGGGTTCGAACCTGCGACCTCCCGCTCATAGTGGCAACGCTTTAGACCGCTGGACCACTCGGCACCCAAAGTGTTTACACACCACATGAAACTGATATGGACCTGATATCTGTGTGGGATTCTTCTGGGTATTCAGGTTTCCTCCCACCTGCCCAAAATAAATGCAGTAAATATACTAAAGTTTTACTCTAAATAAATGTATGTGTGTAATTTCACTGCAATGGGCTGGCATTTTATCCATGTTGCTTTACACCTAATGATACCAGGTAGGCACCGGATCAGTTATGGTGTTTTCACAGCCGTCTTGGTTGGTCCAAACGTTCCGAAATAAGTTTTACACCAGGTGTAAAAGTGCCATGAACCACAGACCGGACCAAAGGACCAGAGTTTGGTCCAGTCAAAAGATGTGGTCTCGGTCAAGCTCTACTGAACCATGGTCCGGTTCATCCGCAGTGTGAAAGTACATTTGTAGATGGTTCAGAATTTCAGACCAATTATAGAAGGTAAGGCAGTCTTTAAACAAACCAGAGTAAAAGAACAAATGTACCCAATGTAACAAACTGGTGTGTGGTTGTGTGCTGAGAATAAATAGTTGTGTGTAAAACGAGTCCTTGGGTTTCTAGGAAGGCGCTATACAAGTTGAACTTCATTCATTCATTTATTCAACAAAGACATGAACCTTGGTGTGGACTCCCTTGGTGTGAAAATGCCCTAAGGTATTTTCAGTCATCATTTTGTGGTTATGAAGCTCCTTATCAGTTCAGTACTTCAGTACTTATTCAAAATGACACTATCTATTACATAAAAAATAGTGGTAAAGCCAAGGAGTGATATCATGGTGTGATCAATATTCTGATACAGAAGTTAGGGCTGAAAATTTGATTATTTTGTTTGTTGTCTAATCTGATTATTAGAGAACAACAATTATTTCTGCCATTCCTTTCATCATTTTACAATGAACAGCTGAATGTGAGTTTAAATGTCTTTGTTTATAAGTAAATATGTAATCTACCATTGCTTTTCTCTCCTCAGCACTTTGTGTAGTGCTTTGCTGTTACAAATTATTTTATTTTTATATTATTATAATCATATCGTCTAATTGTTGTAGCTCTAATAGTAGTACAGGTGATTTATCGCACAGGGATACTGTATAGTGAAGTTTGTGTGGATAAGCTTAGTGTTGAATCATCTGCTTGTTGGAGTGCTCTGTACTGGTGGCCTTTTAAAAGATTGATATGATGTTAGACGAGGGAGTGCCGTGTCACTACACACACACACACACACACACACACACACACACACACACACACACACACACTCAGAGCCAAGATTATGTCTGTATTGGCTGTATCATTGTTTGAACATGGCCACCCTGACCCGGTTCGTGTACACTACTCGTTCTCCATTATGTTCCTTCACGGTGTGTCTCCATATGTGTGTGTGTGAGTATTAGAAAGAGATGGCAGTGCCCAGTCTGGCCCTTCAGAGCGTGTGGAGACAAAGTGACACTTTATGATCACAGGCTGCGTGGTCTGAGAAATGTGCCACATTTAAATAATCCAACAGGTCCAAAAACTGCAGCTGCTGAATTATGGATAAACTCATGTCAGCGGGAGACGTGTGGAGAGTGTGTATGAGTGCTGGAGTCTGCAGCCCCTTCACACACACATATATACACACACACACACACACACACACAAGCCCCCCGGAGCCTCATGCCGGAGAT
This sequence comes from Astyanax mexicanus, assembly GCF_023375975.1. Classification (NCBI taxonomy): domain Eukaryota; kingdom Metazoa; phylum Chordata; class Actinopteri; order Characiformes; family Acestrorhamphidae; genus Astyanax; species Astyanax mexicanus. Next base: position 101,622,657 of record NC_064408.1, read on the forward strand.
AAATGAGTCGCCGCCCGCTGTATTCATTTGTCCTGATCCTGGGCAGAAGGCCTCTAAGGCCTGTTATTATGGCCTCTGTGAAGCGAGAACGCTCGTACACTCCTCCTCTACACGACCATGCAAACAAGTGATTCTTCTTTTCCTTTCTGGTGTCTTACACCCTCCATCTGCCCCTCCCTCTGTGACTGGGGTGAGATATGTGTGTGTGTGTGTATGCATCTGTATCTATATGTGTGAGTGTCTCGTTATCTTTAACAGGTGCTAGGGGTTTAGTAGTACACAGAAGTCATGGTACAGTTCATACCATGATTTAGAAAAAAATACAACACCTCCTTAATGCATGAGGCTAGATGATGGTCTTGTTACTATAAAGATGTTGAGAAACTGAGCTTGGGCATTTCAGCTGTTCTGTCAATCACTACAGACCTCCAAAACAAATGTAAACCAATGTAACCAGACAAATGCCATGTATGCATAAATGTTCAAATGTAAATGCTAAATGGAAAACAATGAAAAAGTAGTGCAGGGCGGTAAGACCAAAAAGGCATATCAAGGTACTTTGCAAGATTCTGATGGTTTTACAGTATATCACTGTATTTTTATTATTGTATTTTATTTATTTATTTATTTATTTTGACTGGGCTTCACCCTACTAGATTGTTAAAAGTACATATAATGTCAAACATTAAGGCTTTAAATTAAGGCTTTGATTACTATTGGGTTTACTTTGTCCCAACAATCACTCAATATATTAAGAAATCAGACTTTATTAGCAGAAAAACAGCTAAAGAAGAATGCAAACAATAGACCTTAAGAGGGGATAAACCAACAATTTTAGCATGGCTTCCTTTACCAAACTAAATATTTTAATAAATAGTTTCATAAACACTCTAAACTGAGCTAAAATACTCAAAATGTGAATATTCAAAAGATATATTTCTCAAATGTTCTATTGCACAAGTTAGACACAAGTTTAATATGTTACTATATACAGTATGTTACTATTGAAGCCATTAGAGACATTATTTAAGTATTTAAGCAGCTGTTTATCTGTTTATCACAGTTTCTCTGGTTCTTTCAATTAACAAATACATTCAGTTCAGTGTGCATTAATATTATCCTTCAAGTTACAGCATTAATATATTTATATAGGGCTATAGTTACTCATATTGCAAGGAGCAGCAGTAGCAGAAGCAGAAGCTCCGGGAGTTCTGTTCTCATGTCTCTCCTAGCAGAACAGTGTGCGGCTCCACAGAGAGATGAGCTGCTGTTAATACAGTATATTAGCTTGTTATGCTAACTGGCTAGCGTTAGTATAACAGTAGTGAGCTGTTCTACACTGCTGCTCCTCAGCACTTCTAGCAGTATGTCGGTATAAGAGAAATGCATGCGGTTCTAAATTCCCCTCCAGTTTACCGGTTCATGCGACACAGCACTATGATGTAGTTTATAAATATTTCTAATGTTTTGATCAGACAACAACATCTGGAATGATCTTAGATCCAGATGTGTAATTCTGTGGGTGTTTTGGCAAATCAGGGTATTTATGTAATCTGTCATGTTGTGATTGTATTAAAACTGTATATTTAAATAGTATCTATAACAATATGTACAAACAAAACTATGCTATCCATACCATACAGGCTTAATTTATACTTCAGTGCTCAAAGGCAAGCATGTGTGTGTTGTTTATATGTGGGTTTCTTGTGTGTGTGTGTGTGTGTGTTTGCATGTGTGTATATATATATATATATATATATATATATATATATCAGAGCTTATGTATATGCAAGTGTATGGTGTTTATATGTGGGTGTTTTTTTGTCTGTGTAAATGTGTGTGCGTTTGATGGGTCTGTGCGTTGGTGTGTTTTGTGAATGCCTGTAAATGCATGTGTGTTTGTGTGTGTGTGTGTATAATCACAGTGTTCCTTGAGTGTGTGCCTCGAGGAGAGGATCTTGCACAGCCACAGTTCCGGATCCGAGTTTTCGTGGGTGTTACGATGAATCAGGACATTCATGTCCATTCTAAAGTAAAAGGGAAAGTAACTAATATTGTTTAAAATGATGCCGGTCAATTCAAAAAAGGCTCATTTTACTGCATTTTCCTTGTATTTCCCCCCACGAGGTCCATTTATAACAGTTTGTGTGGATTTATGTTGTGAAAACTGTCATAATTCATTTTTTAAATACCGGTAACCATTTTCCAGCCTCTCTTTATCTATTCAATTTAAGGACTGCAGTAAATGCTGCTCACGGCTGTGTGCATGCATTGTATTCAGCAGCTACACCAGCAGCATTGATTGCGTTCTCGTCTGTGTACCTTTCGTCCATCTGGAGGATTAAAAGCTGTGCTCTCTAGGGGGAGGTTCAGGGCTGGAAAAACCCCTACTGGCATGGGAATGCCTTACTTGATTACCAGTTCTGACTAAGCACTAAAACATCAACAGAGAGCTCCGAGTGTCTCAGCAGACTGAGATGCTGACACTGCATTCTGAGGATCGCAGGCCGAGGATTCCAGGATGTGCTGCATGGCTTTAGCAGCCAGAACCTGAGAGTTTGGTTTGGTTTCACACAGGCACAAACTGAAACACAACAAAATACGCACCAATAAACCACACGAGCACATTGTATCCTCTGATTGGTCAGAGCTCTCTGGCACAGGAGTAAAAAAGTAAATATAGAGAGAAAAGTCGTATATCTATATATCAGTGTAAAGCTGCTTTAACCCAGAACACTAAAATGCTGTTCTTTTAAAGACAGATGCAGTGCAGTGCAGATTACATTACATTACATTACATTTGGCAGACGCTTTTGTCCAAAGCGACTTACAGTAGTGAAGTACAAAAGTAATAGAAGTTAAAGGTAAAAAATCTTTAGATAGGGCCTAAAGGAGGTCAAAGGGAGGTAGTGGGATAGATGAGTGCAGGAGGGGAGGAAGGAAATGAGGTTAGAAGTAGTTAGTTTGTTAGAGGTGTTAAGAGAGTAAGATGTACATGTAGTAAATGGAGTCACACGGCTGCAAGTAATAAACGCAGCACAGGTCACGTTCTCACCACAAGTGAACCGCTCTGGAGTTCGTTTGGGATCGGGCCGAGACCACCTCCTCTAGTTGGTCTCGATCCAGTTGGTTTGATCCGCACCCGAGCGAGATTATTGTTTTCACAGCTGCTTAATTGAACCGCACGAAGGGTACAAACGAACTAGAGTCCACTTTAACCGGAATAAAATAGTGCTAAGATGCCAGAGTGCTAAGACGTTCAGAAAAGTCATCAACGCTCTTCTGATTCAATACCTGCAGTATTTTTACAAAGGGAAAACAACTCCATACCAATGCCTATAGATTTATCTACGGATGGATCTCATTAAAGCTTGTGTAACACTGTATGTATTTGTGTATGTGTGTGCCTGTCTGTCTGCCTCTGTGTGTCTTACTGCTCAATATTTGTGAGGTGTTTGTATGCCCAATGCCAAGCAACAGCTACAGGGGCATAAACTCCCCCCCAGCACTTGGCTGTGGAGCAGTGGAACGGTGTTCTCTAGAGGGATGGAGCTCCATCCAATACATTTGGGATAAGCTGGAGTGACATACATCATTGCATTAATGCCTGTGTGACTGAATGCAATTAAATCCTCAAAGCAGTATGCCAATGTATAGATTAAGGCCTCTGTACACATGTAATTAGTGGGATAATTACAGGTGTGGGCATGCCAGTAAGTATGGATGCCTGTGTATGTGTTTGTATGTTGCTTGTTTTGTGTGTGTGTGTGTGTGTGTGTGTTGAGAAGAGGTGTTCAGAGGTAAGCTGTGTTCTGTCTGCTCTGTTAATTGGCTCTATTAGTCTTGGCTGTCTCAGGCAGCAGTGGCAGCACCTGTGACTTACGGGGGAAGTAATAAAGAGCAGCCGTAAGGCAGAGAGAGGAAGACTAGTTACAGAGAAAAAGAGAGAGAGAGAGAGAGAGAGAGAGAGATCCACCATCTCTCCACTCTTTCATGTCAAATTCCACAAAGTGTGTGAATGATATAGTGCATTGTTGCATGAAATTGTCAAAATTATCTTGGAATACTAAAGCATTGGAAGTTCCTTTTACTAAGCCTAACTCCTGAAAAACAACCTTGTACATAATCCCCCCTCCACCAAACTTTACACTTGGGACAATGCAGTCAGACAAGTACCATTCTTTTGTAAATGTCTAATTCACTGATCTCCTAAAAAAGACCCATTCTGTCAAAAATGTTTATTTTATGTTTGTTTTATGCACCTGTGACCATAGAAATAGTTGGAACACCTGATTCTTTCATTTGGATGTGAGTGTGAGTGAAAACCTTTGGCAAAATAGTGTATAGTTAGATGTGACAAGAAGATCTGGCATGGCAGTAGATCTGGCATGGCAGTATTTATTTTAAAAGCGCACCTGATTCCACTTGGTAAATCAGTTGGCCTCTATCTTTAAACATCTGTTTACTTAAACAAAGTGAGTCGTAATATAGAGTATGCCACGTTTGAACCAACATGCAGTACTTAGAAGTACAGACTATAGTTGGGAGTACTCTGTGCACTCATTTCAATCTTATCATCACAGGTTAGCCACAATGATGAAAGAGATGCTGATAAATATATTAGCAGGGCTCATCAGGTTAGCCGCCATGCTAACAGTCAGGCTTTGTAGACTTGGAGCTGTAATAGCAACAAACACAAGAGTTGATTTCAGTTCGGTTGGAGCAGGTTAGCTAAGATGCTAATAGCAGAGCTTGGTAGGGTTGGAGCTGCAATGTTAACAGAAGTAGAGGAGGTTAGGTGCCATGCTAACATTTAGGATGGAGTTTTGTGGCTTTTCAACCCTACTATTATGTTAATTTTTCAGGAACAGCAATGGGTTTCTGGGGCCAATTTGACCCGGTGCATGTTTAATAATCCAAAAGATGTCTGAAACCAAAAAAACCTAAGAAGCCGTGTGAATATTTCATTACTAACTCCATTATTAATTATTCAATCACTATTTAGTGCAATGGTGTTTCATACCTCTAACAGGTAATGCTTCAATTAGGATTTCAATCACTCATGTTCAAACTTTTTTTTTAGTGTTTCGCTACTTTATTACGTTTGAAAGACCAACATATAAAAGTTTTACATAACATCGAAACATAAATTGCAATTTTGTTTAATTTTTTGTTTTTGCAGGGGGTGGCTGCAAATATGTGAAATTAGCCATTTTCAGTTTATATGTTGATTACACTAATTAAGGCAAGCAGAAGAAGTTTCATACTGAAAAGTACTTTTACATTTTTTTTCTAGATCTTCAAACTTTAAAACAGGTCAATTTGACCCAGAACATAACAGGAGGTTTAATGCTGAAACACACTGATATGAATATTATATTGTTTATGAAATAGGATTAATGACAGTCTAAGTTCAGTATTTTTTTTCCATCATTAGCATTGCATCTCTTATTGTAAATGATAGAAGCGCATCATTTCTCAGAGGTCATTCTCAAGTCATGGTAATTTCATTTGTAGCAGAAATTCCGCCAAAGAAAGTGCGTTTTTTGGCCTTTTTCAGCCTAATAATTTTGGAAATATTATTTAAATCCTATTGTCCATGCTTAGCTCACACTCGAGCAATGCTCCTCAGAGAGAGTTTGGAAATGCTGCGATTTTCCAAGAAGGCTGACAGCTTCCATCTGCGAGGGGCAGGGAGGGAGGGAGGGAGGGGGGTTGGGGGGCAGCAGCAGCAGCAGTGAGGGGGAGAAGGAGAGAAGAGCAGTGTTAATATTCTGAGTGTGTTTTCTGTCCATGTGTTTGTGTGTGTGTGTTTGTGTGTGTGTGTGACAGCAGCTCCAGTGGCTCAGAGGATGTGTAGGGCCTGCAGGCTGAGTTAAAGCTTGTCAAGGTCACCCAGTCAGTCTGTGCTGGTATGAAGCCGCGGTTGGTCAGCGAGGCTCTCTGCTCTCCACTCAGCGCAGTGTGCTGCTGCTGATTGGCAGTTTGTCAGAGGTGCGCCGATACACACAGTGTAATTAAAGGCAGGGAGGCTGCAGAGAGTGTGTTATCTTAATTAGCCGGGGTTGATATGACGTGCTGAGGGGGTTGATACGGCTCTGCGTTTCTGAGCGAGGAGGGGGTGGAGGGGGGTTTAGTGTGTGTATACTGGGGTCTCTGTGTGTGTGTGTGTGTGTGCTGGACTTCAGCGTCTTGTCGTACACATGCTGAATGAGCACCAGCCAGCCTACAGCCCCCTGCTATGACGACAACAGGGTTGCCATGGCAACCGATGCAAGGTCTGTGATGTCATCGGGGTCCTGGCGTGAGAGGACCTTGGTCTGCTCCCAAGTGTGAAGAGCTGCAGCTCAGTCGTGATCCTGCTGCTTCTTACTCACACACACACACACACACACACACACACACTCATCCCTCGCTCTCTCCCTCTCTCTCACTGGCTTTTCCTCTCTTTATCATTCTTCTCTTTATCCCTCTGTCTCTCTTTCTCTCGGTCTCTCACTGTCTTTCCCTCTCTTTATCATTCTTCTATTCATCTCTCTGTGTGTCTCTCTCTGTCTGTCTCTCACTTTCTTTCCCTCTGTTTATCATTCTTCTATTCATCCCTGTGCCTCTCTCTCTCATTCACTGGCTTTCACTCTTTTTATCATTCTTCTATTCATCCCTCTGTCTGTCTCTCACTTTCTTACCCTCTGTTTATCATTCTTCTATTCATCCCTCTGTGTCTCTCTCTCTGTCTGTCTCTCACTTTTTTTACCCTCTGTTTATCATTCTTCTATTCATCCCTCTGTCTCTCTCTCTCTGTCTGTCTCTCACTGTCTTACCCTCTGTTTATCATTCTTCTATTCATCCCTCTGTGTCTCTCTCTCTCTGTCTGTCTCTCACTGTCTTACCCTCTGTTTATCATTCTTCTATTCATCCCTCTGTGTGTCTCTCTCTCTGTCTGTCTCTCACTGTCTTACCCTCTGTTTATCATTCTTCTATTCATCCCTCTGTGTCTCTCTCTCTCTCTGTCTGTCTCTCACTGTCTTACCCTCTGTTTATCATTCTTCTATTCATCCCTGTGCCTCTCTCTCTCATTCACTGGCTTTCACTCTGTTTATCATTCTTCTATTCATCCGTCTGTCTGTCTGTCGCTGTCTTACCCTCTATTTATCATTCTTCTATTCATCCCTCTGGCTGTCTCTCACCGTCTTACCCTCTGTTTATCATTCTTCTATTCATCCCTCTGTCTCTCTCTCATTCACTGGCTTTCACTCTTTTTATCATTCTTCTATTCATCCCTCTGTCTCTCTCTCATTCACTGGCTTTCACTCTTTTTATCATTCTTCTATTCATCCCTCTGGCTGTCTCTCACTGTCTTTCCCTCTGTTTATCATTCTTCTATTCATCCCTCTGTCTCTCTCTCTCATTCATTGGCTTTCACTCTTTTTATCATTCTTCTATTTATCTCTCTGTCTCTCTGTCTTTCACTGTCTATATTTTTCTTTATCATTCTTATATTCATCCCTCTCTCTCCCTCTCTCTCACTGCCTTTCCCTCTCTTTATCATTCTTATGTTCATCCCTCTCTCTCCCCCTCCTTTTACTGGCTTTCCCTCTCTTTATCATTATTCTAATCATTCCTCACCCTCTTCCTCTTTTTACTGGCTTTCCCTCTCTTCATCAATCATATATTCCTTCCTCTTTCTCTCTCCCTCTCTCCCTGGGTTTCCCTCTTTTTCATTGTTATATTCATCTCTCTCTTTCTTTCTCTCTCTGTCAGTGCTGTTTGCTTCCTTTCTCTCTTCATTCTTCTCTAATGCATTCATCTTTTTCTCTCTTATCAATGAAAACACTGATGTTCTTTCTTTTCACTGATATATCTCTCTCCTTTTTTTTCTCTCTGTCCCCTGTGCCATTCTTTCTTTTCTTTATCAATCTCTCTCTCACTTTTGTCCTTTTCTCTCTCTTCCTCTCTCACTTCATCCTGCTCTATCTTTCTTTTTTGTTCACTTTCTGTCCTTTTATTTTTCTCCATCTCTACAGTTCTTTCTTTTCTCAATCCAGTCTATCTTTCTTTCTGTTTGTCTTCTGAGATCCTGTCACACACACACACACACACACACACACACACACACGCACACACACTTACTCACTCTACTACTTTATCTGTCACTTTCCCTTGTTTACTCTTTCATCACACAGCCAATAGCACAAGCACTGTCACTTTCTCTCTTTCTCTCTCTCTCTCTCTCTCTCTCTGGCGTCATCCCCTGGTCATCCGTCACTGTATGTTGGTCAGCCCCGTGTTCTTGGCTCCTCCCTTGAGCGCTGAGTGAGTGAATGAGTGAGTGAGCGAGTGCTGACCTTTCTGTGAGTTGTCTCTCCGTCACGGCACCTCTGCCATTATATTTATGATGGAGTCTTTGATTAGCGCTCGTCCTTATGCAAGGCCACCAACGTACACTGCTCCCAATTTCACCGCTCACTTCCGCCGCTCCCCACTCACAGAGGATTAGTCTGCTGGCACACTCCATCGCCTGGTGACAGCGAGTGTTTTCGCCAAAATCAGACGGAAGCTGACTTTCCTCCAAAGGCGGGATGGTGTGAGTGTGTGTCCTAGGCCTGCAGTCACTGATAAAAATGATACAAATAAACTATATATCCAAATGTTTGTGGACAGCCCTTCAAATTAAAGCATTCTACTTTAAGGTGCTCTAATTGCTGACACAGATGAGACCACCGTGTGCTCACTATATGTGTATGTGCGTGTAGGCTAGATTTGGAGACAGCATTCCATCTGTGTTCAACACAAGTATGGTAAATACATTTCCCTCCAGAAGTATTGGAACAGTGTGGCCAATTCCTTAATTTCTGAAACATGAAAACCAGAGAGTTGTCTATCTTCTATAGTCAATTAGAGCCATTGCACAAATATTGTCCATAACCAGTGCAACTGTTTGAAATGTGTTGAAGAAGAAAGTCATCACTGGTGTATTGGTGTATCACTGGAGGTCGAACAGGAAGATTAAGGAAAACCACAGCCGTTGATGACAGAAGTATTGTGTATGCTGTAAGAAAAAAAACCCTAAAACAACTTTAAATCAACATCAGCAACAACCTCCAGAAGGCAAACCCAAACCTTTTCAGTCTACAGCAGAAATAGAGATAAAGGTTGGCCTCACTGTTCCAGTACTTTTGGGGGGGCTGTATAACTTGTCTTGTTCAGAGGTTAAATTTGGCTTGTGAAATCATTATCAGTAGCCCTGGAGTGTGTGCTGAGTTGAGCAGTTGGTAGCAGTTGAAATGGGTCATTGGGTGTAGGCTGGTTTTCCCCCAGAAGTCCAGAGTCTGCAGCAGTCTATTACCGCTGTGTGTAAAAAGCTCTTTTATTGCACCTTGAGAAAGCAACACTGCACATATGCAAGAGAGAGGAGGCCAGTGCACTCACCTGCCGTCACTCTCTCTTTCTCTCTCCCTTTCTCTTCTCCCTGCAGGTGTGTGTGTATCTGTGTGTAACCCACCTCAATCTTTAGATCTTCCCTCATTCCACATCTGTGCCCCTACTGATTTACAAGCTGAACCATGTGACTGTAATTGTTTTATTAGGCTGCTAATGGTTGCTAGCGCTGTGGCTGCTATGAAGCATCGACTTCCTCAGCGACTGCAGCGGCTGAGTCTGATATTTACTGCCGCTGTCCCCCTGGTAAAGAGCGAGCGGCAGCCCGACACTCTGCCACTGGATCAGCTGCGGCTCTGCTTTAATGTTTTTTAATTTGATTGAAGGGAATCTGGTACGACGGAGGATTCCATCAGCATGCTTTATCAAGCCCTTCTAGAAGTGCTCCAGCCCTCCCAGTGCCAACACTCCACTTACAGAAACAGAGGGGAGGAGGAGGGAGGAGGAGAGACTGAATAAATGAAGGAGAGAAAGAAAGTGAAAGAAAGAGAGGGAGAAAGAACAAGAGGAAAGTAAAGAGAGCAAATGTGTCAGTGGAGTAAAGAGAAATTAAGAGAGTAAAAGAAAGAACAAGAAGAGGGGAAGGAAGCAAATTAATGAGAACAGATGACAGACAGGAAGAGAGTGAAAGAACAAGAAGGAGAGAAAAACAGGAGGAAGAAAAACGAAAAGAGGGAGAGGAAGTAGGTAAAATGAAGAGAAAAGGAAAACAAGAGGACAGTAAACAGAGCAAACGTGTCAGTGGAGTATTGAGAAATGAAGAGAGTGAAAGAAAGAGAACAAGAAAGAGGGGGAAGAAAAAGAAAAAGAGACAAAGGAACTGGGTAAAATGATGAGGGAGGGAAAACAAGATAAATAGAAACAGACCACAGAAAAAAAGACAAAAAGATAGAGAGACAGAGAAGAAGAGAGTAAAATATAGGGTGGAAAAAAAAGATCTAAAGAACGGAGTGGAAAAATGATGGAGGGGAAGAGAGCAAAATAGGGGGAAAGAAAGGAAAGTATAGATCAGATGACAAAGCAGAGGAAAAAAAAGAGTAAAAGAAATAAGAAGAGAGTAAGTAAAAAAGACGAAAAGGACAAGAAAAAGTAAGAGAAGAAAAAGTAAGAGAGGAGGAAGGAGACGAAAGGATAGAACAAAATAGGTGGAAGGAAAAATTGGTGAGGTGAAAAAGGAGTAAAAAGGTGATAGAAAAGAAAAAAACAGAAAGAACGAAAGACAGAACGAGAGAGAGAAGGAGAGTTAGAAAAAGTCAGGTACAGAGAAGTATAGAAAGAGAGAAAGGTATGGAGAGAGAGAGAGAGAGAGAGAGAGAGAAAGGTCCAAAGTGCTAGCAGCGTGATGCACATTGATTATTCGGCTCTCTGGTCAGCTCTCAACAGGATGGGCTCTTTAAAAGCGTCTGCTCGGACCGCCGGTGATTTACAATAGACCTGGGGTCGGGGGGGTCAGGTGGGTCGGGGGGTCGGGGTGGGTGGGGGGGGTTGGAAGCTGCTGTACAAAAATAAGACCTTTAACAACTGTGTCTCTGCGGACACCTAATGTATGCACAGATGAATGGATGTGATTTGTGTTTGTACTTAAAGTGATTGCCTCTCCAGTAGAGACCCTGTTAGAATAGTTGTGCTTGGGCACCAATATATCATCTACACCGCAGGCCCTTGAATTTTTTAGTAGGGAAGCGTGATGATATTGCAGTCACACAGCAATCGGTCAAAGTTTGCTTAAAAAAAAAAAAATCTTCTTTTTCTTCATTTTACTGCATTTATACACTGTTATATATTTTGTAGAGCTTATTAAGGTATATTAAGTTGTCTTTTGGAGTTTGAAGTTTGCAACTTTTCTTTAGACTTCGTTAAACTTTTAAATTCTGGAGGGGAGGAGTCAGCTGCCAGCAAAGAAGATAAATCAATGCATATTTATGTGGAACTTGTTCATTTCTATGGACTATTATAACTGTTGTTAGAGTTAAGCTTCCTTTAACAAATTACATTGGAAATGGCAATCACAGGGATCCAAACACAGCATGCTGTTTTAAGACCTTTATGGCATTAAAAAAAGCCCTCGCTATGTAGCAGTTAGCAGTTATGTAGTTATTATAACAGATACCAGGTCTCAAAAGGTAATTATTTATTTTTTTAATTGAGAGGGTATTATTGTCATTCCATCTGAGTACAAGTACACAGTGCTACCAAAATTACCTTCCTCTGGAACCATGGCGGAACATAGAACAACAACACAATAAATCTAATAATAATAAATACAGCAGATGTGAGACATGTGTAAGTAGAATAGATGCACCAACTTCTATGAATGCCAGACCCTCCTAAAAGTGCATTATCTGCAAAAGCAAACACTTACAGACAGTCTTTGAGTTATTTGTGGGCGTGACACGAATTTGCACAATTGTTTTGGATTTTGAACAAATCACTGTCTTCACTGCTTTTAAGGTTTAATGTCTGATCAATATTTAACCCCTTAACAGGCCAGGATTTTTGTCAATTGTCTGCCTCACAGTACACCTCTAAATCTTAAGGATTTATATTCAAGCATTACATAAAAAGCTTTCATGTTTGAAAAGGATCATTGCTGATCAAAATATTATGAATACAATCATAAAATTGGCTCTTTCCTAAAAACAAATCAAACAGTTCATGTCCTCCAAACCTTTACTTTGGTTATGTTTGTCTAGTTTTTACGTCGGTTTTCAAACCTGCAGAATTTGGGTTGATTCCTGTTACTGAACTGAAAGTAATAAGTGAAGTAGAGAGAAAACATGCTGCTTCTCCAGGTGTCCTGTAGGAGATTTCAAAGCCCTCAAAGTTTCAGAATGTAAATACGTTTTTTTACTGCAGAAAAAAAGGGTTTTGTATCACCTACACCTGTAGCTTGTATACAGGGCAAGGCATGTTAAGGGGTTAAGCATCACTATGGAATCAGCAGATTTTTCTTTGGATTTTAAAACTCACTACAATGCCACATAGGATATATACACCCCTGAATAGAGCAACATGTGGAAGCTGGCTGCTGTGCTGTAAACATGTTTTTGCATTTGTAACTTATGCAAAATTAGCCATTGCTGAGAAGCTTCTTACAAAGAAACATGGACCTGTTTGTACCACTCCTAATGCCAGGCAACTGCTATATAGGTATAGAGTCCCACAGCATTGAGCTTTGGAGCAGTAGAGTGAGTTGTGTTCTCTGGAAGGATAGTGCTCCATCCAGTGCCTTTGAGACGAGTTGGTGAGTCTTGACCTCACTAACTCTCTAAACTGTTGCTGAATGCAACCAGATGAAGTCCTCACAGTTCTGCTCCAGAATCTTATAGAAAGTCTTGTCTGGACAGTAAATACGGTTACTGACACCTGAAAAATGCCCTGTAGTTTTACAAGAAACAATAAATGAGCAGGTGTTCCAATACTGTGGATTTACTCCTGATTTCTTATAACTCTTCATTGAATGATTTTGCTCAGAAGTCCATAACTGTGTCCCTATATTTGGTGTATCTGTTCTGGCTTTTGAAGCCTCTTTTCTATTTCAAAGAACGATGTTTCTTTTATTTGGCGTATTTATTTTGCACAGAGCTTTTCCGCCTCAGCCAAGCTAAAGTGATTTGCGGCACATTTAGGACCTGACGCAAGTCTTCATAGTGCATTTTTATGGATTAGGGCAAAAGCAAATACCTGTCTGAAGGTTAGAGAAAGGATGCTCTTCTAGAATAATCATGCTCTCGGGCTTAATCGCCAAAACACTGTGTAAACAGGTCGTTCCATATACTGATATTCTGCAGGTGTTCACCTCTGAGGTTCACGCCGCAGTTCCCGGGTCCTTTCATCCGCTGTGTGGTCACATCTGCAGGATAAAACGAGATTGGGATCGATTTATCTCTGAGAAGTTATTCCCCGTCTCTTATCTGGGCAGTAGCCATTGACATGGTTGGACTGGGTTCTCCTCAGTGCCAAACCGATTCAGGAAGACGCCACCATGGGGAGCCTGTCGCTTTAACCAGCTAATCTAAATGCAAATGAGCGTCAGGCCTGATGTCCTAAGCCTGGAAAGTAAGAAAAAAAAAAACATATTTATGAAGAAGGAAGAAGGATATCTGCTTACTCACAATGAAGAGAGGAAATGGAGAAGTGCTTGATGTTTATTGATGGGCACACACACACACACACAAACTGGCAAGGTTGAAGGAATTAATCTCACTATGTGGAATTCATGCGTTACATCACATTACCCCAATGCTACTAGATAGCACAAGTCAGTTTATATATGTTCAAAATCTAAATTATTACAGAAATTTGTCAGTTTGCCTGCTGTGCTCTGATGCAGCTCTGCACACTCTTGGCATTCGCTCAGTGACTCTGAGTGTTGGCTTGTTGGCTGCTGGGAAGCACTTATTATTGAGGGATTAGAAGAAAGCAGTGTACATTCCTAATATACAGCTTTTTTTGCCATAATAGGTTGAAAACATGACCATATTAACACAACAAATGATGTATGACATTACCATGGGTCTCAATTAACTGTTTAGCCACTCCTTGAACTTTTATGTATCAAACAAATACATATTATAATACAATATCACGTGGCCTAACGTATGAGTGTTATTCTTTTACACTGGAGTTGACCTGTGTTCTTCTGAAGCCAATTTTACACTAGATGTGGTTACACGCTACTTTATTACCAAGTGTATCCTTTTACGCTGCCCACATGCAGGTGCAAAGTGCTGGCTCAATAACACACACACAAAGAGAACACGCGTTGATTGTATCCATTTTGGCTGCATTCCATTTTTTTTATTTACAACAGCAGAACAAGTCAGTGTTCTTGCAATATTGCGCAAATAAGACCGATTAACTAAAAAATCAAACCAGCACTGAAGGTTAATCTACACAGATTTCTCTCCTGTTTATTTGGGTGGTTACAACACATATGTTTATTTACAGTAAGCTTAGATTTGCAGATTTACACTAAGGCTGGGTGCAGCAGCATTAGCATTAGCGGCTAACCCCTAGTACTGGTAAATACCACCTGACAGCGCTACACTGAGGAACCCTGAGTGTACTGGTAAGCCAGGACGATACCTTTCTCATTTCTCTCTTCATTCTGTCTTCCTTATTTCTCTTGTTCTTTAATCACACTTCCTGCATCTCTCATTTCAAATTAAAAGCCCTCTGCAAACTATATGTAGTGGAAATAGTAATACTGTTGCTTTAAATGTTAAATCACATTTTACCTTAACCTTCACTGCTGTTTTTCCCCAGCTGTGTGTAGTTAAAATTAGATTTTTTTCTGATTCTTTCAAATCGGTTGGATTTCTTTTTCTTCATCCTCCATACTTTAGCGGCGCAACAACGAACACCGTAACACGACACTACACACCCCCCTGAAGCCTAATAAGGGGAGGCAGTAAGAGCAAAAACGTCCCCTGTCCTGTTTCTGCTGTCTCGCCACACTTACCTACTGTCGCGCAGAGCTTTTTAACTGTCTAGTGGAGCTTTTTAACTGTCTAGTGGAGCTTTTTAACTGTCTCGCGGAGCTCAGCTACTGTCGCGCAGAGCTTTTTAACTGTCTCGCGGAGTTCAGCTACTGTCGCACGGAGCTTTTTTAACTGTCGCGCGGAGCTTTTTATCTGTCTCGCGGAGCTTTTTAACTGTCTCGCGGTGCTTTTTAACTGTCTCGCGGAGTTCAGCTACTGTTGCGCAGAGCTTTTTAACTTTGTCACAGAGCTTTTTAACTGTCTCGTGAAGTTCATCTACTGTCCTCCAGAGCTCTTTAACAGTTAAAGAGCTCCGCAGAAAAGTTAAAGAGCTCCGCAGTACAGTTAAAGAGCTCCGCAAGACAGTAGGTGAGCTAATGACTCTGGCAGATCTGAATAAAACAGCCTAACTAAAGAGAGAAAGTCAGAAGGTAACAGACACAGAGGCACCCTGAAACACCGCCATCCACCGACTCCACCGTCCACAAACCTGAGTGACTGAGTGCAGTGGGCGAACAACAGCACCAGCATCTCAGTTTACCACAATATTCTATGTCCACGAACCCCTGGATCTGCAGCCTTATCTAAATGGAAAAACATTAATTACCAAAATCTAAATTAAACATCTACATATTCAGTCTAGACTAGAGTCCCGAACATTTTCAGAAAGGATTATTCCATAATTGGGGGGGGTTAAGGAAAGCTCTTCACCCTGTTGAGCTCCTCTAAAGTAAGTAAGTAATCGTAGTGGTTTACAGAAAATTAGTTTTCGCAAATACTCAGGAGTGAGCCCGTGTAGTGCTTTATACAACATAAACATATGCACTGATGTGGTTCAGCACTGCGTGTTTGTTTGCACACCTCTGTTTGGGTCCTCTCTGCCCTCCTGTCTTCTTCCCTGCCGAGAATGACGAGTCTGTTAAAGGGTGGTGGCCAACGTAAAAACAAACGGGGTGGCTGGCTTGGATCATGTCCTGTCCGTTTGACAAGGGAGAGTTGTCGTGCGCGGTCAGACGTGGCGAGATGGCAATCTCTATTTTCTTCTCACGCTCTCTTACTCTGTCACAGGTAGAGCGGATCCCACCGAACGGGTTCCAAAATCTACAGGCCTCCTCATGCACTCAGAACAAGCTCAAAATGAACTTGAAGTGGTAGGAAATGTGAATGAATATGTGATAAATTTTTAGGTTATTAGTATTAACTTCTTTGATGAACTCCATACCAATATGAATAATGGGTTGGTAAGTAGTATTAGCAGATATTTGATGTGAAATGACTCTGGAGCTTGGAGCTTAATGGCAGCGTCCTTCTGAGAGAGTCTGAGAGTAGGAAGTGAGGAATCAGTTAATAAATGAACCTCTTTCAAAGAGTTAGTAGTGAACAGCTGCTAAATGGCTTTCTTTGAAAAAGAAAGTAATTTGCTTTGTTTTGTCCTACAGTATGGAAGTAGCTTTGAACTATTCCTAAGGACACTCTTTACACATGCATTTCTGGACAAGGTGAAAAACTAAACTAAAGTCACTGTCACTGAAAGTGGAAGGAGCATGTAGACTGAGAAGGTCTATGCCATAGCCTGTGCACACAGTGGCCTACGCATTTATACTTTGGTGTGTTCGACTCCAGATAATGTACTTTTCATGACTTTTTTAAAGGCCAGCCAATGACGGCAGCCGCTTTCCTGGATTACTGATAGATGGTGTGCATATAATCCATCACTTTGCCCGGCCGACATGTGGCGATGCGCGTGGAACGGAGGATGCGTCACCGCTGCCAGGCTTACGCTAGACAGATTTGAATGTCTGGGCCCACAGGCCTATCTACCTGCAATACAAAGTCCGCCATGCTGAACATTGCTGTGTGTCAGTGCTGGAGCTTAAGCCCGTGGCATTACGCGGCAGTAGGCTGACTCAGTAAAGCCAGATTAAAAAGGAGCTTTAATGCGCTGTAAGATGACTTCATTAGCCCACGGAAGGCTAGCAGCTCCATCCCAAACACTTCTCACTAAGTATTGTAACGAATATGCAAAGCTGTGGCCTTTTTATAGAGCCTAAATATTAAGCATTCTTAGACTTTTGATGTGTTTAAAAAAAAAAAGGACTGAAAAAAAGAAGAAATGCCACTGCGACTGTACGTGCACCATGCTTATTAATTTTCCAATTAAGAAAGCTGTGGATTTTGGGCTGTTTTAATTGAATTGGGCCTGCTTACTCCCAGTGACCTTTTATTCGGGTTTTAATTCTCGCAGTACCTTTTTAAGAGCATATCGAAGTGCCTGTGCCACGAGGGACGCTTAAGTCCACTGGTGCTCTGTGCCACGTGGGCTAGAGCTGCTCCAGCTCTCGGTTAAGGCCGGCTGAGTCCAGGCAGGGCACTGATTACTATATCATCTGCTTTAACTTCAAGCCCAGTAAATCACTCAGTGGAAGGCCAGTTCACTCCCTTTCTCCCTGTTCTTGTCTGTGTGTGTGCATGTGTGTGTGTGCGCGCTCTCCCTCCGGCTCAGTCAGCCAGCTAATCCGGCTCCATCTCTTTTACAGTAGTTAAGGGCACCATAAGGCTTCATCCACTCAAACAAAACAACACTCACTGCTTGCTTAGAGCCTCTCTTTTTACTACAGCTCTTATAATCCATGCAATTTCATATATAGGATTTTGTCATGAGGTCGCTGTATTGTCTTCATGGTTCTGGACTTTAATACAGTACTTTGGATATTAATATATGATACCAACTACAGAAATGAGCCACTTCACCAAGCCAGTGTTTAGCCTTAAAGCTCACCTTCCGCGAAAATCCGATTTTTCTTGTTTTTTGTGGAATACAGTAGGTCTCTCCGAGTTGAATGTGTACACCTGCACATTAAACTGTTTTGCAGCCCCCATTGTCTGCAGGAGCTAAGCAAAGAAATCCCCCCTCCCCCCCCTCCGAAAAACGGGTGAATTTTGAATTATCTTTCTGCCTACGTAGGCAGAAACTCACAGACCAGCCCACCTTGGCTCGAGAAACTCCCAGAGGCGGAGCTGAAGCGACGCAACATCACCGCTCATCAGTTAGGAGGTGGGAGGCAGTGAGCGGCGGAGGGGCGTCGCAGTGCTCCTAGCCAATCAGAGGAGAGATATTTGCATGCTGTTTGCATGTATGAATATTCATGAGCAAAGCTGGAATCCGGTCATTTTGGACACACCCCTAAAACAGTCCATTAAAAAAGAGCTATACAGAGACACCTGAGCACTTTTTTTTTACAAAAACGGCTCACATGTCATTCATTCATACTAGAGACCACAACTAGACATTTTAAAATGAAAGAAAAAACGACGGAAGGTGAGCTTTAATACACCCTGTGGCTTAAAACATACATCAGTGGCTTTTAATAACGGTATGTTTCAGGTCAAACTCTCAGCCATATTTTGTAATTTCTCTCAGTAAGAATTTGTATTTTGTATTATAGATTTTATTGCAGTTTTTTTTCCATTTATCTTCAGATCTAGTCAATAAAAGGACATGGTACAAAGCGTACAAAGGTTTGAACCACACATATTTAGTAATCTGATTTGGTAATCAAATGTGTTCCGGTCAGTCAGACTAAAATCTGATTGCTGTGTGTGATGAAAAATGGAAACTTATTCATTGTGTGTCAAATATAACAGGGTTCCCGCAGGTCCTTAAAAAGTTTTAAAATGTCTTAAATTAAAATATGGGTAATTAAGGCCTTAAATTGTCTTAAATTTACCGTAAATTTGCTGTAGGTATAAAATTTTCAGATGGTGCATTTAATGGCGGTTGGAAAACCCAGTGGCCCATCATAAACATCTTATCTGGGGAGAGAACTAAGGTTAGCAGAGAGCTAGCTAACATTAGTGGCGAGTTAGCTAACATATTAACTTTAGCTGCAAGCTAGCTAACATATTAACTTTAGCGGCGAGCTAGCTAACATACTAACTTTAGCTAGCTAAAGCAAGCTAGCTAACATACTAACTTTAGCTAGCTAAAGCAAGCTAGCTAACATACTAACTTTAGCAGCGAGCTAGCTAACATACTAACTTTAGCTAGCAAAAGCGAGCTAGCTAACATACTAACTTTAGCTAGCAAAAGCGAGCTAGCTAACATACTAACTTTAGCTAGCTAAAGCAAGCTAGCTAACATACTAACTTTAGCAGCGGGTTAGCTAACATACTAACTTTAGCTAGCAAAAGCGTGCTAGCTAACATACTAACTTTAGCTAGCTAAAGCAAGCTAGCTAACATACTAACTTTAGCAGCGGGCTAGCTAACATACTAACTTTAGCTAGCAAAAGCGAGCTAGCTTACATACTAACTTTAGCTAGCTAAAGCGAGCTAGCTAGCGTTACTAGGGATAGAACTAAGGTTAGCGGAGAGCTAGCTAACATTAGCGGCGAGTTACCTAACATATCAATGTGAGCAGAAAATTAGCTACCGTTACCTGGGAGAGAACTAAAGAAATTTTGACTACATTTTTGGGTCTTAAATTATATTTATTGAGGTCTAAAAAGGTCTTAAAAAAGCATTAAATTTGACTTTTAAAATGGTGCAAGAACCCTGTATTATTGGTGTTTGGTAGTACTGGCAAGAGTTTGTCTTGTACTTGGACTAGAATAGAGCTCTCTAGAGCAAATGAACAATACAGCAGATATTGGGACCATGTGTAACTTGTAGAACTATTGCTAATATCCTGTATATGCACAAGTCATATTATTATTAACTTTGACGGCTCCAAAATAATATAGTATTGATAATATGAACATTGAGTGTTAATTGCTCTGTTTAGAATCTGAATAGTCAAAAATATAAAAGTAAAAGTAAAATATTTTGCCATTTGCATTAAAGAGCTGAATATTTCATGAATAACAAGCCTATTAGAAATGATCCAAAAATACTTTTCTGTAATAAAACGGAATGTTGTGCTTCTCGTGTAAAATTACCATCTCAGATCTACAAGGTCTTGTTAGGACAGCAGAGATATGAAGGATGTTTTTACTTATCCAATTTTCAGTCTAATTAAGGCCAATCTCATTACGACACACGGAAATTAACAATTTAAGTGATAGATCTGTTCAATAGTGCTAAATGAATTGCTCTATTCATGGCCTGAAGAGCTCGAGTGAGTGAGGCTGGAGGGTCTGGTCAGGAACATATGGGTATGGGGAGATTTCACAATGGAAAACTGTACATGCTTGTACACTTACATGTGCTTACAATAAGGGCCATTCACTCCAATGCAGCTGTGTGTCCTAAACTAGAGTGAGCACTTCATCCAGTCCGGCCTCTCGGGATTTCAGCAGTCAATGCCAATAACTGAGGATTTTACTCCTGCTGTCAACTGTCTCTCTCTCTCTCTCCCTCTCTCTCTCTTTTCCTCCCTGTCGCCATAGTTACCTGCTTCCCCTCTGCTCCCAACATTCACTTCATGATGCTTTCGTCGTTATGATAATCAAACAGTAATAAATAATATCTGTGACAGGTCGTCAGTAGCACAGTTTGCCCTCAATTGTTTTGTCTCTATTTTCCCCTTTGCTGCTTGGTTTTGATACGATGATATTTCCTATTGTCCGCTGTCCAGCTGTTGAAAGAAACACAAGGCAGATGCATCTGATTAGATAAGGCCTGTCACAATTGAAGCTTTCCGCACTCTTCGCCTCTGTCAGTGTGCAGCGCTTCCTGTTAGCGCGGGCAGTTTTTGTTGTTTTTAGCGTGCCGCTGTTGATATGAACACCTCCAGCGGCTCTTATCAGCCAGCGCTCTACACCGGGGTCATGGGCAGCCGAGTCCCTGTGGGAATAGAGGCTTTCCGGCTTCAAATCTATTTAGGGATGGCTGGTGTGTATGTTTTTTAAAGGAAGATATCATCATGTATTGTGATCAGTTTAAATTGTACGATATACAGCTTTTTTCCATAGCTTTTGTTTTTTTTATTCCCTCCAATTTGAAAGATTGATTGCCCAATACCTGTTCAAACGAATCTCCCTAGTAATGCAACAATACTAGGAGGGTGAAGACTTATACATCTAAAGCCAGCCAACGCCTCTTTTCTAAACTAATGTCTTGCATGTGTTTTAATGAAAACATGTGGTTTGGAGACCAGACAGACTAGTTTGGTCTTCCTCCTGGTGAAAGATCTTGTAATTTGTGGCCTCATGTTGATGGTCAGGCATGTAATGTGTAAACCATAATGTGATGCATGTGACATAGCCAACAGATGCCTGCGCAGACCAAACATCATGTTAAGAGTGATGGGGAAGAGAGAGTGCCATCTACCCACCCAGAGAGAGCAATGCCAGTTGTGCTCTCTCAGACTTCGGCTACTGATGGGAAGCAGAACGATCCTCTTATCATAGGCTATGTTCATATTACAAGCCACTTTGCTCAAATCCATTTTTTTGCACAGATGGGATCTTGATGGTTCACATTCACAAATGTAAGAGAGCTGTATTTGTGTGTAATGTGAAAGAATCTGTCACTGAAACGCCTCACATGCGCACATTGATACGTGTATAAACGTCGCCTTCTTCACCAACAGAAAAAAGATCATATTTGAGAGATGACTCGTAGCTTTACAAAAGGAAACGGATGCGTTAGCAGCTCATATGTGGAGCACAAGTGAAGAGCAAACAGCCAGGCGGCTTGCTTTTGCTGTTTTTGCAGCTATAGCTGCACATGGGATTCAACTGGGCTGTATCACTGCTGTATGTCCTTGGCCATCATGTTTCTCAGTTTTAAGGTGTTAGCAAACTTCTTATAGCCTAGGCCATCTTTGTGGAGAGCAACAGTTCTGTTTCTCACGTCCTCAGAGAGTTCTTTTCCTATTTACATTTAAGACCTTGTAACATTATCAAGTCACATAAAACATGGTAGGGAAAATGGCTAGTTGGCCAAAATTTGGCCACTTCTGTTGCCAGCAGTTTAGACAGTAATAGCTATTTAAGAGTTATTTTGAGGGCACAGCATATGTACACTGTTACACAAGCTGTACACTGACTACATTACATTGTATCAAAGTATCATATCTTCAGTGTTGTCCCTTGAAAAGTTATAGGGTAATATATACAACAATGTGAGGGGTGCACTCAATTTACTGTGATACTGCATTCCATACATAAAGTGTAACATTTTGTTTTTCCATGTTGTGGCCCCTTTAAAAGTGTGACCCCCCCTTTAACAGAATTTATTTAATAAATCAGGAAGTACATTACTGTTTACAGTAAGTGTTTACACACTGACACAGCGTAGAACACAATCTCATTTAAGGTTCTGCTGACTGCACTATTACAGCACACGCCTGGGCTGGAGGCTGCTGGACACATCACTGAGCCAAGCAATTGCGTATTTCACTTTGCAAAATCATCTATTTTTTAAACTGGTTCAAGTGGGTTGAGTTCAGTATTCTAGGGCAAATTGCAGAATGCCTGTAGGACACAGTTCTGCAGTATTGTGTTGAAAGGAGACTGAATGTTTGGATAGCAGTTTTGAAGACTACTGGCTATTCAACAGTAGAGTCATTTAGACACATTCATGAGTGAAACTATTGAGTTAAACTGACAACAGGGATCATATTATTGACTGACTTCTTTGTTTAATTTGGGTGGTGTTAGACTGTTCCCTAGTATTTCAAAATTATGACATGTAAGATTTTAGTTTTTTGTTTAATACAGAGCAAAATAATATTTGTTGTTCACATTCACATTCATTTAAAGGAAAATCAGGTATTAAATAGACATGGGTTGTAGTAAAACATGACAACAATTGTAAACTTTTGTCAAATAGCCCACCTTCATGTGCTTCCAGCATTCTGAAACACAGCACATGTACATGTAATAAACAGAGACACATGGGTGCGAGGAGTGAATGCAGCACAGATTGCGTGTGTAAACAGCATAAAGCGCAGACAGCTTTTGTTCATATCTGTGTTAATTAGCATTATCTGGCTAATATATCAGATTAAACTGTGCATTATCAGCAGTTCAGCTCAAATAAAATAAGTATATTTGATAGCCGGGTCGGATCGAGACCGGATCACATTCTCACCACAAATAAACCGCTCCAGAGTTCGTTTAGGACAGGACCAAGACCACCTCCACTACCTAGTCTCGGTCCTGTTGTTTTGATCTGCAACCAAGTGTGGTTACTGTTTTCACACCTGCTCAATCGAACCGCATTACGGGTACAAACTAACCAGGGTCTGTTTTAACCGGATCAAATTCAGCCAGGCTTAAATGTGTTCTGTGAAGAGTCATACTAAAGCCTGGACTTTAAACACTACAATATTATAAACAGACTGGACATATTGCAGTGCACAACTGTTTTTTGACGATTTTGTAGAATCAATGTAGAGCACAATGTAGGAGCAATGTAGAGCACACACTACCAGATTCTTGATGACACGTACCACCATGCATGTGACTCTCATTAACTAGGAAATTCAGATGCCAACATGGAGGTGCACGAGCTTGCTGCAGATGTTGTTTGTGCTGCAATTTGTGCAAGGATGTCTTTTTAAACCAGCGGCCCGAAATATTAGGACCTGGACAGAGTTCAGCAGGCCTCATGTTAATGAAAAGTCCATTCATTATGTGTATTAGCTTTGGAGTGGACTCTCCAATGCAGTAGTGTGTTAATGTTTCTGAGAGAGAAACATATTGACTGTGGGTTTTTCTGTGCCTCATAAAGATTTAACTGTTAGAAAAGGCAGTTAGGCCTGCGGCACAATGCGCTGTTGTTTTTGTAATGTGATCTGTGTTTAGCCAGCAGAGATAAAACACACCGCTCATTTTGACGTTTTGTCTTACACATGACCTGGCCTTGTGTGTGTTTGTATATGCATGTGTGTGGAGGGGGTGTGTTCTGTGTGAGTGAAACTGTAATTATGAGAAATGATCTCATATATGAGGCACGTGTGTATGTTTGTGTTGTGTGTGTGTGTGTGTGTGTGTGTATACAGTGCTGGGTGGAGGAATGCGGTATTGTCTGCTGTGCAGGAGAATCTGATAACGAAGTTTGGTTGCTCAATATTTAAACAAACTCACCTGCTGTACACTCAGCAAGCCTCCTATTAAGCACACACAGCAAACACTTTAGGAGAGAATATGAGCTCAATTTTGTATAATAATACTTTCTGCTATGCAGAAACACAATAACAATATAATATAGAAAAATAGTACTAATAAAAATAATGTGTCGAGTTGAGAGTGTCTGTATGAATGGGTGTTTTTATTGGGCTGATGTCAGCAGAAAATCCTGGATCACATATTGGAGGGAACAGAAAGTGAATCCAAGCCTGTAACAAATCTAGTATTTTTTTTTTACTAAAGATGGAATGCCAAATCAGTATCAGCTAATCATCGATGTTCTATAATCATCAGTATATTGGAGATGGACATGGAAATATGTCTTTTATAATAACAATATTCTATATAATTGGTGCCACACAAAAACATTCTTTGAAAACATTCATTTTGGCCATATTTAATTGCATGGTGAATTGACCTATAAAAAAAGTGCTCCAATGTGAGTTGTAATATTTTTTTCAATTGCTGATTCCTATTAAACGTTTTTTGTTACATGTTAAATGTTTTACTCTTTTTTTACTCTTTTAGAGATAAAATGTTTTGTCTTTCAATAACAATGTATACAACTCTGGAAAAAATATATAACTTTCTTTAATTTTACCAATTTAAAAACCTCTGAAATGTAATCAAGAGGAAGATGGATGATCACAAGCCATCAAACCAAGCTGAACTGCTTGAATTTTTGCACCAGGAGTGGCATAAAGTTATCCAAAAGCAGTGTATAAGACTGGTGGAGGAAAACATGCCAAGATGCATGAAAACTGTGATTACAAAACAGGGTTATTCCACCAAATATTGATTTCTGAACTCTTAAAACTTGATGAATATAAACTTGTTTTCTATTTCTATTATTTGAGGTCTGAAAGCTCTGCAACTTTTTTGTTATTTCAGCCATTTCTCATTTTCTGCAAATACATGCTCTAAATGACAATATTTTTATTTGGAATTTGGGAGAAATGTTGTCTGTAGTTTATAGAATAAAACAACAATGTTCATTTTATTACAACATATATCTATAAATAGTTAAATAAGAGAAACTGATTCAGAAACTGAAGTGGTCTATTAATTTTTTCCAGAGCTGTATGTAGGGCTGAACGATTAATTGCATTTGCGATAATCTCGCGATTCTCTAACCGCACTGGCTGTGATTTGACTGGTCACGTGACTTGGGAGCGAGCCAAGCCGAGGACGAGCGGAGCATACCCGAGCAGAAGGCAGGGAGGTGGAGAAGTGAAGCCAACACAGCGCACTTTAGGGCGTTTTCACACCAGCACTAGTTGGTCCGGTTAAAATGAACTCTGGTCCGTTTGTAACTTTAGTGCGGTTCGATTGAGCAGGTGTAAAAACAGTAATCGCACTCGGGTGCGGATCAAAAGAACCGGACCGAGACCACCTCCTCTAGGTACCAAACGAACTCTGGAGCGGTTCGCTTGTGGTGAGAACGTGATCCGGTCTCGATCGGATCCACCTATTAAATATAAGCCATTTATTTGAGCTAAACTGCTGATAAAGCAAGCATAGTTTAAACTAATATATTAGCTAGATAACGCTAATTACCACAGCTGTGAACAAACACTGTGTCCATGCACGCGCTGTATGTATGTATAAATCTGCGCTGCATTCATAGCTCACAGCCGCGTGACTCTGTTTATAATATATATCTGCGCTGCATGCAGAAACACTGTGTTTGAAAGTGCAGTGTTTCAGCGTTCAGTGTTAAAGCACAGATATTTGTGCTGGAACACAAAATCTTCTCGCTGTATTTACTTTTTTCGTATATTTATATTTAATGTACTCCCGTGTCAGACAGCTCTGACCAATCAGAGGACACAGGCTGCTCGCGTGGTTTATTGATGCGCATTTTGGTGCGTTTACATTTATGCCTATGGGAAACCAGACCGAACAGAGCTAGAAAACGCTCCAAGTAAACGAACTCATTAGAAACGAACTACAGGTGTGAACACGCCCTTGTTGCACAATGGCTTCAGGCTCGACAGAACACATCAGTTGTGTAGAATTACTTTGGCTTTAAAAAAGATGCTGCTGCTCAACGTCAGGTACTGTGCTAAACGTGCCTTGCTACTGTTGCTACGACGCGAGGTAACACTACAAACCTTTTTCAGCATTTAAAAAAACACCACAAAGCCTCGTGTGGTATTTGCAAGGCTAAAATGCCAACGACCAGTGCTGCATCTTCAAATACAGAAAATAACGAATTGGTTAAAGCAGATTCTCTTTATGTTTTTTGCACTTTAATTTTTCATGATGTTACTAGCTGGAGAGCAGTAAGTTAAAGTAAGTTAACAATCTATTGTTTTTCCTAATTAAAAAAAAAATGGTGAAAAGGAAAAGCTATTTATGTATTTATTTTTCTATAAAAAAACAAATGGTGAAAAGGAAAAGCATAGATTTTTTTGCTTTATTGTTATCTGTGCTTTAAATAAATCTGACATTGTTTATTATTAAACAGATTGATTTATTGCTTCTGTTGTTGAAAAATACTTGAGAAGGCAAAAAAAATTGCATTTTAAATCGCAATCGCAATTTATAGATAAAAAATTGCAATTAGATTATTTTCCAAAATCGTTCAGCCCTAGCTGTATGTGTGTGAGTAAATGCCTGTGTATGTTGTGTGTTGTGAGTTAATTGGTCAGAGCTGCTTTGGTTCCACGAGGAAATTCTACTAAATATTAGACAGTGTGTTTAATGTTATTGGTGACTGATTGTTAATTCTATTAAATAGTTAAAAGCTAAACATTAAATGTTGGTCAAATTGAATTACATTCCACATTAAACAACAGTTTTTCACTAATACCCATAATATAATGACCGTAATACACACTCTCTCTTTCTCTCTCTCTCTCTCTCTCTCTCTCTCTCTCTCTCTCTCTCTCTCTCTCTCTCTCATTCTGCATACTCTGATCTTTGCACTCCTTGTGTGAGCCGCCCAGGCCTGATTAAACCCACGTGGAAAACTCCTTCACACCAAACAGGAAACTGATGACATCACATCGTGATCATGTGTGTTTGGCGCACATCCCTGAAGCTCTGCTCATTCTGACTGAACAGTGAAAAACAGAAAAAAAAAACAGAGAAGTTTTTTTTTCTGTACTGCTGGTCTCAGCTGGGTCCTGTAGTGTGGATCAATAAAGGAGCTGTGGGAGGAACTCTCGCTGCACTGTCCCCAGAGCTGATCGAGTGCTGGAGTGGAATATTTTGCTGCTCGTAATCCCTGCTGGATAAATAAGGGGAGTTTTAGCTCATGAGGCTGAGCTTTCCAGCCATGCAGATTCTTTCCACCACACACCGGACTGACCAGAGGAGGAGTGACCTACTGCTGCAGATAGACCATACATTACTGCTAACACTACCTGCAGTATGTGCAGTAATTACCAAAGAGAATATAGAGAAATACACAGGATAAAACACAATAAATAGAGACGAGCAAAGAGAAGACACATAGGAAGGGCAAGGAAAGCAATTAAAGCAAATCAGAGAAATTACATACAGAAAAAAGATACCATAAATTTAGAAAGTAAAACAACACAAGATTTTATGAAATTATGTTACAAAGAAAAGAGAAAGGTAAATATTAAGAGAAATAAAAAAAAGAAATAAAATAATCATTTAAGCAACAGCAGATGTAGAAAGACAGAATGACAAGAGTTAGAGAGACAGTGAATGTATGCAATGTGGATACAGAAAGAAAAATGGAGAGAAAAAGCGAAAAGTGAAATAACACAAAGCATGTGAGAAACAACAAATGAATAACCAAAAAAAGAGAGAAAAAATTAAAGATGAATGAAAGGGAAGAAACATGTGATTCTAGAAAGACAAAAAAAAGAAAATAAAGTTAGAGAGACACTGAAAAAAATAGAAAACAAAGGAGCGTGAAAGGAAATAATGGGGAAAAAAGAAAGGAAGAAAGAACACTGAGAATGGGAGTGAAACCATAGATGTAGCAAAAATTACGTACAAGAACAAAGAGACAGAACACAGAAATAGCAAAGTGAAAAATGAAGAAAATTAAAGAAAAATGTCACAAAGCAGATACTGAAAGAAAGGAGAAAAAAAAAACAAAGGAAAGGAAATAAAAATGAAAAATAAGATAAATGAAAGACTAAAAGAAAAGGCAAAACAGAACAAAAATGGTAGAGAGAAGAAGAAAGAAAGAAAGAAAGAAAGAAGTAAATCTGCTGCTTGTTTACTCACTGCTTGCCTGCTGATGTATGAATTGAAGTCCTGGTCTCTGTGTTTAGGCTTGATGGGAGATAGTTCTCAAGGTCAGGCAGTACTACTTTATTCACGTGTTTGTTTTTAACAGGCCCTTGTTATTGATTTTGCAGAGGATCCAGATGGAAGCTCCTGCAGACACGGGCCTGTGCTGTAATCTGAGCTGGGCTCTCGCTCGGGCCTGTTTCAGAGTTTCAGGAGACGCAGTGCTGAGCAGCAGGAGGACCTGAGCTGCAGGCAGATGCTAACGTTCAGCTGAATAGCAGCTCGGCTTGCTCTGCTGTTCTGTCTCATCTCAGCGTTAGCCCAGCGCTGCAGGACAGGTTCAGCTAGCTCAAGCCGCTAATCACTGTGTTTTGCTGTAGAGACGCCTGTAAATGTAACACCAAACAAACACATGGTCACACTTGGTCAGTGCCACCAGATGTGTATTCACATTGTACTCTACAATGTTCATCCTGATCCAGTAATGTCTAGAGAAGTTTTTGAAAAAGGTTCTGTGGACTGATGAAGCCAAAATAAAAGTCTTTGGCCTCAAGGTTTAAGCAGCTGCTTTCAAAGAAAGAAACACGTTGAAATCTGTGAAATATGGGGGTGGATGTATCATGTTTTGGAGTTGTGGTTGCAGCCAGCAGCAGACATACCTCACAACCAACAGAGAGTATCTGAGGAGACTGAATTGTTTAGAATCAAACTAAGAGCCACCTGACTTTAAAGGGGCAATAAACCCCCAGATTTTTGCTGACTCCACCCTCAGCTCAAATTTGAAAAAGGCTAAAAAATTGGATGGGAAGTTTGGGAGGGGCACTGGGTGATGTATGGGTTTAGAGGCAGTGCAGGAGGGAGAGCTGATTGGGCGGAGCTGCAGCAGCAGTGTACCTCTGATAGCGGAGAGACCCAGATGGTTGGACGTCACCATGGGGTCAGTATCACTGATTGACTGATTTGCATATTGTGATGTGTCTACAGACGTTTTTATCAGCTGGAAAATCAGTTTTCAAGCTGTGATTTCTGCTAAAGAGATTGTCAACTGACTCTCTAAGAGATCCAAACTTTTTGAACTAATATCTATCATTTTGTTTTTATAGTAAATGTTAATTTATGTTATTGAAGACAGAAAACCATCACTTCAGTTCAATGTGGAAAACCCTGCTGTGTACGAACCAAAAGTATAGGAAACTCCTGCTCATTAAGTGTTTAGTCTGAAATCGAGGGTATTAATAAGCAGTTTGCTGCAGTACCAGCCTTTACTCTTCTGGGAAGACTTCTGGGAAGGTTTGTCATCACATTTTGGAACATTGGTTTCATAATCTAAATGCATTCTGGCATGTAATGTGATTAGTCCTATTGCACAAACTTCTCTAACCAATATTAGAATGGCGTTGGGCTTGGTGATCTTAGGCCCAGGTGCCTCTGCTCTATATTGGCATTGTCTTCCTCTTCACAATTAAATACCAGTGTCAGCAATAGCTGAACATTATTAATCTACCAGGATCCCCTAATTATATGCAGGGTCCAGATCATTTTGATCATACAGTTTAGTAATCAATAACTTGTGGTGTATAGAAATTTGGTTCCTCAGTGTGATTTGTAGCTATAAATGATTGTTGAAAAGATTGTAATGCAGCCAGCAGCCTGCTTAATGTGCCACATTCATCCCATCCTTTCAATATTTCAGTGTAATTGCAGAAGCCAAAACTGTAATTTCAAATAATACACTCATAACACTGCCGTCATAATAATAATACACAAATGATAATGCACCCAAGCTAAGTAGCCTCATAATTTCATCCAGAAATCCTTTCAAACAATGCACTTTCATACAGGCTTTAGATACTTACAGCATCATTCATAAGTCCAGCATTAGCTATTCATTAGCTTCAATTATGTCTTATTTTCTTGTGCGCCTCTATTCCTTGAACCAAACGCCAAACAACGGCTTTTAGGAGATGAGAAAGATAAGAAGAGGTAAAATTAGTCATGTAGGTTGTGTTGGGAAATTAGTATGGATTATTTTGCTAGCCTGCTGATCAGTGGGCTTTTAGCTAAATGAAACGTTTTGGCTTATCACGCTCACATATTGTACCTCTTTGGAGAACAAGATGTTCTGCCCTGCTGCTTATCATGGCGGAGTCTGACTTTTACAGCAGCATGGGATCATCTCTATTCCAGAACCTTGAGGTGATGACCTCTCTCTCTTAAACCTGTCAAAGAGAAACACAGAGGCGCTTCCATAGCTTTGTTTGAAACCTGCTGCTGCAGTCGTTTTATGAGATTTGTAAATTTGTCACATGTACATACAGGTCTACAGATGCAAGTTTAGGGTCTTTTCAGTGCAATAATAATTAGGTGAGAGCGTGAAAGGATTCAGACAATTCAGACTTCAGTGTATTGATTTTATACAGATTCACTGCCTTGATTTGTTGGTGACGTAGTGTGGGTGTGCATATTGTATTGTACGCTATAATACTGCCAACATTTTATATATTTATATATTATATATTTATATATTATATATTTTAATATCGTGAACTTTAGTATACCCTGAAATATCCTGCCATATCACCCACCCCTAATTATCACATCAGAGTACTATGCTGTTTTTAGCAAAATAAAAAAATCCCATTTTATATATAATAGATACACACATTATATCTGTCCAGTGTCCTTTATTTTACTTTAGTCCTGGATATATGGAGATATTTGGAGTGAAATATTAGTATCGTGCAGTAGTGTATTCTTGAAAAAAAAAGTTTTTCAAATTCAGTGTTTTGTCGTATTGCCAAGAATATCGCTATCACGAAAATCCCATGAAATATTGTGATATTATTTTAGGGCCGTATCGCCCATCCCCAGTGGGTAGAAACACTACCTTTCCCATACTTTAAAAAATAAAACATTATTATTATTCATATCACAAGTCAAAAGCATGTTAGGCATAGGGATTTTAGAGAATCAGTGGTGAAAAGAACTGGAGGATTTGGTGACAAAAACACAAAAAAGTAGTCAATGTATTTGCTAAACACATGCACAGTGAACTTATATTTGTTTTTAGATTACCTAATATTATAAATGTACAATATCTGTAACACAGTCAGTGTTTTAAAAAGTCCCAATTGCACACTCTAGTCAAAAGCTAGTGCTTAGATTCGGGCTAACCCAGGGGATTTTACTGCTCAGATGTTGATATTGATGTCTCAGGAGACACATTTGTGATATTACTTACGCTTCATTTAGAGATGAGCTTTGTCACAGATGTTAAAATTAAAAGGCTTCAATATTAATCAGAAGCAAGAGTTTTTAAATCTTTGTAAGGTTTACCTTTCCTTCTTAAACCAGACATTATTTTGCCCTTTGTTTCTGCAGAATATACTATCCTTCAGATCTACTGTGCTTATTAAATTAGCTTTTTTATTTTGACTAGTTTGACATTTGAGCAGCCTTATGCTGAACTCTGCCTAGTCCTTTTTATCTGATCTTATTTTTGTCTAGAATAAACTATAGGAATACAGAAATATAAAGGACAGCTCATATTTTATTTGTATTTGACTACTAATACAATATAGGGCTGCACAATATATATTATTTCAGCATCATCATTGAAGTGTTTGCAAAAATGCAAAATTAATATTTCTGTTTATGTAAAAAAAAAAAAAAAAAAAAAAAAAAAAATATATATATATATATATATATATATATATATATATATATATATTATTTAAACTCAGGAGTACGTTGAGGTCAGCCATTATTTATAATGTAGCCAAGTACAAATAGAAATATTGCTTAAAATAAATATGAAAAATTACACGAATCATAGTAAAAGATCTACAAATTAAAATATTACAGATTAAAATAGGACAAATGTAACAAATTAAGAAAATAAAACACATTAAATAAAACAATTAGAGTTTCTTGTAATAAATGCCAGCTCACTGCTGCACTGTATCTAAAAGCAGATTAGGGATGCACAATATGGTCTGCAATCGAAATGAAGTGGAAAAAAAGACAAACAATGACATATTCATCCTTTAAACAAATGTTTCATTTTGTTCTGTTTTGACCAAAAATGTTGAATTTTGTGCATTCCTACTCAGTTTCATTACTTTTTCTACAGCCTTGCAAACATATATATTATAACTGACTAACTGTTGAAATCTTGTGAAATATAGTAACAGTGATTGTAGTTTTTAATATGGCAATATATATCGTCAAAAGAAAAAATATTGCAATGTCACTATTTCTGCCAATACCCTGCAGCTCTAAAACAATACTATACACTGCAAAATACCATATAATACATTCCTAACAGTAAAAATAATACATTCAGTCATAATAAGCATTCAAGCTATCTGATCTCATTAGTAACATCCAATCCCCAGTTTATCTAATCAATTCTTCATTAACTGAAATGAACTGCTGGTGAAATTAAACAAATCCATACAGCGGCTGAAGTTCATAGAGTTCTGTGTTCAGCTTACTGTATTCTGCTTATCAACAATTAATCAAATACTTGATACATAAATAGGTGGATAATTCAAAATGTTTCAATATTCTAAAATATTTTTCAGTCAAAAATACATATACCGACTAATTTAATATTTTTTTTACTTTTTTTTTTTTATTGTTGCCCAAGACTTTTATACTGGAATTTGTTCTCAGATCCACAACATGTCTGAGTGTTTGCTTTGTTGTAAGCTGTGGTTTCTAATCTCTGTTTACATTAGCTAGAGCTGGGCTTTGTTACAAGGCTAATCCTTTCATAGGATTTCATCTAAACCTTATAGCTATCCTGGACCATATGCAGCATTTCAGCGAAGTCTGGAATCAAGATTTGTTTTTAAATGACAAAGATTAAGACTGCAACAAGAGCTGCGCAGATTTTCTGATCAGACCCACAGCATGTGAAGCTGAATCTGCGCATCTGTTTTACGTCTTCTTAGAATTTGAAGTTCAGCGTCTGTCTTTTGGGCGAAAGCCTCCTTATGCTGTTCTGAGGTTTCTTTTCATTGGCACCTTGTGCAGATGTGACTCACTGTTGATGTTTCAGTTTATCTTAAGGTTTTCAGTGGTGTTAAGGGCAGGTGCAGGTGCTGTGTGCCTGGCTTTGCTAGATATCAGTTCTGTGAGTGTGCCAAATTTAGTGTTTGTAGAAGAGTTTGAATTTTTGGTATGGATTAAGGTTTTTGGACACGTTTTATTTTTATTCCAATTTTTTTTGAGCATTTTGGCTTCATGTGTTTTATTTGAAAGCTTGCAGTACCAATACTATTGCACTTATAGCTTTACTAAAAGTTGTATATAACCACACTTTTCCCTTTCAGGATGCACATGTCAAAAGTGTGTCAAAGTGTTGATTTCTTAGAACTGTTTAAGGAGAAATTATAGTAAAGGAATTATAGTAAAGGATTTATAAAAGGAAACAAAGCTTAGAAGAAGAACAATGTTTATGTGTTGCATAAAACAGACCATCATCCCTTCTCCACCAAACTCTACTGTAGGTACTGTGATATTTGTTAGATGGTAGATAATTTTATCAGGCTGATGATGCTCAGTTCATGTGATGATGTTGCTTCCAGGCACAGTTTGGAGCTCTGTTTTGGAGTAATGACATTTTTACACCTGTAGTTTGTGTAGTTAGTTGTGGTAATAAGCATTATCTTGCTAATACAGCTCTGGAAAAAATAAGAGACCACTTAAAATGGTACGCTTCTTTAATTATACCTAATTGAAAACTTCTGGAATATAATCAGGAGGAAGATGGATGATCACCAGTCATCAAACCAAGCTGAACTGCTTGAATTTTTAGAGCAGAAGTGGCATAAAGTTATCCAAAAGCAGTGTGTAAGACTGGTGGAGGAGAATATGCCAAGATGCATGAAAACTGTGCTTAAAAACCAGGGTTATTATTAAATATTGATTTCTGAACTCTTAAAACTTTATGAATATGAACATGTTTTTTTGCATTATTTAAAGTCTGAAAGCTCTGCATCTTTATTGCTTTAAATGACAATATTTTTATTTGGAATTTGGGAGAAATGTTGTCTGTTGTTTATAGAATAAAACAACAATGTTCATTTTACTCAAACATATACCTATAAATAGAAAAATCTATAAACTGATTCAGAAACTGAAGTGGTCTCTTCATTTTTTTCCAGAGCTGTACATCAGATTAAACTGTACCTTATCAGCAGTTTAGCTTAAATAAAAGGAGTATATTTGATAGCTGAGTCTTATCGAGACCGGATCATGTTCTCACCACAAGTTAACGGCTTCAGAGTTCGTTTGGGTCTGCACCTTTCTAGCTGGTCTCGGTAAGGCTCCTTTATAAAGGGTTTATACATAGTTTATAAAGGAGTTTGTTAATGGTTCTAAATTAAGTTGTAAATCCTTAAAATCATTAATAGCACTTACAACACATACATAGTAAGAACAACAGTGACAATGACTTTTTTACCATATGTAATAAAATAATATAGAAAGTCAGTTTAGTCATTTAACACGTTATTATAGTTAAATGAATACAGCTATTAACAGAAATGTTAATGATGACTGATGTAAAAGACAAAGGAAGATCTGAGGTTTAACAATATAAACGAATTTGGAATCCCTATTTGGTACATGACATGCCAATGTTTCCCTCTCTGTTTATGTTGTGTTGTAACTACTTATTAATGGTTTATAACATAAATAACTACATTAATAATCTCCTTTATTAACAATTTATAAACCCTTTATAAAGGAGCCTTATTTTAAAGTGGTACCGTTATCAGTTAGCAGTAATGTTAGCATATTTCTGGCAAGATAAGCAAGATGTTTTGCAATGACATCCTCAATAACAGTACAATCTTCAATAAAATATACTGAAGGATGATGGAATTCTCAACTTGACAGAAAGGAAAGAAACATTGATTGATTTTTGACGCATTGCTCCTGAACCTCTGGAATATGGCCACCTCTAAAACTCCAGCACATTGTGCGGAGCTGCCGTTTTCCTCTCCCTTCATAAGGCGAGTGCACCCTGCATTTCAATTCACTCTGTGCTGCCGAGGTGTCAGAATTTACGAGGACGAGTGAGGGAGAGGAGAGGCCCACTGATAGAGAAGGAGGGAAAGAGAGGGAGAGAGCAAGAGAGAGAGGAAGGAGGGGGTGAACACTGAGGCTTGGTTCTCCTCCGTGGAGCAGGAGACGCTGCACAAGTGAGGGACTTTTGATTGGCGGCGTGTGGGTGTGAGGATATGAATCATCCAGCCCTTTTTTTAAAAAGCTCCTCGTCTTCTCCTCTCTCATCCTCAGTCCCCGCAAACCTGATTCATCTCCGTCCTCGTCCTCTTTCTGCAGCCGTGACGCTCAAAGAGCGACATTACACTGAGAGGGATGGAGCAGAGGGGGGAGAGCCAGTCTTTACCGCTAACCAGCTGAAAAACTCCCGCGGGATCAAACGAAGCCCCCTGACTGGAATGCTTCAAAGAGTTCCTCAAGAGGCGTGCAGGTTGTCGGTTTAAGGAGTAGTTCAGTGAGGAATCCAATTTACTCAATTTCCACTGTAGTTCATCTGCCAGGACATGACTGGTGCTTGTTCGGTTTAGCACTGGAGCTACAAGGCTAAAGTGGCTAATACGTAATGGAAGCCTGTGTATACCAATTAGCATTTGTTAAATGTCATCACACACTCACCTCGACTGTGCCTGATTGTGGAATCATCTTAAATAATCTGCTTTTGTAGTTTTTGAATGCCTCAGGATGGCTGCTGTTTTTGTTTTTAGCTTAGCAAGCTAAGCTACTTTTTAGTGCAGTATACAATCACAGTACTGTTTTTCTTAACGCTTTTTCTTTTTCCTCCGTCTAGTTGCCAGGTCGTAATTTTCAAGATTTGACTCCATTCCAATTCTAAATATATGTAATAGTGGGCTTGTATACAGCTTTTTGATTGGACGTCTGGTTTTTGTAAAAAAAAAAAAAAATTGTGAATGTACTTTTTTCTCTAGTACATTTTCTCTTTATAAATGGGGAGCAAAAGTGCAAGCCCATGTATGTCAGAATGTTTGAGATACGAAGACCTAATTTGACAGGCCAATAGAAATCATCACATGCTTTCGGAAAATATGCTGGATGGACCAAAACTATGGCGTACAAAAACGGCATACAAATTTCCCCATTACGAATGAACGGGGGGCCCAACATACAGTCTTGCGCAAGTTTGGACACTCTATGTGTCAGCCAACTCTCTAGTACTGTCTCTGTGTGTAGAGGAGCAATTGGACAACCCAGCATTAGGTCACAGGTTTGTGCATAGCAACACCTTAGCAAACGCCAAGCTACAGATTAACAACCACCTAGCAACCACTTGGTAACCACATAGCAATACTATAGCAACCATCATAAATATCATAGCAGCACCTTAGCAACCATCTTGCAACACCTTAACCACCACCTATTGGGACAAACGCTCATTCACTGTTTCTTCCTAAATCAATTGTATTAGAAAAATACTGTATTCTGCTTTTGTTGGAGTAACTGTCTCTACTGTCCAGGAAAGGCTTTCTACTAGACTTTGCAACATTACTGTAAGGATTTGATTGCATTCACTTACACAATCAGAATTAGTGAGGTCAGCATGCTGGATGAGCACCACCCCACCCCACCTAGCTTCATCCCCAACTCCCCCCAGCTAATTTCAAAAGTACAGCACCATCATTCCACATAACACAGATGCACTGCTCCACAGCTCAATGCTGGGGTAGATTTATACCCCTCTAAGCCCGTGCCTGGCATTAGGCGTGGTGCCAGTAGGTTCATCAAGTTTATTTGGTCCACAGAGTTCTGTTTTATTGGAAATACTTCTCTACAGAGACTAGACAAGCTGTGTGTGCATTTAAATAGCTGTGTCAGTTGCGATGGGTGCAACTCAATGCAGTGAAATGCGTTTATTAGAAGAGGAATCCACAAATGTTTGGGCAAATAGTGTATTACTTTTCAAAGAAATTAAATTAACGATCAAAGTGCTTTAGAATAGACTGACATTAACAAGATTAAAATATGTATAAAAAAAGGCGTAGATTGAAAGTAGAATGATCTAGAAGATGAATAACATTTTAGAACCAATAAAAAATTGAGGAAAAAAATTGGCAATCAATAAATGACAAAAAAAGCACTTTCTAAAATAAATATTTACTAAATATTTAATAAACATTTTTACATTGTACTTTTGTAACGGCCTTTATTTTTAAAAAAAGAGACAAAATAAATGATGCTATTTAATTTTTGCAATGGTAAAAAATGGTAAAGAATATGTAGCTATAAACGTAAATAAAAATAACTGGCAACTAAGACCATAAAATAAATCTTACAAGATTAATTGTGAGCTAGCTTATAACATGCCTTGTGGCTCCAGTGTAAATCTATAGAAACAAACTCAGCACACAGCATGTGATTACTGATCAAGTTCATTTGAAACAAGTTATAAAATTGATAGAACTTAATCATTTCCTGATTATACCTTTAACAGTAGTACCCTTAGCAGGGAGGCAGGATAGTCTCTGCCTCCCTCGTTCTTCAGATGCTTGCTGTTTGTCGCTCCCCAAGACAGTGCCTGCCTCGTCTGTTCTGCACCAGATCCTCTCCTAATTTCCAGGCAAATGAGAAGGCCCTCGTGGCTAATGCTTGGTGACAGGAGTCACAGAGGAAGCCCTGTTGCATTAATCATTACAGATCGTGCAGCGCTCTATCACACCACGAGTTCCTCTCGAAAGATACCACACATTCAGCTGTCCAAACACGAGCCTCACTGACAGGCAGCACCTCACCACATCGTCTGCAGTTCAGGAGAAGTTTGGTGAAGATTCAGACCCTCAAATTCCCCCCTTACTTAGTGTTTCATTAGTTCTGCACTGCGGGCTAATGTAGCTAACAAGCAGATTAGCACTGTGCAAACTGCATGCCTAAATCACCACACAGGTGCCTCACATCTCTCTCTGTTTAATTTAATAAACTCATTAATCATATTATGTTGTGTCACAATTCCTCTGTGATGTCAACACACTTTCCAGGCACTTCTATGGTTTTTATACCTTCAAAAGTGTGGAAACATCTAATCAAATACACAGCTCAGATAAGTTGTTTTCACTTTCTGCCAGTTTCTATGCTGTTACAACATGGTCTGTATTTGCTATGGTCTTGTTATGTGGGTGCTGTGGTATTGCATGTGGTTTCAGTGGTGTTGATAGCTGGTTGTTGGTGTGGTTAAGTAGTTGTTATGGTATCACAGATCCCAGGTGCTTGCTAATCAGTGGCTATGGTATTCCAGGTGTTTTTTAATGATTGTTGTCTGGTGTGTTTAAAGGTGGTTGCACTGGTGTGGCTAAAGGTGCTTGCAGGGTTTTCTAAAACGCGTCACCTCTGTGACTAGTGTTTCTGAGTTTTAAGTCGGCTACAGCATCTGTAAAACATATATCTGTCTCTCAACATCAGAATATACGTTCCCATTCTGATCCTTCTCCTGTTATCTTTATCTGAGTGTATGGAAGTGTTGTACAGCTGAGAGGATTCACTAATCGTTAATATTAGTCTCTTGCCCGTATTTTTTGTTTGTTGGACTACAATTTTTCTCGCATGATTTCATGTGAACCATGTTGAACTTTGACCTTGGTAAACGGCAACGTGGTAGAGGCGTGGTTACGGCCGTGGAAATACAGCGCTTTCAAACTTCTCTGCCGCAGGAGAAACAACTGAATCCAAAGGGGGCACCATAAAGGTCTCGTTCCATCATTTTTTTCATTCATTCATAAAATGTCTAGTTTTGGTCTTTAGTATGAATGAATGTCATGTGAGCTGTTTTTTGTAAAAAAAAAAATATATATATTATAAAAAACGCTCTGGTGATCCGGTATAATGCTGCTTAGTACGGTGGTGGAGTGCGCGGGGAGAAACGACAAGATTTTGGCTCTTGAATATTCATACATGCAAACATATCGCCTCTGATTGGCTACCAGCGCTGCGAGGCAGTGAGACCCGCAACAGTTAGAAATGTTTTAAAATAAAGACATTTTTACACTAATAACAGTCTTTGCAATGTCATATGTTACTTAACAACATGTGTAATGCCCTGATAAGTGCAGTTAAGCCACTTAGTCACTTAGAGTCTTAGAGACTCTGTAAAACACCAAATCCACTGGAGATCCTATGTAAACACACAGAGGTGGGTAGTCCAGATCCAGAAAGTAAAAGCTTTTACTTTTAACTAGTATAAACAGAACAGTTTTAAACATACACCTACCTATCTCAATTGTACTTTGCTGGTGGTGTTCCGTAGACGAATTCGAACCATTTGTTTCTTAGCTCTGCATTACTGGGCAAAGCATTTAACACTGATGTCTTATTTGTACAAATAACAGGAACGAACAAGTTTTAAACAACTGATTTCTGAGTGCCACAGCGATGGTTGCCACTGTGTTTCTTTACTGGTGTGGTATTTTGCATGGATGAGTTAAAGGTGGAGGCTATATTCCATCTGTTCCTCTAGTACTAGTATGATTAATATCTCTTGTTTTGTTTTGTCGCATAGAAGCTTAAATTGACTTGATTTTAGAATGACAAAAACAGCTTTGTCAAGAAGTTGGCGTAGACAGGGTGTTTTTCCTGATCGACACGTTTTTTTGAATATTTTCTTTTACTAATGAAGGTTGAGGAAGAGTTTCATGTGCAGCATGCATATACAACTCAGAGAGACCTATTGTATTTCACAAAGAACAAGAAAAAGTGGATTTTAGCGGAATGAGACTTTTATGTGTATGGTATCCAAGGTAGTTGCTAGTCAGTGTCAGTTTCAGGTGGTTGCTAATTGGTTGTTATGATATCCCAGGTGGTTGCTGTGGTATACCAGCTGTGTGCTGGTATACCACAACCCTTGAAATCTCCTTGAATCCTATACTGTTGGTAAGCACTTACTAGTTGGATTGTGGATGTGTTCAGTCAGATCTAATTTGTGGCATAATACTGTATAGTCTTTGGCAGATTGAAGATAAACCATGTTTGGAGGTGGTTTAAAATGTGATTAGATTCAGATTTGTGCAGATGCTTTTTTCAGAGTTAGATTGGATTTCATTGTTTTTTAGCGTCACTCACAATGTGACAAACAACAACCTCATCAAATCTAGAGTATTGGATGTGCAGTGGTCTAAGAAAAGCATCAAAGGGTAGTTACTGACACAGACCTCGATACCGCAGCAACCAATGATACCAAGAACCAAGACACCCAAATCCAAAGAGGACGTGGACAGTTATCTCAAGTGATCTGACTTGAGAAACAAATCTGATTGGCCTGCAGTGCGCAGTCATAACCTGTATGTGCATGGCAGGGGGCTGCAGGTCTTAGACTGAGAAACACTGAGCTTTGGTATCCCAGGTTTTTGCTGTGGTGTTGCTAAGAGCTTGTTTTGCAATGCACATTTATAAGTATAAATCAGATAAGGATGTAGCTTTGATGTCTGTTTTAGATCACTGATTATATCTGCTGAGGGGAAAGTTGTGTAAATGCAGTTTTTGCAGAAGTAAAGTTTAATGTTGTATTTTTGACAGAAATTGCACAGTTGAATTCTTCTGATACTTAAATTGGTCTGTATTGCTGTGCATTAAAGAGTGGGCGGAGTTTGTGTCTGACTGCTGCGAGAAACCCATTTTTAAACAGTTTGTATGCTGACGTACTCTTTGACGAGTCTTTGTTCTGATCTTGGATTTTTCTCTCTCTTCTCTGCTTTTTTGCAGGTGACATCACACAGAAAGGCTATGAGAAGAAGAGGGCAAAACTACTCGGAGCTTATCTTCCACAGCCTCCAGGTACATTTCTTGGTGCTGCTCACAGCTTGGCCTCCCTCTGCTGGGACGCGGGAGCTTATCTCAGCCTAGAGAATGGTGCGCCCAGAGAGTTAAGCAGTGATAGCGATCTGAGCGAGGGAGAGAGACAGAGAGAGAGGGAGACACGTCTTGCACAGCAGATGGTGTCTCCACTACTCCTCCTCCTCCTCTCCTCTTCTTTTTCTTCTTCCTCCTCCTCCTCTTTCTCCAGCAGGCCTGAAAAGCTGCTTTGGGTGTAGGTTTTCTCCAGAGCAGAGAGTCCAGGGCTCGAGATCTGAGCAGAGCAATTCCTCACAGGTATCTTCTGCTCAGCTCCTCAAAGGGTTATATCCACCACATTGTCTCTGTTCTGTTGGATCCCTTTTGTCGAACGATACTGTAATTGCCTAGTTTTTCTCATGGCTCTCTCAAAGCCTCATTAGGAAAGCCGAGCATTCCATAACCTTATCCAGCCGTGGAGCTAATGGAGCTCTCTGCGCATTGCTCCCTGGCCCCCGCTTGCTCTGAGCTGATAAGAGAGTGTCTGCACTTGAATTAAGACTTCTTCATAAGCTTGACTTGAGGGCTTCATAAAGGGTACTCAGAAAACCCTCCTCGCTTTAACACGGGTTTGAACTGTTATAATCTTCCGTAGCTTCGCTTTTTCCGCTTCGTTGAGTAAGAAGACTCTTTCCATGAAATGTGTCCTGTTTGAAACTGGTTTAAATGATGAATATAACAGGAAATTATATTTTAAGAATGCTGCACTGATCTGTGAGATACGTATTCGGGGCATCCTGCATTAAATGTAGATGTGATCAAGCCAGACATCACTAGTCATGATTGCTGGTTATAATTATTACACTGAGGGTGTGTCCAGCACCTGCTCACACTCATAACCCATAACCTGTGTCTACATTAGCTTTAGCTCTTCATTATCTCTCTGCACAGTTGTTTTTGTTCTGTTATTTGTTTGTGTTGACTTTAGTTTCTACCCGTTCTCATTTTTCCGCTTATTCTCAGGCTCCCTATCTCCTTATAAGGGAGTTTTTTCCGGGTCGCATCCCAATTCACTAGCTGGGGCAGCGGCAGTGTCATGGACCACGACCCTTACCCAGGAGTTTAATCCTGCGTAAGGAGCTGTGTGTTTTTTTTTTTCCTTTATTTTTGGATTTTTAAGATTAACTGTTCTGCAATTGAGTTGTCTGTAGCAGCTCATCCTATTACAATTCATTTTCCGATTTTCAAATCGGATTGAATTGTTTCTTTTGTGTCACTTACAGTGTGACAAACAACAACCTCATTA
This sequence comes from Astyanax mexicanus, assembly GCF_023375975.1. Classification (NCBI taxonomy): domain Eukaryota; kingdom Metazoa; phylum Chordata; class Actinopteri; order Characiformes; family Acestrorhamphidae; genus Astyanax; species Astyanax mexicanus. Next base: position 101,665,025 of record NC_064408.1, read on the forward strand.
AATCTGGAGTGTGACAAAAATGTAAAAAATTTGTAAAATTGACACCAGAATTGTATTCTGTTCAGTAATGATCATCATGATCAATCATGATATCATCCTTATCGTGGGCAACATATCATGATAATATTACATTGTGTGATTGCCCTGTGTTTCCCACCACAACCCCTGAGGTAACACTTCAAATTCAAAGTACTGTACACACTGCTATCCTATCCTATATCACCAGAATTTTAAGCAAGGCTGCCCAAACATTTGCATGCAACTGTAGCTGCATTTCAAGGGCACTGTGTTTTGCTAGTTGGTGTCGACTAAAGGATGATGTGTTCCCCTCTCAAGATTTCTCTTTCTTGCACTGAGGGAATTTTCTTTCAGTTTTTTTTTCTTTTTTTATTCTGTTCTACATTGTTGATTTATATTATTAAAACTATGAGGAAAATAAAATTGGAATTATGTAGTAAACAAGTAAAAAAAAAAGTTTTTTTTCTCCTTTACCACCTGGCGTAAACTCAGCTGAGATGGTTTAGAATGAGTTGGACTGCAGAGTTAAACAGAAGGAGCCAACTAGTGCTCAGCACCTCTGGGAGCTCCCTCAAAACTGTTGGATAACTATTTCTTGGAGCCGACTGAGAGAATGCCAAGAGCGTGCAAAGCTGTCTAAAGTGTAAAACATATTCTGGTTTAAACTACATAGTTCTGATATCTGAAGTATTTATCTACAATGTAAAAAAATATAAGGATAAAGAAAAAAACATTAAATGAGACGAGGTTGTCCAAACATTTGGCTTATACTATGGGCAGTGATTGCTCTGTGGGTTGAACTCTGGGCCATTGATGACCAGGTGATGTGTTCAATACCTGGGCTCAGCAGCGAGCTTTTAAACAACTGATTTCTGAGTGCCACAGAGATGGCTGCCCACCACTCCGGTCACGTGCACTTACTGTATGCCACTGTGTGTCCTACTGGTCCATATGTGGGGTATTCTACATGGATGAGTTTAAGGTGGAGGCTATATTCCATCTGTTTATCCAGTACTAGTATGATTAATATGGTTCTCTTGTTTTGTCTTGTCTCACACAAGCTTAAATTGACTTGATTTTAGACTGACAAAAACAGCTTTGTCAAGAATCTACAAAGAAACGTATTTCATGTGGTCTTTGTGGGAAACATTGAATGCATATGGTCCCTTTAAAACAGGTGGTCACTAAGGTAGCCCAGCCTTTCCTATAAAACATGTAAAACCATCAATATAAGCGCAAATCTCTGCCCTGCCAGCCCTTGGAGGCTGACCGCCTCTTGTCCTCAAACTGCGAGATGCCATTAGTCGGAACGTAATGGGAACAGGCCGCCGCCATTAGCATGGAGAGATCCTCTGCAAAGTAATTGCTCGTTTCATCTCTGGAGCCTGTGTCACTGTCCGTGGCCATCTGAAGAAGAACGTCTCGCTGTGTGTGTGTGTGTGTGTGTGTGTAAGGGGAGAGACTTTTTCATCCTTTCCAGTACTGAAGTCCTTGGCGTTTTATTTTTAACTGGCGATTTGACATTTCAAGGCTTTTTTCCCGTACCCGATCCGAGCGACTGTACACCGCAACTGCATTGTTGATGAGAGCAGCGTTTGTCGCCATAGCAACAGGCAGCCAGCATGTCCTCTGTCTGGTTGTGAGTAAAATATGACATCATGGCTGCAGCACAGTGTGCTTTTGCTGTGAAGATGGACAGCAGTCCGGTTCCCGTTTCGTTGTGACCTGGGCTCGGTACTAGGTCCACCAGCAAATGTTTAATAAGACCCACTTTAATCTAATTACAAACTATTTTGTCACTTTTTAGACTGATAAAGACAAGACATGTGAGACTGTCTGTCCTCCCTTTGTTTTTAAGCCCGGGTAGGACACGAGGTACAGACTGCCCCCCCCTCCCACACCCCTCTCTGCCAGCACAGACCATGCCTCAGTAGTCTCCTTTCAAAGAGGATGAATACAGTTGACTTCTTGTAGGACTTTTAATGCCTCCATTTACCCACACAGAGCAGGCTGCCTCTGCAGGACACTTTGGCCACTTGCCGGGGCAAGAAAACGTTAACCCAATCAGAAGTGATTGGTGGAAATGACCCTCACTTGCTCACGAGGAGAGTAGAGCTTTAATTGGTCCTGAAATTTTGATACAAACCCAAAAATAGCCCAAGAACTTTCTTTCTCAGTCAGTCTGAACTTGAACTGACTGTAGCCTGAATAAGTTCTGTCTGAGTGAATGTTCAACTAATGCAAATATTTTGTGACTGATGCTAATTATAAGGAGATAAAAAACTATACTGACATAAGATAATTCAATATAATTTACATTTACATGTATATTACATATATTTTAATTTTAGAAAATGCAGTAAATTCCTTTATATGGATTGATATGGTTTTCAGTTTTCAACATATGTACTCCTAAAATCAACACTTCTAAATAAATCTTTGAACTTGGTTTGGAGCAGCAAACATTTACTATATTTTTGATTTATTATTAGGTTTTTATTTATATATTTTTTAGTTTTCCTCATAGAAAATATTAAGTTCAAATTCCATTATAGTTTTTTTCACAAAAACGTTTTTTATTAATCAAAGCATTATCAACCATATTTTTGCCAGTACCAATTGAATTTGACTGAAACCTGATAAAGTTCTCTCAGGATCTGAATGTAGTCTGACAAACTTCTTTCTAAACTCGACTGTAGTCGGCCAAATGCTGTCTAAACTCGACTGTAGTCAGCCAAATGCTGTCTAAACTCAACTGCAGTAAGCCAAATGCTGTCTAAACTCGACTGTAGTCAGCCAAATGCTGTCTAAACTCAACTGCAGTAAGCCAAATGCTGTCTAAACTCGACTGTAGTCAGCCAAATGCTGTCTAAACTCAACTGCAGTAAGCCAAATGCTGTCTAAACTCGACTGTAGTCAGCCAAATGCTGTCTAAACTCAACTGTAGTCAGCCAAATGCTGTCTAAACTCGACTGTATTCGGCCACATACTGTCTAAACTCAACTGCAGTCAGCCAAATACTGTCTAAACTTGACTGTAGTCAGCCAAATGCTGTCTAAAGTCAACTGCAGTCAGCCAAATGCTGTCTAAACTCAACTTTAGTCAGCCAAATGCTGTCTAAACTCAACTTTAGTCGGCCACATGTTGTCTAAACTCGACTGTAATCGGCCAAATTCTGTCTAAACTCGACTGTAGTTGGCCAAATTCTGTCTAAACTCGACTGTAGTCGGCCAAATGCTGTTTAAACTCGACTGTAGTCAGGCAAATGCTGTCTAAACTCGACTGTAGTCAGCCAAATGCTGTCTAAACTCAACTGCAGTAAGCCAAATGCTGTCTAAACTCAACTGCAGTAAGCCAAATGCTGTCTAAACTCAACTGCAGTAAGCCAAATGCTGTCTAAACTCAACTGAAGTCGGCCAAATGCTGTTTAAACTCGAATGTAGTCGGCCACATATTGTCTAAACTCGACTGTATTCGGCCAAATGCTGTCTTAACTCAACTGTAGTCAGCCAAATGCTGTCTAAACTCGACTGTAGTCGGCCACACGTTGTCTAAACTCGACTGTAGTCGTCCAAATGCTGTCTAAACTCAACTGTAGTCGGGCACATGTTGTCTAAACTCGACTGTAGTCAGCCAAAGACTGTCTAAACTCAACTGTAGTCGGCCAAAGTCTGTCTATACTTGAAATTATTTGGCCAAATGCTGTCTATACTTAATTGTAGTTGATCAAATGCTGTCTATACTTGACATTAGTCGGCCAAATTCAGTCTATACTCGACTGTAGTTGGCCAAATGCTGTCTAAAGTTGACTGTAGCCTGCAAAATTCTCCCTATTTACAGTCTAACTTAACTGTAGTCTGTCAAATTCTGTCTAAACTCAATTGAAGTCTTCCAAATTCTTTCTAAACCCGGCTGCAGGCTTCTAAATTCTGTCTAAACTCAACTTTAATCTGTCAAATTCTGTCTAAACTCGACTGTAATCTGAAAATTCTCTCTAAACTCGACTGTACTCTGAAAATTCTGTCTAAACCCGACTGCAGACTTCCAAATTCTATCCAAACCCATAGTCTGTCAAATTCTGTCTAAACTTTACAGTAGTCTAAAAAATCTGTCTGTAGTTCTGTCTATACACAAGTTGTAGTATTATAAATGTCTGTCTGAACCCAACAAAGTCAGCAACATTCTGTATAAAACTGCCTGTAGTGTAGCATATTTTCCAATCCTGACCTGACTAATAATGACACTTTTAAATGACCTTGTCATTTAATTCATGTCATCAGTAAAAAAACAGAAATTAACAGCCTAATCATTTTATTAGAAACTAACCCCTAAATCAGTCTGTGAAATAACAGGTTGTTCAAAACCTGAATGAAAAGTTTAAACATGACCCGAACCTCACAGATATTTGAAAACATGTGTGGGAACCTGACCAAACCCAGTAAGTAGTTCAGTTTCATTCAGTTTGAACAGTTATTTTTATTTTTGTCTGGTGAGGTAAGATGGAGGGGCTAGGTCTTTCAGCATGACGTTCTATTCACCTTTCTGTGTGATGTCTGGTCACAGTAATGCTCTCTACTTGCACCCAACCCCTTCTATCCTCTGTCAGATGCACTGCACATCCATGCATCATCCCGGCTGAACCCGCTCTCTCACCTTTGTGCCTGAGTGAATAAATCTCAGGGCCTGGACATTGCGAGATGAAATTGATTTCTGGCTCAGGGGCAGCTGGGCAGGAGCGCACGTGTCCCTCAGCCTGGGGGACGCCAGAAGACAAGACAACAACATTTGCACAGCAGCCAAGAAACACAACACAGCAGTGCATCGTAATAATGTATTAAAAGCCATCGATAGCTTAAAAGCCTGGATGCACAGTTACTGAAGACAATTCAGAGCAGTTTTTGCCTCCAGTTCAGAAATAGATCTTTGATATTTGTAGTCATATAGATAGTATAGCTGTAGATTGCCTACAACATGTAGATAAAAAATCATAAAGTAAGCTCACATTAACATAAAAATGCTATAATACATATATTAATTATTTAGATAGTTTAGATGATAGATGGCAGTTTTAATATGTATCGTTTAAAACAGATAAATGATCTTCTAGTACAATAAAATTATATATACTAGACTATGCAAAAAATATTGAGAATGCTATGGTTATGGTTTTCACAGCCACACATCAGGAAGCCATGTGTTTTTATGGGTCATGTGACACATTGCTATATCTTTTTGAACTGTTGCCAGGTTCACACTACACAAATTAAGTCCTGATTTGCTAGTCGAATGTTTCAGGGTTTTTGGGAATTGTGGTGTTTTTTGACATAGCAGAGGCTAATTAATATTCGAACATGTGCAAACTACTAAAAGAAGCAATCCTAGAGCTTGGTCCAGTGGGCTGCCAAAGTGCTGCCACTTTGATCAGGAAATCACTGGTTCGAATCCTATTCATGTAGCTTGCCATCACTGATGTCTTGTAATTCCCTGGCATATATCTAGCAGGTGTAATACCTGGACCAGTTGCGGTGTCTAACTCCTGTAGAGTGAAAAGTGTTATGGCTGGAAGTTAGTTTAGCAACTAGCTACAGCCAAAGAAATTGCTTACAGTAATACAGGGTGAGGAGAAACATAACGGTGGAGTTATACAGCATACAAAGGCATCTATTATCTTGCCCATTTTTATTTTTTTCTCTGTGTTTTTTGTCAAATCAGTGCACTGATACAACTTGTTTCCCATTGTTTCTTATGGACGTTCATTTAGGTAGAAAAAAGTCAATGTTTCTTGTCCATGGCATCAGTGTGTTTTTGTGAGTAAATGTTTTTGGAACGCAGACTGACCTGTCTTGGGTTTGGCTTAGTGAAAGATCTTGTGTTATTTTGTTCCTGTGCCACATAATTAGTCACGCAGTCCACACACTACAACCATTAAAAGATTCTCAATTACAAGACAACTAGTCTAGATGATAGTGTGAACATGGCATAATGCCACTGGACAACTCAACTGCCAACTCAGCTAACAGACATCTGCTGTATTGATATAACATTTAGTATTTTACTGATGCTATTTTACATAGTTTTTTTTATTGCATATGATAAAACAGTTGCATGAGATGCTACAAATGAGGGGACAGGTCACTGGCAAAATACACTGTCAGGCCCAAAAAAAAAGTCGCCATCTGAATTTAAGTAAGTAAATGATGTGGGGTTGCTGCAGTTGGTCAGGTCTAGGTTCAGCAACAGTATGTGCTGAAAGAATGAGGTCAGCTGACTACCTGAATATACTGAATATAGACCAGGTCATTCCATCATGTTAGCAGGGCCAGGACGTAGTGAGCCAGAAACAGGGTCGGTACACAGATAAACAATAAGGAGTAAAGGGATAAGGCAAGTGAGTAGTCAGAGAGGAAACAAGGTCAGCAACTAAAGATCAACAGCAGAACTATAGGGCTAGACAAGAGAGTAAACTAAGAGCAGAAAGGGTCGATAACAATAAGGCAACAAAGCAAGGAATTCGCGTTATAACAGAGCTAATAAACTAGCTAATACTTGGCAGAGAACCAAGGGAACATAGGGCTATTTATACAAACACAAACAGGTGTGGGAAATGAGCAGTCAGAAGGAGGGAGAGGCTGAACGCTGCAGAGTCACGTGTTCAGCCGAATCACTGTAGTTCATGGGCTGAGAATGCTGGGAAATGGAGTCTTTAGGAGAACAATTGTACTGAATGGGCAGACTGACAGCGCCAGATGACAATGTCAGGATTCATGGGGCTGGAATTGTGAAAGAGTGATTCAGGGAGCATGAGATCATCATTTTCACACATGGATTGAGGGTTTACCACAGAGTCCAGACCTTAACCTCATTGAGAATCTTTGGGATGTGCTGGAGAAGGCCTTGTGCAGTGGTCAGACACTACCATCATCAATGCTGCAAGATCTTGGTGAAAAATCAATGCAACACTGGACTGAAATAAATCTTGTGACTTTGCAGAAGATTATTGAAACAATGACACAGTGAATGTGTGCTACAATCAAAGCTAAAGACGATCCAACAAAATATTACAGTGTGTGACCCTTTTTTTTTTGGCCAGGCAGTATATGAAATGGAGCTCTTATAATGCTTGACCTGATGTCCTTCAAAAAAAATGGAAAGCCAGTTTACGAGAGAGGAGGATTGTCGATGATGTTATGATGTTACTGGGAAAAAGTCTTTATAGGGAAGTCTTTTCACTTGGGAGCTTTCTTTGCATCTTTGCTGGGCAGTTGTTTCCAGTCACACAACACCATGCTCTGATCTGAAAAAGTAAAATGAGCTTTTTAGATACTCAGATATTTTAAATCAGTATGAAATCTGATTAAAAATCTTAAATGAATAGTTTGTAGCATTTGATGATACAGTAAGTAATGCCTGGACCTCAATAATCAGACTTCTCTTGCTAGAACATCTCAGCACTGCAACACAGCAGCAGCAGCAGCAGCCTGGATCCAGCGAGCCTGCCCACAGCTTTATATACCTACAGTGAAAGCCTTAAAGCAGGTTATCTACGCTCTGCCTCTGCAGCAGTTATAGCTACCCACAACAGAGGGAGAGAGGAAGAGAGAGGGAGAAGGAGAGAGAGAGTGACAGAGTCGGGGACAAAGAGATACAGAGAAGAGAGAGGGCGTGAGACGAAGAGAGAAGGAGGAAGAAGAAATAGAACAGGAGGAAAAGAGGCTGCAGGAAATCGGGAATGCAAATGGCCAAGGCAGGTGCACAAGGCAAGAGTTACAGAAGTGTGTGTGTGTGTGTGTATGCACGTGTGTGTGTGTGTGTGTGTAGGGGGGATAAAAGCAGAAAACACCCCAAGCGGGGTGTGTATGAGTGAGGGAGAGAGAGAGAAAGATGGAGAGAGGAGGAGAGTGGTAGATGCAGAGATGTGCGAGGTGAATAAGTAATAAAAGCAGGCCTGCAGTGCTTTCTTGGTTCTTGCTAGGTTGCATAATCATCTCTCTCTCTCTCTCTTTCTCTCTCTTTCTTTCACTCTCTCTCTTTTTCTCTCTCTCTCCCTCTGTCTTATCCCTGTTCGTCCTTCAGGGCTGGAAGCATCCATGGCACACGAACGCAGACCGCCCATGGGCCCCTCCTCCGCCTCCCGATACCACCGCAGACGCTCCTCTGGCACCCGGGATGAACGCTACAGATCAGGTGAGTCTGCAGGCAGCACGCGGCCGTCTTATTACAGCATCACCTACAGCGCTGTATAATGAGCTCATTCCTGTAGCATGACAATCAACACAGCAGAATGTCTTTGTTTCATTAAGTCATGTAAATTAACCTTCAGTGCTTCATGAATACAATCAGAGAGATGATTCAGCAACCAGAGGGTTTATATTAGTTCTGTTGTCTTATATTAAGAACTACTCACACCTCGTGTCTCTAACGTTAAGGGGATAATTCAGGAGAAAATCACACAAAGAACACAAATAACTAGGCTTTTAAGATTACTTAAGAAGTGTTTGTTGTCTGATGTTTTATTATTTACGTTTTTACTGGAGAAGGGAGGCTAATGGCTAATGGTATTAACTTGGGATGTCCCAATCCTGCTTTTACTGAGTATTGGCTAGGGCTGGGTATTAACTAGAGGCTGACGATACAATACGATTTATTAAAAAACTCCAAGTAAGCAAGGCAATATACTGTGTTTTTTTTATAAGAAAATAAAAGGAAAACTGTGAAAACTTCAAAAACACACCATAGTAATTGGGTCTATGTATTGGCAAGAACTAGCATAACATAATATGCATTGCAATGCAGGGCTTACGATTCAATATATATACACCACAATCTTTTGAGACACTGTAAGCAAGGTGATATATTTATTTTGTTTAAATCAAAATAAAAACTTGACTTTTTATCCCATCAGTACAGTGGTAACTGAAAACAAGAGCACAGTCAGGTTTTAAACACGAAACAAAAATAATAAATGTCTGACACCAGTTGTACCATGTAAATATTGTCTTACTTAAAAATCAATACTTGTTAATAACAATCCATGCAGAGCTTTAAAACATTATGGTGCACTAGTGCAGTGGTGGTGGCTCAGTGGTTAGAGCACCGGGCCATCAACGACAAGATTTGGCGGGCTGGAAGTGTTGGGCCCTTGAGCAAGCTCCTTATCCCTCACTGCTGCCCACCGCTCCAGGCATGTGTTCTCACCAAAACACTGTGTGTGTTTTCTGAATGTACTCACTATTGTTTAGGTGTGTTTTAACTGCACGGATGGGTTAACAGTGGAGGCCAAATTCCATTTGTGCTCACATTAGTATTCAGAATATATATAAGCCTTGTCTTGTCTTGAAATTTTTAATTGATTAGAATTTTCGGACACCTTTAGTATTGACCAGCCTGATCCAATCCCACACTATTTTTTTTTTAGATATAGTACAGGCAGACAGTTATGATTAAATGTGCTGTTTTTTGTAAACAATTCATATCATGTGAATATTCTGATTTGTGAGCAAAAGTATTGGGACATTCTTAAATCAATTGAGCAACTATATTTACTGTCCAGGGAGTATTTGATTCAATTGTTTATTTGGCATCTATACTCAGAAATGGGACTGGGCTTTTTATGGGTTAATGAATAGTTTACATGTGGCAGACAAAGAATGGTATCAGACAGTGTTTTATATTGCTAGATCTCTATGTTTATCTATGTTGTTAGATCCCTTTGTTCTGACTGGATAAAAAGTACAATTTTAACTCTTTTCTTACAGTCACAAAATATTGCGATATATTAACTAGTGCTGGTATACCACGGGGTGAACTTGAACCAGTATGCGTTTCTTTTATACCGTCATACCTCTAGAGGGCGCTGCAGAGTGCTATGCGGGAAAACACAGTCAAAGAAGAGAGTGAAACGCTGGTCTAGCTCCGTCCTGCTGAGAAATCAGAACACCTCCTGCTGCTGTTTCTACTGTATGAGTGTTTTTTATCCCAGTAAAATAAAGCAGTAACTACAGCCCTATTAAATATAATAATACTGTAGCATGAAGAATGATCTGAATGTATTTGTAACTGGAGAAAGAAAGGAATTGCAGCTGATTTAAATACTGTAATGCCTCTAATGGCTTCAGAAAAACATTGTAAATTAATATTAAACTTGTATCTAACTTGTGCAATAGAACTTTTGAGAAATATCTCTTTGAATACTTAAACACTGAGTATTTTAGGTTTGTTTATAGTGTTTATAGAACTATTTATTAAAATACTTAATTTTGTAAAGGAAGCTGTGTTAAAGTTGCTGGCTTATCTATTTTTAAGGTCTACGTATTGTTTAAGTACATTCTTTAGCGATAATAATCAAAGCCTTAATTTAAAGCCTTAGTGTTTTATATTATATGTACTCCTAACAGTACAGTAACTCACAAAAAAAATTTTTATCCCAGTCCTGCAAAAAAAATAAATAAATAAATAAAAAAAAATAAAATAATAAAAATACCGTGATATACCATGAAACCGTCAGAATCTTGGAAAATACTGTGATATGCATTTTCGGCCACACCGCCCAGCACTAATATTAACATATCCCCTGTACCTGTACCCTGTACCTGTGGTATCACCAAGTTCTTGCTAATACACAGTCCTACTGGAGTCTGTGTGTTAATGTTGTGACTAGCTTATCTCAGGGCCCGGCTCGATTGGCGTGCAGTTAACCTCCTCCCTCAGAGCAAATATATGGCAATTGATGTGTCAGCAGACCTAAATTTCTGATTGGATCTCTGTTTGAAGTGTCTCATGGCCTAGGAGTGCTTTGTGCTTTATCTTTTACAGCAGAAATGTGACGTATGCGTATGCGTGTGTGTGTGTGTGTGTGTGTGTGTGTGTGTGAAGGTGAGATTAATCTGTGAGGAGCTGGAGGTGTTCAGTAAGCGGATTGATTCAGACTTCTGATAACTTCTGACTGTTAGTTTTTCCCGCCTCTTTCTTTGAGTCATTTCTGATGGAAAGCCACTTCTCAAACAGATAGCGCTATTTTTAGACCGTAAACATCTAAATAACTCAGTGTTTACATAGAGCTGCAGTAATCAAGATGTACAGTTTGGAGTGTGGATAAAGTGCATCTGCTGGAAAGATCAAATGAGACACTAACGAGGATTTGTCACTGTAACGCCTGTTGTTGTTTCATAAGACAATTGGAAAAACTGTGTGCTGTTCTGTTTCATAACAAGACATCTTACGCTTGCTGTTGTTGACCATGTTTTTATAAAAGGATGTGATTTGAAGAAAATTAAAACTGATTACTAATTACTGACTCACTGGTAACAGTTCACAATGTTGTAGCATGACAGTGTCAGCCAGTACTAGTGAGGAACTCTTTACTTTAGCCCAGCTGAGCCACTGGGTTAATACCATTTCTAATAGTGATTATGAGCAATTGCCTAGCTAAGGTTAGATAACCTTAGCTGAAGCTCATTGATTACCTGTTTGAGAGAAAAGGATCCAGCTTGGCATTTGTATGGGCTAATAATTGTTTGTTTTTTTGCAAAACAAACAAACTGCACTGCAGTGTTTTTGCCTGCTATTACGTTTCATACCTGGCAATCCGGGGTGTGGAAATGGGAATGGGGAATGGGCAGTAGGTGGGATCAGACACTAAAGCAATCAGATTTCTGCTTTGTTAGGGACAATTCAAAGAAGAACAAACAAACATCAAGAGCTGCCAGCACTTAAACTTAGAAGGGCAGTTAGAAACAGGCAGACAGGAAACAAAGCCACAGCATTTACAGTACAGATTTTTAAAAGAAAGGAACATTCAGTCTATATATAGTCTTAGTCACAGTCTGAGAAACTGACCAATCATATTTCTTTGATATGTAATGACACAAATGGATAATTGTATTATTTAGTAGATAAAATATACAATAACATACTGGTCCTTTAATCAATTTTTTGTCTTAAAAATACCTTTACACTTTTTCGTATCAGTAAGTAAAGCAGTGCTGAGCAATGTGTGTGTCTACTCGTCTGCACAAATCTGGCCAACCGCAGTAAAATTGTGGCTAGACCAGCAGTGGACCACCCTCTTTACTGATTTCCTGTCAAACTGTGGGCAGCTTTAACTGGATTGACTGGTTTTTTTTTTGCTCTTTGCTTTAAACAGGCCTTTTGCTTTGGCAGGGTGATTGGGGTCATTATCAGATTTCTGGAGGCAGACTGCTTTTAAGAATCAGCCTGAATTCAGCACCGCCCAGCTCCTCTCATTCAGCCCAAATGACCCTTAGTGAGACTGATTTTCTCTGTACTGTCTTTACAGCAGGACTGTGTGCTCACTCTATTCAGTCCTCAACTGAACATAGCATTAGCCCTGTGTTCTTGGGTTTGGCTGATGATAAAACACTATTTCAGTGGTGTAACGATTCATATATTTACAGTACAATTTTGAGATCAAGATTTTTCAAGTTTCAAGATTCCAGTTACCTGGTAGACAGCAAATATATGCCTGATTGTAATTATTGCAGCTCATATAAATATATGGTCATACGCTGCCTGCCCCCTAGAAAAGTATATGATGTGGGGTTGATGCTGCAGTTGGTCAGGTTTAGGTTCAGCAACAGTATGTGCTGAAAGAATGAGGTCAGCTGACTACCTGAATATACTGAATATAGACCAGGTTATTCCATCAATTGATTTTTCTTTCTTCCTTAATGATACAGGTATATTCCAAGACAACAATGTCAGGATTTATGGGGCTGGAATTGTGAAAGAGTGATTCAGGGAGCATGAGATCATCATTTTCACACATGGATTGTTCACCACAGAGTCCAGACCTTAACCTCATTGTGAATCTTTGGGATGTGCTGGAGAAGACTTTGTGCAATGTTCAGACTCTACCATCATCAATGCTGCTGCAAGATTTTGGTGAAAAATTAATGCAACACTGGATTGAAATAAACTTTGTGACGTTGCAGAAGCTTATTAAAACAATGACACAGTGAATGTGTGCCACAATAAATTATAAAGGCGGTTTAATGAAATATTAGTGTGTGACCTTTTTTTGGTGGCGTTTATTTTGGCCGGACACTATATTTTAAGTCATTTATTTTGTTTATGGGTATAATCAGTTTTAGAAAGAATCTGATGTGTGCAGGGTTTTGAAGGTAGCATATGTTTTCCCTGATTTTGTGACATTTTGTGACTAATTGGTGTATCCTGCATAAATAAATACAGTGTAGTTTCTGCTACTGCCAGCTGTCTGCCATCCAGACACTTTCAGATGTAAAATAACAAAGTGGGTTTATTAGTTTAACCAAAAAAGTTGTACAGCAGTAACTAGTTAAACAAGGGAACAGTAAATAACACTCTGTATTCTATTAACATCGATGGCAGGACTTAACACTAAGCATGACAAACGGAAAGAAATATGTTAGGACTGTCTATGGGTAAGAACCTGAAAATACGTCATAATAATTTGCTTACTATTTAACATGTTGCAAAATATTGCTACACTGTAGGCATATTTTTAAATGCACATTTTTGGGAAACTGTATCAAAGTAACAGTAAAGTTTACTTGATATATAAACAGAACAGTAAGAGCAGAACAGTAAATACAGAGTCCAGCACTGCTATCTAATAGTCTAAATGGAGCACTGTCTGCCACTCTTTTATTATATTCAATGAACAGCTCTGGAAAAAAAATGAGGCAGCTTAAAAATGATGAGTTTCTTTGATTTTACCTAATTGAAAACTTCTAGAATATAATCAAGGGGAAGATGGATGATCACAAGTCATCAGACCAAACTGAACTGCTTGAATTTGTGCACCGGGAGTGGCATAAAGTTATCCAAAAGCAGTGTGTAAGACTGGTGGAGGAGAACATGTCAAGATGCATTGTGCAACTGTGATTAAAAACAGGGTTATTCCACCAAATATTGATTTCTGAACGCTTAAAACGTTATGAATTTATGAATATGAACTTGTTTTCTTTGCATTATTTTAGATCTGAAAGCTCTGCATCTTGTTTTTGTTTTTTCATCCATTTCTCATTTTCTTCAAATAAATGCTCAAAATGTCAATATATTTATTTGGAATTTGGTGGAAATGTTGTCATAGTTTATGGAATAAAACTACAATGTTCATTTTACTCAAACATATACCTATAAATAGAAAAATCAGAGAAACTGATTCAGAAACTGAAGTGGTCTCTTAGTTTTTTTCCAGAGCTGTATGTCATATTAATTCAACAGCAGCACTGCAAAATCGTATTATTTAAGTGTAGATTACTTGTCAGAAATAGTCACATTACAGTCTAAGTGTTGCCTATTTGATAAACCAATACAAACAAGTGGTGAGAGTTTGAATATTCTATTAATATTGTATTTGGACAAGTATGTCCATGCCTAGCTTCTGTTGGATCATTAGAGACCATGGCTGTGTCAGTGTGAGGAACAGTGCCATACCTTCATATTTTCCTCTGAACATGGCAGTGGGTGCAGGGTACTGTCAGCTATGCTGTCAGATCTTAAGAACACACAGACACACACACTCACACACACACAGACACACACACACACACACACACACACAAAGATTCGCTCTCTCTCCCCATTCTCTTTCTCTTGCACTACACATAAAAATGAGTCAGTAAGCCTAGTTAGTGCACATAAGGGCTGGAGGTGGTGCCTTGGCTTGTGTTACGGCCCCTCCGTCACTCAGCTCATGTCACAGTGTGTTTCAGCTGTTCGTCTTCAGTCCACAGCCATTGTTAGCACCTAATGAAGTTGTTTGTGGACTCATTTCTTTGTTTCTCCGCTCTCACTCTCACAGACGTGCACACGGAAGCGGTACAAGCAGCCCTCGCCAAACACAAAGAGAGGAAAGTGGCCGTCCCCATGCCGTCGAAACGCCGCTCTCTGGTGGTCCAGACCTCCATGGATGCCTACACCCCTCCAGGTGAGCCTCATCTCCAACCCACCACTCACAGACATACACTGCCAGTCAAAACGATGGGGACGTTTGGAGTCTTTTTGATATAGATACAATTGTTCTTGATCAGTTTACAGTAATATAGCATATTAAACTGTTTAGATCTTGGGCAGAGTGGGCGTTGACAAATCAGTCGCTTTGACAAAACATGATAGGACAGTTTCCCAATTTATTTATCATTTTAAATGTAGATTTTCTAACAAAAGCAATATATAGTCTATGAAGGAAAGACTCCAAGAAAACTGACTAAAAATGTTATAAGTTATACACTAATATGCCACTAGATTCAGGTCATATCAAACTAAACTGCACTGACCTGTGTGATGTGCGCGTGGAACCTCCTGCATATCTGCCAGAGAAGCTTTCGCCTGTTTGCATGGATAGTTATAGCCAGATGCCGCCGGTCAAGATCATTACTAGCCACTGCGCTGTCCACCGTGGGTGGTAATTCCTTCTATAATGTATTTCCTTGTGACCCTGTGGATAGAGGAATGTTACATACCCAAAAAAAAATCAGAAATAAAGCATCACATCACATCACATCTGGCACTTCACACCTCATTCACACCTGATATAGTGATGTTGGTGTTCCCAAACCAAGAATTCCCAAGCTGTGACTTTTGACATGTCAGTGTATTAACATCTGATTAGTCAGATTGCATTGATAGGATCAGCCATTTCTGTCTTTTTTCTGAATTTCAGTGCGATAAATTTACAGAAACATGGTAAAAATCTGATCCTATAATTGGTAGATTGCAAGTCCAATTTTAACTGGTAATACAAAAAAAAACATATTCAACATGAGTAGGTAGAAGGACCCTCCCTCTCCCCCATTACTTAGCATGATGCTAGTCACTTGCTAGGAACTTGTTAACCTCAAGCCTGTTTATTTATATAACCTTTTATTTATATACCGTATTTTTCGGGCTATAAGGCGCACTTAAAATACTTATTTTTTCCCAAAAATCGTCATTGCGCCTTATAATGCAGTGCGCCTTGTGTATGGATTTTGCTTGTGTTTACTGACCTCGATTTTTATGTGGTACACGGCGCTCTGTTGTGCAGAATTCCTCACCCACGCCAGAAAAAGATCCCCCTCTTGGGCTAGCGCGCGGTTACCTTTGACTGCCGTACTGCCTCTCGGCTGTGGCTCAAGGTAGCTAGTTTCCACTGTAGCTCCGTGGCCAGAACAAGGTGCCGGTAAACTTTCCTTTCCACCCGTTCTGGGGTAATAGCACAAACCGTTTCTTTTTAGCGCCCACTTCTAAGTAAAGTTAACCTCTTAACACGCGCTGGCCCACCGGCGGGCCAGAAATATTTAATATTTCATAACTGGCTGTGTTTCTGAATAGTTATGAACAGTTACAGGTTCAATATAGACATCCAATATACCATTTTAAAGCTTAGAATCTCTGCTTTTGAGCTATTTAGCCTATTTAGCGGAATATCCTTTCAGAAAATAAACATTTAGGGCGAAATATGCCTTGGTTATGATTTTAATAATTCATAACTCTCATATTTGCGTTTATCGTTCGTCCATATTTCATCGAATGCGGTCATGTCATACACCATTCGAACCGTCTGGCTCTCCGGATTCCAGAACTGTGCTTTTACTGTAGGATGTATGTTTCATGAATTAGAGCTGCGTCAGAGCGCATGTTTCCAGTAATAAAAGGCTCTCCTTTTGTCCGGGGTTAACCTCCGGTCACTGCCGCCACCCCCCGAACACACACACCCGCGCTCAGCCACAGGTCCTACCTTCAAAACGCGTCCAGACTAAAGAGAATCCATCAATCCAGTCTCCTGTAATCCACAGTTATATCCAAACAGCGCTGGAAATCACTTCATCCAGAAATGAAACTTATCCAATCTTTATCTCTGTTTTAAAACCGTTTTATTCACCGAATTCGGCACAACACGCTATTATAGTCAGAAGCCTCGCGGAGTAATGCGGTACTTGCTGTGCTTCAACATAATATTATGGTCTGTCGGAGCGTTGCGGCTACCGTTGTCAGGAGCCTCGCGGAGTAATACGTACTTGCTGTGCTTCAACATAATATTATGGTCTGTCGGAGCGTTGCGGCTACCGTTGTCAGGAGCCTCGCGGAGTAATACGTACTTGCTGTGCTTCAACATAATATTATGGTCTGTCGGAGCGTTGCGGCTACCGTTGTCAGGAGCCTCGCGGAGTAATACGTACTTGCTGTGCTTCAACATAATATTATGGTCTGTCGGAGCGTTGCGGCTACCGTTGTCAGGAGCCTCGCGGAGTAATACGTACTTGCTGTGCTTCAACATAATATTATGGTCTGTCGGAGCGTTGCGGCTACCGTTGTCAGGAGCGTCGCGGAGTAATACGTAAGTTACTTGCTGTGCTTGTTGATTTATTGCTCAGAGATGTTGTTATTTTTCACAGATATTGTGAAGGATTTATTGCTCAGAGTTATTGTTACTGATATAAATAAAGTTTCATTTAGTGCGCCTTATAATCCAGTGCGCCTTGTGTATGGACTAACACTAAAAATAGACCGTTCACTCATCGTGCGCCTTATAATACGGTGCGCCTTATAGTCCGAAAAATACGGTAATTTCCCCATTGCGGGATTAATAAAGGATTATCTAATCTTATCTTATCTTATCTTATCTTAAGTGTCTAAGGATGTTACATTAGCAAAAATAAAAAACTGAAACTTTACAGTATTAAAAGATGTGCTCAGCTGGTTTCACGTGTCTTTTAGGTAGCATCTACAACCAAATCCTTTTAAAAATGCTGATGTATGGAAAGTCTACAATTTGGATGGGAATTGGCAACAAAAAAGTTGGGAAAATTAAATGGGAACAGTCTCTTTTGTTATGAACATGTTCAGAACCAAAAATTTTAACAGAAATTCTCTACTTATTTTAGTGAGTTATGAGTGAAAATGATTTAAATTAAGCTAGAAGAAGGTGTTTTAAGGTATATACCATGAGGAATTAATTTGGGTTAATAAAATTTCCTCAAAATATCTTAATAAAAATCTACATCACTAAAAAGATAGTTTAAGACAATTGTAATCCCCAGTTCTTTTGACGGCAGCGTATGCATTACACACACTATATAAATCCACCGTCTGGGCTGAGCGTCGAGTGGGTGTGAGTGACTCTCACTAGGCCTCTCCCCGCTTTCGTCTATCCTGCCCCCCCTGACAGACACGTCGTCCGGCTCGGAGGAGGAGGGCGGGCAGGGCGAGGGGACGCCGACGTCCAGTCAGGGCAGCGTCAGCATGGACCACTGGATCAGCCGCGCCATCCACCAGGGCTCCACCACCTCCTCCTCGTCCTCCAGCACGCAAAGCGGTGGCAGCGGGGCAGCGGGACGCCTGGCCGACGTCCTCGCCCAGACACACGTCAGCAAGTCAGGTAACTCCAGCACCTTCACCTTCCTTCCTTCCCTCCTCACCTTCCTCCACCTTCTCCCCCTCCTCTGCTGCTTTATGCTGCCTAAACTCCCTCTGCTGCCTTTATACTGTCTGCGTCTGCCCCCGTCTACTGTCAGCTTCTCGTCCTTTTTCTTTGCTTCCTCTTTATCTGTACCTGTGTCTGCGTGCCTCCAACTTACCCACGCTTGGTGCTTACCTCAGACTTACCTGCTTTATTTCATTTCGCTTATACAGTAGATGTCAATATTTGCTCTTTGTGCTTTAGTGCTCTTCCTGAAGCCTTTTTTTAAGATGCAGTTTGGCAAAGAATATTTTATTTTTTTTACATTTTCCTTACCACAGATTTGGCCAAATGATTAGTAATGTTTTGTAATGTGTGTGAAGTTTGCTTCATAGGTATAGGAACGTTATAGGAGCTTATGCAAACCATGTAGAAATGAGGATTGTGCAAACTCTACACTGATATTATCACACACTTTGTGAAAGTTCAAATAAGTTCACAAATGTGTGAATATACAATATAAAGTGCATAAAGTGGGCCTCATATAGTACTCTTCATTTCTTTAATTTCCAGTCAAATCAGTCATTAAGCATAAGCTATTAATTTTTTATGGAGATATTTCTGAAGGAATAAGATATAAGACAATCCTCTTACATAAGGAATAGGGAAATATTTATTTAAAATAACTGCTCAGTGATTAAAAGATACTGACAAAATATAACCCTACCAATCACGCAAGACATGGTAGATGTCTATCCTATAAACAGCACTAAAAGATTTCTTTTTTGAGACAAAAAAGAAGAAAATCAAGCTCCACTTTCAAATCCACAATACACAAGTGTTTCTGTCCTTTTCTCTACTTTAAAAAGACCCTATTATTATTATTATTGATTTGCTAGGATGTGACTGTACAGTGACATTTAATCAATCGTTTGTTAGTAGATTTGACCACTAACTGGATTCCCCTTTCGAGAGTGCATCACTTAGCTAAGTACAATGAGTCCTGGAAACAACAGAGCTATAGCAAACACCGCTAGTGGCACTAGTCCTGATTCTTGTTAGGTTGGAGGGGTAGGAGGATGTGTTATGGGTGTATGGAACTTCAGAGTTTTTTTTCAGAGGGCCTTGAGAAAACACAAATCCGATCAAAGAAACCCACAAATTTGATTATTGTCCTTGTTAAAAATGATGATAACCTTTGTTTTATGGTCACTTTATTTCATAACAAACAAAAACAATAGTAGTTCATCTCAGTAGCTAGTTATCTAGATAGAAAACTTTCCCATTCCACCTTAACAGGTGCAACAGATGACAAAGGCTGCAGCATTTATGGTGGTCTGGATAAAAATAGTTTAGGAATGCACAATAGCAATTAATTGCTGCCTCCTTTTTGAATACAACTATCAAGCAGCAGCTAGGTTGCTGAATTTAAGAGCTCCTTCTGAAATAACTTTTTCTTTATGGCTGTTTTCTTTAAATGAAATGATGTCTAACTTTTGCACAGTTGTCTATACAGAGCACATTTGTCCACACTATTGCACACTACCTGTTTATCGTTAGGTGTGAGACGCAGTGAGACGTACAGGAAGAAAAATGTACTCTGTTAGACTCCACCTCAGACACAGCCAGCGTGTGCCGTGCAGATGCTGAATCAATTCAGGCAGCTGGTTTTAAATGTAAACACAAGGCCCAGTAGGAAAAGGGAAGACGGTTACTGCCTGTCCTCCTCCCCCCACCCTCAGAGTGAAGAATGGAGAAAGCTGCTTTGAGGTTCATCGAGACCCTCTTTCTTACCCGCCCTGGACGCCATTATTAGCCGTATCATGTAGGAGAGCTCCCCACGCTCAGATTAAACGTCTAGACAGAAAAAACACCTCTTTCACTCTGTCCAGTACCCTCATTCTTGTTCTGTTCCTTTTTCCCCCTTCTTTTCTCTTTCTCTGCTCTGATTCTCTCCTTCAGTTTTTCTTTTTCTCCTTCATCTTCTTTCTTCTCACTCCATTGCCTTTGTCTGTTTTGTGTTTTTTACTTGTCTCTCTCTCCACTTTTATACTCTCCCTCTCTCTCTCTCTCCCTCTCTCTCTCTCTCTCTCTCTCTTCACTTTTTTACTGTCGCTCTCTCTCTCCACTTTTATACTCGCTCTCTCTCTCATTCTCTCTCTCTCTCTCTTTCTCTCTTTCTCTCCCTCTTTTTATCTCTCTCTCTCTCTCCACTTTTATTCTCTCTCTCTTATTCTCTCTCTTTCCACTTTTACACTGTCGCTCTCTCTCTCCACTTTTATATTCTCTCTCTCTCTCTCTCTCTCCTCTTTTATACTCTCTCTCTATCTCCACTTTTATACTTTCTCTCTCTCTCTCTCTTTCTCTCTATCTCCACTTTTATACTCTCCTCTCTCCACTTTTATACTCTCTCTCTCTCTGCACTTTTTTACTGTCTCTCTCTCTTTCTTTCTCTCTCTCTCTCTCTCCACTTTTATACACACTCTCTCTCTGAACATTTTTACTGTCTCTCTCTCTTCACTTTTATACATACTCTCTCTCTCTCTCCACTTTTATACTGCCTCTATCTCTCTCTCTCTCTCTCTCTCTCTCTCTCTCTCTCTCTCTCTCTCTCCTTCTCTGTCCTATCTTAGACCCTCTCACATGATTTTGTTGTGGCACCATCTAAAAGCAGACAACAGGAGAAAGAGAGTAAGAGGGCTTGTGGTTTCTGGAAAGCTCCCAGAAGCTTTAGCTCATGGCTGTTTTGGACAGTCGTAGAGGTGGAATAAAGGCAGAAACATTCCATGGCAGTAATAACGTTATTATGATATTATCATGATATTATAATAAAGTATCTAATGTGAATATTATAGTGCCTTTTATCTGTTTCAGCCACATGGCCTTTTGCTGAGAGGCAGCAGCTGCCTGTTCTGCAGGGTCCCAGTGGTATTAAAATGAATAGAATTTAAATACATCGAAAGTTCACATTAAAACAACATAGGCCCTTTAAAACATCAACACAAGACCCCCCCCAACAAAAAAACAACAACAACAGAAAAAACGTCTCCATGTATACTATGTCCTATGTCTTACATTGCTATAGATGCCAGCAGCTTCTAAAACTCAAACACATGATCACATTTTTTTTCGTTTTTGGGCGATATTTAAAAAAAATCACATTGGCCGATATGGCCAGTATTAAACTGGTCCATACTTGCTAATGTATTTATTATATGTTGAAAAGGACCAAGTGATGCTGGCTGCACTACTACAATTGACTGAAACTGATCATGCTACTTCAAAATTTCCAAAATGAATTGTCCAAAAGCATTCATTTTAAAGTTATACAGTTGTACAGGGTGTCTAGTCTACTGTAAGTTTGTATATCGTAAATCTTACATCGGTGCATCCCTTAAAAACACATAAATAGCCCTGGCTGAACGAGATTAGCTTTTTAGGGGGTCCTGGGGTGATTTTGTCTTTTATGGGGGGGGTCCTCTTTGATTTTATTCTTGTCCAGAACAACCATGTATGTGTTTTTCTCAGACGTCCTGCTGAATTACCTGCTGTTTTTCACTGAGCTCTGTGGTCCTCCAGTAATTTTATTCCTGTCCGGACTCACGTTTAATAAAATAGATATTTGTTCACTTCTACGCACCATAAATACACTTTGGGTGCACGTTTTCATTAAGATTTATGTAAACACAAGTGGAAATAGAGGAGCTACTGACAGAGTGACACAGCTCATATACGCACTTTGTGGTTGTGAACTGTACTTTTGAATTGTTGTTGAAATTTGGCTTTTCCTTAAACCTAAAAAAGAGTCGGTGTCTCTTCTCTGCTTCAGTGTCTTTTAGAGAGCTTAGAGGCCACCATCGTGCTCCGTGTGCGAAACCGGATATCACGTGTCAATGCGATGTCATGTGACCGAGAAAGCCAGAAAACTCACTGGTTCACCTGTTTTTTCAATTGCAGTCTGGATGCAAGAGTTTTATCACTGAGTAGAAGTGTGAAATATTTTTCACAGAAGTCCCCCTGAGAAACTAATCCCATCTGGATAGGACTAATAAAGATTTAAAGGTTCAGAGGTCAACTACCACTACTACATCTACTACTACTATAAAGAAAAGTACCTAATAGACAATAATACAGTATAGCTAGACTGTTTAGCAAACAATGTAACTTTTATAATCCTCAGATACAAGATTATGTTATATATATATGTTATATATATATTGTGCTGAATGTATGATTGACTCAGAAAGGCTATGCTCATTCAAAGGTAAGCTAGAGCTAGATATGTACCTGTTCTGTGATCCATGACTTTCTTTCTGTTTGATGGATCATGGGAATGTGAAGGTAGGGGTATGTGTATACTGTAGAGCTTGCGTAGGCAGCCTGAATCATACTTCCCCCTCCCCCCAAGCCCCCCTGCTACCCCAAACCCCTTCATGTGAGCCATGCTGGACCATGCTGTGCTCCGTGGGGAACATGGCAGCGCCCATGCTCCAGTCATTCGCCTCCCCTTCTGCCCCTCCATGCCTGTGGCCGGTGACTCGTCGTCAGCTTTTAAGGTTCTGGTTCTCTCCCTATTCCTCTTCCTCCTCCTCCTCCTCCTCCTCCTTCCACATCCAGGGCCGATCGCTCACCTCTCACTGAAGCGGAAAACTATGCTCGGCGTAGCTGAGAACGGCAACTCGCTGCGTCGCTCCTGTGAGTTCGGATCTGACCTCCTCTGGCCACCCCCCTTGGAGTCGGATGGTCAGTATGAACCCCCTCCTCCCTTCAACACACACTCTGCCCCACTCCACCGTCTTCATCCCTCTTCATCCAGACCGCCTCGGCATCACTGTGTCCTGTGCCTGGTTCCCTGTGTCTGCACAGGACTACAGGCTGTTGTTCAGTGTGTGTGTGGTGTGTGTGTATATATATATATATATATATAGTGTATATGCCTGGTTGTGTGTGTGTATAAATATAAGATAAAGCTGCTTCATGTGCTGATGGTGTGTCTGACCATCAGCTAGCTGTTCTGTGTTTGTAAGGACTATAGGGAAGTCCCGCCCCCTCCCCGACGGCCCGCGCTTCTGTACCTGCTGTTTTTATCCTAAGATACAAAGTGTGACAAAATCGACGTTTTTTGTGTTTTCTAGACTTTATTTATGTATTTTTTTGTTGTATTGGGTACATAAAATCCAGCGTGCTTGATTCTATTTATCCTGTGGTAATGGGGCTTCTGTTCCGTCTGCTTTTAGATGCTCCTTCCATGCTGTCTGCGTCTGTGTATGTATGTGTGTGTAAGTGTGTGTATTTGTGTTTAATGTTCTTTTTCCAGCCCTTTATGTCTGTGTATAATTGTGGGTCTAGTGTTTCCATTACTTTCCTAAATTGCTGCTCGTTGCTGTCGCGTGTCCCCATTTTCACATGCATGCAAGTGTGATGAGTTACGCTGAGTGTTAAATGTTGTGCTGTATTTAAAACAACAATCCTTTCTCACAGCAATGTATTGTCACTCTCTGACACTCTTAAAAAAGAAGGTGCTACGAATGAGATTTTTGAGCAAGACTATAGAAGAACCATAAAAACAGTAGGCTTCCTCCACCAACTGTTCTTAAGAAAAAAAAATATTCACTAAACCCACTTTTACAGTGTTTTTTATATTTGAGATTTGTTAAATGTTTAAGAACAATGACATCCATATTTATAAGAGCTTACACCGATCAAGCGTAACATAATGAGCTCCACTAAGCATGCAGGAGCACTTTGTAGTTTCTTCTATAATCGTATAATTACAGACTGACAGATGTAGCCTGATATCTGTTTCTTTGCACACTTTATTATTCACCCTGTTCTTCAATTTGTTTGGTGGGTCCTTCTCACCACAGTCAAAGACAGAAAAGCTCATCTGTTGCTGCTCAGTTTGTGTTGGGCATCATCTACAGTAAACCTGCTCACAGGACACTGTTTGTGGACTATTCTCAGCCCAGCAGTGACACTGGGGTTGTTAATAAACTCCACAGATTCACTCATACCAGCACACCAACTCATATTAACACCAACAGACTATCAGCACTAGTGTCAGTTTCAGTGTCACTGTAATGCTAAGAATAATAAATGTTCTGTAGTGGTCCTGTGAGGTCCTTTCCATTGAAGAACAAGGGTGAAAGAAAGAAAATAATCTATTTTTTTTATTTTGTTCACAAAACAGATGTGTATTTACTCTTTTGAGCTGTCTGTGTATGTCTTTTATACTCTTTACATGTTTTTCCTACTGTATATGCTGCTGTAACAATGCAAATTTCCCACAAGTAAGACAATAAAAGGCTATCTTATCTTAAAATAGTCGTAAAAGTATGCAGAGAAATATAGAATTACAAAGTGCTGCTAGTAACTCAGTATGGGTGTCACGATCCCTTAAATCGTCGATTCGATTTTATTTCCAATTTTAGGGTCACGATTCGATTCGATTCTCAATTTCCTTTTTTCTTTATTTTTTTTACAGCAGAGAGGCCTATGCCAGTTTTAGATTAGTCTATGGTCATTCATTGGTTTGATTAATCAAATTCACAATATCTTATTTCAAAAGGGCTTGATATAAGTGATGCAAAGTGATACAAGTGATCTGTAATACACCACATTAGGCACTAATGGTCAAATTTAAATAGTTTCATTAAGATATATTTGTAATGCCATCTAGTGGATTTTGGTAGCAGCAGTTTGCACTATTAAAGCAGGAATGTGCAACATAAAATAAATAAAATACAGGAACAGTCACAGTACAAAATAATAGAACAACTAGAGCCTTAACAAACTGAACTTTATCCTACTATAACAGTTAAACATGAAAAATAAGACTTTAAGACTTTTTTGGTCCCTGAGAATGACAAGTTTTTTTTCTTTAATAAAGATATATTATTAACTTTATCTGAGAGAAAGATGCTCCTTAAGGTACCAAAACTATTAACATATTTAAGGCTAGACAAAACAACTGTTATTTTTATATTTTTATATATTTTTCTTTAAGAAGATGAGAATGTCCACATTCTCTGGAGAAAGGGCTGCGCCATTTGCGGGAGGGATCGTCAATCCTCTTTTTGACTTCGCCGCTTGAGACGAAATATCGAAATTGTGACACTCCTACAGCTCAGTGGACTAAGGAGCTGACACTGTGATCTGAGGAACACCTGGTCATGCTGCATCACTAATAGCAGCCAGAGCCTCATCGGCATCAGTTGTTAGCCAGAAGAGGCATTTGTTCTTTGCCTTCTACCACAAATCAGAACCCACCTAAACTCAAGCCCAAGAGTCTCTAGAGTTCTCCAAGTTACACAATATAATAAAAGTGTGTTTTTTAAATGTTATGGAAAAAAACTAAAGTTGTAGAGTTGCAAGGATTTTATATGACAGTGATGATACATTGCATTTGAAAGAAATATCAGTGTTTTCATTTAATTTCCTATACTAGTGATAGGCAGTGTTATAGGCTCAAACTGCAGTAATCAAAGAACAATCAAAGGCTTTTTTCGTAGGATTGATGCTGTATCAGACTGGAGAGTGTCTGTAACTGGCCTGCAGTTTGAGCCTGGATAATAAGGCCTTTGACTGACACAGAGTAGAGCCGCTGATTCCTCTCCCAGGCACTGGTGCCACATGATTTCCAAGTCGAAACTCTTTTACTGTCCTTCACTGCCCCTGCAAACTCCTCTGGGCTTGGTGGGAACTCATTAACGCCTGCGTCAGTGAGAGAGAAAGTGTGAGTGAGCGAGTGTGAGCAGTCGCCGGGCTATTTTCAGTGCCGTTACGTAAGCAAAGAGGCTGTTTGGTGTTTCCTCTGACACTCCTGCCTGATGGATGGGACGGGCTGGGGTTAGGAGACAGGGGGGAGGGGAAGGGGTAGATGTAGGGCAGAGTGGTAGGAGCAGTGCACTTCTAAGGTATCCAGAGACACCAAGCGAAAGAACTGGCTAGCTTACATACAGTAGCAGGCCAAACATTTTGTTCACATCTGATTAAGTGTATAGTAAGTTTACCATAATCTTCAAAACCTTTGATCTAAAGGCATTAACTTCATCTTCAAATTCATCTTCAAACTCTTGGACATACAGCTCTGGGAAAAAAATAAAAGACCACTTAAAAATTATGAGTTCTTTTGATTTTACCAAATTGAAGACCTCTGGAATAAAATCAAGAGGAAGATGGATGATCACAAGCAATCAAACCAAACTGAACTGCTTATGTTTTTGTAGCAGGAGTGGCATAAAGTTATCCAAAAGCAGTGTGTAAGACTGGTGAAGGAGAACATGCCAACATGCATGAAATCTGTGATTAAAAACCAGGGTTATTCCACCAAATATTGATTTCTGAACTCTTAAAACTTTATGAATATGAACTTGTTTTCTTGAAATATTTTTATTTGGAATTTGGGCAAATCTTGTATGTAGTTTATGGAATAAAACAACAATGGTGATTTTAATCAAACGTATACATATAAATAGCAAAATCAGAGATTTTTTCAGAGATCTGATTCAGAAACTAATGTGGTCTTAATTTTTTCCAGAGCTGTTTACTAAAACACATACTGAAAAATAAGACCTGATTTTTAAAGAAATAATAAATGAATCCTATTTAATGTTATTTGCGCATTATATATACTATGTTTCACTGTGTAACATTTTTAAACTAATGTGAATTAAAGTGTGTGAAAAACAAACACTTTAAATTAATACAACCAGCAAGTACTTTTTATTTAGAGCTTTAATTAAATTTAGGGCTGGAAAATGTTAAACCATAATCATTATATCATCCTAATTACCTTATGTGCCTCATTAAAAGTTCATTTGTTCAGTGTCTGTCAGCGTTAATGCGTATGAGCATTGATCAGAGGCGTTATTAGGTTGCGAGGTTGTAAATAGCCCATTCTGTAAAAGACCAATATTACTGATTATACCAATTCCACCTTTAATATTTTTGTAGCTTTGACACAAAAGTCAAAATATTTATTTATATCTATTATTTATTATATTTAAATCCTTTGATTAGTGGGTGTGTCCTATAAAGTCAGATTCATAAGCATAGTTACAGTTCATTAATACATTATCGACACAGGGGATAGAGTGATTTCTGCATTTAGTTTGCATGTAGGAAGGACTAGCTTTATACTGGAGTTCAGACTGAGTAAAGCCAGTTCAAAAATATTGAATATCAATCAATTTTAGTATTTTTTTTAATTTGATACGTATAGTATGTAATTGAATGAAGGAAATAGATCAACAAAGAGACATTGTTTGTTTAAATGGCGTCTATCATGAACAACTAAATTTCCTCAAAATTTAAGATCAAAATTAAAGAAGTTTGAGGGTTTCAATAGAAATTACTGTGAAGTCAGATATACTACAACATTTACAACACAGGGCAGCCGTTGAGAACTGGAGCTCATTTACATATGACAGTCTTTTAGGCACAATAACAAAAACAGTTTATTTAAGTCTAAAGAGTAAACCCGACAAAGCAGTTGATGGAAGTACAATAGAAATTCACTGAATTCAATTCACATTGAATTGTGTTTTTATACTTATAGTAACAACACCTTGGCCTGCTAAATCTGAGCGAGTAAATTACAAGAAAGGTCAATGAAATGACACATTTTGAGATTTGAAACTATAGGATACACTTAGTTGAGCTATTTGTTTATATATACTTATAAACATGCACAGATCACATGCAGTTAAGCTATATTATTTAAAAAATGAAAATAATGTGATCATTTTAACAGTCAAAAGGCCTCAACTCCCTGATGGGAATCCAGGTAAGGTTACCGGCGGGGGAAGGGGAGGCAGTGGTGGCGAGATTGACATGGCAGACTGATTTAGGGCTTACAATGTGTGTTACGAAGTATTACATCAGGTAGCGGGAGCAGTAGGAGCTCTGCCAGTGGTCTTGGTCCCTAGGTATTTGTGTGTGTGAGTGTGTGTACGAGAATGTGTGTGTGTGTGTGTGTGCATCCGGCCTACAGCCCGCACACTGCCTCAGTGAAGACACACTTTTAGTGAAGACTTCAAATGTCTCAAAGTCTTTCTCATTTAAACCCGAACTCTCCCTTCCTCCCTCTCTCTGTCTGTCTCTCTCTCTCTCTCTCTTGGACTGTCTGCATTTGAGTCTCTCTCTCTCTCGCTATCTCTCTTTCTCTCGCACGCTGCCCACAGCCAGCCAGCCACCGACAACCGACAGCAGCCCTGACTCACTCGTCTCAGCTGTATGACTAATACATGCATTTTTATCAAAGATTTAATCCAAATAGAGAACTCAGCTTCTGCAGAACTGCTGAACGAAATTACACGACCGTTGATCGAATCAGACTGCGCCTCGCTCTCAGGCTATGAATCCTCTGAACCGCGTTACCTGAGCGATTCTCCGCTCTGCAAAATGCGACGTCGGAATCGGCCTCTTTATTAAGTTATGATGTCAACGTATTAAACAAGATGTAACGTGATTTAAGTGCTTTTCTTTGTACGGAAAGCAGAGGACGGACAAGTTAAATCGAAGCGGCTCCCTCTATTTGTCATTGAGCTTGGCAGATGCGCCGCTCAGGGCCATCTTGATGTTTTATTGTGGAGGTGACGCTGCTAGAGCTCTGGCCTCATTGGCATTCTACCCCCGCACCTCTTTCTTGCTTTCGCTCTGTCCCCATCTCTCTCTCGTTCTCTCTCTCTCTCTTTTTCTGAAAGCCCAAATTGCACACCCGCCTCTCTCTTCTCACCTAGCCGCTCGATTGGGGCGTAATGGAGCGTGCGTAATGTCGGACAACCAGTGATAGTTTACGAGCTCGCTGAGAGCCCACGCCGTGACCAAGCAAACGTTACTTTCAGTGAAAGAATTAGAGAAATGCGTCAGATTGATGTCCTCTGATTCACCTGCAGACGGTGTCGGCATCCTAACCGCGTCGTCCGGGGGCCGGAGCAATAGGAAATGATATGAAAGAAGCATCATCCACTCTGTGGGAGTCTCTTTAATGTATCAGCGAGACCTGGGAGGAATGAGTGGTGAATAATAGGCCACGGGCAGCTGAGGATTTACAATCAGCAAGAGAGAGAAGGAGAGAGAGAGATAGATATAGAGAATAAAGCCCAGAGGAGTAACAGAGTGGAAGTAAAAGGGACTGTAATTACGGAGAGGAGAGAGAAAAAAAAAGAGAAAAAGCTCTCCTCCGTGTCCTCCATCTCCTCTCCATCCGTCTCCTCCTCCTCAGACATATGCATGTTTTTGAAGAAATCACTCTCACTCACTCTCACACACTCACTCCTCCCTCCACCAGCCCCTCTTTCAGCCCCTCTCTTTCCGCTCTCTCTGCTGAACAATGTGCCAAGTGTCTGTGGGCCTTTGTCAGAGAGAGGTGGGGCCAGGCGGGGTCTCATCTCTTTCTTCCTGCCCTCTAACCTCTGACCCCTGTGCTTCCTCCGAAACCCAGAGAACCACTCGGCCCCGCCGGACGTCACCACCTACACCTCGGAGCACCCAGTCCAGGTGGAGCGGCCACAGGTGTCCACTGTGCCCCGGACCACGCCCAAATACGGCAATGCCGAGCTCATGGAGACCGGAGATGGTGAGGACATGTATATGTCTGTCAGTCTGTGTGTGTGTGTGTGTGTGTGGGAACATCTGTAACCCATCATAACCGTTAAAACTTCAGTATGTAATGTCCGTACTTCTTTTTGACTAACGAATGCCACCAGCTTTGAAACCCTGCATGAATAAATTAGTCAAGCTTTGATAGAAACAGTGCTGGTCCTTTTCTGCTCTTATCCTGAAGGGAAGTTAAATATTCTTTGTTTTTTTGTAAGTTTAGCATGCAAGTGTTGGTCCCATAAATTTTGTTCCTTTGAAGTTACTATATAATAAGCTGGATTAATAACTGAATTACATCCACATGCCAAAAATCATTTCAGGAACTAGTATCCTATGGAACATGGAAGCTAAAGAATGCTGCACTGAACTTCTGTCATATTCTACCAGAACTTGTTCCACAACTTGTTGTCAAGATATTAACACTGGTCCATCTCCAGATTATTTAATCTTAGCTATATAATAAGACAGCACTGATTTTTGTCTTATGTTGATACAAGTGATACAAGTGCACTAATAACTCTCAACCGTCCACATGGGCTACCACAGCAACACCATGACAACCAACAGTGACACCAAGTACCACTAGAAAACATAGGATTTGCCTTTTAACTGTCTAAATAAAGGTTCCAAAGTACAATGGTACATAAATACAAGGTAATGCCTGGATAAGTTCTCGAAAAATAAAAATAGGCTGAAGGTTTTGGAAAAGTCATGGGAATTTGGGCTACAAATCTATTTTGAGCTAACAAATACGTCAGCTCAGAGTTAATTCAGCAATTTATCCTTACAATATGGAGCTCTCAGGATCTGACACACATTTTATTACTAAAATTATGTGTCAGATTCATTTTAGACCCACTAAAGTCAATTTCGATTATAGTTTTAAAGTGTCTGCACTAATGTTTAAAAAATTGTATGGTCATGGGAATTTGCCATAAAAGTGTATCAACCCTGTAAATTAATCCAAGCAAGAATTAAATAGCACTATAGCACTGGCTGAAATGCCATTGAAATGACCTTGCAACACTGTAGCGCCCATCTGGCAAACACTTAACAACATCATAGCAACCACCATTTTTCCTTCAGGAAATGAACCTTTATAATCAACTAAATTCTCTTCAACACACTAAAAACATGACTGTGATGTTACTTGAAGGTTTAGAAAACACACATCAATACAGCAAGTATAAATAATTTTAAACATTAAAAAAATCATTACTTTAATTAAACAAATCCCATCCCATCAGCTTCTAAGCTGCACAGAAAATTAAAAAAGCTACTAAACACATGCTTGTTCTCTAGTTCTATAGGGTGTTCATATACACCCTACATGTCTCCTTCGTTCATTAGGATATGCATTCTCATTGGCGTGCAGTATAACGTGTGCTGTTGATGGACAGCTCTGTCTGCCTGAGCTCTCACTCTGGTATTTGTAGTGATGGATCCTCTGAGATTAGGCCATGATTGAGAGCATTGATCTGCCTATTTTATGACAATTTAATTTGCTCCCCGGGGACGTCCCCAGGCGTCTGCATTTGACTGCATTTGTCAGAAGCATTAATCAATAACCTTGGCGGAATAGATTTGTTCGGAGTGACGTGAAAATTCAGGCATTAGATAATAAGAAAACGGAAGAGTTGGGAGCGGAAAGCAGGTCTACCCAGCCAGCCAGCTAATTTGTTCTGACTTCCCTCATCCCGAGCTGCTCTGTTTGTTTATGCGTGTATGTGTGTGTGTGTGTGTGTGTGTGTATACATTTGTTTGTTGGTTGGTTCATTCAGATGATTCTGTGCATGAATGCGAGTGCCTGTGTGCCAGGAAATTCTGCTTCATGTGTGAATGTGAGTTTGAGCTAAGGGATACTTGCCAGAATTTCTGGGCCAATAATGATAACCGATAATAAACAGGTCAGGTAGCAGGAATACATCATAGTCTCTTATAATAATAAGTGAAAATATTACTTTCTCGCATTTGAACTGTCATATTACAATCTATATTTAAAGTACAGTGTACAGAGTAGAGCTATATATTGCAAAATAAAGGAATATTTTAATTTTAAAAAAGATATGATTTTTTTAATGTTTCTAATATTTCAGAATACATTATATTGTTTATGTATTGGAATTATACAGTATCGACTTAAGTTATGAAATATGTTATAATATTGTGACTGTGATATTTCTTGATTTATTGTACAAAGCTATGACTTACAAAGCCAGACATGACTTAATGTTAATTATTCCGTATTTTTTTGACTATAAGGTGCACTTAAAATCATTTACTTTTCCCAAAAAATCATCATTGCGTCTGTTAATCTGGTGCGTCTTATGTATGAATTCTACTAGTCAGGTTGTAAGGAGCAGTGAAGCCACTTTGGTGAAGTGCAGTGCTATAATGGAGTTTCAGTAAAGTTTCTCCAGCAGTTTTAGCATTAGCCGCTAATCACTAGCTGTTTGGCTGTTTTTAAAGGTGAGTATAATTAGCCTGTAGTCTGTGTGTTTACTGTGTTAAAACAAGCTTCGTTGGACAAACCGCTAACTAATATCACCCTGGCTTACCGGAACACTCAGGGTTCCTCAGTGTATGGCTGTCAGGCGGCATTAGCAGCTAACCACGGCTAGTACTAGTGGTTAGCCTCTAATTCTAATGCTGCTGCACCCAGCCTTAGTGAAAATCTGAAAATCTAAGGCTACTGTAAATAAATGGAAGAGCTTTACCCACCAAAATAAAGGTTTTTCAGGAGTGGAATCTGTGTAGATTAACTTTAAAAGAAAATGTTTTTATAAATTACAGTTTTGTTACCTAGCTTAGCTTAGCTTTACAGGTCTCGCCCCCCAGCGGCAAAACATAGACCAGAAAATAGATATTTATTGATAGTGTGCCTTATAATATGGTGTGCCTTAAAGTGCAAAAAATATTAAAAGTAAATGTAACATAATGTTGCAACATATCTCTTCTAATTGAACAGTATTGGTGACTCTCATTTGCAGTGCCAATGGGCTTTGTTCATTTAACAGACTGGAAAAAAAATAGAAATGTAGATTTTGTAAATATACCAGAATCACAAAATAAATCACATGGAGTACTATAGCTACTGTATCACATCTAAACATCCGCCTGGGATACCACATCAGTTACCTAGTAACACCACAGCAACCAACTTAGATGCCTTAGCAACCACTTGGCACCACCTGGGGTACCATAGAAACCATAGAGTATTGATTCTGTTGCGTCGACTGAGAAGTTATCCATTTAAGACAACCAGCATGTATGAAACCTGTTAAGAATGAGTGGGATTATGTGTGCTAACCTTTGGCAAAGGGAAATCTAACCCTTTTAGTACAGTAGCAGAGATTGTGTAGGATCTGTTCATTCAGATCATTAAAACAAAATTATAAAAATATGACAAATAGTGAAAAAGGAGAAAAAACTGAACAGTATTAATATAGTTTATTGGTAATTCTATATTTTCTGCTATTTTATGTCACATTTACCTACTTTAAGTGGACATGTACACTGTATTAACTCCGCTGTGTGATTTACAGGAGTTCCGGTCAGCAGTCGAGTCTCTGCTAAGATCCAGCAGCTGGTGAACACTCTGAAGCAGCCGAGGAGGCCTCCGCTCCGGGAGTTTTTCGTTGATGACTTTGAGGAGCTTCTTGAGGGTAGGCTCACAGAACACCTTAACAGGCCTTCATCACAGTTTACACACTGTTAACATACTGTTTTAATATCTGTGGGTTCTGACTTGTTACACCACCAGTAATTAGAACTTATTTAAGCCTAAGGCCACTTGGTATTGCATAGGCCTGTAGATATAGAAAATATTAGAAAAGAATAATGATAATAATAATCCAGGGGTTGCATGATATTTTCACAACAGAACGTCTGGCAGGCAGAGAAGGGCTTTTTAATGAATAATTGATATGGTCTGTTCTAGCCTATGGTGTATTAGTTTTATCTAACATTGCATTTTGCTCTGCAGTGAGTATTTGCCAGGCGTAACAATTTTTGAGCCTGTATTTCTATTTCTATGTTTATAAGCTCACAAAGTTAGTTATTTGCATACAAATGGAATCTGATTACAATGAGTACATACATAAACATGTATCTATCTTTATTAGATTGATAGATTGATTGATTAATTGATGGTGATGTTTCCATTGCAGTCCAACAGCCTGACCCGAACCAGCCTCGGCCGGAGGGAGCCCAAATGCTGACCATGCGAGGGGATCAGCTGGGCGTGGTGACAAACTGGCCTCCGTCCCTGGAGGCAGCTCTGCAGCGCTGGGGCACTATCTCCCCTAAAGCCCCATGCCTCACCACCATGGACACCAACGGCAAGCCCCTCTACGTCCTCACTTATGGTAACTCCACTATAAACCTTTACTTTATTTACACAATGGATGGGTTTTATATATTCAAATATAAACCTGAAATCATATTTCGTTTAATATTTCACTTTAGTACATGTCTTTAAGGTTTTAAGCTCTAGTATATCTAACATTTTATCTATTTTTTTGCCCTTTCACAGTATTTTTTCACATAAATTTTTTGTCATTTTACATGATTTCAATCTGATATTTTGTTTTTATATGTTGATGAAGCAACCAATAGAAATGCTCCAGAATCTTTTTATACTGATTTACATTTATTTTGTTTTCCCTTGTAAAGAGGCCATTTTAGAGATACAAGGTTTTTGCATGATAGTGATAATATGTTTTGGAATGCAAATGGTCTCAAAATCAAAGCACAACAACATGCACCCTGTGGACCCAAATATTGGGACACCTTCTCATTCATTTCACTCATCCTTTCTTCCTAAATTAACATTATTAAAACAACGGTTGATCCTGGTGTTGTTGGAGTAACTGTCTCTACTGTCCAGGAAAGACTTCATACTAGATTTTGAAGTATTGCTGTGAGAATTTGATTGCATTAGGTGACAATAGCTTAGTTAAGATTAGGATGTTGGAAGATCACCACTCCACCTAATCCCCAACTCCCCACTTTATCCCAAAAGTACTGGATGGAACACCATCATTTTAGTAATCACCATATCCTGTATGCTAAGACACTCCTGGCATTGGGCACAGTGCCAACAGTTTCCTGTTTATGCAGCTTAAAATAACTCAACACATTCATTAGAATAAGATGTAGTGCATATGGAAATGTTTCAGACAAAAGACGTCAAACAGTCAGGACAGACAGTCCGGACAGGTCCGGACATGACTTTCTACTAGATGATGGAACATTGCTGTCAGAATATGATTGAATTCAGCAACAAGAGTGTTAGTGAGGTTAGTATGTTGGATGATAATCATCCAACCTCATCCTCAGCATCCCAACCCATCCCAAAAGAACTGAATGTAGCACCATCCTCCTAATTACAACTATCAATATAAATTCAGGAGCACACCATATATTAACCATATTGCCAATGGGTAAATATACAGCTCTGGAAATGGATGAAATAACAAAAAGATGCAGAGCTTTCAGACATCAAATGATCATAATCATAAAGTTTTAAAAGTTCAGAAATCAATATTCGGTGGAATAACCCTGGTTTTTAATGACAGTTTTCATGCATCTTGGCATGTTGTCCTCCACCAGTCTTAGACACTGCTTTTGAATAACTTTATGACACTCCTGGTGCAAAAAATCAAACAGTTCAGCTTGATTTGATGGCTT
This sequence comes from Astyanax mexicanus, assembly GCF_023375975.1. Taxonomy (NCBI): domain Eukaryota; kingdom Metazoa; phylum Chordata; class Actinopteri; order Characiformes; family Acestrorhamphidae; genus Astyanax; species Astyanax mexicanus. Next base: position 101,700,723 of record NC_064408.1, read on the forward strand.
GTGATCATCCATCTTCCTCTTAATTATATTCCAGAGGCTTTCAATTTGGTAAAATCAAAGAAACATCATTTTTATGTGGTCTCTCATTTTTTTTTCCAGAGCTGTATATTCAACTTAAGATATCTGAATGCATTAATTATAAGGGGGTATCCACAAACTTGTGGACACATAATTTTGTAGAAATATCCTAAAAAGTATTTTTTTTTTTTAGTTTAAATGATTATTTTGTAGATTTAATATTTATATAATATTTATTGTTATTAAGATTTGTTCAATGTCAGTGATGTTTATATGCAGTATCTCCATTCTCAAACTTTAAAGTTGGCTCAACTCAGTCCTCATGTATGGATGACCCTGTATGCTAACAATATCCTCATGGGCATAGTCAAATGTTATTTGTTTAAATATGCAGATATTTGAATAACTGATTTTTCCCATGCTCAATGCATGTACGCATGAGAATGTATGTAAATGCTTTTTACCGTGTCAGTCATTTGAAATGGTCTTCTCGTGTGTCTTCAGTGCTTGTTTACCCATGAGTGTGGAATCTTGGCTTTAGGTGAATAAGATTAGCATGTGTTGCTGATGGTTGAAGGTTGAGAGAGGATGTATATATGTGTGTGTTTTATTTGTATTGATATGTATGTGTGTGAGGTGCTCGCCCCTTTGTCAGCTGAGCTCTCTCTCTCTCAGTGAGGATCCTGCCTTCAGCATATCACGGGTGAGGGTGTGTGAGGGGGTTGCAGTGTTGAGTTGCTGTGTGTGTGTGTGAGTGTGTGTGTGGTTTTGCAGTGAACAGCTCTTTCCTCTCATCTCTGTAGTGCTTAACATTTTTCTTCTCTGTTCCTCTGGGGGAGTGAGAGCAGCCTCATTTCTCTCTCAATCTCTTTCTCTGTGTCATACACACACACACACACACACACACACACACAAACATTAACACACATATACACACATCTCATCTGAGGCACCAGAAAAAGGATGTCTTTATTCGACTGTGTGTAGAGTTTTATTATTAATATTGCATTAATGATATTTTTCTTGTAATTTGATATTGTCTGTAGGTTTCCATATAAGTATCCAGTATATTTGGATACTGCTCTTGGAAACGAGTTCAAAGCACAAATGATTTACCTCAGATGGTCTCTCGTTTTCTCTTTCTGCCTCTGCCAGCAGCCAGTCAGGGCAGGCCTATTTGCAGAGCCTAATTTGACTTCAGTTAGCTGTAATCGCTCTGTAACCTATTTGGCCGCTTCTGTTTTAAAGGCAGTAATATAAAGCTACAGGTCATTTGCAGATATTGCCACAACTTTGACCACACCTTGGAAACAACCTCAAAAAGGAAGCACAGCATATGCATTTATTTTTCTTAGACATTAAACTAATTTATGAAGCAGTCTTTATAAAGAGCTTGAAGAAATTGGTCTAAAAAGCTCAGGCAAAAAACAGCACTCTAATTTACTAGTGAAGCTACACATGCTGCAACTAATGGCGCTTACTATTTATCTATTTAATAATATTACTATAGTTTACTGTATTATTATCCTGATTAGAGCGTGTACATAAATATATAGGTGATCTTTTTAGTCTGTACAGTTTTGTAATGAATGAATTATCATCACATTTACACTGACGAAAGCCAATACCAAAATTCCTGGTAAAATGATCAGTAAACAGCTTTGGAATGCCAAAACCTATTCTTTACCATGTCAGTTTACTTTATCTTTTTTTGAGTAAGAGGCTCTCAGCTGGATGGGACATTCCATTTCCAAAGTTTTACAGGCTTTTAAGTAACATTCCTTGACCCGTATTTTCATATTTGTTACAGGAATACATCACAGAAGGCATTACCACTCATAGTGGACAGTGCAGTGGATGGTAATGTAAACAGACAAGCAAGTAACATCCACATTCAATATATTCAAGGATGTTGCAAGTTCGTTCTTTAGCTTTTATAGGGCAACAGATTTATCATGTGAGTGTATTGATATTGAGACAGAATTTGCTGCTATCCCTCGAATTAAAGCACTAATTAAAGCATTCTACTGCATCCAGCAACCAGCTCTCACTATCAATGACCAGCTCAACATACAGAAGCTGCCAGAAGTCTCTGTGAAATGACTGAGGAATTTTTAGGCCTCTAATGAAAGAGAGCAAGTGCTTAGACAGTTGTGCCACTCAAAATCTCGCATTCACACCATTGGAAATCGTGTAAAATTTAATGTAAATATCAGTTCAAGGAGATTTAGTCCCTAGTTTCCACAGGTGTCAAGTAACTAAGTACAAATTCTTCATTACCTTTCTTACGTAGAAGTTTTGGTTATCTATTCTTTACTGGAATAATTATTTTTTAGACGACTTTTTAGTTCAACTCGTAACATTTTCTTATAATCATCTGAACTTTCTTCTCCTTACATAAAAAAAAATGGCCTTGTCACACCTATTTCATTTCAGCTTATTTTCATTCCGGCTTCTCATCATTAAAAAAATACCTATCCAGGTAAAATTGTGGTTGGATGAGGAATATAAACATATACCATTCTGACACCCTATTGGTTTATACACAATTCATCACACCTGCACACATAGGTCACGCCCACACACTCCAGCAAGAACATTGCAAATGTATAGAGCCTAGCATGAAGATGATCTGTAGCTCAAGAGACTCAAGAGAACTCGCGCCAAATGCCCAACTAAGCTTCTTTAATATATTTGCATTGTACTGAAATACATTCAATGGGCATATATGGACATATATGCAGCTGAAACAGCCTAGTGTATCCCAAATTTTTTCAACATTAACATTTTAATATGACATTATAGTCATTATGGCTTTGAGGAGAGGGTGTAGTGCACTATATGACTCTGTGTTGTGGCCTAAGCGTTTGTCTTTAATGGCATTTTGTCCCCTAACGTTACTTTTATTTTTATAATTTTAGTAGATATAAAACCAATACTTTTACACTTTTACTTGAGTAAAAAGCTTGAGTTGATACTTTAACTTTTACAGAAGTATTTTAAACTCTATTATCTATATAGGATGAGTAATGAATGTTAATACTTTTCACACCTTCGCTTGTTTCTATTTATGTTTCTATTTATGTAGAACATAAATAGGATTTCAGCATCAGCAAGCAACTGCCTGCTTACTATTTTTTTCTCTTCATGCCTGACAGAAACAGTTACTGGCCTTTATCTCCTTTTTTGGCTTTTGGAATGCTGGGATATGTATCAAACTATTTGCTTCATATCACCCAGCTTCACCATGCCATCATTTCCTGCCCAGTCCAGCGTTTGTCTGGTCAGGTTTGCCCGTGGTCCGGATGACCCGCCCACCCCCCTGCTCTGGCTGCTTGTGGAGCTGTGAGTTGAGTCAGCAGGAGCTGTGCAGTGCTGGCTCTCAGACACGCAGCAGCCAGCCTCCACCTCCACACACACACACACACACACACTGATCCGGGATGCGCCCGCTGTGCTCTCTGAGCGCCGGGCTGTGTGGGCCGAAGCTTTGTCTGAAAATAGAAAAGCCGGCTGCTTGTTTCTGTGGCGTCTCCTCTCCTCTCGTCTTTTCTCCTCTACTCTTTCATTCCTACTCCTCTCTCTCCCTCTCTCCTCCTCTGAAGCCTAGAGGGAATTTCAGGCTGCTCGTCAGCTCGTTAAAGCCTCACCCAAATCAAAAGAGTAATTAACTTCACAGCGAAGGCAGGAGCAGAGTGAGATTGATATCTCTCGCCCGCTGCTCGCTTCGCACCGGGGTTTTATTCACGGCCTCGGTGTGAGTTTACGGCTGATAGCACGGGCTCAGAAATTCAGCCGGACCCTAGCGATATGCTTTATAGCGTTTTATAATGTATAGGGCTTCAGATCTTCTATCAAGTGCTGTTCTTTATGCTATAATACTCAAACTGATATCTTAGCCTGTGGAATCTGTGGTTTCAACTGTGTTGCTTAGCATTGGTTAAAGTGTTACTAAGTGGTTGCTAAGGTGCTGCTGTGGTATAGGATTCACATACTAAGGTGCTCATATAATACAGGTGTTGGTTGCTAAAGTGTTGATTGGAAGTAGTTGGCCGTTAGGATGTTGCTAGGTGGTTGGGAAGGTGTTACTGTGATGTATGGGTTGGCTGCTAATGTGTTTTTAGGTGGCCACTAAGGTGTTGCTATTGTACGGCAGTGTTGCTAAGCTTTTACTGTGATATACATGTTGGTCGCAAAGACGTTGCTTGGCAGTTGCTAAAGTGTTGCTATTGTATCTCTGTTGGTTGCTGATGTGTTATTAATAAATTGCAAAGGTGTTGCATGCCACTTATCTGGTTATTCTAGATGGTTGCTAAGGTGTTGCTAGGTGGTTGCTATTGTGTTACTGTTGTCTCTTTGTCGCTGGTGTTGTTAGGTGTTGATAGATGGTTTATAAGGTGTTTCTTGATGTTTTTAGGTGGTTACTGTATGTTTCTTGTGATTGCTAAAGTGTTGATATAGGTGTTGATTGCAAAAGTGTTACTTGGTGGTTGTTAGGTGATGCTATATTAAAACTGTTGGCTGCTATAGTATAGGTGTTGGTGCTTGATGTTTTAGCTAAAAAAGAGGTAAAAATGAAAAAATATCATTTACATTTAAGGTATTTAGCAGACGCCCTTATCCAGAGCGACTTACAACAGTGCTTCGATGTTACTTCACATATCCAAAGCTAGTTTGTAGACTAGGATCAAGAGATACACAGAGCTTGATCATGTTTAGAACCCTAGGAACCTTTTTTTATATCAGATATTTATTCTGGATATGAAAGGATTTCACTTGCTAAGAACTGATTTTTTGTGTGGTGTTTTGTTCGTTTATGATTTTGTAAGAGTTTCTGGACCCGGGTGGAACACATTATTAAATTAGAGGTGTGTATGACTGTGCAGCGACACACTGAGCTGTGTTATGAAACTATCAATCGTAGCGCTATTCTCCTCAGGAGGAGGCTGATATGTTCTGCAGCAGAGTCCACACTTCATTCCTCTTTATCTCCTGAATGTGTGAGTTTTGGGTGCTTTGTACTTGATGGTGTATGATTTATGTTTGACCTTTCTCCTGCAGTTTAGGCTGCTGTTTCCTGCTGGAAGTACTGACTTCTCGGGGTATTTTAATCTGCTTAGCATAAAGGATTCCTCTGACAATAGCAGCAGAAGAAAGAAAGCACTCAGCGGCTGCTGCTGGTGCGTGCGGTTTGTTCAGGATGTAACGCATGTGTCTGATCTGCATGGCAGGGAAGCTTTGGTCGCGGAGCATCAAAGTAGCCTACAACATCCTCCACAAACTGGGAACCAAGCAGGAGCCCATGGTCCGGCCAGGAGACCGGGTGAGTAACAGGAACAGTGCACGGAAGCCTATATTTTCACAAAGCAAAAATCTAATAATACATTTGAGAATGTAAAAAATGATTTCTTAGCCTATTCAAAATTTGCATGGTTAGTTTCATTATAAATGTAATTTTAGTAACCATTTCTACTGGTAAGATTTTTAGCTAGAAGTCTGACAGGAAAAGCTAGACATATTACACTATTTCCTGGCCTGGGTTCAGGGTTAGTTAGAATCTGGTATGGAATCTGAGTATGAAAATCCAACATTTAGGAAATGCAGCATTGCTGATGATATTTTAAATATCAGAACCTGGCTTAATCAGCGTTTATAATCTGTATTTCTCTGCTTATAACAGTATGTTCAGGAAGGGTTAAATAAATCAACAGCAAAACTAAATGAAACTTTTAACTAATTACATATGTGAATAATATTTGCTTTAACCATTCCTCCACCAGTCACTGTAAAACTCTATTAAGTAAGCTAAGCACGGGGCACCGAGTGGTCCAGCAGGCTAAGTGCTGCTGGTTTGAATCCCGGTCATGCAGCTTGCCATCAGCTGCCGGAGTCCGAGAGAGCACAATTAGCCTTGCTCTCTCTGGGTAGGTAGATAGATGGTGCTCTTTTCCCTCATCACTCCTAGGGTGGCTGACTTCACGTGTATAGGTGCAGGCGTGTGCTAGTCTTCACCATCCTGGTGTTGTAGCATATACCTCTAAATAGCAGCTGAATGGGTGGGATAGTTGGCCTAGCTAAATTGGGTAGAAAAATAGGAAAAAAAAAAAAAAAAAGTTAGTTAAGCACATAGTATACAGTTTCTTTGAACAAACAACCTGTTTAATAATTAGGATTACTTTTTAGATTAAACTGGGCATTTACATTTATAGTATATGACTGATCATATTTGTATTTTCCTTTGCTGGTGGTTTGGAAAGGTTTGACTCTATAATAATTTACTGGGTTTAAAATATACAGAATTCAATTGTTGTGAGGTGGTGATAGGTGTGCCTATATTTTGTGTGTATTTTACAACATGTTTAAAACCCATTTTAGAAAAAAAGGAACTATCTTTTTAAATCCTTAAAACAATTTCATCTAATTAGACACTACTGAGAAACACAAAGTGAAATAACAGCATAGTTTCTTTTGTATCATTAGCACTACCTGTGACTGTGGCACACCTGCTAGCGTTTCTTTTTCCTGTAAAACACCCCATATTCCTCATTTGTAGAGTGTGTTAGAAACTTGTTAGTCTCACTTTGGTGTCACGTAAGTGTCTGAGGCTGTCTAGCGTCTGACACGTTTCTCTCTCTCTCTCTCTCCCTCTCTTTCTTATCTCTGTGTGTGCAGGTGGCGCTGGTCTTCCCTAACAACGATCCCGCCGCTTTCATGGTGGCCTTCTACGGCTGCTTGCTGGCTGAGGTGGTGCCCGTGCCCATCGAGGTGCCACTCACCAGGAAGGTAGGAACATGAGCAGCCCTGCCACAGCCTTTCAAAGCGTCTACCGGACTCAGCTGGTTTAATCAGACTGCACACTACATCATTTTACCCTGATTTTCATGTCATAGGCGAATCTGTTACAAGCTCCCACTCAGACTGGTGATTAATCTCTGCTCATGCCCGTTACGACCATTAATTAATCCCTCGAAACCTGAGGGTCTGTTTGTGGGGTCACACCGCAGTTCCTCTCCTCAGTTTTATCATGACTATATGATGTAAAGGTTATTTTAATAGTAGCTGCTAAATAAAGGGACCTGGTCCAAGTGGTCCAGCGGACTAAGAAGCTGCCACTATGATCAGGGAAAGAGATTGCTGGTTCGAATCCCGTTCATGTAGCTTGCCATCGGTTACCGGAGCCTTGAGAGTGCACTAGTGGCCTTGCTCTCTCTCTGGGTGGGTAGATAGCGCTCTCTCCCCACATCACTCCAAAGACTAATGTCAATCAGCACAAGGCGTCTGTGAGCTGATGTATCTGAACCGAGTCGCTGCGTTTTCCTCTGAGTGCACTGTGATGCTACAAGGCAATGCTGCATCAGCTCTAAAAGAGGCGGTGGCTGACTTTACATGTATTAGAGGAGGCATGTGCTAGTGTTCATCCTCCTGGTGTGTTGGGGCATCACTGGTGATAGGGGGAGTCCTAATAAGTGGTTTGGGTAATTGGCGTTAAAAATTAGAAGTAAAATTCAAAAAAAAAAAAGTCAGTATATGCCATTTTTATGTGTACTAGAGGAAACAACTACTTTTTTGGACAGTTTATTGTCCCAGAAATAACTCCATTAAATTATATAATTATCAATCTAGAATTTATTGATTTGGCTATAATGATAAATGATTCTTCAATAATGTTGTTATTGTGACTGGAATAATTGGAAATTGCACACATACATGCTAATACTGTAAGTTAGTGTGAATTAGAGTAAATGCTTGTTGAATGCTAGTGTGAGTATTTTAGAGATCTGACCTGAGGCGATGCCTCAAACCCCACACACAGCAACATCAGTACAACAGTACAGTGGTGGTCTGGAGTGAGTCAGTGTATCTGATATCTGTATCTGATATCTTAATATTGTTTTCTGGGATTGACCCGATATTGATATCCCTTTGTTTTAGTATAGCGTCTCTAGTTGTCAGAACATCAATACAATGCAAACAAAATGTAGATATATATTTCAGCAAGTGAAATATGGCAAGAAATATCTGATTTCTCATTTTTACATTGTTGCAAAAATATTTTGAAATAACTCAATTTATTATTAACTAAGCAGTGCCTATATCATTGCAATACCTTGGCAACCACCTAGCAACACCTTATCAAAACCCTGGTACCTGATCTCCTGTACCTTAGCAACACCTTACCAACCACCTGGCAACACTTAACTCATTAGCAGACATCAGATATTTTTATAACTGCAACACTGCTGGGAACAGTCGCAGTCTCTAGTTCAAAAATATTGTATTGGTTTTAAGTGATTATTAATTATGTACAGAAGATAAAAGATAAAATAATCTTCATAGTCCCTCTAGAAAAGTATTGCCAATAGAATAGGACTATGTGAAGCAGATAATCATGAGCCTGCTGGCACCAAGCCTAATGCCAGCTGTGGGCTAGAGGTGTATAAAGCCCCCCCGTATTGAGCTGTGGAGCTGTTCTCCAGAATGATGGTTCTCCTTCCAGTGTTCTTTACACTGAATGCCAGATGTCAGATCTTCATAGTAATGTTCTAAAAAGTCTAGTAGATAGCCTTCACTTCACAGTATAGGCAGTTACTCCAGCAAAGGTGTCACAATTATTTTGTTCATATAGTGTGTATTCACTCCACTGAGAAATGCAGTAAAGGCTTGTAGAAGTCAGCAAGAAGGATTGTTTAACCTAAAAATTGGAAAATGATTCCAAGAGTCTCTTCTTTTTTTGCTGAGATGAGTTCAGACATAGTCCCAGGAGCAGGTTGCTCAGGCTTCATTTCAGACTCCAAATAATGCAATAGACATTGCATTGGTTTGTGTAACATTAAGATCCCTCCAGGTGAAAGATGATGCGATTGCGCCAGAAGACCTCAGATTGCACACAGATAACAGATATCTTGTAATGTAAGAAGTTCATCCATTCTGCCATTTTTAAAAATAAAAATACTGTATCCACTTGCAGTGCTTGAAAAGCCGCATTTAATAATAATCTTCTTTTTTTTGATTTCGTGACAAGTTGCAGTCTCCCGACCCCCATCCCCCATACTTCCTCACAGCGTGAGCTCCCGGTTTTCAGGGCCAAGTCAACAGGCTTTGTGATACAAAATATTAATGTTTCTGTATTATTCATGTTTAATGTTAAGCGTTATGAAGGCCTTATGGAAAGTTCTGCGCCGCTCACTGTAAATATTGCAGGCGCCCCTCGTCTATTTTGGATCTGAGCTGTTTTTTGTCAAGTGTCTGTCTGAATAGAGCTGTGTGGAGACGCAGGCCTTGTCTCGCTGAAATGCATACGTTAGACTTTCTCATAACCGAAGAGAACCGGTTGGGGGAGGGGGGGGGGTGGTGTGTGTGTATTGATGTGTGTGTGAGTGTATGTGTGTGTGTGTGTGTGTGTATGGGGGGAGTGGCCCAGCCCTTTGGCAAGGTTCATTCTGATCCTTCATCAGTCCAAAAATTCCAGGAAAAGGACCTTGAAACTGGCAGAACACTCTCTGGCTTCCTTTCACTGCAACTCTACGCAGAGTCCAATAAAACTCTGTCCGCTTTCCAGCTGAACGTCGGCTGGATCTTTTTACACTTGTTGAATCGTAAGCACTGTGCAGATCTCTTGGAAGTGGAAAAATCACCTGCTGTAACTTATCTGGGTAAAAACTACATTGTTGAAAGTAAGAGTTTCTTGTGGAAATTTTAAGGTTCTTTAAACTGTGAAACTGTGAAAGAACCTTCAAGAAAAAGAAAGGGTATGACTCCACCAGCTTTACACATCTAGTGGATGAAAAATTTGCCCATTCTTCTTTGCAAAACTAGCTCAGCAGTTTAAAAGCAGTTCAGATCTTGCCACAAGTTCTCGATTGGGTTTAGGTCTGGACTTTTATTGGGCCATTCTAACACATAATTTATGTTTAGTTTAAACCTTTCCATTGTAGCTCTGGCTGTATGTTTAGGGTCATTGTCCTGCTGGAAGGTGAATCTCCTTCCCAGTCTCAAGACTTTTGCAGACTCCGACAGGTTTTCTTTTCTCATCCCTGACCAGCTTCCCTGTCCCTACTGAAGAGAAGCAGCCCCAGAGCATGATGCTGCCTTCACCATGTTTCACAGTGGGGATGGTGTGTTCAGAGTTATGTGCAGTGTTAATTCTCCACCACACATAGCATTTTGGATTTTGGACAAAAAGTCCAATTTTGGTCTGATCTGACAAAACACCTTATTTCCACATGTTAGCTGTGTCCCCAACATGGCTTCTAGCAAACTGCAAACTGTACTCTTTATGGATATCTTTAAGAAATGGTTTTCTTCTTGCCATTCTTCCATAAAGACCACATTTGTTTTGTGGACTAATAGTTGTCCTGTGGACAGATTCCCCCACCTGAGCGGTGGATCTCTGCATTTGTTCCAGAGTCACCATGGGCTTCTTTGCTGCATCTCTGATCAGTGCTCTCCTTGTTTGACCTGTAAGTTTAGACGGACGGACTTGTCTTGGTAGGTTTGCAGTTTTACCATACTCTTTCCATTTATTGAAATTCCAATGTATTGAACAGTGCTCTGTGAGATGTTGAAAGCTTGGGAAAACTTTTTTTAGCCTGAGCCTGCTTTAAACTTCTCCACAACCTTATTCTTGACCTATCTGGTGTGTTTTTTGGATTTTATGATGCTGTTTACTCCCCAATATTTTCTTAACCAACCTCTGAGGCCGTCACAGAGCAGCTGTGGAGTCATTAGCAGTTATCGGGCAACTTCTAAATGCAATTGTTTGCAATCAAAGAAAAGAGGCCTGAATACTTTTGCACACCACACTTTTCCGTTTTTTATTTGTAAAAATGTTTTGAATAATGCATAATTTTCTTTCCACTTCACAATTGTGTAACACTTTGTGTCGGTCTTTCACATTAAATTCCAATTAAATATATAATATAATAAATATAAAATATATTCCATTTATTTGTGGTTGTAATGTGACAAAATATGGAAAAGTTCAAGGCGTATAAGTACTTTTGCAAGCCACTGTAAATACATGTAATGTATGTTCAGGTAAATTGCTCAGATATGTATAATATCATACACTATGTTTTCTTTTTGGTTCTTTTCGTTATTTAAGCTCTCTAGTTGGTAGATGACGCCACACTGCTTTTTAAGTGAAGGAGTGAGTTGAGGAGGGTAGAAGTTCAGATGATGTAATGGCAACACAAGATTAAAATTCCACTTAATATAGTGTGGATCAAGGCCAGCAGAGAACAAACAAAATATTGATGGATTTTCTGTTTTTTGAAATGAAAAAACGCAGCATTTGAATGATTTCTTCTGACTGCCAGTGTATTACATTTGCATTGGTAAAATAATCATGTGGCATGGTAGCAGTTTAGCCTGCATTATTTTGACAAAAATAATGATCAAATCACTCACAAAACCACTCATCTGGGGCTGTGATAGGTCAGGATGCTTACAGCTCAGTGTAAACAGCATTGTGATTGGTTAGAGACATACCTGTCAGGTCTCTTGTTTTGGCTGGAAAACTACCGTATTTTACCCCTCTTTCCCACCGTCCTCCTGTATTACTATTTTCCCCTAAATTTTCTGTATTATATTATAATTAAAAAAAGAAAAACATTTCTGAAAATGTCACTAAACTTTTGAAAACTGATACCCAGACTGCTGCAAGTGGCAGTTATCGCGAGGTTAGTGAGGTTAGTGGATCAACTCTGAAACAACAAATCAGAGAGATGGATGGCTGCAAGGAGATAAAGGGCATTCCTGCGAAAAACACCATACTATGATAATACATTCTCATATGTACTATGTATATATGTATAATATCATCAACATACTCCTTCTGACTACTGAAAATACCATTAAAGACAACAAAACTATAAATATAATATAATAATTAATATAATAATATTAATTACTACATACTACTGAAGCTCGGTTGGGCAGGTGAGATGGCACGAAGCGGGCCATCTCACGGGTTCTTTTGCGGGTTCTGCAAAAAGTTTTCCTTATTTTTAAATCCAAAACTTGACAGATATGGTTCATTTTTATACTGGAGAGTTCTGCAACATCAGTATTTCACAAGCTAAAATTGTAATAACAATTGAAAATCTACATGTTTTCCATCTCTATAATGTACAGTAAGTATGTAAATAAAGAACACTGAGACTGAAGACTGAGGTGTGGACCCCCATACAGGACCTTGCAGTGCTAAAACTGACTCTAAGAGTTTGAAAGTCTTTGTTTTTAAAGCACACACACTCATATGTGCACACACTCACACGTTAGTTTTTTTTTTTTCCAGGCTGTTTTGGGAACACACAGTCATCTCTCACAGCTTAACTTCAGAAATAGGCCCGGCCGCCCCCGTGGTGTATTTCTGGCAGGTGGTGATGGATGTTTTGTATTGTGAGGCTGTTTAAAGCATGGCTTGGTGTTCTCTCTGTTTGGCGCGCTCCAGGACGCAGGCAGCCAGCAGATTGGTTTTCTTCTGGGCAGCTGTGGGGTGACGGTGGCTTTGACCAGCGATGCGTGCCATAAGGGGCTGCCCAAAGGACCCACCGGGGAAATACCCCAGTTCAAAGGTCAGTCCAATTCCAGCAAATACAGAGGTGTGTGTGCAGAGGTGAAGAATGGAGAAACAGAATGAGGGAAAAAAAAGAGTGTGTGTGGGAGCGTGCTGGGGCACCAAGGTCACGAAGGAGGAGTGTGTTTGTGTGTATTGTTATCTAAGCCAGGACGCCTGCAGTCAGCAGTTTTGCCCTCAGCTGCAGTGAGACAAGGGGTTTATAAATAGCACAGGGAGAGGTAACGAGTTTATGATACTGCTGTAATGCTGATATAGAACAGAAATATGAAATAGTGGATGTTCATTTACTCCCAAAGAGAGACAGAGAGAGAGAGAGTTAATATTAATAACTAATGATATACACTGTCATATCAGAATATTATGACCAGAATAATATTGTTTCTACATTGATTGTAGTCCAGCTGTTTCTCTGCATACTTTATTATCCTTCTTTCATCCTGTTCTTCAATGTTCAGGACACACAGGACCACCATATAGCTGGTCTTATTTGGGTGGTGGGTCATTCTGAACACTGCAGTTACTCTGACATATTTAGGGTCCTATCTTATGCACTGCGCAAGATATGTTGTGATGTCTGTGATGTGTATTTTAAAAAGTGAAGATGCTTGTGAATATATCTACACCATGGAGCGTGGTGGCCTGAAGTTCAGGTAAATTTCTGTCGTATTGCTATCTTGGCAATGGAAAACACAGGTGCACCAATGATTGATTAGAACCCTGACAACAGTTACCCTTTAGACATGCATTGCTATCGTCCTGCACACCCACTCATTGCACACACACACACACACACAAGGATGCACAGCAGTGCACAAAACTAACTTTTACATCAACAATAAACATTGCTGTTCCTCTAAATGACCTGCTCACACACCTTCACAGCGTTACCTGATACTCTTTTCCTGAAGTAATTAAAAGTTTCACAAACACCCTGTTTGTGGATGAAAACAACAGTGATTGACCAGAAAGGCTACGATTACTCAGATAACTCAGATAATTTGTACAATTGTGGTGACCAAAAAAAGCCTCTAAGAATGCATAGCACTCTTTACTCTGAGGTAAATGGGTAAAATCAGCAGAAGTTTCCACTGCTGTCAGCCAAGAACTTAAAGTTGAGGCTGCAGTGAATAGTGGATCACCAAAAATCTGAATTTCTTAGGGTCTGATCCAATCCTACATTGTTGTCTGGTCTGATACAACTAATTACATTATCCAACATCCTCAGGCTAATCTGAATCTGTCCAAAATATTAGATTTGTCAGAAAACTTTAAGAAAAATGACAATAGAATAATCACACCTCTGCCTTGAACATGCTAAAACTCTACTTTTTACAGACGTTCTCTGCTTGTTCAGGTGTACACACTGTATAGTCTGTCTGATTATTACTGCTGCTTTTCATAATGATTGCAGACACTGAAAAACATATTAATGCCTAACGCTGTTGTCTGAATACAAATTAATTTCATAATCATCGCATGTGTTTGTTGTTGCTGTTGATTTCCACAGGGTGGCCCAAGCTGCTGTGGTTCGTCACAGAGTCCAAACACCTCTCCAAGCCACCGCGCGACTGGTTCCCTCATATCAAAGACGCAAACAATGACACCGCCTATATAGAAGTAAGTGTGTCAATGGAGATATGAGGTCTCAGTTGGCCTGTCATGATAATTACATCAGCAGCTTTTCGTACTATGAATGGACATGGTATTGTCTATGGTGTCTATTGTATGTTTGTTCACATAACCTATATAACAGTGAACAGTATTTTAGCCATTCATGCAATACTAGACCAATGCTTCAATAACTGTGACTCCATACTCAGAGTGCAGTGTGGACTGCAGTAGGTGAAGAAAAAAGTATATATTTTTCAATCTGTGATTAATTCAAATTTTATTGTCTTTAAAATGTATAATTGCTTAGTATTGCTATTCTATTATCATTATGTCCCAATATTTCTTGGATTATAGTATTGTTTATCGCAATAATAACACAAAATCCTTATCGAGACATGCCTAGGTCTCTCTTACATTCAGCCATTTTTACTGACCACACACTGAGTGAATTTCCTCTCCTTTAGCCACTGTGAATTCTCTGTATTTTCCCTGTGATGGGCTGGAACCCATCGCTTGCCGGCATCCGTTTTCCATACGCTATTTTCCGCAGCCTCTTTTCAACTGCATTACTATCTCTCGTTCTTGGATATTCCATATCTTCAGCCTGCCAGCCGAGTGGAATAAAAATCAATAGTTCCTATCAATGTACGGGGAAGGACCTGCCCTCCATTAGTGGCATATCACAGAGTGGCTGATGAATGATTAACGCATGCTTAATTGTGAAGTGATGCTTGTGCCGGGGGGGTTTTAAGATCAGATAATGGCTTTTCCTGTTAAATCAAAACAAGGTAGTACATACAGTACCTCGGAGTGAAACATGGCTGCCTCAGTCTGGGCTGATTGATCAATTGAGGAATGAACCCTCAGCCCATCCATCACGAAGACACAGAAATCTGAGACCACTCCTACGCATGCTGTTCTATTAACAGACACAATGCAACATGTAATGGTTCAGACTTCAGGTCAGCTACAGTATATTAACGTTACTAATGGCTTTCCTATTTGGTCCTGCATATTGGCACATTTAGAGCCGTAATCTGTCAGCATTAGTAGCTTCTATTTTTGTATTTGTTCACATATGGATGCTTGTGTATCAGCTGGTTGATGGTGTGTGTCCTTATGTGTGTGTGTGTGTGTGTGTGTGTGTGTCTGTGTTTGATTGGCAGTATAAGACCTGTAAGGATGGAAGTGTTTTGGGCGTGACGGTGATGAGGATCGCTTTGCTCACACACTGCCAGGCCCTCACACAGTCTTGTGGATACACAGAGGGTGAGTTCCCACTATTTTACACATTTGTTTGTTTATGTTGTCTTCGAGTTTATTCTATGTGTAAATGTGTCACACGCTCAGTGTGCATTTATTACACATTTACACACACTTACAGCATTTACCTGACATTTACCTCTTATTCTGACTGACTTATGGATGAGTAATGTTCATAGGTATGTTCAAGAATCATATGTAGCAGCTATAGGCAATGTTTAGATCAACAATTAGAACTGGGAACTGGTGATCTTAATTCACTCAGTTGGATATAAAAGAAAAAAGAAAAAAAATCCAGTGATCAGAAACTCCCTGTTTGTGGAAGAATGTGCTAAAACAGCAGAAGTTTCCACTGCTGTCAGCTAAGAACAGAAAGCTGAGGGTGAGTACATTGAAGGAAAAAATATTTGATATTTGATTATCTGATTTTGTAAGGAAAACTAAAGCATAAACAGAAAACAAATATGAAAAAAACAAAATAAACAACAAATAAACAATGCTAGGATAACTTCAAGGAAAAAGACAAGCACAAAGACTAATAAAAAATAAGAAAACAAGAACCCTAATAGCTGAAAACAACACTGAGATAAAGAAACCAAACAAACCTGACATGCAAACATATTATCATAAGCACACAAAAGACTCCACACGAAACACTAAAACAAAGGGGCTTAAATACATAAGGAGGGTGAGGAACACCTGGGACCGGTAACAAGGGGGCGTGGTTACAAAGAAGACACAAGGCGACAACATTATTGGTTAGGGCGGAGCTGTGGCGAAGACAGGACAATTACACAGGCCATGTGCTCTAACAGCACATAGGGCAAGAAAACAAAACAGACTGAAAGG
This sequence comes from Astyanax mexicanus, assembly GCF_023375975.1. Taxonomy (NCBI): domain Eukaryota; kingdom Metazoa; phylum Chordata; class Actinopteri; order Characiformes; family Acestrorhamphidae; genus Astyanax; species Astyanax mexicanus. The sequence continues at coordinate 101,717,047 of NC_064408.1, forward strand.
CAGGTCAGAAACAGAAGGAACAGACAAGGAATCACACAAGACATACAAAGGCTAAAGGTGTGATAGACAGCTGTCTTAAATTTCTGTCATCTGTATAAAAGACTCCACAGACTCAAATAATCAATCAAACTCTAGCAAGACCAAAGAGCTTTCTAAGGATATCAGGGACAAGATCATAGACCTGCAGAAGGCTTGAAAAAAGCTACAAAACCATAAGTAAGACGCTGGGTGAGAAGGAGACAACTTTTGGTGCTATAGTAAGAAAATGGAATAAATACAAAATGACTGTCAACCAACATGGACTTTGGGCTCCATGCAAAATCTCACCTAGTGGGGTACCCTTGATTATGAGGAAGGTAAGAGATCAGCCTTAAACTAGAACTAGAACTTGTTAATCATCTCAAGGCAGCTGGGACCACAGTCACCAAGAAGACCATTGGTACAATGGATTAAAATCCATAATGTATCCATAATGACTCAGAATTTACAGTCCAATTTAATCCTACATTGGTATCTGGTCTAATATTAATATTGGAAGAACAGGGCTGACCCACGTGCCAATCCAGATTCTAGCAGACTAGTAGACTCTTGCTCGTTCTTTCCAGACGAACCATAAACTTCCATCAGACAACTCAAAGACTAAAGGGATTAGTAGAAGTTGCTGAACTGTATTATTCTTGATGAGCGACCAGCGTCTCTTGTGGAAAATGTCAGATTGTGCAGCCTGTTGGAGCATTTAGAGCTCAGGTGTAATCTGCCAAGCAGAAAATACATTTCAGATACTGCTGTATTGACTCAACTGTACAACTGAGGGTCAGCATTGTCGGTGGCACAGTTAAAGGAAGTAAAAATAAAAGGGATAAAACTGATAGTTTATACATTAAATATAAACTCAGTGTCTCTTAACACAGTCTCACTGTGTACAATAGAGTTAAAAGGTTAAAAACTACCAGGGAGCAAAGACCAGCAGTTTATTCGCAGCATTACAATTCAGTACACTTCTAATGACAGATTTAAGTAAAAAGAGTATCGGATCAATGTCTCTCTGTGAACCACCACTAGAAATTTTCACTAAAAGCATGAATCCATTGACCCATCATGCCTTGTGTCAACAATCCTAGCTGGTGGCCAATGATATAACCCAACAAGGATAATGAAAGTTTTTTTTTTCTAATCACATAAAAAAATATATCTTGTAGCTGTTGTAGTTTCTCAGGGGCATTTGCTCTTTTACAGTCCTGCTGTAAAAGAGAAAATTTCAATGACTTTCCCTAAATCATAAAATATAGGCAAGGCTGATGCTGGACTGTATAAAATCCTTCACTTTTTACATTTTCTTTTCTTTAACATAAGAAAATTACCAAAAAGCCTTATTAACAGAATATTACAAAGAAGCTTTAATAATTAAATCTAATTTTAGATGTTTCAGTGTTTAATGAGTCTGTTCCATTATTTTCAGGAGACTTAGGCCCAATCCCATTTCTCTTTTATACTCTTAACCCTTGTTTTCAAGTATATCCCTTCCTCTTGGAGTAGGAGGTATGAAATGCTCAGTACAAGCAATTCATGCACCTTATACAAATATAGCTATAGCAGTGGAGTGCTAAAGTTCAGCAACCTAACTGCTGGTGAACTAGTTAACTTTAGAGCATCGTATGACTTCAGAATTCATTAATTCCTCTGTGATGAGAAGCTGAAATGATCTTTTACTATTTTTTTATTTTATTATCTTTTAATTTTATGTTTCTGTTCTGTTGCACCATTTAAGGTAGATGGGGAAAGCTAGCTTGCTTGAAACTGAGACGATTTTTTTGTTTGTTTGTTATAATAAAAACAGCCATAAAACATTCAAAATACTACACTTTAAACTATGGTAATATAATGCTTATCATAATATTCAAATTTGTGTGTTTCTTTGATTGCTTGTGTCGCCATCTCGCCATTGAATTCTCAAAGCCCTCCAAGGGTGCCTGTCAGGGTGCACAGCAAGGAGACTTGGAGAGCGAACGCAAATGCTAGTAATTTATTTACAAACAAGAAAATAAAACAAAACTTAACAACAGAGATACACAATAGGACTGGATATAAAGAAACACATAAACAACCTGTCTGGCGTGATAAATGCACAAGAACCGACAAACAAATGCTGAAACAAAGGGGCTATATATACACAGAAGAGGACAGGAAAGAGGAAACACCTGGGGACAGGTAACAAAGGGGTGGAGCTACAAATGACACATGTGGGAGCACTGAAGACAGGGGAGAATAACACAGAGAGCCATGTGTTAGGAAAACGTGGAGACAGACAAGGGACAGGTCGAGAATGTGACCGAAAAATCTCTGTTTTCACAGTTTCACAGATTGTTTTTACACCTTCAAAGTTTATTTTTTGTCCTCATCATCCCAAACACATTAGGACTGATGTGTAGATGTTGAATTGACATTGAGGTCTAGGAACATCAGTCTGGTGTTCTGCCAGCAGCAGCAGATTCTGCAGATTCTGCAGTTTGATTTGATCAAATGTTATTCTGTTCTGTCTGTGTGCTTCTCTCAGTAAGAGCTTCTTCATCATTTCAGCAGTGTTGAATTGTCTGCTCACAGTGGAAGAATTGACACAAACACCTGTTGATTAGAAGCGAGAGCGGAGCTTATTTTCTCTCTTTTCTCTCTAAATCGAAAGCTGTAAGTTACAGAGGTCTGCCAGGTCCTGCACAGTTGTTGGTCCCATTTTCTCAGTTTGAACAGTTTTAGTTTTATTTGAATTGGACTACATGTCTTACATTTTTTTTAAGTGGAGCATCTCATATCTAAACTTCCTTAGAAATAAATGAGTAATATCTCCTTAATATCTATTAATAAAGTTTCTCTTCTTTACTACAAAATGTGAAATTAAACCTTAACAATGGAATTTACCTAAATGATTTAACCATGCCTCTTGTTGTGTGTGTCTCTCTCTGTTCCAGCTGAGACCATAGTGAATGTATTAGACTTTAAGAAGGATGTTGGATTGTGGCACGGCATTCTGACGGTAAGTCCCGACTCTTGAAGGCTGATCATTTTTTCTTGAAGTCAAACGATATGAGAAATGCTGACGTAACGCGTGTTTCCCTCAGAGCGTGATGAATATGATGCACGTGATCAGCATTCCCTACTCCCTGATGAAGGTCAACCCGCTCTCTTGGATTCAGAAAGTGTGCCAGTACAAAGGTCTGTCCCTCTTCTAATGGTTTCACTCAATACCTCAACCTGTTTTTCATTGACTGGGAAAATCTGCTTTTGGCCACAGTGCACCAGCTAGCTGGAATTTACTACAGGAATAATCATTTGACATTTTTTATTTCTAACCACAACTTCACTTTTTCTGAATTTAACTGTTTTACTTGAATTTAATTATTTAAATTCAATGTATTTTTTTATTTAAAAAAAATGTTGATGGCCTCTTTAATTAGTAATTAGTATGGTGATTAACTTATTATTTCAGTCATTATAGTTAGTTCAGTCTCATTTTATTTTCTTGTATATTTTTTATATTATTTTGCATTTGTTTAATATTGTATTATTTTGTTAGCCTGTATATATTGAAAGTAAACAAGGCCAAGTTGCCTTGAATTTGTACATGTTTTTTATTTGTTCTGGTTTAATTTGTCATTGATTTGTTAATTTTAATATAAAAAATAAAAATATATATATATATGTATGTATATATATTATAACTTTTTATGCTGTTTAAAATGTGCATTTTTTAATCTACATTTTTCTTTATTAAACTTGTTACTGTAACTGCTTAGCTATATTTAAAAATATTTAATCTTTTGAAAAAGCATAGCTATCACCCTCACAATATGTACTTGAAAAAGTAAAAAACAGTTGATTGATTAATCGATAGATTAATCCAAATAGATTGTTTTATAAATATAGTGGACTCTGCTGTTAATGTAGTCTGCTGAAGTGTAATGATTGTTGCATGTGTGTGTGTGTGTGTGTGTGCAGCTAAAGTGGCGTGTGTGAAGAGCAGAGATATGCACTGGGCCTTGGTGGCCCACAGGGACCAGAGAGACATCAACCTGAGCTCACTGCGCATGCTGGTGGTGGCTGACGGATCCAACCCATGTGAGTTAATTATTCATCTGTTTGTCCTTCGCACTTTTCTCTCTCTCTCTTTCTAGGTCTCACTTAATCTGTACATTTCCCTATTTTCTCCTTTTTCTTTTTTTCAGACTTTCTTGTTTGTCTCATTCATTCAATCACTCACTGTTTCTCTCTCTGTCTCTGTCTCTCTTTCCCTGTGACTCTTTTCCTTGCCATCTCTTCTGAGCACAGCCTTTCTCTCTCTCTCTCTCTCTCTCTCTCTCCATCTCTCTCTCTCTCTCTCTCTCTCTCTCCATCTCTCCTTGTGGTTGTGTTTGTTTTTCATCATATAACTGTGGTGTGAAAATTAAGGCTAATGCTTGAACAGCTGTTTACATGACCAGTGCACTGTGTGTGTGTGTGTGTGTGTGTGTGTGTGTGTGTGTACATGTTTGTGTATATTGCGTGCAGTGAGACTGTGCTTAAGGGCAGTGAGATGTATTACGCATGAGTTCCATTTCTTACAAGCTCTCTGCATGCATGCATACACACACACACACACACACATGCGTTTAGTCTTATATCAGGCTCTATCAGGCTCTCAAATAGCTGTGCAGGTGTGAGTGTGTGTATATACTGTGTGTGTATATGTGTGTGTGTATATGTGTGTTTGTGTGTGTCAGATAAGTGCTTCATTATCACTCCTGGCTCTGATATAACATTGTTGTGCTCAAGCCTCCAGCACACACTGAAATGATTATGATATTGATTAGGAAGTAATGAGGAATGACATCCACCCTCGATTATTGTTTCCCCCTCTCTCTCTCTCTCTCTCTCTCTCTTTCTTTCTCTCTCTTTCTCTTTCTGGCTACAGGGTCTATCTCGTCATGTGACGCATTCCTAAACGTCTTCCAGAGTAAGGGGCTGAGGCCGGAGGTCATTTGTCCGTGTGCCAGCTCCCCTGAAGCTCTCACTGTGGCAATCAGGAGGTGAGCAATAGCCGATCCTGCCACTCTCACACTCTCATCACTAAAATCTGTCTGGTTAAAAATACTCAACAGTGACACTGTGACAACTAGTATTATTAAAACAAGTGAATAATTAACATTCAACATTATTGTTATAGTTATTGTTTACAAATGAGTGCAATTATATTATATTATATTATTATAAACTATGATTAAAAATAAGATATAGATCGCAAAGATTTATCATGACAGGGCAACTGTTAACATCCCCTAAAGTCCTTGGTATCCTTGAGGTTCAAGCTTCACACAGTTACATATAGTATTGATACACTTAAAACCCCATATTCATTTTTTTTTTCTTAAATCAGCGATATTAAAAAAAAATATATATATTTTTTTTAAGAGTAACAGTGTCTACTGCCCAAGGACTGCTGGTTGGCTTTATACTCCCCTAGCCCACGTCTGAGACCCATTCTATGCCAAAGTTCTATACAAAGACTAGACAAGCTTTTTTTCTGTGTGCCTTTGCACATATGTAATAATATAATCTTTTATTCTCATATAGAGCTTTTCTAGAACATTTTTCTATATGCTTACAATCAATAGTAGGTATAAGATTGTGTTCAAGAAACATTCAACACCCAAAAAGTAAAGATTCAACATTTGGCAGACACATCAACATGATAATAATATAACAAGTAGACAACAGAAATTAGTTTTAGAGAAAATTAAACAGAGGGGAGGCCATAGACAAGACAAAAGAGAAGAGTCTTGAGATTAGATTTAAGAATGGAAAGAGAGGAAGATTGTTTGACTGCAATTGGGAGAGAGTTCCATAGCTGAGGAGCGAGTCTGGAAAATGCCTGATCACCAAAGCAGAGTTTAGAAGATGGGACTTTAAGAAACCCAGCAACAGAAGACCTAAGAGATCGAGACGGTTTTTTAGGTAAAAAGGAGGTTGGAGAGAGGTCAGTACAGTGCAGTAGGTCCAACTAATTTAACCCCTTAAAAGGCCAGGATTTTTGTCAATTGTCTGCTTGATATTACACCTCTAAATCTTAATGATTTCTATTCAAGCATCACATAAAAAAACTTTAATGTTTGATGAGGAACTTTTCTGAAAATCATTATTGTAATTGTAATAGAAAGTATAGAAAAATATTTAAGTAAATCGGCAACTTTAAAAATATAAGGAATAAAATCATAAAATTGTCTCTTTCCTGGACTTCATTTTGAAATCAATACAAATTCTGAATACAAATCAAACACTTCATGTCCTCCAAACCTTTAGTTTCATTATGTTTGTCTAGTTTTTAAGTCTATTTTTGAACCTGCAGAATTTGGGTTGATTTCTGTTACTGATCTGGAATTATTAAGTGGAGTAGAGAGTGAACACGCAGCTTCTCCAATTGTCCTGTAGGAGAATTCAAGGACCTCAAATTTTCAGAATGTAAATAACTTATTTTACTGCAGAAAAAAGGGTTTTGTATCAGCTACACCTGTAGCCCTTATATGGGACCTGGCATGTTATTGGGTTAAAGTAGCTGAATTAATGCATTAGAGTGGGTGTTCACAAATACAGTAAATACAGTAAATGTAATAGCCGCTTGTGGGTCACTTTTCTTGCTTTGATTTTAGGTTGGCGAGGGCACATTAATATAAAAGTGAAACAGAACTCAATACTCAATGTTTAATATGTCCTGCCCTCCCACCCTCACACTTATTATGAACCTTTAGTTCAACCCAATGATTCATTATGACACCATGTTTCCGTGATTCATTCATTGTCATCATTTTGTTGACCAAAGTAGTGAAAATCTGCCAGTTCTGCATCTGACTGTGCTCACAGAGCAGTGACTATCACAGGACGTCAGCTTTCAAATCTGCTTTCAGAGCGTTTTTTTATATCGTCCTATAGCGTTCAGGCCGTGGGAGAGCTCCTATAAGCAACGCAAAGCTCTGCCTGCCTGCTTTAATGCGTTTTCCAAAACCATTTACAAGAAATAATATTTTCTTAGAGCGGTCCTGTAATTACGGCTCTGGAGAAGTCTGACATATCTATACTGCGACCCAGCCGAACGCAGCATATGGTTTCCATTCTGGAGGATTAGCTCTGTCTCTGGTCATTTCTGCTGCCTGCGTCCTCTTTCATGACACTGTTCAAGTGAAAAAAGGAAAAAAAAGCCTTTTATGAAACTCGAGCAAAAAAAAGGAAAAATTAAATGAGTAAAAAGCTAATAAAACCTCCTCTGACGGCATCGCATGCACAGATGAGGAAAGGCTCCATCCACAGAGAAACACCATTCTGAACTCAGCCGGTGATAAATAACTCCAGTGCTGGTTTTGTCATCGGGGAAATGACATCATTTAATTTGTAATTCACAGATGTAACCAACAGACCAGTCATGACCCCCTTAGCTGTGCCTCTCACACCACCCCCAAACACTTCTCTCTCTCTCACACACACACACACACACACACACACACTCCTCTTTACACAGCTCTTCACACCCCATTAAGTAAATGTACTGGAAAAGCATGTTTTCAGGGTTCACAAAAACTGCCATTATTTTATTCCTAATATTTTCTCCCCCTTTTCACACCCACACACACATATATAGTACCACCCAAAAGTTTGGACACACCTGATTGAATGATTCCTCCTGCATTAAGAATTTTGTTTTGGTGAATTTCAGTTAAATGCATGAGTTTTTTTTATTATCTTAAAGACATTTTGACCTAATGCTCATGCTTAAATACTTGTAATCTGTTTCTAAGAAATCCAAATACTTAAGTCAATGTTTTCCTTTCCAAAATAAACAAGAATAAAATGCACCAATGCCGATATCTTATATTCATGTATATATGTCTTTCAATGCAGATATACACATTTAAAACATACAGAGAGACTACAAACCCTGGTATAACTTTAGAAACAAATGTAACATTTATTTGCTCTACAATTTAGCTTTTAACCAACTGTCTTTATGCAAACAACAAAATAATTTTTTTTTGATCAGTGTTGGCCAATTGTAGTAGCATGGCCAGCTCTGATTACTTGGTCCTTCTCCAGCATATAATAAATACATCAGCAAGTATTAGTTTTAAACAGAGACTGTAAAAAAAGATGGACGCCGTGTCACTGTTCCCATTCATTTAATGAAAATGAAGCCAAAATCTTCTGCCATGTTGGCGATCCTGATACCCGAGTCTGCGCAGTAGAGACCAGAGGAGGGAGAAAGATTGTGGAGAGACAGCCTTCTCATTTAAATAATCCCGCCCCTGAGGACTGCCTCGAGGTCACAGGCTGCAGAGCAGAGCGGAGCAGAGCTGACGGTCTAGTTTGGTCCCGCCCATAACCAGCCCTTTTACAAAAACCACACCTTTTTGAATAGAGTTGAATAACGTTTTAAAAACGAATTCTGTGGGGACATAAAAATTTGACAATATAAGCAGAGCTTACACTAGAATTACATTATATTGAAAAAAAAAACGTGATTGAAATTTGTCTGTTTTGCCATTGAAACCTATGGGGATGGGTGGGGTTACACAGCTTTCTGCAACTGAACAGCAGGGGGCGCCCGACCTGTGGTGGCTTCACTTTTGAGAGACGATGCTCTGTCCAGCTATACACAGTCTATGGTTTCAAACATGAGCCACACACATCATAGTTCTTTAGGTTAGATGTTACCAATTCTAGCAATCTAACAGAAGTGCAATTGAATCACCACCTTCAAGTTAGTGCATCACGATGCACTGATGTGACTTTACACCCCTGCTGTGTTTGTGTTTGGCCCAGGCCCACAGATGACAGCAACCAGCCGCCGGGTCGAGGGGTCCTGTCCATGCAGGGTCTGAGCCATGGAGTCATCAGAGTGGACACGGAGGAGCGTCTCTCTGTACTGACAGTGCAGGACGTGGGCACGGTCATGCCTGGAGGTACACGCACACCCACACACACACTCACATGACTCACCCACACAGTTGTGAGTCATACACAGAGACACACTTAGATATACACACACACACACACACACACACAACACACCGTTACACCCACACACCCACCCCCAACAAAACACAATCAGTCCAATTTAGATTTGTAATGTCAATATAGAGTCAGATCTGCAATATTGTTGGACCGGTGAGGGATTTTGCATGGGAGCTCCAAACCTTGTTATAAAACTAATAACACAGTGTTAGATTTGCCACGGCATTCTGAAGGACATGTAAACAAACAGTGCAGACAACGCATTTGATGCAGTTATTAAAAACATAAGCCTACAAGAGCTTAGAAATGAAACCACACTAGATCACTACAATAATTATCATCGATTGTTTTGAATGTTGCAACGTTCATTCTTTCTACACTGTGTGTCCAAATGTTTGTAGACACTGCTTGTAATAAATGCCTCCAGTATTGAGCTGTAAAGCAGTGGATCTGAGTTTTTCTAGAATGATAGTGCTCCATCCAGTACTTCTGGGATGAGTTGGGGAGTTGTTTTTCTTAGTCATATGAGACGGTTGCTCAAACTAAATCAGGATAATCTCTTTTTTAATATCCCTGATTTCAGAAGAAATACTAAATGAGAAAGTGTTCCAAAACCACCTACGTTCTGCCCTAGCATTACGAAATACAGTGCACTTAGCCAATGCTCCCAACAGGCTTACAATGTTAGCCATTGTTGCAAAGTGTTATCCATTCAAAGAAGTCACCGTTTTTACACCATTAACAAGGTCAAAGTAGCTCCACGCTTTATTTTCAAGAATTCCGAAGACCCTGACATTTAAAACAAGGCACTAAGAACTTTACAAGTTTGCAAGTAGTTTATTAAAACAAGGCAGTTTATACACACAGTGCTCTGAGGTATTTCTCTTGCCGCCACCTTGAAACTTTTATGTATGAATTGTATCAGTCAGGTTGTAAGGAGCAGTGTTGTAAAGCCTCTCTGCTGAAGTACAGCTTTATACAGGAGTTTTAGTTGAGTTCTCCACCACCGGGGCTGGAGTAGCATTAGTGTTAGCAGCTAACCTCTATTTCCCCGGAGAGCACTGCTGGAGTAGCATTAGCATTACTTGCTAACCACACTAGCTCTTCAAAGACTTCAAAGAGGAGTATATCGTACTGTAGTCTGCGTGTTTACCGTGTAAAAACAACCTCTAGCTAATATCGCCCTAGCTTACTAGGAACACTAGCAGTTAGCCGCTAATGCTAATGCTCCAGCCTACTGCTTACAGCTTACTGCAAATAAACAGAAGTGCTTTATTCACACAAAAACTGTTTTCAGGATAGAAATCTGTGTAGATTAACATCCAGCACTCGTTTGACTTTAAAAGAAAGTTTTTATTATTACATTTGTGTTTACTAAGCTTAGCTTAGCTTAACTTAGTTAGCTACCTCCCCACCACCACCCAGCAGAGAGACCTGCTGAATTAGAAGTTCCTTATAGTGTCTCTTAAAATGCACCTTATAATCCAGCGCACCTAATGTATGAAAATAGACCAGAAAATAGACCTTCATTGATAATGTGCTTTATAATACTGTGCGCCTTATAATGCATAAAATACAGTAAGTCACAAAAATCTACTGACAAGCATTTACCAATAGGTAACAAACTGCAAAATGAATTCAGTGGAAATGCATGAATCTTATAGTGATATAAGAAAAACTGCCTGAAGGTACTGTGTATATAGATTTCTTTGCTTGGGCCACTATTGTTAGTATTGTAAGCTTGTTGGGAGCAACGGCTAAAACACTGTATTTACTGATTCTGGGGGTGAATGGAGGTGAGCTATTTGACAAAAGTTCATACTCGGTATCATGTTTCAGTAAATCCCAAGTCCATTTCACACCAGATTTCTCTTTTAATATGAAGCAAATGCAAAAACACAAATATATTTTAAATGTAGAGTGAGGAATGAGTTTCAAAACAATGGCCTAGTATCTGACTATGTGACTAGTATCTGTATTATATTATTCTGATTTTATCCACTTGCATTTACACTTGGTAGTCAAATGCATCTCAAGTTAGTCAGAATGAAATCTGGTTGCTGTTAGGGATAGAATTGGTTGATGCACTTGTTGTGCTGCAGTTATTACTGGTGTTATGGTTGTTGAATGTATCTTGGAGAGACAGATGTATTTAAACTGCCATAACATGTGACTCAACTCCTAAAGTGTTTTGAGTAATCAGATTTATACATGTTTTAAATTCGTTTTGGGTGTGTTTTCATTTTAGTGTGCTTTGGTCTTATTCATATTTGATCCCAATTCTCACAATGGATAAGGTGTTCATGTGTAAACAGGGTCTATATTCGCTCCAAAACAAAATCATCCTCTTTCATCTCTGACTCCAACTCGAGTCCTGCCTGAGCCGAGGGTTTATATTTCAGTGATGAAACGCTCTTTGGTTTTTGGGGGCTAAATTCTGAGCTGTGCATCTTCTGTGCTTTGGGACTGAATCTATTTGCTGTTCTTATTGGCTCATAAACATGTGTGCTTTTGCTCTTTTGCTGTTCCCACAGCTTTGATGTGTGTGGTGAAACCAGAGGGAGTTCCTCAGCTGTGCCGAACTGATGAGATCGGAGAGTTGTGCGTGTGTTCAGTCGCCACGGGAACATCGTACTATGGGCTCTCAGGCATGACGAAGAACACCTTTGAGGTTCGCGCACAAAATCTGCAGTCATTAGAGTGCCTCTCCATTTGGAGTTTTTTTTACTGCTACAGTGATACAATTTTAACACCTTGATGTCGACTTTTTGGTTGTCTTCCAATACATGAGATGAATTGGATCATTTTTTAATGTGACTGCATCATAGTATATCTCAGCTGTGTGTTTATTTCATGGTACATCTTCATTAACCTTTACATTTTGTACAGATCTTGAAATGTCAAAAATAGTCAATAGGTTATTTTTTATACAGTAGAATTGATTTGTAATTAATAACAGATCATTCCTTGCGTTGCTATGTCAATTTCTATCTTACCACCCGCCGCAAACAGTCTGTTTTCACACCTTGCACCTGCGCCATTAAAATAGCCACAGAGTTTACGAATATATATTTACAACTAGGGATCGTGGTGGTCTGGGAGTCATGTGTGATCAGGTAAATGTCTGGCGTATTGCTATCTTGACAGCGGAAAACACAGATGCGCCACTGACTGATTAAAACCCTGACAACAGTCACCCGTCAGATGTTCACTCTGTCGTTCTGTCTTGCTAATGCTGGTGCGCCATGCACAGACCCAACTTTTACATCAACAATTAACAGAATACAGAATAAAATAACATCTGCTGAGAAGCGCAGAAGGGCTGCGCCATTAAAATACCAATCCACCAAATTACCAATTCACCAAGAGTTCACCTTGCTCTTAAAGAGAATGGAAAGTGACACACTGATTGGTTTAATTTCACGTTACGTCCATAAAACACCTATAATTAATAAAGATAACTAGTCCATGCCTTTTGCGCGCTTTGAGTCGTACAATACTTTTATAGTCATTACGAAGCCAAAGACACACTGACACACCATAAATCAAGGAATTGTTTTTTCTGTTTGTAGGTTTTCCCCATGAGTAACTCTGGTGCTCCTATCAGTGAGTACCCCTTCACTCGGACGGGCCTGCTGGGCTTCGTAGGGCCGGGGGGCTTGGTCTTCATTGCTGGCAAGATGGACGGCCTTATGGTGGTCAGTGGGAGGAGGCACAATGCAGATGATATTGTTGCCACCGCGTTGGCTGTGGAGCCCATGAAGTTTGTGTATAGGGGCAGGTGAGTCAGTGCTGCTGTAAAGCTTTGATAAAAAAAAACAAAAAAACATAACATTTCATATCTAAACTTTTCTGATTTAGACCATACATTTAAACCGCTAACTAGAAAGCTAATGCTTATGCTAGTTTACCCCTATGGAAACCCAGTAACCATAATATATACCTTTTTGTGGAATTCATAGCATTATTAGCTTATAGTCATGTAATGCAAATACATATTAAGTTAGCAAATTTAGCTTGTTCTTATACATGCAGAACCAGGATTACACTGTCACGGGCTACCCTGGTTTTAATCACAGTTTTCATGCATCTTGGCATGTTCTCCTCCACCAGTCTTACACACTGCTTTTGGATAAATTTATGCCACTCCTGGTGCACAAATTCTAGCAGTTCAGCTTGGTTTGATGGCTTGTGATCATCCATCTTCCTTTTGATTATATTCTAGAGGTTTTCAATTTGGTAAAATCAAAGAAGCTCATAATTTTTAATTGATCTCTTATTTTTATATAAAAAAGTATAAAAAGAAGCACTCCTATACACACACACATGGGTCATTTCCAGCATGTGTGGAATCTTGTTTGGCTACAGTGTGTTAATCAGTCCTACAGTTTGCACAGTAAGTGTATGTACACAGGAGAGTGTGGAGAGCTGTTAACCCGGGTTTGGAAGCTGTTTGAGTGCTTTGTAGAACTTTGCTTGAACTGTTAAAACTGTTTCTGGATGGGGAGCATTCAACACATTCCTGTGCACACTGTTACTGACTCTATCCTGCTCTTTAAAAGAGTGTGTTTGTGTGCTTGTCGCTGTGCAGGATAGCCGTATTCTCTGTGACGGTGCTGCATGACGAGCGTATTGTGGTGGTGGCTGAGCAGAGGCCTGACTCCACTGAGGAGGACAGCTTTCAGTGGATGAGTCGAGTGCTGCAGGTATGTATGTCTTATTTTCTCTCTATAAGACTCTATTTTGGACAGTTCTGTTTGTTTGTTTTTCCAGAGTCTCCAGTAGTAATAAAGAGAAATTTTGTTTGATAGTGTGATCATACAGTTGAGTTTAGTGAACCTTACAATTTTTGTTGTTTTTATGCTATAAATTTAGTTTACATTACATGACCGCTTAATTCTAACAACAAATCAGGAGATGGTTCGAATGCTGTTCATGTACCTTGCCATCGGCTGCCGGAGCCCTGAGAAAGCACAATTGGCCTTGCTCTCTCTGGGTGGGTAGATGGCGTTCTCTCCCTTTATTACTCCAAAAGGTGATGTTAATCAGATGTAAAAATCTGTGAGCTGATGTAGCAGAACCAAGTCACTGCGCTTTCCATCAGCAGCAGGGGTGGCTAGCTTCACATGTATCAGAGGAGGCATGTGCTAGTCTTCACCCTCCTGGTGTTGGAGCATCACTAGTGATAGGAGGAGTTCTATTGAGTGGGTTGGGTAATTGTCTGTATAAATTGGGGAGAAAATGGAAAACAAATTAGAAATAAAATACAAATCTAACAACAGTACTACATAATTAGTCCCTTACATAATATTACATTTACATTCTGTTTACATACATTTTCTGTATAGACAGTCTGCTCTAACAAATGTAGGCTTGTTGTCTCTGAAATCAGAAAAGGCTGAAATGGAATGCATGATTTTTCATTCCTCAAAACAATACTGCACATATGAAGCAACTAACTCTGATAATTTAATATTAGTTGAAGGATTATATTCTTTTCTCATCATATTTCTGCTTGTGTCAGTGAGCAGTAATAAAAAGAAAATAAATACTGAATAGAGTGAGAATTACAATAACAGCATGATTTTGTTATTGCTAGAAATGTCTCAAACTTGCTTGAGTTACAATACAGGGTAGCCAATCAGGACAAAGGTCATTTTAAAAGCACAATAGCAAAAACATAATTTTTAACCATTTAAATCCAAGTGTATCATAAAATGAGTATCAAAAAATGAGATTCCTGCAACATTTTTAATATTAAATTATTTATTGTTTAATAGATTATTAAATGTTATAAAAAAGTTTTTTTTTTTGTATTGTGTTCTATTGTATTTCATGATGAATAGACGTATAGAGTTGCTCCAAAATTACTTAGAAATCTGTTAACCTAACTGTTTTTTTTCTCTCCTACCTTCAAAACACTTTCTTGTTTTTTTTTCTTGTTTTTTTTTTTACATTTTTTACTTTATTTGACTTTCATTATTGTATGAATAATTAGTCCGAAGATCTAATAAGAACTTCAAAATATAATTAAAGAACAAAAAATTTAAATCTGGGAATTATTTGATTATTATTATTGATTATATTTTGTTTTTGTCTTTAAAGGGTTAAAGAAAACTTTATAAAATTGTGCATTAAATTGATTACAACTTTTTAAGCTTTATAGATACACACAGAAATTGTAGAAGATTTTAAGGAAAACGTTTTTGTAAAGTGTAGAATACAGGTCCTTTATAGCATATTGTATTTGTCTTTTTAATATTATAATAAGTGCTATTTGCAAAGATTGACTTGGGGGATATTGATCAGCTTTTATATGGATGTAGTCAAACATTTAAACACACAGTGACAGATGTAATGAGGTGAGATATATCCTATGATCTCCTGAGCTTGAGCCGCAGCCAGGTTCACTCACATCTAGGCTCATATCTGGAATAAAGCTCTGCTGGAGGTGAACTCTCTCACCCTTAGCACTGTGGAATTCCAACATTCTCTTCAGATTCAATTAGAGCTTGGGTTATGGCTGACCTGCTCCAGTCTGCACATCAGCATGTTCTTAAGAGCCCGGTCGTACGCAGGGTGCAAAAACAAACCCGAATAGCAGAACTCAAACGCTGATGTTTCCTTCTTTCTTTTGGCTCGTCTCTTTTTGTTTGCAGGTCATTAATCTTGGACGTATGGTATTTATTCCTTGTCCCTTTATTTGTGTTTTGTAATTTGCAGAGGCGCGCGGTGGTAAAGGTCAGGCGCTGCGGCACGTCTGCTTTGCTCTCTGCAGGCGGTCCTGCTTTAGCCCACGCTGATGCGCCACGTTTGTTTTTGTGGGTATTTTTAATCCTCTTCTCTGACTGATATGCCTCCTTTTCTGCAGGCGATAGATAGCATCCACAATGTGGGTGTGTTCTGTCTGGCCCTGGTCCCAGCGAACACCCTTCCCAAGACGCCCCTTGGCGGGATTCACCTGTCGGAGACCAAACAGCTGTTCCTGGAGGGCTCGCTGCACCCCTGCAACGTGCTCATGTGCCCCCACACCTGCGTCACCAACCTGCCCAAACCCAGGCAGAAACAGCCAGGTATGTAAGAATGGAGCAGCCAAGGAAATTAATTTACACAGTGTTCCTCCTACGCCAGATATGATCGATGAGCCAGTACATGTTCAGTGTCAGTTCTATTTCTAACTTTTATTTTATATCCAAATGTTTGTGGACACCTTCTAATGAATCCAAACAATGAACAGGTGCACCAAGATTTTGTCCATTTTGTGTCAGTTTCCCAGGAAAGGAATTAAGACTAGTCCTAGGAAAGATTTTCCCTTTCAATTGAAAACCTCCACTTAAAATGCTGTGTATTCCAAGACTAGTCTAAATCCCTGTTTGGGAAACTGCCCCATAGTGTATCAACTCTGTATCAATGCTGTTAAACCATTATCCTAGTTTAGCTGGTTTTAAACCATCCTTTGTGTGAAGCCCAGCTCTTGTTCTCTTGCGCAAATATTGCTTTTCAATATCTTTTAAAGTGATATACTTTATTAAGACCTTAGACAATGCATGTGGGAGACCTCTGGACAAATCTAGAGGACAAAAAATTAAACACAATGTTCCTATTATCGCAAATATAATCGAGAAGCCAGTACATGTTCGGTGTCTGAAGTTTGCTTCCACAGTTTTGCACTGGAGCTATGAGGCTAATATGAATTAACAACAACTTATATTCACCTTTTAACAAAAAGACACTATTATTGTCTTATCTGAAACCATGAGCTTGGTGATTACAAATAGACTTGCTAATGTGGCTAATGACAAATTGAGAAACTAGAACCAGTAATAGGAGTTTCAGAACTGTAGTATTAATAACCTATACACTGTATGTTCAAATATGTGTGGACCCCCTTTCTAATAAACAAAACCATTAACATGTTTAATATGTTTTTTTAAATATAAATATAATAAATATAAACATCCTATTTCAAATATAATCCATAAACCAGTACCATATTATCCACACGATAAGGCACACTTAAAATCCTTGAATTTTCCAAAAACGGTCAGTGCGCCTTATAATCCGATGCGCCTTATGTATTATATATTTTATCAGTCAGGTTAAAAGGAGCAGTAAAGCCACTCTGCTGAAGTGCAGCTTTATACAGGATTTTCAGTTTAGTTCTCCATCAGTATTAGCATTAGCCTTTGCTAATAGCATTGCTAACTGCTAACTCTTTCACAGTTCAGAGGTATTATCAGCCTGTAGCCTGCTGTTAACCCTGGCTATTATTGCTGGAGCAGTATTAGTATTAGCTGCTAATCGCGCTCAATTACAGTTTCAGAGCTGAGTCTGTCGGATTGTAGCCTGTGCGCTCACCGTGTTAAACAAAGCTATGTGGGCCAAACCGCTAGCTAATATTGCCCTGGCTTACCGGAACACTCAGGGTTCTTTAGTGTAGCGCTGTCGGGTGGCATTAGCCGCTAACCACAGCTAGCACTAGCGGTTAGCTGCTAATGACTTAGTGGAAAACTGTTAATCTAACCTTCCTGTAAATAAATGGAAGCGCTTTACTTACCCAAATGAACAGTTTTCAGGAGAGAAATCTCTGTAGATTAACATCCAGTGCTTGTTTGACTTTAAAAAGAAAATGTTTTTTTTTTTTAAGAATTACACTTTTATTTGCTTAACATAGCCTATTTAGGCTATGTCTGAAAATAGGCCGGAAAATATTGATAGTGTGCCTATGTATATATATATATATATATATATGTATATATATATATATATACATATATATATATATACCCCAGCATTACATAGTAAAAACTCTCTTCCAATACTTTTGAGATGAGTTTAAATAGCGGGTGAGTGATAATCCAACATCCTGACCTTAGTGTCGTTAAATGCAATCAAATCCATCCTCACAGCAACACTCCAAAATCTAGGAGAAAACCTGTCTTGGACAATAGAGATAATTACTACAACAAAAACAGGATATTATTTTTAAAACCCTTGATTTTGGAAGAAACAGCGAATGAACAGGTATCCCATTACATTTGTCAGTGTATTGAGTATTAAGGCAGTTAACCCTGTTAATGCAGTTTCTGGAGCCATCCTAAGTACAAAAGCTCAGCAGTCCTGCACACTTTGTCCTGCCCCTAGTAATAATACAAGGTTGTAGTAGGTTGTAGGTTGTTAAAATAAAATACAGCTTTAAAATCTTTTAAAGCGATACCTTCAGCAGACTCTGTACAAATCAATAAGCAACAAAATAACAAAAGCTGCAACAAAGTACAGCTCCAGTTTCCCTCATGAGCCTGTATTGTGATGAGGCTACAGTCCTGCAGGAGCTGAATTATTAACTGTATATTTGATATATGAGATTATATATAATATATGTACCGTCATTGATTGGAACATGCAACCACTGTTGCTCTCACTGGATGGCAGGGATGCTGTGTTGCAGAGTTATTGGAAGTAATAAATACATTTTGGCGAACCTCATTTTGTCCATTTATAAAGCTATAACACAGTGTACTGCTATTAAAATGAATAGAAATATGTTAAATGCTAAGTGCAACTAAACTGATGGTTAATTGTTTAGTCATTAACACAATTGCAGTATGACATACATTGTAAGCAGAATGAAAGACACAGTCATTCAGGAACCCTCTTTCCTTTGGTTAGTCTTTGATGTAGCCTGTTTAACCTGTTTAGCTCTTGCTGTGAGTTGTTTATGCTCTTAACAATTATACTGCTTTAAAGAATCCAAAAGCCAATAGTGAGATTAAAATAATACAGACATTGAGTCTGTGATGTACACACATAACTCAGTTTAAAGTAGCATTATGTGAAAATGGGTATTTATTGCTTCTGGGCTCCCCCTACAGTAAGAAAGTAAAATGCACTTTGATCCCCTCTACACAACATTCTTTTATATATGCATTTCTGGACAAGCTGAAAGATACAGAAGTAAAAAACTAAAAGTGAAGTAATTGTGTGTACTGAGCCATAGAGTTTTGTAGGATTTTACACAAATGTGTTACGTAGTGCAAAGTAACAACTAGACTAACAACAATAGAGGCACTATTTATTTGATTAAATAGAGCGCCGTAATCAATTAATCAATCAAGTCATTTTTAAGGTACAGATACTACATAGTGTTGCTTTAGAACAGGTTACTGTAGTTGTGTGAATGAGGGAGAAATTCATGTCCGATTGTGGTTAAAATTCCTAGATGAAGTTTCTATGACAAGAAAACAAGATAATGAAACACATGTACAGTACAGTCATGTTTAGCAAGAGGCATTTTTTTGCTAAAAGATTTATAATTTAAAGGAGTAATATGTTTACAGTATGGAGGAAATTAATTGGAGTGTACAAACAATATGTATCCTTTTCTATATTTCAATTATTTCAAATGTTATATCTTCTGAGTATGCAAGTTGTACAGTGTGTGTGTGTGTGTGTGTGTGTGTGTTTGTATTTATCAGTGTGTGGGTGGGTGGGCGCTTTGGCTGTATTTTTTGGAGCAGTTTGCATGCACCATTTGTTTGTGACTCAGGAACGTTGGAGAATTTGCATGCGGATGTGTGTCAGAGAGAGAATGACACAGTGGCATCTGTTTTGTTGTTTGAAGTGTCTTCGTGGGTGTATGTGTGGGTGTGTATCAGTGTGTGACCCGTTCACTGTGTGTTGTGCAGAGATCGGGCCGGCTTCAGTAATGGTAGGAAACCTGGTGTCGGGGAAGAGGATCGCACAGGCCAGCGGCAGAGACCTGGGACAGATCGAAGACAATGATCAGGCAAGAAAGGTGTGTGTGTGGCACCATGGGGCCCCGATTTTCATCCATCCATCCATCCATCCATCCATCCATCCATTGGTTCATATATCCTTTCACCAACCCATGCAACCCATGCACCCATTTTCATTTCAGCCTGCATTTTGATTTGCTAAACGGAGGCATTCGTCAGTGTCCAGCCCCATCTATCATGAAGATAAGCAAGCCCCCCCCCCCACCCCCCACCCAAAGCCCCACGGTCCATAATTACCCGGATGAGATAGATAACCACGTCCAGTTATGAGTGCTGTATTTTGGACTGCCTGTGCCGCAGTCATTTTTCATCTTTCCGCTTTTAGGGAGGCTGGAGGTTCGTTTAATTCTTACTACATATTTATCTCTACAATCGATAACTGTCAAAAGCTGGAGTCTGCAGAGAGCACACAGTCCCGAGAACCGCCAGACCTCTGGGGCCTGGCCAGCTCTGTAATATCACGCACATGCACTCGCTCATAAACGCACTAATAGTTTTATTTTGGATCAACACTTCGACAGACGCACCTGCAGAACTGTTTGCTTTCTTCATCTCACAAGTCCAGATTTTGTAAATTGGATTGAAAAAGCTTTTCTGCTTTTTTTAACCTGGCTGACATTCGTGGAACAGTAGGGGCAGAGCAGGCATCAGAGTAATTATTCTTCACGGGGAGCTGTTTTCTGCCTCTGTATGTCTTACGCTGATTTCTCTGCTTTCTGCTTTGCTGTCAGTCAGTCAGCTTTCGCTCAGACAGAATCCATTACTGTGTCCTCTCAAGCTGAAAGATGGCAGCCATTACTGCATCAGCATGACTGCTGCACACACCACCTTCACCCACACACACTCGCACTGCACTACTGTACCCACACTCACACACTCACTCACTCACTCACTTACTCACTCACTCATACAGTCTCTCATATATTTACTACCTTTTATTCACTCACTTCACCACCAACTTGATCGCTTGTTCACTTACTTGCTCCCTCGCTCGCTCACTTGATCACTAATTCCCTCCCTGCCTCAGTTACTCATTTAGTTATTTCACTCTCTTACTTACACACATACTCACTCATGGCCTCAATCACTGATTTCTTCCCTTACTTACAGTCTCTCTTATTATCTTATATAGTCATTAACTTACTCACACTCTCACATGGTTGTTCACTTGTTTGTTCATTCACTCACTTTCTTTCCCACAAAGCTTATTTCCTTGTTCACACTCACGCTCATTAATTACCACCCTTGTTTACTCACTCATTCACTCACTTACTCCCTCACATATTCATTAATTTACCCTCTCAATCGGTTTCTTTCTCACAAATCACATTGTCACATATGCCCACTCACACCTTCATTCACTCACTCACTCAAAAACGTGCTTACTCTGTTGCTGACTCCTAACTCCCTCCTTCATTTGCTTACTTGCTTCGACCAGTGCTCACTCATTCACTTACAACCTCAAACACCCGTTCATTTACTCACTCACTCACTCACTCACTCACTCACTCACTCACTCACTCACTCCTTTGCTTTCTAACAAAGTCACATTCTCATTAGTAGATTCTTTAGTATTAAAGGATGCTTGAACACACACTTGCTAAATCAGTCACTCACTCACTCACTCATTTTCACATGTGCCATTTCTTTAATTTTTCAGTATTAACCCTGCAGGCACGTAACAGCATTAGACGCCATTCTGACGTGACATTTTTGTCATCTGACGTCATGACCAACATTCAACCAGAAATTAACGTCTTTTGACGTTGGTGGCCAGCTGGGAACCCCTTTACAGGCCTTGGAATGTATACAGGCTACAAGTGTAAAAAAAAAAAAACTTTTTCTCTGCAGTAAAATAAGTTATTCACATTCTTATTCACAAATAGATTTTTTTTATAATTTCTATTACAATTACAATTACAATTTATAGAAACATTGATCAAACATGAAAGCTTTTTATGTATTGCTTGAATATAAATAATAATAATAATAATAAAATGCTGGCCTGTTAAGGGGTTAAACTTGCTTGATCACACACTTGCTAAATCAGTCAGTCACACACTCATTTGTACTTGTGCCATTACTTATACACTCAGTCATTCATTCACACACTTCCTTACTCACATACACTCACTCACTCACTCCCTCAATCACTCACAAATCTGATCACGGACCGACTTGTTCACTCATTCATTCATTTGCTTGCTCACTCACACGTCTTTGATTCTGTCCTTGTTGCTCTTCCACTTTCTCTCTCTCTCTGTCTCTGTCTCTCTCTGTGTCCTTCTCTGTGATTCTCCTCCCTGTCTGTCTCCAAATCAGCCAATGTCACACACCCTGTCCCTCACAGTTAATCAGTATGTGAGTGCAGGAACAGTCATCAGTTCCTCTAACTCTCGCTCTGCATGCCGTTTAACCCAGCTCAACCCTACACGAGTACGAGTCGTCCAACACCGCCGCATGCCACCCAGCCCCGGGGTTCACACCTTTCCATGCTCATTTACACCCCTGCATGTTCATTTATACCCCGAGCATGCTCTCTCTCTACCTCTCTCTCGCTCTCTCTTTTCATTGCGCCATTTCATTCATGCCTCTGAAAATCGGGCCCAGTTTGTGTGAGTGGGATTGCTTGTGTTTGGCTGCTTTTTTAAGACGGGCTCGAACGTCACCTGGGAATAACAGGGCTGTAAATGATGAAGTAACACCCTCGCCACTTTCAGACCCGAGGTAATGCCAACTCCAGCTGCTAATATCTTTAACGGAGCTCTCCCTGTGAGTGTTAACATGAAACAAAGCTGTTGATGCTTTAGCAACCACATTTCCGCATGTTAAGAAGGTGCTGTTAACTTGTGCTTTGTTTCCAATTGAGTAAATAATGTTATATTTCTAAATATTATCATCATTAACACTAACAGTTACAGCTATTGAGATACCTATGTGATAGAAACAGCTTCCTTTTAAACGTTAATTATGGTTTCATGCAAAATACACTGTTTTAATGCTGTGAACTGTTTATACTATTTCTATATACAGTTTGTGTTGCAGGGTTTTGATGTTTACTGAAAGAGTGTTTTCTCTTCTTGTATAGTTCCTCTTCTTGTCTGAGGTATTACAGTGGCGGGCGCAGACCACCCCGGACCATGTGCTCTTCACTCTGCTCAGCTCACGGGTAATAATGACCAGCTTTACAAACACATAGATCGAGGAATGTTAAATGTTCACACAACTTTGGAAATCTGGTACCCACTATTAAACTTCCCTTAAACTACGATAATTCACATCAACTTGCTGTGAGCACACTGGCCAGTGTTGAGCCTCACTCACAAGATAACCCCTCACAACTTGTACACATGTGGGCATTCCCACTCCTGCAAAAGCACTTAATAATCAATGTATCAAAGCATAGTGGCGAGATTGTGATGTGTGGCCACAACTTATTAAAATGCAGGACCAAGATAATTAAATTGCTAGGACGACTATAAAGCCAAGTAAAGTCGAGCATTTAATGAGCTGATTTCCATGCTTTAATGATCTTGTCCCCATGCATTACAAATCGTTCTTTTTTACATTAATTAAATTTAAATTAATTTCACACATACATACAGTACATATACACACATACCGGTACACAAATCAATAATAGATAATAGAGATGGATAAATAAAATACATATGGTTATCTGAGGAAACAGTTAACCCAGATCATCTTGTATCTAAGAATAATAATTTTAAACCATAGGTTTTAAATAACATGACTGCTATGCTGGGATTTCTGGTATAAAAGGCTAAAAGGTGTGTTTGTATGTGTGTATTTGTGTCTGTAGGGGGCAATCCTGAGCTCGCTGACGTGTCTGCAACTGCATAAACGGGCGGAGAAGATTGCGGCCATGCTGATGGAGAGAGGACACCTGCAGGATGGAGACCATGTAGCTCTGGTTTACCCGCCAGGTATGTTACACTTGCACCCGTAGACTTGTAGAGCAGGGGAATAGATTAACCCGTATCATCAATAAAATAATAGAACATCATCTGTTCATATACATTATGCCCTCACTTCTTCCTGCAGGTATAGACCTAATTGCAGCCTTTTACGGGTGCCTGTATGCCGGCTGTGTGCCCATCACTGTGCGCCCGCCGCACCCTCAGAACATCGCCACCACCCTGCCCACTGTGAAGATGATTGTTGAGGTTGGTACTGATCTAAACTAAGTAATCATTAGCTCAATTATTGTCATCTTTAAAGTCTACAAATATCTGTATCTTTGCAAAAAATAAGCTTTTTAAGTCTCAAAAGCTCCGTAAGCTGTATTTGATGATGCTGATGATGTCCGTATGTGCAGGTGAGTCGGTCAGCCTGTGTGATGACCACACAGGTCATATGCAAGCTGTTGAAGTCGAAGGAAGCGTCTGCCGCAGTGGACGTCAGGACGTGGCCTCCTGTCCTTGACACAGGTGAGCAGACTGGCTTCACATACACTCTTTATCCAGTGTAATATAATATTATTACACACACTGTTCCACAGTAGTGGAGCTGCTGCTATGAAAAAGGGCTCTCTCTGGAACAGTGCTTTTCAAATCTTTTTTCTAAGTGATCCATATTTTTTAAATGACATTTTTGTGACCCTCTATTAATGCACTGTGCACTTATGTAGTGGAATAGGTAAGGAAGTGAAATGACATTTAAAAAATAAGCCGATCTTTAAGCTTAGATTATTTTTAATCTATTTGCCATTTAACTGTGACAGTCCATACTGCATACATCACAAAATTTTACTTTATTATCCAACTTACATAGATCCTAAACACAGTTACAACAGCATGGTTAGTGTAGGAATAATATGTAGGTCATGTTGGTGTTTTGTGTTACCCAATATATGAATGAAACTATTTGATTATACATTGTTTCTGTTCAAATAAAGGATGTTCCCTGGAGTACAATTTAAATTCTTCTTATATAATGGATAAATGGATGGATGGATTGCTTTACTTTGAATGTATCATGTTGTTTTTTATCTACGTATGGTGCTAAATATTTATATTTAATATTTTTCACTCCCAATTTGACTAAACAGACTCCTAAAATCATAATTCCTGATATTTGCCTATTTAGGAGTATTTTGTCCTCTTCTGTAACACAAATGCTGTGTTACAGAGAGCATTGTAGATAATTGTCTTGTGATATATTAAGTATCACAGAATTACAGTATCATGATATCATCGTTATCATGGGCAGTGATTCCCACCCCTAATGTGTGCCCTTTTTTAACCCTCCTATTATCTCTATTATCAATGTTCAGTGTCTGTTTCATTAAGTCTGATTTATTGTCATAAAACATGAAAAATATCAATATTTGTGCAGTGTAATAATGTTGAGGTCACTGTGACATTCAGTTTTATAATCTTTCTTTAAATGACCCTCCACTTTAGGCCCTGACTTAAAAACACAATACTTATAATACCTACATAATACTAATAAAACACTTATAATAATGCTAGAACTACTGATAATTTGTCAAACGAACATAAAGAAACTGGTGAGTAAACTTTGCTAACATGTTTAATTATCTTTAATTATAATCATTTTCTGGAGGTTTAAATTGTTGGGATCATATTGACCCAGAGAATGAAGGTTGATACTGAATTTGAGAATAGCCGTAGGGTTAAATTAAAAAGGGATTTGTGCCTAAAAGGTTTTGTAGATGACTAATTTAGAGTTTTATTAGATGTGAACCTCACTTTCTCACACACTATCAGGGTGCTGCAGCAAGGAAATGTGGAGGCGGACGCAAATGCTGGTTATTTATTAAAAACAGGAAAAGAAACAACAATAAACCAAAAACTAAACAACAAAGAAGCACAGAGTACACTGAGACTGAAAAAACAAAGAAACACAAAGAAACCCTGACTAACTTGGAACACACACAAGAACCAACAACTGAAAACTGAAACAATGGGGCTATAAATACACAGGAAGGGAACAGCAAAAAAGAAACACCTGGGGACGGGTAACGATGGGGGGCGGAGCTACAAATGACACAGGTGGGAGCAATGAAGTGAAGGTCGGAGACAAGGAGAACACAGAGAAACATGTGCAAGAAAACACATGGGTAGGAAAACAAGGAAAAAACAGAGATAGAGCGTGACACTCACTCATTCATTCACTCACAGCAGGTTAAAAAAATTCTCCACAAGTTGTTTATCCTTTATTGCTCTGCATTAATGCTGCTGTGATATTTAACAGTTATTTTAACTAACAAGTCTCTTGTTTTCTTTAGATGATCTGCCAAAGAAGAAGCCCCCTCAACTATACAAGCCCTCCAACCCGGACACGCTGGCCTACCTGGACTTCAGTGTGTCCACCACAGGAATGCTAGCAGGAGTAAAGGTACAGATTAACCCGCTAATCTTATTCAGGGGCAAATAAAGCTACATACACCCAGTGCTCTCAGTCGTATAAGAGTTTAAATTATCTGTGTTTGATGAGTGAGCTCACACTCTTCAGCGTTTAGCTCTGCTGCAGTTATAAAAACATTTCCAGCGTGGGTCAGTGTTTGGTTGGTGGTGGGTGATGAAATGTAATATTAGGTGTGGAGGGCAGAGAAGAACATGAGCTTTCTCCTCTTTTATTGTTTTGCAATGGAAAACAGGCCAGTGGAAAAAGATGACTAATAGTGGACCGTGTGCCCACTGAGACCACCCGCTACTGTCCCATCATCTGTGCTGGAACGACGCGGTGACCGCCCGTTGTGTTTTCAACACTCACAAACAAAGCAATTCCACTCCCCGTCTGCTTTCGCACCGGTCTCAGAATTCAGCAGCGTATTCCTCAAATGATGTGCGCTAATGAATAGTGAAAAACCTGACTGTTAATAACTGCTGTTGTTTGGCCGAGGGTAAATTAGCATAATTGGGTGAGGTAATAATTTTCGGCGGTGACTCTGCTGATGAGTTGGAATGTTAGTGTAAATAGCTTTTTAACACAGCAGACTGGCCTCATTACTACAGTATCTGGAGTCTGTCAGAAAAAGAGAAAAGTGACATTTTACAGCATTTAGAGCCCTGTGACGCCACATCAGCACTTTCCTCAGGCTGCAGCACCACTCCTGTCACATTAGTAACTCAGGTGCTAATATAAATTTCACCCTGCCACTCTCTCTCTCTTTCTCTCGCTCTCTCTATTTCTCTCTCTATCTCCCTCTTTGCTTGTCACTATCTCTTTTTGCTCCCCTTTTCCTCTCTATCTCTCTGTCTTTTTTATCCTCTTGGGATGCTTATTTCCCTTGGCATCACTCTCTTTGACTTTTTGCATCTTTTTTTACCTTCTTCTCTGTATCTTTTTGTCTCTGTATTTTTAGCATTTTTTTGCCTCTTTTTTTCTTACGCTGCCTCTTCTCTCCCTAATTCCCCACCTGTTTTACTCAGCCTCACTCTATCCACACTTGTTTGCTCTTCTCTGTTTGCCCTTTTTCCTGCCTTTTGACTCTTTCTTTCTGTCTCCCTCTCTCTCTGTTTTTAGAGTGAGCTTAGCCCCGCCCCTCTCTCCCGCGCACCCCCCACCCCTCCCTCCCGAAAAAATCTAAGATTTTTTTTTTGGCCCATATCGCCCAGCTCTACTTTCTCTCTTTCCCCCTCTTTCCCTCACTTTTTTCTCTTTTCCTCTATTTCTTTCTCTCTGCCTCTCTCACACTCTCTCTGCCTCTTGTTATCTTCAACTTTTGCCGCTCTGTCTTTGTCTGTCTTTTCTTTAATCTCTTTCCTCTCTCTACCTTTTTCTTCATCTTTTTGTCTTTAAATCTGCCTCTCTGTCTGCCACCATCTTTCTCTCTTCTTCTCTCTCCCTCTCTGTTTTTTTCTGCCTCTACTTTTTTCTAACTCTGCCTCTGTGTTTCTGCCTCTCTTGCTGTCTTTATTCCTCTCTTCCTGTCTTTCTTTGTCTCGATTTGTTCATATATGCCTCTCTCTCTCTCTGGTTCTGGTTCTTTGGTTCCTCTGGTTCTTTATCTTTTTTTAATCTTGCTGTCAGATTGTTGTTGTCATCCCTCTACCTCATTTTCATTATGTCTCTCTCTTCCTCTTCTTTTCATCTTGCAGATGTCTCACTCCGCCACCAGTGCCTTCTGCCGCTCAATCAAGCTCCAGTGTGAGCTGTACCCCTCTCGCGAGGTGGCCATCTGCCTGGACCCGTACTGCGGCCTGGGCTTCGTCCTCTGGTGCCTCTGCAGGTACGGATGTGACTAGTGCCTGGAATACTGAGGGGGAGACTCACCTCTGATCTAACAGTAATGTAACAGCTAAGTTAAGCTACAGTATACTGTAGTGTATTTGTAGTATTATACAGATACAGTATTTATAATGGCTCTTATATTTATATTTATAATGAATTGGAACCAGTGACCACTGAACCTGTAATGATGTACAGTGCTCCACACTACATATATTACATATACCATATTCTTCACTCTGCTGAAGTACAGTGTTATACAGGGGTTTCAGTTTAGTTCTCCAGCAGTATTAGCATTAGCTGCTTTTTGGCCTTCCAGAGGTGAGTATTATCGGCCTGTAGCCTGCTGCTAACCCCGGCTAACACTACTGAAGCTGTATTAGCATTAACCATGCTAAGCGCTAGCTCTATTGTCATTCAGAGGTGAGTATTACCAGCCTTTACCCTGCTGCTAACCTCAGTTAGCACTGCAGTAGCAGCAATAGTATTAGCCGCTAACCGTGCTAGCTCTTTCGCCGTTCAGAGGAGAGTATATCGGTCAGTAGCCTGTGCGTTTACCGTGTTAAAACAAGCTACGTGTGATGAACCAGTAGCTGATATCCCCCTGGCTTTCTAAAACACTCAGGGTTCCTCAGTGTAGCACTTTCATTAGCTGCTAACTGCTAGCGGTTAGCCGCTAATGCTAATGCTCCAGCTTTAGTGAAACAGTTTTGTTTACTTAGCTTAGCTTTACAGACTTGCAGAATTAGAAGGAAAACATGGCGACACCCTCGTTCCTTACTAGTGTCGCATAAAATGCTCCTTATAATCTGGTGTGCCTTATAGTTCAAAAATACGGTATGTAAATATATTATATTTAAATATTTACACATTTAGCTTCAGTGCATCATAACATTTCTCATTTTATGTTACATAAAGAGAAGCTCTCTGGATTATTTATGAAATTGATTCTAACAGAAAGAAATCTAAGCATACTTTGTATTTGAATGGATTTTGAATTAGGTTTTAAGCTTTGATCACTTCTATCATTTCATAACTGATGCAGCTGTATCACATTTTTTTGTACTTTTCTGGTATAAAAGAGAGTGAGGTACTCTTCCTCTGTACATCTATATGCCACATCCTTCATCCTGTCCAGCACAATGGCTGCATTGTGACAGCCTACGAGAGCGCTGCAGGTGGCTAGCTGCCTTTCACATTGGAGTATTGAACTGGTTTGCAGAGAATGCTCCCGAGGCAAATCCTGGATTTGTGCTGCGTGTACGTTTCTGCTGGGGAGGAACAGGCTCTTTTTTGTGCTGCGTCTACTCCCCGAGTGTGAAGCGTGTACTCAGCACGTCTGTCTTGCTTGAGCGAAGTGTGCTTTCCGGATGCTTCTCTGTAGTCGCTGCCCCACCCCTCCTTTCAGCTCTGTGCTCTCGCTGCGTTTGTGCGTTGTTGTACTGAGTGTGTGCTTTCTCTCTGCTGTGTGAAGTGTGTACTCAGGGCACCAGTCCATCCTGATCCCACCGTCGGAGCTGGAAGTGAACCCGGCGCTCTGGCTGCTGGCTGTCAGTCAGTTCCGTGTCAGAGACACCTTCTGTTCATACTCAGTCATGGAGCTGTGCACCAAGGGCCTGGGCCTGCAGACCGAATCACTTAAGGTACAGCTACTTCATCGGTCCACGTGATATGGGCCGTAAATGATGGTGTACCTTTGCATTGTTAATGTTTGAGGCATTTTAGCATTAGGATATGCGAAGAGTTTAAAAACACCAACCCACGTTCATATTAGGTGCTTCCAAATAGCAAAGTTTTCTCCTACCCTTTAAAGATCTCTGGTGATGCCATAGCTATTTGTGGCTGGGAGACCCAGACATAATTATATAGATAATTATATACTTTAAAGAGCTGTGTGCCACTAGGGCTGGCCACAGTGGGATGACTTAGCAGTTATAGCAAGATGGAAAAAACACATCTACATTAACAGTTAAACTATGAAGTTTTATATCTGACTGAATATCATGTCTCTTCTCTTATTTATAAGTAAAAAAAATGTTTAACACTTTAAAATAACTTTAATTAATATACTTTTGACGAGTAACTAATAAATATCTAATGATAAGTTGATATACACAAAGCATTAGTTAATCAGAGTTTGAAAATGTATAAATGACTAGTTCATAAGAAATTTATGCCTGACAAATGTTTAAAAATTACAGTTCATGTTGCCAGTGTGTTAGCAACATCTTAGTTCCTTCTAATGTTAAAAATACTAGCTATTGTTCCTTAACTATCGATATATTAATAAACGTTATTATGAAATGTTAAAGGGGGCTTAGACAAGTTTGTCTCAACCCTGGCAAACTGCTCTGCACATGTATTGCTTTTGTTTCTTCCAACACACCCAATCTAACCAATCACCTAATTAAAGAGTGCTGTCAGAGTGGCAGTGGGTGTGGTAAAAAAAAAAATGGAAAGCACTAAAATGTGTAGGGCATGGTGCCTCCAAGCCCAGAATTCAGAAACACTGGTGTAAACACTGCAAAAATCAACATAAGCCTTCCCTACAAGTCCCCACCCCTTCAGAGCTCAGCAGTAGCACTGTTAATCAAGAATGCAAATTCATATGGGAAAAATAATATAAATGACTCTTTAAGCCTATATGTTAACTGTTTTTTTCTAGAATGGGGATAATGCAGGCTATGTGGTACTAATATAATGTGGGTATATGCTCCTCTTTTTGAATTGCCTTTAACACAACATCATTGGACAGCTGAACACACTTGGAGGAGAACACTAACCGCCAGTTCTGTTGCGTCACATATACTGTACTGGTTAGTATCATGTGATGTGGGGAAAAAGAAGAACCTCAGGCACAAATTACTCTCATGTTCATACTTAGGATCACTGTTCTCTCCTGTTAATGCAATTACAGTGTGATATGAGGATTAGTTGGCCAATATATAACTGGAGGAGAAAAAATGATACTCATATCTGGATGAAATATAAACACTATTTACAAGACATTTTTCCAAGAGACATCAAGAAACAACTAATGTTTTTAGGCAGTAAATATCAATACAAGATTAAATATCATAAACTCTTTCTTTAATCACTGCCTAATGAATAAAACGCTCACATATTCCATGCCTGTATTAGTTAGATTGTTGCATTATTGAGTCCTAATTAGCGACTGGCACCTAATTATTGCTGAAAACATCTTATTAGCCATATTTATAAAGGATATCTGTGCTAGTGGGCTGGTTGTAATGTTGTAGTGCTTTTATCGTGCGGCTCAGAGCTGGCAGAGAGCGTGCCTGCACTGGGCGTGAATGTGTGTGTAATTACTGCCTCAGCTGGGCTGGGGAAAAAGAAAAGGCCGGCTGTGCCTTCTGGCGAGCCTGCCTTGTAAAATGTGCTTTATTTACTGTGATTTAGTCGCTGAGATTGCCATAGTTACTGACTCTCGTCTAAAGCAGCAGCGCACTTCATTAACTTTGGGGACGTCTAGAGGGGAAGCGTGCAGTTCATTAAGATTGCGGACAATCGATAAACGGGAGAAACCAGACTCGGATTAAAAAACTAATTATAATTATAACATTATAATATATACATAATATACAATATGCAAGTTAGAGTAATTGTTGTTTGGCCACATATTTATTTATTTATATTGGCCATATATTTAGTTCAATTTATGTTGACAATAAAATAGGGCCCAAGATGTCTTAGTTGAGACATGTTGGGCAATATTTTAGTGATCTATAGAGCACCAGTTAATTGTGGATCATGCAGCTGGATTAAGGGCGTGTCGGTGTGTGTTTGGTATCGTGAGGGCGCAAAAAAATACGCCTTGCACAGCTCAAAACACACAAAAGACATGAACTAATTCTCCTAATTAATCATGGATGTGTTTTGGGAGTCATTCCCTTTAAAAGGCAGGTGCGCTCTGACATTGGCGCGTTCGTATCTTAATGGTGCTTCTCAGCAGAGGATACTGACCTGTGCATTCACGCTGTGAAGATACACCAGCAGCTCATTAAAGGGAACAGCAATGTTATTTTATTCTTTATTCTGTTTATTGTTGAGTTAAAAGTCGAGTATACGTGTGCGTGAACACACTTCCAGACCACCACGCCCATCAGTGTAGATTTATTCCCAAACCCTGACGCTGTTTTAACTGTGGACGGGGTGTATGATAGCAAAGAGCATCGCAACATGTCATGCACAGGGTCTACAATAGTTGTTCTTTTATTTATAATAATGTCAAAAATGACAAAGACAACAACAACTACTTACAATCACAAATAGACTTATTTTTGGTTATTACAGCATTCCATACTGTACCTTATTTTGTAGGCATTTAGAATACAAAAATATTACGAGGCATATTTACGTACAATACAATGATACGTACAAGTGGATCATAAATCAAAAATATGTAAAAACATGTATATGTGCAAGATATTCTTATATTCTTGCTGTAAAGTTACTAAAAGTGATTTTTTATATTTGTTGCTTTTAGGAAACATTATGCTGGTGGACCACTTTTGTTACATTAATCATCATAAAGCAGTGGTTCTCATTTACTCCTAAAAAATTATAATTTATGCCATATGGGGTTACTATTCAATTATTTTTCCAGCCGTTTTTAAGGTAGAAGTTGGCGTGAGTGAGAGCATCAAAGCAGTATTAAATAGCGTTTCTTAATCTAGATTGATTTTATGACTGCTGAAACAATTGCCTTGACCCAGTTTGTGTGTGTGTGTGTGTGTGTGTGTTTACAGTCTCGAGGCTTGGATCTGTCCCGTGTGAGGACGTGTGTGGTGGTGGCGGAGGAGAGGCCCCGGATAGCTCTCACTCAGTCTTTCTCCAAACTCTTTAAAGACCTGGGTCTGCACCCGCGCGCCGTCAGCACCTCCTTCGGCTGCAGAGTCAACCTGGCCATCTGCCTGCAGGTTGGTGAACTTCACGTCTTGTAGTGCTGAGATCAGAGGAAGCAGACACAGCTTTAGAGTGCGGCTGCAGAGATTAATCAACAAAGCCAAAAGAGACGTTTGATATAATGTAACAAAATAATTATAATGTAAAAAAATATAAATTTACTTTAAAAAAGCTAGCTGGGATGAGCATTTGGGAATATCAATTAGAATTTGATGTTAGAATTTTGCAAAGCATCTCTGTAGAAATATTATTTGAAAAATAATCTCCCACCTACTGCCAGATGGGTTCTAGCACATCATTCTGCTTCTCAATTATCTGTCTAAGGGGAGGCTCACTCTGCAAATTCTTTGAAAGCACACCGCCACTGGTTTTATTTCTTAAGGCAATAGATTGATTACTGCATTTTTAAGGCTGTTTTGGGCTTTGTTTCTCTCTGTTGCTAAGCAACAGGAGTATTGTAGTATTGTTGTTGAGCATTTAGGAACAGACTAAAAATACCAAAAAATACTTTTTGATAATGTAATGACTTCAGTTTGTAAACGAGTAGAGCCACTAGTCACTCCACCAGAGTGCAATTGGACATGTTTTTTGTGTCTTGTCCAAAAACATGTACAGTGTGAATTCTTCCAAATACTGTATTAAATGAAATCCAGAAGCAGATCACAGAAAGCCGTGTACTTTAAAGCTTCCTATGTGATATAGCTCTACATAACACTTCACTGCATGGCTCAGGATGATTGTTATTCTGCAGTGTGATCACTGCCCTCCAGTGGAATCTACTTTATTAGATTTTTAGTGTTAAATAACCAGTTGAAAATAAAAAAACAGCTTCATCCCTACTCTTTTAATTTCATATACAGTGCCCTCCATAATTATTGGCACCCCTGGTTAAGATGTGTTCTTTAGCTTCTCATAAATTGAGTTTTGTTCAAAATAATATAGGACCACGATGGAAAAAAAGAGTAAAATACAACCTTTAACTCAAGTGAATTTATTCAGTAGGAAAAAAATCCCACATTAAGAAATAATTATTTAACATCAAATCATGTGTGCCACAATTATTAGCACCCCTGATGTTAATACTTTGTACAACCCCCTTTTGCCAACAAAACAGCACCTAATCTTCTCCTGTAATGTTTCACAAGATGGGAGAATACAGAAAGAGGGATCTTTGACCATTCCTCTTTGCACATTCTCTCTAAATCATCCAACGACCTGGGTCCTCTCCTCTGCACTCTCCTCTTCAGCTCACCCCACAGGTTTTCAATGGGGTTGAGGTCTGGGGACTGAGATGGCCATGGGAGGAGCTTGATTCTGTGTGCGGTGAACCATTTCTGTGTAGATTTGGCCACATGTTTAGGGTCATTATCTTGCTGAAAGGCCCAGTGACGACCCATCTTCAGCTTTCGGGCAGAAGCCAGCAGATTTTGTTTTAAAATGTCCTGGTATTTTAGAGCATTCATGATGCCATGCACCCTAACAAGGTTCCCAGGGCCTTTAGAAGAGAAACAGGCCCACAGCATCACTGATCCCCCGCCGTATTTCACAGTGGGCATGAGGTGCTTTTCTGCATACTCAGCTCTTGTGTTACGCCAGACCCACTTAGAGCATTTGTTGCCAAAAAGCTCTATCTTTGTTTCATCTGACCAAAGCACACGGTCCCAGTTGAAGTCCCAGTACCGCTTAGCAAACTCCAAACGTTTGCGTTTATGATTGTGAGTGAGAAATGGTTTCTTCCGTGCATGCCTCCCAAACAGCTTGTTGGCATGTAGATAGCGCCTGATGGTTGTTTTGGAGACTTTGTGACCCCAAGAAGCTACCATTTGTTGCAATTCTGTAACAGTGAGCTTTGGAGAACTTTTTATTTCTCTTATCATCCTCCTCACTGTGCGTGGTGGCAAAATAAACTTGCGTCCTCGTCCAGGCTTGTTTACCACTGTTCCAGTTGTTTTAAACTTCTTAATAATTCCTCTGACAGTAGATATGGACAGGTGTAGGCGAGTAGCGATTTTCTTGTAGCCATTGCCTGACTTGTGAAGGTCAACACACATCTGCCTCACTTGAATGGTATGTTCCTTTGTCTTTCCCATGTTGAAGATAAATGGCCTCTGTGTCACGTCATATTTATACCCCAGGGAAACAGGAAGTTGTGAATTACTAATTAAATGTTTCTACATACTCTGATCAACTTCGTAAACTACTGTAGAAGTGACAGAAATACTTTTATTAAATTTATTTCCTAAGAATTGTTAGGGGTGCCAATAATTGTGGAACAGGTGATTTTATGAAGAATAATTATTTCTTAGTCAGGGATTTTTTTCCCCCTTAAAATTTACTTGAGTTAAAGGTTGGACTTTACTTTTTTTTCCCATCGTGGTCCTATATTATTTTGAACAAAACTCAATTTATGAGAAGCTAAAGAACACATCTTAACCAGGGGTGCCAATAATTATGGAGGGCACTGTATGCCTTCAATGCATTAACAATGCAGTTAACTTGATAGATTGATGTATGGTGCATAATTGTGCTCATCCTAATCATGTGTTTCAGTGATACAACTCTTTGTCCATCTAGAGTCTCCAATCTCAACAGGAACTAAACTTCAGTTAACACATTTTACATTTTACTCTAAACATATGCAGCTTTGGAACAAAATAAGAGACCACTTATAAATGCTGAGTTTCTTTGATTTTACCAAATTGAAAACCTCTGGAATATAATCAAGAGGAAGATGGATGATCACAAGCCAGCAAACCAAGCTGAACTGCTTGAATTTTTGCACCAGGAATTGAATAAAGTTATCCAAAAGCAGTGTGTAAGACTGGTGGAGGAGAACATGCCAAGATGCATGAAAACTGTGATTAAAACAGGGTTATTTCATAGAATATTGTTTTCTTAACATAATTTCAGGTCTGAAAGCTCTGAATCTTTTTTTTTATTTCAGCCATTTCTCATTTTCTGCAAATAAATGCTCTAAATGACAATATTTTTATTTGGAATTTGTTGTCCATAGTTTATAGAATAAAAAAAAAACAATGTTAATTTTACATATACTTATAAATAACAAAATCAGAGAAACTGATTCAGAAACTGAAGTGGTCTCTTATTTTTTTCTAGAGCTGTATCTTTTTAAACTTTATCTATGTTGTAAAAAGGCGGGGTTACAATTAGGAATGTAGTGATTGACAGCATTGGATCAGGACCTGCATCATGTCTTTTCTGTTCATTACATGGAGCTTTAGTGAAAACTGCACCTTTACTGTTAAAACATTAGAAAACATTCTGTTTAAACTGGGTATGCATTAGAAAAACCTTCTTTTCTTCTGCACTGAAATCTCAATGAAGGCAGTCTGAGACTAAGCTGGGGAATGAGAAGTCTTCCTCTCTACCACTCTCTCTAGACTCGAAAACATGTCAGCAGATTTTGGCTTCATCTTTATAGGATGCTGCCGTGAGATCACTTTCTGTAAAGTTAAGGGTCAAAAGTGAGAGTTGATAGCAGAAGGTACACTTTTGTACGTTTGATGAGTTAAATGATTAATTGTCATATGATTCGTCTACTACAGAAATAACAGTTATTTTTAGCCCTGCTGTATCTCTTTGGTATCTGATGCAGTCCCGGGCGTGCTGCAGCTGATGTAGAGATCGGGCCGTAATCCTCGTCCTGACGTTTTCGCATGCTCTACACTTCTGTCCACACAGCTGGATTAGTGCTCAGAGTCTGGAGAGAGGATTTGAGCCCCGGTGCGTCTTATGTTGGTGCTGAGAGTGCTGTGGGGCAGGTTAAGTGCGCTTAGGTTGTTGCTCATCTCCCAGGCAGCTATCAGAATAAAATCAAATCAGTGTATTTCATTTTGGCATGCGAAATTGACTTTCATCTTGTGTTGAGACGGAGCCAATATTGGTTTAGGTTGGAGTTATTCATATATTTATGTGAATGTATTTAAAAGTTTCGGCTTTTATCTTCTGATCTTGTGTCAGAAAAAGCAGATTACACAGCCATTAAAACCTTAAATCGTATAGTCAGAGAATTATTATAAAAGAATAGCTGTGCATTGCCTTATTTTGTCATCTCTTTGCTTGTCATTTTTGCATGTGGTTTTGACTTTTTATCTTTTCCACTGATTTTTTTGTGTTTTCCCCACAATTCATTTCTCCTGTTTTTCTTTTATTCGTCTCTTTGCCCTTGCCTATCATTTTCCCACCATTTCTCTCACATTTCCTGTTCTTCTACTTTTTTCTCTCTGTTTTTCATCCCTGTCATTCTGTATCTTTGTCATCCCCTCCTCATCTCATCACTGGCTGCTGTAGCCTCACAGGCTTGGGAAGCTTGATCAGGTAGGGAAGCCCCACGCTCCCTTGCTGCCCCCGTGCTGGTTGTGTGGTGTGGGTTTGGGACATTAGCTTTGCTAGTTTGAGACGCCCCGTGCATCGTGCTTTATGCTAATTGGTCGGAAACATGTGGGCAGGCTGAAAGAATGGGTGTGTTTATTTTTAACATGTCCACCTGTTTCCATGAGCATCGCAGGGTTACTTGGCTAAATGGACTAATAGACTTATGGCTGCTGATCCCAGTACCCTTAGAAGGATGTAGAGCTCTGATGTTCAAACCCCAATCCCAGTGGGACCCTCTTTACCCATCATGGTGATCTGCAGATGGGCTATGAAAGGTCAAATAGCTGGCAGTAGTAGTATCTGTTGCCTTCACATGCTTGTTGGACCATCCTGCTTTTTTTTTTGGTTACTTTGTTTCTGCATTTGAATGCTTATCATGGAAGAGTCAACTATTTGGGTCAATGGTGGGATCAGGTTTTAGACATGCCACGTCAACATGTCAATGAGCAGAACATTTGGCCTTTGGCCAGGTCCCACTGAACAATTCTGACCAGAAGCCGCTGGTCACAATCACTACCAACAGGCACTGTCCACTGTGGGTGGTAATGCCTTCTACAACTTAATACCTGTACACACCTGACTCTGGGCTAAGGAATGTAAAATGTCTTCACAACTTCAGAAATGAAAAGTTGTTCCATCCATTCGACTCCCACTATAAAAGTATCACTCAAACTCGCATAGTTCACATTGCCTTGCCATGAGCACACTGACCAGTGTTCATCATCACTCTCAAAATTATATCTTACAACTCACCACAAATACAAGTATGGGTGTTCCCAAGCTGTATTTTGAGGTAACACTTCATGATCACATGATCATGATGATTTACATACAGTTGTCTCATGACTTTTACCATGTCAATGTATATTATCAAACTGCCTACTCTTATCAATAGGCATTTTATAAAAGAAATGACTTACCGTCAACTACAGAAAGCACCCTTTCTTGTTATTCTTCAACAGTTAATAACAATTTCCATAGTAAAAACTCCAAATATTGCTGAGTATCCTTCAGATTTGTTTAACCCTTGTGTGGTGTTCATATTTTTGTTACTTGTATTTAATTCAGCAAAATTAAGCAATTTTACATTAAAATGCTTTACACATGCTTGCTTCACCTAAATTACAAGCAATATAAACAGCTTACATGGTTAATATTTGCCCTTTACCTTTCTTATGTTACATTTCTTTCAAAAAGTGCTACTCTTTTTTATTAGTTTTTTAATAAAATGTAAAAGAAAATGAATTAAACTCAAGATATGAGTAGAATATTTGTTTAGTTTCAAATTTACAAATGAAGCAATGTTTATTAGCTCTTGGCCAAACATACTTTATGTAATATAAATGTGTAGGGGGTGGGTGTACAGTGTGTGTTTATCAAAAATGTGTTTTGTTTTTCACAAAAAATGAGCCAATGCCAATGAGTTTCAGTTAGAAATTTTTTTTTTTAGTATCATTTGATGAGAAATGAAAACGGGTCCCACAGACACAAGGGTTAAAGATGATACCCTTTTAGTTTTATATTTGTATATATATATTTTTTTTCTCTTTTTCTCTGAGAAAGTCAATTTGCCTGTTTTAAAGCCACAGTTTTTATCTTTTTTTTTTTCTTTAAATGGCCAATTACTTAACCCACTCATTAGGCCTTCCCTCATCACTTGTGATGCCCCAACACCAGGAGGGTGAAGACTAGCACATGCCTCCTCCGATACATGAAGACAGCCACATGGTGGAGCATGAGTTCACTGTTTTACTGTCCACAACTGACCTCTAAAATCTTAGAGCAGCTGAAAAATCTGCCAACTGTGAACCATTAACTTCACAATCTTAAAAAAAAAAGGTAGAAAGAGACACGTGGGATGAAAACGAGCCCAAATGTAGTCAGTTCATATGGAGCCAGTGACCTGAAACCAGGCTTTGATGGAGACAGCCTGGCCTGAACAGAATATAGTCTGCTACAGTCTCTGCATTCATACGGAGGGTGCCCCCTGCTGGCCTGTGGCCCACTGGGTGAGGTGAGGTGTAGTGCTGTGAGTGTGTGTGTGTGTGTGTTAGACGGGGAGTGTGTGGGTGGTTTGGGCTGGGTTAGCTGAGTTTGAAGGTGCATGCTCCAGTGATTTCTGCTCTCTGGGAGTGGATAAGGGGGCGGGATTCTGTCACGGCTTTTGGTCGAATGGAAATGGGGCTTCTTTGCTGCCTGATAAACCTCTCAATTCAAACCTCAAAACTCAACAGTACATGTGTAGGGTAGTAGTAAATATGAAAAAAAACATGAACATTTTGTGACCAACACAGGTACTGATTTACTGAAGTCCAGTAATGATTTATAAAGGCCAGAACTACTGTAAGATGAAACTAATAAATGTAGTGAATAAAATACTTAAGATATAAACAAATCATTCAGACTAGTGTAGTGTGGTGAGAAACACACGCACACACATTTTAGAGAAATGTATTTTACAGCAAAGTCAGACTTGGTTACAGATCAGTCAAAATAAGGAACAGGTACTGCTTTTAGGGACCTTTTAATCACAGGTAAAAGCCACCATAAACCACCCATAAGCACACCTGGT
This sequence comes from Astyanax mexicanus, assembly GCF_023375975.1. NCBI lineage: Eukaryota > Metazoa > Chordata > Actinopteri > Characiformes > Acestrorhamphidae > Astyanax > Astyanax mexicanus. Next base: position 101,756,983 of record NC_064408.1, read on the forward strand.
TCTCCCCAAAAACATCCAGCCAAGAACAACCACACCAATTATCTATTACAGCGGTAAACAACACAAACACGCCAATCTTAACAAAAGTACTACTAAAAGTAAAACTAAATCCCAAACAAACCCCTAAGCTTCATGGGAGCACTCCTTTGTCAACATATGTTGTGTTTTGGAGTCTTAAAATATTATGAAGAGGAGTGCTCTTATTACTAGTAGCAGTTTGTTGTACTTCTCTGTTTTTTAAGAAAAAAATGTCTGTTATAAAGTTAACTTTTAGAAAAAAAACACCCCTGAAGCTAGAGTGTTACCCTTATTTAAAATGTAGTTTCTTCAGCCACATATTTTGCTACAAATCTAAACTATATTCTAAACTGTTATATCAGTATAACTAAAGCTATTTTGTGTATTAGTATAGAAATAGTTATTACCTTTGTTACATTTTTGGGTACAAAAAAGATTTTAAAACAATTAATTTACATATTTTAATAAACCGTGTAACCTTATGATTTTAATATTGTAGAATGTATTCAACTTCAAAACTGTAAAAAATGAACTTTGTATTTGAATAAATCCATTATCCTTTTACTACCACTAAAGAAATTCTAGTTAGAAAGTATTGATATCAAATCATACTGAATGACTTAATTACTTATGTTTTTTTTTTTTTTTTGCTCATTTGCTTATTTTACCAGTTCAATATATATATTGCATAAAAAAACATGATCAGGTGTGACTATCAGTTTTGGAAATATATATCAGTTATTAGATAAAAAAAATATATAATCTGCTGGGCCTTAATAGCAGGTCATCAGTCGGTGAGCAATAAGTGACGGGTGTGAGGGTCAGTGATCAGACTGAAGAACGTTATCACAGTTCTGGAAGACCTGTCTGTCTGTCTCCACAACACTTCTGTTCTCTTCCTCTTGTACACACACACACACACACACACACACACGCCCTGCCAATCACAGCTCTAGCTTTCTCTTAGCTTTATACACTTTTCTCTTTAGACTCATGTTTGGGTGATGGTTTTGAGATGGGATTTTTCTGCTTGAATTTTGGCTGCTTTGCTCTGTTTAAAAACTCAGTTTTTTATGTGCATTTGTGTTCTGTTTTCAGTTTTTTTGTTTTTTTCATTTTAGGAACTGATTTACTAACTGAAGTTTACTACATGCTTTTTGTTCTTGAGGAGAAACGTGTTAGGTTCTTGCTGCACTCAGCAAAGCATTGATTTTAAGAAGTGTAATCTTGTAGCTGCCAGGGGTGCTAACGTTTCTCCTGCTGGTTGTAGGGCACCTCTGGACCAGACCCAACTACTGTGTATGTGGATATGAGAGCCCTCAGACACGACAGGTAGGTGATTCAGCATCACACTCTCATTCTGAATCAGCACAACACATTTTTAAGAAATGATGCAGTTAGGTATTACAACAATCAGTGTAACCAAAACCTTTAAACTTGAAATCCAGTTCTGCACCAGGCTCTCTAACATTTCCATTTATGTGTTTGTAAACTGTTCATTTATTTCTGACATATTGGTTGAAAATATAATAATCACACATTCACTATAAGGACTGTAAAATGAATATAGGTGTTGTGTGCTTTTTTGCAGTTTTGTTATTGGGAAAGTGATCTTAATTTAGTCTCTGTGTGATATCAAAAGTTTTCAGTTTAATTCCCCCATATCCGCAGATACCCCGACAATAAGCTGTAATGCAGTGTTTTAGTGTTAATAGAACTCCAGCATGAACAGTAATAAACAAAGGCTCATTGTAACAAGTGTCAGTTTTCATAAAGAGGATTTTTTGTCGATTTTAATGTCATTGAATCTCAGTGAGTGTTTTGACAGTTCACTATTATTGGTGTATATACTGTTAAAAGGCGAGTGTCAGTTTTCATGAAAAGCCTTTCAATTAAGTGTTACTTTCTGACAACAATCACATAGATAGACAGAGCATCTCCATCCAGCTCATCTAAACTCAGTCTGTACTGTAGATATGATGTTAAACAGGAACAAACATTTTTTTAGATTTCTGTTAACTCTAGGGAGGCAGACAGACAGACAGATAGACAGCCAGACAGATAGACACTCAGGCGGGCAGACAGGCAGGCAAACAGACATACAGACAGGCAGGCAGGCAAACAGACAGGCTGACAGACAGACAGACAGGCAGGCAGGCAGACTGACAGGCATATTTTGTGACTTTAGCAACTTACAGCTCTTGAAAATAATAAGAGAACACTTGAAAATTATGAATTTCTTTGATTTTACCAAATAGAAAACCTCTGGAATATAATCACAAGAAAGACAGATGATCACAAGCCATCAAACCAAGCTGAACTGCTTGAATCTTTGCACCAGGAGTGGCATAAAGTTATCCAATATCAGTGTGTAAGACTGGTGGAGGAGAACAGGCCAAGATGCATAAAAACCAAATATTGATTTCTGAACTCTTACAACTTCATGAATATGAACTTGTTTTATTTCCATTATTTGAGGTCTGAAAGCTCTGCATCTTTTTTTGTTATTTCAGCCATTTCTCATTTTCTGAACAAAAGTCATTTTAAAAGAAAAAGACAGAAAAAATACTGCTTTTGAAGATTGATTAGTTTTGATTGAACAGTTGAAAATGTTTTTTTTATTTTTAAATATCTGTATATGTTTGGATGCGGCCTTGCACCACTGTTTTGGTTGTCAGACTATCTATTCAGTGATGAGACGACAGTGTCTAAGGTTCACAATATGCATCTTCCATCAGTACTGAACAGTGAGTATTGAGCACTATTACTCAGCGAGGTAAATAGTTTAGTACTGTAGGGCAGCTTTAAGGTACAGTGGCCGTCTGAGGGAAACAGCAGAGCTGTGAAAGCAGCAGTGACTCAGTACTGTTCTCCTGCCCTCGTTCATCATCTTTACAGCGTTCTCCATAAACTGAAGGAGTTATTTAAAGCGTGTGTTGTGAGGACACGGCTGCTGCACTGACAGATTCTTTTGTTGTCTTTAATTGGACGGGATATTGCAGGCTGTGGCTGCTTAGTCACAACTCTAATTACAGTTTACTGGCAAGGCTGCCTAATATGGGACAATAACTGCAGACACATTTCCAAGCAGTGGGCATCAGTGAACTAATATAAACACTTCAGCTCTGTATTGTTTAAAATCAGGAACAAAATCACCACTTTTCTTCTCTGAGGAATGTTTAATATTAATGTCTAATATTAGAGATTATAGATTAGATTATATATTATAGATTATTGACGCTGTTTATGATTTGAATTGTGTTTTTCTTTTCAGAGTGCGGCTGGTCGAGCGAGGCTCTCCGCACAGCCTGCCCTTAATGGAGTCTGGAAAGGTATCAGTGGGCTCTTTATCTTCTTTTTTTTGTTTTACGGTGTTTTTTTTTTTAGATAAGAGGCTTTTCTATTTGACCTTGTCTGAAAATCTCATACTAAAATAATTCTTATATTCTTCAGATTTTACCCGGAGTAAGAATCATCATCGCTAATCCAGAGACCAAGGGTCCTTTAGGAGATTCTCATCTTGGCGAGGTATTTAACAGTTTTAACACTTAATAACAAGACAAATCTAAAGGGGGCTCCGAGTGCTCCAGCAGTGTAAAGCGCTGCCACTATGATCAGGAAATCGCTGGTTCGAATCCTGGTCATGCAGCTTGCCATTAGCTGCCGAAGCTCTGAGAGAGCACAATTGGCCTTGCTCTTTCTGGGTGGGTAGATGGTGCTTTTTCCCCTCATCACTCCAAAGGGAGATGGCGATCAGCACAAGGCATCTGTGTATCTGTGTAGTGTGGAGTCGCTGCACTTTCCTCCAAGTGCGCTGGATACTGAGCAGTTCAAAAAGAGGCGGAGTCTGACTTCACATGTGTCGGAGGAGGCATGTGCTAGTCTTCACCCTCCTGGTGTTGGGGCATCACTAGTTTTAGGGGATATACAACTGAATAGCAGCTGAATGGGTAGGGCAATTTGGTCAGATAAATTTGGAGAAAAATGTGAGGGAAGAAAAAAATAAATAAATTAAAATCTCAATTTGTTCACAACCTCCTTTATGCCTCCTTTCTTCTATCTGATCTCTATCAAAGATCAAACTTTAACAGTGTTAATAAATAAGTAGTTTTTCATGACATTTGCAGTTTTGTTAGATATAGTATGAAGTACTGTGCAAAAACCTAAGCACATTTTTCATTTTGCATAAGGTCACTGACATCTTGACAGCTAGTCTAAAAATCTAAGAGTGGTTCCAGCAGGCCACAATCACATTGCCTCTAAGTTTTTTTTCTCTGGCTGTAGATCTGGGTGCACAGTGGTCATAACGGCAGCGGTTACTTCACCGTGTACGGAGACGAGGCTCTGCAGTCTGATCACTTTAACTCCCGCCTGAGCTTTGGAGACACGCAGACTGTGTGGGCGCGTACTGGATACCTGGGGTTCCTGCGCCGGACTGAGCTGACCGACGCCAGTGGAGGTAATTCTTCAGCTTGTGTTGTTGGCATTAAAAATCTAAGGATTCTGTGCGACAGTGAATAAATATATATCATTAGAATATATCCTTATGAATATTTATAATTCCTGTGTGACGTGTTTACAGAGAGGCATGATGCGCTGTATGTGGTTGGGGCTCTGGATGAGGCAATGGAGCTGAGGGGGATGAGATACCACCCCATCGACATTGAGACCTCCGTCATCCGGGCACACAAGAGCATCATGGAGTGGTACGTACTGACCGTCACTTACAGAGACATTTTAAAGCAACAAGCTGTTTAAAAAGTATTGTGACACCTACACATGAGAAAATAAACAAGAATGTTCCAAATAAGTATTACATTGGATGAAACAAATTAGACAAGTACAACCTAAATTTAATTTCAAATCAAAACACCTGTAACAGTCTTTTTTTTGGAAGTTGTGTTTTTTATTATATACAGGGGTTGAACAATGAAACTGAAACACTTGTCATTTTAGTGTGGGAGGATTCATGGCTAAATTGGAACAGCCTGGTGGCCAATCTTCATTAATTGCACATTGCACCAGTAAGAGCAGAGTGTAAAGGTTCTATTAGCAGGGTAAGAGCACAGTTTTGCTCAAAATATTGCAATGCACACAAAATTATGGGTGACATACCAGAGTTCAAAAGAGGACAAATTGTTGGTGCACGTCTTGCTGGCACATCTGTGACCAAGACAGCAAGTCTTGTGTGATGTATCAAGAGCCACGGTATCCAGGGTAATGTCAGCATACCACCAAGAAGAACGAACCACATCCAATAGGATTAACTGTGGACACATGAGGAAGTTGTTTGAAAGGGATGTTCGGGGGCTAACCCGGATTGTATCCAAAAAACATAAAACCACGGCTGCTCAAATCACGACAGAATTCAATGTGCACCTCAACTCTCCTGTTTCCATCAGAACTGTCCGTCACCACAATAAATTATTGTGGTCTAAAACCAGATGTTTCAGTTTCATTGTCCAACACCTGTATATAAATACATCTAGAGAAAAAAGGTTATGTACAAGTATGGGAATAATATACTGTACTTAGACTTTCTACATAAACTTACAGACATTCTTAAAGTCCGAAATCAGCATGTTGTTGGATAGGGTCAGATTTCCAAGGCAAGATTGTGCTGATTTAAAGCTCAAAACAAGATCTGGTAATTACTAATGATTGTTAAATTTCAATATCATCAGATTTTTTATGATTTTGCAAAGAAATGGTTATTTTCATCATGAAATACTACTAGAAATGAGTCTCAGAAGTTAAGCTGAAACAAAGAGTTCAGTTTTTTCCAGAAATGAAAGAAGAGGCTTTACTGAGTGTGCATGTGTGTGTTTGATTCCTGCAGCGCGGTGTTCCCTTGGACTAACCTGCTGGTGGTGGTGGTGGAGCTGGAGGGCTCGGAGCAGGAGGCTCTGGATCTGGTGCCGTTGGTGACCAACGCAGTGTTGGAGGAGCATTACTTGATCGTGGGCGTGGTGGTGGTGGTGGACGTCGGCGTTATTCCCATCAACTCCCGCGGGGAGAAGCAGAGAATGCATCTGCGAGACGGTTTCCTCGCCGACCAGCTGGACCCCATCTACGTGGCCTATAATATGTAGCCCCAGTGTGTGTGTGTGTGTGTGTGTGTGTGCTTATTTGTGTGTATGCTGATTGCTAATGACTGACTGAGTCCTCTTAATGAAGAGAGAGAAAACAGACAGAGGGAGAATTCCTGAGTAAAAAACGTGATTCCTCTGAGAGACAGAGACCTGAAGCGCTTCATTCTGGAGGAAAGGAAGAGACTGTCTTTCTCCAGGATGAGGGAGGAAGAGGAGAGCTCCTGCTGCTTTTGCTCGTTTGGATATTTGGCTTTTTACGAGTGTGTTGCTTTGTTTTCATGTACGGTATCGCAGCGTTGCTCATTTTAAGTCATGACCCTACATGAGCGAAGGATTCTGAAGTGTCTACATACTGTGGCGAAACTGTGTATTTTCGGTTTACTGTTGAAAAGCGTTACGCATATTAGAAACGATGCAGGACACTTTTTTCCGTCCGATCATTTAACAGAGGTACAAAACCGATTGCTACATTTTTATGTATAATTGCAGCCGTCCTCCAGCATTTTGCCAGTTTACGTTTCTTTCTTTTTTATTTTTTGACCTTTGTAAATGTCCCTCCAGCAGGATGCGAAAGAAAACGATCCCCTGCTTTCTCGATTACATGTTTAATATCATTGTACAAAGCTGAAGGTAAACACAAAAGTCGAGCTGATATTGTGTAATTATGTACAGAAAATAGTTATTATTTATTTTGTTCTTTTTAGAAGTGTGTGAGAGAAGACATTTGGAAATGTTTTCCTCATTAAATAATATTGCTAATATAAAAAAAAAACAACAAAAGCATTGTATCATCTTGAGTGAGTAGAATCACATCAAGTATATGTAAAAATATAAATATACAAATGATATATAAATATATAAATAAATAAATCTCTATATAAATATATATTAAAATACGATCTAGGAGTCACCAATGAAAAGTTTCCGATGCAGTACTTGCCACTTGCATGGTGTCTGTTTGTAGGCTGATGTCTGATGAACGTTGAACACGCACACCAGTGAAAGCGCGAATAATAAAAAAAAGCATCACCGTGAGCGCGAGAGGCGAGAGAGAGGCGAAACATCTTTTTTTTAATTGGAGGGATGCATCGTGTTTAACGCCCTTAGGAAAATAATTCTTACCATGTGCCTGGAGCTCTGTTTACACACAGTGTCACACCTTTGGCAGAACTGCTGCACAACTTCTAACGTTGTTCGGTATTTTGCGCTCATTTTGCTTTTCGCGTCCTTCTTTGTTTTTTTTCTTTACGCAAAATTTCATTTCTGCAATCATTTATTTATTACAGGTTAATACAGCAGTTGCATACCAATCAGTGCTTTTGCTCACAATCACCACCAGTAAGAAAAGAACCAGGGACCCGAGAGAGAGAGAGCTGCCGCTCTGTTTATGGTAAGATTGCGTGAGAGTTAACCTCGTAACCCCGCCTGTTCCGCTGTGTTCCTGCACCAGTCTACTGACTCTCATAACGAACTGGCAAATCGTACAGCCAAGGAAGTGCAGGTTTATGCAATATACAATCCTGACACACGAGCAGGCGACAATTACACAGCAGCTGATCAATGTTGAGCATTAATAATAATAATAATAATAAAAAAGCAAACAAATATTCACTTGTACCTTACATAACGACATCACGATTGGCTCATTAGTGCTTTTTTTCTTAAAAAAAATTTGTAAACTGTAAAAATAGCAGTCATTTAAAGTTTTCCTGCCTTATTGCTGCATTACACTGTTTAGGGTTGCATTGTCCAGCGTGGAGTAGCTAATCTCAAGGTGCGGATCATATCAGTGCTGTCCAGCCGTCCCCAGTACCGATAATCTGGACCTTTTTTGCGTAAGTGTATTTAAAGTTTGTACTGTGTATGGGAACCAAGTTTACACTTCTTCAGAGTGACAATGCAAATCTTTCTTTTTTTACGTTTGTTTTTGTTTAGTTTTTTTTTTTTTAAAGAAGGAAAGAGGTCTTAATGTATGTACTCGAAAGCATTAGTGTTGTCATTCCCATACGGAAAGTAAAAAAAAAAAATGGAAAAATGTTTTCCCCATTTGGAAGAGAGAAAAAAATGTGCACATAACTTTCAACCTGTGACGTTCCTTCCCTCTTTTGTTGGAAATCTTAGACTTACTACGTGAGAGGGTCTGCATGGTGTGTGTAAATATTGTTGGTTACAGAAAAAACAAACAAACAAAAAAAACAATTATTTTGTATGGTGCAGGTGTGTTTGAAATTCTGTTTTGTACACATAATTAAAAGTATTAAATAACACTTTTATAGAAGCCTGCTTTGGCCTACCTTCACAAGATATGGTGCAATAAAGTGCTTTGATTGGTAAAATTGTCATTGTTAAGTTTGCATTGGCTTCAAAAAGAAACAAAATAAATAAATAAATAAATAAATAAAGCCACTATCAGTGATGTACAGGGTCCTCGAGTCCCAGGCCAGTGAGGTTTAATGCACAATAGTAATTAAACAACAAGGTTTTGTCTGAAGGATTTGCAGTGTAGTCTGCATGATTTGTTTTGAGGCAGAAAAAAAGTATGGATTTCTGAGGACAACTGAGTAAAACAGTTAAAACATAATTATTTATGTAAAACTATAGTGGGCGTCAATACCAAATTTGAGGCAATTTGAGACTAGTTTGAAAGAAAAATACCTATCATATAATTAACTCATACATATTTTAAACACTTAGCCTCTTGACTTGATTGATTTGATATAAAAAAAAATATTTTATATATCATAAAATCAGTTCATAATTTATGAATTTGGACTTAATTTTTTGAATAGCTTTCCCCAAGGGCCAAATTGTTCAGAACTTTACAGGTCAGTCAAGTGGCCCTACATGAACATAATATTCAAAATTCATCATGATTGGTCAAAAATAAACCTGTCACAATGTGTGCTGAATGCTGATTTACCAATGGTGTACAGGAATTTTATCAAGCTGTCCTTTTGATAACAACTCTGAGTCTACAACTTTATATTTTTGATGCATTAAGCGAATTCTTTTTATTTTATGGGTTATTTTGCATTTGTCACCATAGAAAAGTATTTTTTGATAATTACTGACATTCAGGCTCTTTTTTTTCGCTTTTACATATTTTTAAGCAAAAACCCAAGACTAGACAATGAATGAGGAAAACAAAAAAATCTATATTTTAGATTAAAACATTATTGCCTACAAGGTCTAAAGCAAAGTACTTTGTGTGCTTTACAGCACCCCCTTAAGGCCAATCAGGCTGAATTCTTGCAAAGAATAATGGCAGGAGGCACTACTACCACCTGACCAAGCTTTTTTTGCCTTATGATTTGGTCTGTTCGGAATTTTCTGTTTTAAAGCAGAAAAATAATAATAAAAAGAAAAACAAAGACCAACATAAGTTTCTCTGCAAAGAGATTTTCACAGTCACTGTCACCGCATGATGATGTGTTTATTGTTTATACATAGTACTGTTACATACTGTAATGCAAGTGGGGCATCTCTAGATCCAGAGACACTTGGGAAGGGCAGGACTTTGAACTTTCACATCACATTAATCCGTATGCACATACGAAAGAAAAGACTACTCCTGGTGCAGACTGTCAGCTGGGCCTCGGCCGTACTTTCAGTAGTCACTCGTATCCCCCCCACATAAATTAAACAAAAGAAGAAGGTTCGCAACGTGACTTCAAATTACGTTATAAAAAAAAAAAAAAAAAGCTGCATTCAGTGACGAAATGCAACAAATGGGAAAGAACGGCTTTCATGCTCACTGGAATGAAACAATTGCCCATCGCACTTTTCTTTTTCTTTCTTTTTTTTTTTTTTTACAGATTGACTTATCAAATACAGAGTTAATGCATTCATGAAATGTACATAATGCTACTTAACGTGCAAACCTCATCAAATAGTCACGTTTAGCGGCAGACAGTTATTTACACGTAGTGCAACAGTGACGTGGAAAGCGAGAGAAAGAAGGAAAACTCAAGTGCATCAACACACACACATGGTTCAGAAAGCACCTGCTGATTCAGAAAAGGGACAGACCACGTTTGCACTCACATACTCACAAATCTGTGCAAAAACAAAACTAGGACCTTGAGAACAGACTGGTAAACCGAACCAGTTCAATACCCAAAGTCTTAGCTTTACACCTGGTCACTTGATATGACTAGTATCTGGATTGTACCCTGATAAGATATGAACCACAGACATTTGAACTTAATAGTCAAATGCATCTACAGTAAGTCAGACTGAATGACTGATGTGTGGGATGGTGTACACAGATCTACTCTTTGCCTGGCTGTTATTACCGGTAATTTGGTTGTACTGAGAGGAGTTTTGGTTGTTTAATGTATTTTGGAGAGACGGATGCGCTTACATTAATATAATCAGGCTTAAATAACTCTGATCAGTTTCTGAAGTGGTTTGAATTTGTATTGATCTTAGGTGTGTTTACACTTGCATTTAAGTGGCTTGCTCTTATCCAGATATAATCCTGATACACAAAGACACATGCAGTAACCAGGTGTAAGCAGAACCCTGGAGGCTCTTAGAACCGACCTGCACAGCTCCTTCCTAGTCTAGTGAGAACTTTGAATTGTCAAGGGAAGGGGTATAAGTTGCTTTTTTTATTTATAAGAAATTAAAAAAAAAAAGGTTAAAATTCATTTTTAAAATGCATAATTTACATTGATCTCTGTACAAACTGACCTCATGATTCTGATCATATTAGATTCCCTTGCAGCTTAGCTGGAATCTTGAAATATGGAAGTGACACAGTTATTCTTTCCAACCATACGGAAGCAACATAGGTAGCATTAGGGTGCACAAGCGAAGCAATATGGAAACACAAGGGCTGTAAGGGAGGAGAGGGGGGTCATGTGTTTCACACACACATATAAACCTCACTAAGATTTCACTCAGCCAAGATTTATAACACTTTAGCTACAGAAAATGGACCCAAAATTAGCACATAAATAATCTGTTTTCATTAAAAATTCATCTTTCTATTTTTAAAGTGTAACATGAAATGTGCATATTCATAAATGGAAGAGATTGTATTTTTTTTCCCCCGACAGAAACGACCTGCCATCTTGAACCCTGTTCCCAAAAGATGATACATCACAACCATCAATAAAAACCAAGCGCAGAGGAAAACACCACCAATGTCAATCAACACAGGAGGCAAACACCATCCGCTTATATAAAAAGTCAAAATATCTACATGGCAAGTGATTAAGAATCACATGTTTAAAAAGGTTATTACTTCACATTTCAGTTAGTTTGTAGGCAAGCAAGGCTCTTTTCATTTTACAGCAAACAAAAGAGATTTACAGGACCAAAGAAAAACCAAAGGTAAAATCCAAACTAAAAGTCTCTCCTCAGCGCCCTGCCCGTATCTGTCAGATCTGGATAGGAGAAGTCCTCCACGTTGAGGAAAGAGTGTGTCCTACAGCGAGTGGGTTTTCAAACGCTGCTATAAAACATCTGACTCCAGGGACTAGGGAGACGGGAGGTGAGAGGGAGAAGAAAGAAGAAGAAAATAAAAACTGAATCATCCAATAGCGTGGCATGATAGATGGGTGGAGGTAAGAGGGCGTGCTGTGATTGGCTGCGGCTCATCTCTTCCTGCGACAGGTGCGTTTGTGGTCGGCGTGCCAATGCTCCTGCTGGCACTTGATGGAGCAGTAGGAGGTGTTCCAGCAGCAGTGGTACATGGCCTCTTCTTCGCAGTTATAGCACTGACAGACAGGGGGAGCCACAGTGTGAGAGTAAGCAGCAGCATTTCAGGTCTACATTTTTATGTGCAATGGAAGCTCAATACACTTGATTTAAATGCAGTTGTCTATTACATTTACTTCAGGCACTTTACTTAAGATAAATGTTGGTCTGACCAATCACTCTGGGGTCACATCCAACATTTTCTACTTATGTAGGTCCATTACTTATAGATGATGGTCTGAAGAAATAAATATTAAAATATAATAGCATAGTGTACATTTTTATCACAACTTAAAGAAGACTGATCAATGACATGTCAAATTGATAGAGTACAGCACATTTTGAATATATACCACTATACAGAATCAGCTGGGTTTTGTATGTGGGTTAAATTTTAACCATGAATAATATTGTGTATCATGCACATGTCTCTAAATACCATGATGAAATATTTTTATCATATCACCCACTCCTACAAAGATCATCACTATTACTTATCCAGCAGTGACTGGCTCAGTCCTGTCAACTGGTACCAATAAACATCCTAAAGATCATTTCAAAGCTCATGGACAGATAATTTATCAATAAATAAATTTAAAATGATTAAATGTAATCTAAAATCTATAGACATGCACATAAATGTGTGCAGTTCAACACAATCTTTTATTGTAAACAAGAAAAGACGTTTCTCCTAACACGTAGCCGTCCTACTACGTGTCCGCTTGACCCAATTCCCTCAAACTTACTACAAACCATCGCACCTGCAATCATTCCGGCTATCACTCACACCATCAATGCCTCTTTAACTTCTGGTGTTTTCCCAACTGCTTTCAAACAAGCACATGTGACACCACTGCTTAAAAAGCCTTCTCTCAACCCCGCCCAGGTTGATAACTACAGACCCATCTCACTACTACCCTTTCTCTCTAAAACACTTGAGAGAGCAGTTTTAAATCAGGTCTCTGGCTTCCTCTCCCAGAATGACCTCCTGGACCAGAACCAATCTGGATTCAAAAAAGGACACTCTACCGAAACGGCCCTGTTGTCTGTGACTGAAGCGTTGAAAACTGCTAGAGCTGCAGGCCAGTCCTCAGTGCTCATTCTGCTGGACCTCTCGGCTGTCTTCGACACGGTCAACCACGACTTCCTCCTAACTATACTCAACTATGGGGATCTCAGACAATGTCCCCTTCTCTTCTCAATATACACTGCCTCTCTTGGTCAGGTTATCCACTCACATGGCTTTTCCTACCATTGCTTTGCTGATGACACCCAGCTATACCTGTCATTCTCACCTGAAGATAACTCAATCTCTGCACGGATATCGCAGTGTCTCTCTGACATATCCTCATGGATGAAGGAGCATCACCTTCAATTAAATCTCTCAAAGACTGAACTTCTGGTCATACCAGCAAAACCAGCTTTTCAACACAACCTCTCTATAAGCATCGACTCTCTCTCTCTCACCGACAAAGGTTGCTAGGAACCTGGGTGTCATGGTTGATGACCAGCTCTCCTTTACGCACCATGTGGCCTCAGTTGCTCGATCCTGCCGCTTCGTGCTTTATAACATCAGGAAAATTAGACAGTTTCTGACGCAACAGGCCACCCAACTCCTGGTACAAGCAGTCGTCATCTCACGCCTCGACTACTGCAATGCCCTGCTAACTGGCCTCCCGGCCTGCGTAGTAAAACCACTCCAAATGATCCAGAATGCAGCAGCACGTCTGGTCTTCAACCAGCCAAAACGGGCACATGTCACCCCGCTGCTCATTGAGCTCCACTGGCTACCAGTTGATGCTCGCATCAAATTCAAAACTCTTACAATCGCCTACAAGATGATGACAGAACAGGCTCCTTCCTACCTGCACTCACTCCTGAAGGCTTACGCTACCTCCCGGCCGCTGCGCTCCTCCAATGAATGTCGCCTCGCTTTGCCAAACACTCACACAAAGCAATCCAGACTTTTCTCATACAGAGTTCCCCAATGGTGGAACAAACTACCTTCCACTACCAGATCAGGAGAATCTCTCACTATCTTTAATAAACTCCTGAAGACAGAGCTCTTCAAAGAGCACTTACTCTCCTAACACCTCTAACTAACTACCTTCTACTACCAGATCAGGAGAATCTCTCACTATCTTTAATAAACTCCTGAAGACAGAGCTCTACAAAGAGCACTTACTCTCCTAACACCTCTAACACACTAACTACTTCTAACCCCATTTCCTTCTTCCCCTCCTTCACTTCTCTATCCCTTTATTTCCCTTCGACCTCCTTTGAGCCCTATCTAAAATGGTTTATCTTAATTCCTATTACTTTTGTACTTCATTATTGTAAGTCGCTTTGGACAAAAGCGTCTGCCAAATGTAATGTAATGTAATGTAATGTAATGTAATGTAATGAAAAGAACACTTATTGACATTCCAACATCCAGGTCTTTTAACCATCACGATCGGCTGAATATTCTAAAGCATGTCTCACAGAAAAAACATTCTTTATAAGACTAGTTTACTCACCCACTGCTTTTTCTTGGTCTGGGAGATAAGCTGCTTGTGCTGGCTCACCATTTTCTTCATCTCCTCCATCAGCTCCTCTTTGCACTTGTCCTTCACCTGCTTGCATTTGCGCTCCATCTCAGCCTGAGTGCTGGCTACCGCTTTACTCACCGCCTGCCTTTTCTCCTCCTCCATCTCATTTCGCAGCTTTGTAAGCAAAGAAAAAGTACAGAAATCACCAGAGATGCTCCAATATTTCCAGTAATGGAACTGCTACTGCTACTTTCTCTACTGACAAGATTACACGTTACTACTTCAACGATCAGTGAAACAATAGAATCTCTATTACAGTCTGTGCTTTCTGTAGTGTACTGTAATCTGAGAGATTTAAGAATGTACACTGCCCTGACAAATGTAATTTGATAGGACTAGTATTGTGCCCCATGACCTTTGTCCTGTCCCATGGAAGCAACAGAGTTCTGCACTGACCTGTAGGATATACATGTGGGGCCTCCAGTTTTGCCATGGATATATTTCAGCCAGAGCTGCTTGTCTGTTTGTATGGACAATTCTAGACAGACATCAACAGCTTTACTGACATTATTACCACACACTGTGCTGTATACTGTGGGTGGTAATGCCTTCTATGACGTATTCCTGTGACACAAGGGACAATGCAGATGCAAAACTTTTGAAATGTAACACTCTCACTATCAGGCCTTGCTAACACTTCAAAAGTTCATCACTCTTGCCCATGTGCACACTGGCCAGTGTTCAGCCACACTCACACGATAGCACCTTACAACCCAGATAGAGGTGTAGGCATTTCCGAACTATGCTTAGAGTTAATTAGTGATCAATTTACATGTTGCTCTCCTATTACTACTGGCATGTCAGTGCATATATGAATGTTAAAGCTTATTTAATTATTGAAAATATTCCATATCTATTGTCACCCCAAGAATGCAACAACAATAACCCTACAATCAATCTCCTATTGATCTATAATCAATAGGAAACAGTTGAAATCCGTGAGAATTATCCTCACCTTGTCCAGAGCCTCTTTAAGCAGCCGCTCTGTCTCCCGCTTGTTCTCGGCCTTCATCATCTCCTTAACGTCGCTGAAGATTTTGGTGTACTTGTCGTGACACATATTCTGGCAACTGCCCTCGTTGACAGTCTGTGTGCCGCGGTGTAGCATCCGGGGCGAAGGCGAGGACGATGATGATGAAGGGGAGTTGGACTTTTTGGTCTGTGTGGATACGGACAAGCGCTCGGGCTGGTGGGGCATTGTGGTGGGGATCTCTTGACTGGAGCTCACCGCCTCTACCTCGGGCTCATGCTCCTGCTGGCACAGAACAGGAATGAGGAAACCCAGTACTACTCTCACTGATATACTGTACACGGACACTGAAGTCCTGGGTGAGGCATTCTGAAAGGATTTTACCTCCTCTTTGGGTTCAGGGGCTTGAGAACGACGGCTCTTCTTGGCTTTGGGCTCCTGGTTAACCTTGGACTAAATGACACAAGGAAAAAAGAGGGTTTGAGTATGAAAAAATAATGATCAAAGTGAATGTTAACATTTTCCCTTCAAAGAGAAAAAATTATATACGTATATTATATTATATATACACTATAACTTATATACAGTCTTATATACATATATATATTATTAATATTATATAGTTTATATATATTTAATAAACTCCTGAAGACAGAGCTCTTCAAAGAGCACTTACTCTCCTAACACCTCTAACACACCAACTACTTCTAACCCCATTTCCTTCTTCCCCTCCTTCACTTCTCTATCCCTTTATTTCCCTTCGACCTCCTTTAAGCCCTATCTAAAAATGGGTTATCTAAATTCCTATTACTTTTGTACTTCATTATTGTAAGTCGCTTTGGACAAAAGCGTCTGCCAAATGAAATGTAATGTAACGTAATATATAATATTAATATATTTACTAATCTCAATTAAAGGATAACTTCTTTTTTTTTTCTTTTTTTTTCAAAGGATAATTTCTAAAATTTGATTCCACACCAAATAACATAATCAGCACGTTTTGTGGATGTTTTTTTGGGGGGGCCTGCATCTTGCATTTCTTAAAGCTCAAAAAAATTTACAGGAAGCAAGAACAACAGCTTCCGTGCATCGGTTCTACTCACCTGCTCATTACTAGTGGAAGAGATGCTGGACTCAGCTTCATCTTGACGCTCCTCCTGTTGCTCTGGGCGCTCCTCTGGCCTACCTTTCCAGGTGCGTCCATCTCGCAGGAATCGCTGGTGCAGCTCCAGCTCCTCACAGGCCTTCTTCCAGCCTGCGCTGCGTTTCACCTGCAGCTGCTGAACACTCACTGAGATCTCTTGGATGTTGTCTGATGGGATCCATGCCCTGGAGCAAACACCACACTGGCATCAATATGTTATGGGTGGACCTTATCAAATATCCAACCAGAATTCTGCCAGAAGCCTGCTGATGGCCACCAAAAACACTGGGTGCAAAGTGCAACTTATCTAATGGGATAGGAGCCCTGGAGCAAACACCACATTTGCATAAATATGTTGGTCCCTTGGAAGGGAACAGGCATGCCTACTGCAATAATAATGCATTTTAGAGTTTAGAGGCATTGACATTTGAGGAAACAATGCAAATGGTATGATGCTTTGACTACAGTTTACAGCAGACCACATGGACAAAGAAAGCTCCTTCTTGACTACAGTTTTATGCTCAAATAGGACAAAGTTGTTTAACCAAAATGACTAGAATGAAGAATTCCAAGCCCAAGAAAACTGAACCAGCTATTAGAGCTTTTTTCTGTTTGTGAAATGGATATATTTAATTAATGTAGTAGGGGGACTACCTCTGAATTCTTTAGCATAACCTCAAACCATCCACTAAACAGTTGAAACTTGGACCTAATCAAATGTTGCAACAGGAAAAAGACCCCAAATTTATGTTTGCAGAATGGTTCAAGCTGGCCTACATGACTTGATAACATGGAAATTTAACTGACAAACTGCACCAATTCTGCCACAAGGAGTGGTCAAATATCTAACCAGAATTCTGACAGAAACTTGTTGATGGCTACCATGTGTGGATGAAGGTAAAACTTAAGGGGCACTTAGCCGAATATTATAATATTACACCAATTCTTGTATTTTTTATTAAAGACATCCAGAAGAAATCTGTCATAACATCCAATGTGAGTGTATGCAAAGACTGTAAAATGTAAATTACAATTTTATATTTAATTTACTATTCTAGGATTTTTGAGTCAGATGGTGTAAAAGTAGCCCTCACCTCTGATGCTGGTGGCCAAAGAAGCGCACGTCCACCTGGGTACCCTCTCTCTGCATAACCTTTGCAGGCCAGTATCCAAAGCCCTTCATCCTGGCCCATACCAGTTCGTGATTGGGTGACTGAACAGAAAGCAATTTTCAGTCACAACAAAAAGACAAAAAGTAACAGGAAACTAGCCCAGTGCTCATACAGGGGCTGTAGAACTAGTCCAGCACTTACACATGGATAACAAAACCAGTTGTCAGGTCGCGCATTGGACAGATGAAAACAGTTTCTGCACAACAGTAACTCGTTCAACTGTGGGGGAAAAAAAAAACACAAAAAAAAGATACATAACAAAAGTTACATTTCCACCCACAGCGCAGCACACTTCACACAGACAAAAAAAAAAAACACCCTACACCACACTATACAAAGGTTGAATGAATCTAATCTTATCTCTAATCTTCCATTTGATCTCTTACCTCATGGCATGTGTCATTGTACAGAAGTCTGGCTATTTCAGTCTGATCACTATGTGCTGTAGGAATATAAAACCAGGCATTAGCAATCAACACACCCATCACTACATAAAGTATTCCCAGCATCCCAATATAATTAGTCTAACCTCCGTGCAGAATAGCTGTGTTGTGGACGATAAGCTGAGCATCTGCTTTAAACTCCTCAAAGTTTTTATATTTTCCCTCAGAGATGTTCTGCAGGTGAAAAAAGAGGTGTTTGAGAACACAACAGAAACACTCTATAAAATATTGATATAAAGTGTATCCAAATCTGTTTCTGATTTACTGCATGCTTTAGACATTTAAACTCAAAATAATCAGGCTCTAATATTATGCAAAAGCTTCTAAACCCAAAAATGACTGAATGTTAGCAATGATTAGGGGTAGGGTTCACCTTTGAAACAGTTTTTGACATTTTAATAGTCAAAACAGCATTTGAAAAAAAAGTCCTGAACAAATAATTATATATATATATATATATATATATATATATATATATATATATATATATATATATATATATATGCTCTCATATTTAATTTAGTACTTAATTTTTTCCCCAAAACATATTCAAACATCTTATGTCTTATTGACTTATGTCAAATGTCTTACTGAATGTCACAATTATTGCTTAATGTGAGGCCACATTTAAAAATGTACCATTTTTAAAAGTGACAAGATATGGATCGATCCATTTATTCCAACAAAACCTTACTCCTATTCCCAAGTCATTAAATAAATAAATTACCAAATAAAATGTGATAAATAAAAAAAATGTCTGGATTGTTCTACACTAAATAGTTTTATTTGTCTCTGTCCATTTTTTTTTAATATGAATAATACTGAGCATTTGTTATCTGAATGAAAACTTGTTTGCAGTCACAAATGAGATTTAAAGAAGTAGAGATAGGTTTCCTCCCTGCATGTTCTATAGTTCTGGCACACTTCATTTTTGTCTCATCATCCTCACCTCTTGAATGTTGTCTACATCCAGCGCTGTGTGGATCAGCCTCTTGTACATCGGCTGCTTTGTCTCTTTACCTCTCTTGTGCAGGTCGACAGCCTGAGGAACATCAAAGAGAAATCTGTCTGATAATATGCTCTGTGTACTGTGAGTAATATGGGTAAAATCCACTAAATAAAAGAAAAACAAACACTCATATATGATAAGAATAATATTATAAACTTACTCTTTCTTTCATACGTGCAAGAATAAACTTCAGGTATGTGGCCATTTCCTGTTTTCCAACGTTTTTCCTTTTGCTACCCTGCTGGCAAACAAAAAGACAAAACAAGTTAGACCACTAATGGTTAAGAGGTTCTAAAAAGTAACAGGTTTGTTAATTTGTATGAAAGGGTTTATTACCACCAAAGAAATAAACTAGACATCACATATCTGAATCTGTGAGCTACTCGACAACGATCACAGAGACAAATCACTTGGTTCGCTAAATGGGTTCCCTGGGTACAACTAACTGTACAAACAATATTAAAACTATTACTTCAAATAAAGCTTTATTGCTAACACATAACCAACATAGAAATTTTGTCTCATATCGTCTGCACATCTTTACAATTTTCCTATTCGTCATGGCATAGGCAACTGCATGATCAAAACTGTATCCATACACACACAAAAAATACAGATGTTTTTCATCACACAGAGTGATGGATTTCAAGGTTTTGCCAAAAGCCCTGTTGTGAACCTAAAGATTTAAGACTGTGGATAATACCACAAACTGGATTTGGTCCAGGCTTTTCATACTCTTCATCTTCACAAGGTCAGTAAGGCCACTTGACTAAGATTTTTTGCAATGACTGATCACATAGAAAAGAATAAAAACACTTCCCACACACTCTCTTTGCAATGCCTGTCGTGTGTCCATGCATGTGCCTACCCTGCAGATAGTGCACTGCCAGTGGGAGGTGGTGTCTCTGGGCCGGTGCTCCTCGGAGAGACAGCGTAGGTGATAGACACGGAAGCAGCCGTCACACTCAAGCACGTCGCCGGGCAGATGACACTCGAAGCAGTACCAGTCGTGGCTCTCCGCCTCCCATTCCTATAACACACACAGAACAGTGATGCGCATCGCCCTCCGCCCAGCCCCGCCCTGCAGACCAGCGGACTGCACAAGCTCCGCCCATCAGACGAGATAAAGTGGAGGACTGGGCCAGCTACATCACAGTCATTTCTGTTCGCTCCAAGGTATAGTTGCTTGTCATTATGCACAATATTTATGGTTATTTAACATGGATTCAATTTAAATGGTCAATATCTCGAACTGAAGACTTTAAAAGTTTTAATCTATAATAATAAATAATCTGAATCATATTTAATAGACTTGCATTGTATTAAATTCACACTACAACCTTAAGAAGTCTACTTAGTGTTCGAGTGAATACGACCATGTAAATTAAACCCACACCGATACAGATATTATAATCTCAATCACATTCTCACATGCCACATTCACATTCATTACATTTCACACCACTGCCTTTAGAATGACTCTATTGTTGCCCATCACACTTAAAAAAAAATAAATAATAATAATATATGTAAAAAAAAAAAAAAAAAAAAAAAAAAAAAAAAACAACACTTTTTCAAAGAGACTCACCACCAGCATCACCAACACACACGCCAGTAACACAAAAACCCTTCTACCTCTGTTATTGGCAGCACAAACGCTATTTATGTTTGCTATCCAAACTGCTTTCAGCACTTTCAGGGTAAGGAAGGCGACCTGCAGCTGAAACAGCTCCAAACTGTGCACACATCACACTGTACTTCTGGTAGAGCTACAGAGAAGGTGTGTGGATGTTTAGCTGGAACACTTAAGGGTGAGAACTCTGATGAAAGCAGTGCTCACTCAGCTTCTGGAGTGCGTCTCCATCGGTGTTTGGATATATATTGGTGTTGGGAGAGGCTGCTGAGGGTATGTTTTGAATAGATGGACAAATGAGAGTAATTTCACAATGATTTGAGATTTTTTTTTGCAACAAATTGGATAAATGTCTATTAGGTCATCTCCTACACAACAAGCTTGACTTTTGGCTTAAGATGCCTGGCTAAAAAAAAAAAAAAAAAAAAAAAAAGAAGAAACCTTGTTTGTAAAATTGCACAACATAATTGATTGCTTTGTAAAAATGGATGATTTAAGTTAAAGTCAATTATGTACAATTAAACATTTAGGGGGCACTACTGTTATTATTATAATTATTATTAGTACCTTAATCCTCAGTTTAGGCTCAAAATATCCATCTTTTCATCAGTCTGGCTTTGTAAACGTATCAAAATATTTTGTATGCATTTGGGGCAAAAGAGTTTTCAAAGAGCTAACTAGCATAAAGAGATAACAACTACTAGGCATTCAGTAACAAAACAGATTCACAGGGATGACTGTGCACAGAACAGCTTTGAAGCTAAAGAAAGCTTGTTAATTCAGGTAAATGTAATTTTATTAGTTTAACAGCAATTTTATATTCTTCGCATATAGAGAAATTAGATGGAATCCTCATTTAGGACTGATGCCGGTGTGAGGATTCAGCATCTCATTAGTTTCATGAACATGATCAATTAACAATAATAAAATAAAACAACTTTTGATTTAAAGCACTGGTCTGACAAAAACCTTTTTTAGTTCAAATGCTGCACTGTGCACAGGCTACACAAACTACCAACTACAGGGAAAATTGAGTTAGTAAGTAGAAATCACAGCAAATTAATGTCAGCCTACCTTGCTTCCCTCAGACATCTGCTCCTGTGATTGCAAGTGATCCAGAAAACATTGCTTAAAATCCTAAATCTGACTGTAGCCAATGGGCTTCAGCGTGTGTAATTTAAATACATGTGAAGTGTCTAATTAGTGGCTTCAAATGGAAATAATACCTTTGGCCACTGACTGAACATACAATTTGTAGAAGTTCTTTGAGAGAAACAATACAGACTCTACTCTCTGAGGCACAGTCCAACAAACATTGACTGCACTAAAACCAGCCTCTCATGCAGGAGAGGAATCTCACTAGCTACTGATAAAAACAGTGAAACTATACTGCCCCTCGAGCACTGAAAGCACGTGAGGAAGATTCAAGTGTTTATACATGAGCTAAGAACTTTTTACCAAATTACTGTGAAGCTGATGGAAATCTGTCTGTCTGTCTGTGGTTGGTTAGAATATATACATTTCTCTTTATTGCTATATGCATCAAATAAAGGGCCATGCAAACCATCAGTCTTCAACAGTAAGTGCTGTTTCCCCAAACCAAAACATAAGTCTAGTAATGGACAGCATACACCGCGCAAATCCTTCAGTCTAGCTTACCATCTCATCCCCTGGCAGCCAGTAGCCCTCCTGCTCAACCCCTGCCTTGGACCCTTTGCAGCCCACAGTGAGGGTCTCCACCACTAGGCCATCCTTCACCGCAAGCACCAGCTGTCTGGCCGTTTCTTTCGGGTGCATACCGTACACGCGGCTTAAATACCTGCAACAAAACATCAGAACAAACCGGACTACATCTCCTGCTCCAATGATCAAATTTCAAATTATAAATTCACAGGAACAAATGGGGCTTACTTTGAGATTCTGTCCATATTTGCGATTTGCTTTTGGTTACGGATGACCTCGATGGCTGACCACACATACTGGACGACTTTAGGGTCGGCCTGCCTCTTCTTCATCACCCGCGACATGGCTGCCCGTTCCAACCTGCAAAAAGACAAATCATGACAAGATAAAGAAAACAAGTTTTTTTTTTGCAGACAGTTATGTATGAAAAATGATCTAAAGCTAAACTTATTGATTTAACAGTGAGAACATCTCCAATATTGTTGACAAAATTAATGTTTAGGCAGTTCTGGCAGAAATGTTTAGCCAAAATCTAAATTGATTCTCAATAACTGCACCCCACCCCCCCACCACCACCACCACACCACCCCAGGACTGCATTCTGTGCTGTTACTTTCTTCATCATCAAAATACCATATTAAAAAAGCCTTCATTATTTCAATTTCCTCCTCCTATATGACACTTAATATAATTTTGACTGACAAGCAAATGCCAGTTATCCATTGAAACTAGAAATTAATTTCCTGTTAGCTGCTTGGAAGGACAAAAGATCTCTTAACATTAAATAACCTTAGATAGCACAAAACATAAAAAATTCATACTGGTTATAGCTCATAGTTTTCTAAGCTGCTTCAAAAAATGTAAAAGTGAGCAACACTCAATGCCACTCATTACTCAGAGGGCCCAGGAACCCAATACTGCACAATAATATTGCTTACTTAGCAAAAACTGAGACACCTTTTGACCACTCCACTAAATATGAAACTAAATATATATAAAAACTTTCTATCGCCAGAATTGAGCCAACCTACTATTTTTTTTAAATACATTGCAATAGTCAAATATAATTCAGAGTGGTTTGGTGTAAAATGTGTTTAGAAAAAGGAAATGTCTGACGTACTTAGAGTTGTGATGACAGGAAATAGATATCTTAGGTGTTAAATGCCTCTTCACTTTTACAAACAGTTAAAACAAAAAGTGGTTAGCAATAAACTGTCCAATACCTGGGTCAATGCTTTAATATAATTTTAAGGCAAGATCTTAAATATATGTTTTAAATATATATTATAGCAGAAAGCTACATGCAGGTCATAGTACTGAACAACAGCCATACTATTTATCTTCATCAGCATTATACATAAAACACATAAAGCATGCAGGAGTACATGTTTCAACAGATCAAATTAAACCACTCTAAATTACTCTGTTTACATCTTATAAGTTAAAGAAGTAAAATTTAAGAAATATTTGGAAGTCATGCAACCTCCAAATCATGGTCAAAAACCAAAATGGGATTATTTTTTTTAAAGTATAGTAAGTACAGTAAATATTGTGTCTGCTCTTTTAGAGACTTAAACCCCAGTTTACTGCATGGTGTGTAATGGTATTACTTACTATGTTATACCAACTATTAAAACATATTCCTAATAAATAATATCAAACATCAAATAGTTTTATTGAATAATATGCAGCTCTGTACTGGTGGTGATAATGATGTTTAAGAGAGACTACCCAGCTTGACTGGAAAATAAAGAATAAAATGCAGCCAACAGTAACCCACAGTGCCAAGCTATGAATGCAATGGTGCACAACCTACAGAGACCATTAATAGAATCATAACAATATATACCATATGCAGCAATTCCTTTCTTAGACAATATCTCAATTAAGATTAAATCCCAAGAAGTATAGTGACTTGTGCCCTGTCAGGAACTCAAACCCTAATTTAACAGAATGCAAAGGAATGGGGATACCTACTGTTATATCAAACATTAAAATACATACACAACAAATAATAATAAAGTATCAAATATAGAGTTATACTGAATAATATGAAGCTTTGTATTGATGGTGGTGACAGTGATGATTAGGAGAAACTACACATCTGAAAAAATGCAGCTAAATCATACAGGTGTCAGATTTTGATATGGTCAGTATGGTGCATGATCTATTCTGCTCATTTGTTTTTTTACAAGCCAGTCCTAATCATAACAATATATATGATATATAGCTATAGCTAGATATTTATTGTACACTCTCTCAATTCTGGCAATCCTCCCAAGACGAATTGAGAACAGAGTGCACAAAAACTAGCTACCTAAGCTAATACTAGTACTAGGTCTACTTGAGTCACAGATTTTACTAAACTGGCTGCGCAATGTTGGGGCTAAATACGTGTAAACCCACTTACCAATGTACCTACTGATAATGGAAAATGTAGATAATAAATCGATGAGGATCAAGGACACAATATATAAGCCAACTGTTCTGACTGTAGGTAAAGCCTTTAAAGGGGCTAGCTATAGTGTTAGTTAGCTACTATACACCAACCAGACCCCCACTGGAGGAATGCAGAACCAGGTGAAGTCAAAACCAAGTAGCTAGCAACCAGCTCTACAAAATAAATTGCACAAACAACTGCAGCTTGTTTCGCTAAATCTCTACCAAATGACAGTTTTATTAGCTAGCAGTAAAAACAACGACAACGCGTAGATCCTCCCTGCCTGTTTCTGAGACATAATCCGACAGGACAGCGAGAAACAACGGTGGCTAGGCTGCTCAAAGCTCCCATGAGGTGAATTACACGAGACACCAGATACTGAAGACCGTTTTGAAGTATCTATGGGGTCAAAAACACACTGGTGAACGGTGTCAAACGTTAAAACATGAGGAGAAAGACTGCTGTGAATGCACAGCGAGCCACACTGTAGAGTGTAGAGCAAAGCTAATCGGACGCCATGTTGATATTCCTCCCTCGCTTCGAGACAAAACCAGGCAGTTGGGAGCGGATTTGTTTTGTGCTCCAGACGCCGAGAAAGAGGTCGAATCGACACCGTTTTCGCTCGTACTTACCACCGTCTGATAGCTAATGAACTGCCTCGCCTTGTAGTCCCGCTCACGACGCGCACATCGGTGATTAGTGGGGTGAAATGTGAGGGGAGCGCGGTGCCAGGCCCGCCGGCCCCACTTCCACTCGAGGCGGTAAACACAGGCAGGCAGGCAGGCAGGCAGGCAGCGTTCAGGGCGCTGGAGAGCTCTAGCGGCCGCACCGAGCGTTGCTGTCTACTGTCTTTTTTGCAGGCTGCACGTACACAGAAACAGACCATACTAGCAAACCTGGGTTAGCTTGATAACATGCCATTCACAAAGAAACACACACACATTAACAATGTATTTTTTACACACCCCAGAGTTGGAGTAAAATCATGTCTGAACCCCCTATATCTGCTTCAAGGCTTTGCTCTGCTGTGTACCTGTGTTTTCTTACAGACATAGAATTCACTAACTATATTTTCCTGGTATTAAGCTAGTTAGTATTATTATACATTACTTATTGGCTCTCTATCTATTCTGTGTTATGTTAATATTATATTACAATATGTACTGTTGTGCTGTGAGAAGTGATGAATATAAGGAGTTGATGCAGTGTGTTGTGCTTATAGGAATGCCACTGGAAACTCAGTGCTCAGTGGCATCACCACAAGATGGCGGTCGACCAAAACAAATGGGTGTTGAGAGGAAAGAGCACTAACACCTAGGTTAACTGAAAAAGGAAAGAGTATAGAAGTAGAAGCTCATAAAACTAGATCACCATAACTGCAGTACATCAACATCATACATTATATTTAGCGAGTTACCAATTATGAGGTACAGGACATAAACAAAAAATCAAGGCAAAAGGGCCTGAAAGTAGCCAGAAGGGTAATAGTGGAATAGAAGAAGACAGAAGGAGGGGGGGCAGGGAATAAGGTTAAAAGTATTGAGTTTGTTAGAGGTGTTAGAAGTGTAAATGCTCTTTTAAGTCTCAGTATTTAGGAGTTTCTCGAAGGTAGCAAGGGATGCTCCAGCTTTAGTTTGTTCTACTACTGGGGAACTAGGGAGGAAAAATGTTTGGCAAAGCTAGGTAGGGTTGCCATCTTTTACATATTATATATATATATATATATATATATATATATATATATATATATATATATATATATATATATATATATATATAATATAAATATCGCTTCGCATATTGGTTCAATACAGGGCGCAATATTTAACTGCCAATAAAGGACATTCTCTATTATACAGGACGGGTGGCAACCCTAAAGCTAGGCGTCGTTTTCTGGACGAGCACAGTGGCCAGGGCGGACATAAGCCTTTAGGAGCATATAGGTAAGTGCATTTAGGTGGTAGCCTGTTCCGTCATTACCTCATAGGCAATCATAAAGGATTTGAATTCAATACAAGCAGCAATCAGTAGCCAGTGGAGCTCAATAAGCAGTGGGCTGACGTATCTGTTTTGGTTGGTTAAAGAGCAGGTGTGCTGCTACATTCTGGTCTTGCATTAGTAACAGTATTAAAACTACTCAGATACATTTTTAAAGTGTTTCAGAAGGTTATTTGAGCAAGGCCATAAAAGTATTTCTTAACCCTGGTCCTGGAGGTCCAATGTCTATTTAATGTCTATGCAACACACCTGAGGCAGGTGCAGTGGTTCTCTAAATGTTCTAAGCAAGATTCAATATAAATGTTACTTACTAACATACAAAGGTTGTTCATATGCACATCTTCATTACAAATCCTTTATGGAACCAGAAATGGTTCCTGTATGGCATTACTCAAACATTATCTTACTATACAGGTTAAAATGAAAAGGAGTCCAACTTAGTAGGGTTACAATAAAATGAAAAGTAAAAATTACAAAATATATATATAATATAAATTATATATACATTCAAAGTCATTGTTTTCAATGAAGTAAAACTAATTTAGTTGATAATACCTGTGTACACATTACAGTATTATTTTGTTTCAGAAAGTCAAACAGAGTTGAGTGATTTTAACATGTCTTGTTTCCACAAATTTTTAAATATTAAATAACATACTTTCTACTTTAACAACTTTATAACATTGAAATTGTATTAGTCATTATTAAATAACATATGCTAAGATGAAAGCTAATATCAGTTTGAATTTCAAACTGATATTTTTGAATGTTTTGTTATGTTTCAGAGAAATGTCTAAGCAACACTGTGATAAAATATCTGTATTTTTATTAATTTGGCTGCATTTCTGACTAAAAACCTACAGAAATAAATAATCAGTCATGCAAAACCTTGTATCTTTAATAAGTAAATTTTACAGAAGAATAAAAAAAACTTTTTTTCATGGAATTTAATGTAATGTCAACAGAAAAAGTAATTTTAGAGCTTTTTTTTGGTCCATCCATAATCACATTTAAAGAATGACTATCAGATTATGTAAAAATGTCAAAGAAAAAAAATGAAGATACAAGGATTTTCCCTGCCAATAAAGAAATATATCTACAGTTTCTATGTGCATAGTGCCCACATTTTATGCTCACAATATTTAAAATGAATAGTGATTCCAAAATATTTGCGTAGCGGTGTTCAAATATGTAAAAATTATACTTTAGTACATGCAGAACATGAACATGAATACATGAAGCAGGTCACTAGCTGTTTTAGCTGTCAGTCATTAATCTACATATTCGGTCACTGCACTTTCCTTCACTTCTTAACTGTCCTATTGTCAGAGATAAGTTTCCACTGTCAAACACTGCAGTCCGTTATTTTTAATGCTGCTGAACACATGCAGCAGGACAATCCTGGGTTCTACTATTTACATTTGCATGTCATAACAGGACAGAGAGGGGTCTTGGGTAGTGCAGAGAGAGTAAACACAGGAAAGGAGCCGTTTCAAAAGCCAGCCGTGCATACAAAAGGGTTTGGGGCAAGCGCAGATGCTGGAGATTACTATTCTGATTCAGTAGTAATATCACTGCAGTGGAAAGTATTCAGCTGTTTTAAAATACGCAGCAACCCTAATGAAGGCTGGGTCACAGTACATCCAAACTTTCACAGTTTCCTCAGAGGCCTCCTGTTGCCAGATTTTCTTGGAGAGGATTGTGCTTACATTTTTTCTCTTTAATATCACAACAAAGTATTTAAAAGCCCAAACAGACAATTAAACATCTGATAAAATGTTTATCGTTGCTTCTATTATTGAAGTAGAAACAAGGCTTTTGGAGCCAGTTTTTGATGTGGAACCATGTTAATGGTCGAGAGGAGAAAATCTAAGGAACGAGAAATGTCAAACCCACCAAATAATTCTAATCCATGGGTAAACATTACCAAACAAGACCTACCTTGTAACACAAAAAGAATGGAATTTATTTTATTGTTGAAGGCTTTACGTGACAAAATATTAAACTGTTTGTCCAAATGAAATGACATTCCTACATCTTCCCCACTTCCTAACTATGAACAGGAACATATTGAATGCATTTTTAAATCAAATTATTTTTTTATTTTTGCTCTTTGGTAATATCACTTGTGCAACTGCAGAAATGCCAGAAAAAGACTTGTATCTGTATGGCTTCACATTTAATACAAGTAACGTAAAAAAAAACTATATAACTTTATAAATTGTTTGTCCTATAATAATATATATAATATATTGTAATATATCCTCTACAAACATGGTCTGCTTTAGAGTAAAGAACGTTTGAAGATAATATAAAAAGTGTAATACAAATAAGTTGTACCGAATTTATCTATTGCTGAGTGAAATGTCTTTCGCAAATAATGCAGAATATAAAGTAATAGAGTATTTGCAGGTGTTTAACAGTAGATTTATCATTACGCATTTTCACAATGTTAGCATGAAATGTTTATATTATACTTCTAAGACTTAACCTTAATCCTCTCTTGAAATGTATTCAAGAGTGATTTATGATGCTGTTTTGACGCTAAAGCCACCAGAAGAGGTCACTGTTGTGTCAGGTCTTTATAATCCATACCTCTAATGTAGTTGAACATGACCATGCTGATATCATGTAAGTGATGAGTAGACTGTGTGGTACCAGTCCTGAATGTTTAAAAAGTTGCAAATAATAATTTAAGCTTGTAACCAGATTTTCTGCCTTTACAGGCTTTTTTTTCGTGAGCCCATTTCAGTTCTTCCTAAATTCTTTAGTTTTCCTGAGGAAATTAAGAGTCCTTAAAATTCCATTTTTTTCTTTATTTAAGTTTTTATATTAATTTAAACCTTTTATATTAATTTAAACCTTATTATTAATTTAAACCTTATTATAACTAAAATTTTACCAATGTCAGCACAAGCATTTTAAGCTTTGATGTAAAAGACAACACATGGTTTGAATTCTTTACTAAGAACCTCAGACCACTCTTTTTTATAATTTCTCAAGGTAAACCATGCATGTGCATAAAGAGCATATAAAACCAATATAAAAAGTATTAAATCTGCATGTTTAAAGCCTATGGGCTCACTGACATACTACCTGGTCTTTCTTTTTTCTCGCACAAGAGCAGTAGGCCTTGCAATTCCTCTGCTAGAAAAGGTGATGAATAATTAAAAGGAATTTCAAAGATCTCTTACAGCTACATGGAAGAAAAAATGTTCTGCTTTTGTAGATTCAAAGTATGCAAAAAGGAAGTCAGTGTAACAACCGACATAGAAAAAAGTTCAATTTACCAAGTAAAAGACTGTGTGCTCTGGTCTTTTATTCTTTGACCCCCTTTTTCTCAGTGGGGGGAGGGCACTGCAGTGCTACTGGATCTACGGGTCAGGTATGTCACCCTAAGGCCGATTTAATTGTCAGTGAGCGATGAATGCTCCCCATGCTCTTTGACTTCTTACATCCTTGTAATCCACACTGCACACATCTCCAAAGATGATGCAGAGCTTATGACTGGAGTCATTTACCTAAGCTCAAAGAACTTTCAGAGGCCTGACAAAAAAGAAAAGTCATTGCTTTAGCACAGGAACGCTTTGAATGCACTGATGAATGAATTTACTATTTCTGTCCTTCTCCAACTAAAAAGGCCCTAGCTCAAAGGTAACAACCTCTTTTGAATCTTTTGAGTAAAGTAATCGGAAAGTGACAGTTTCAGATCAGTAATTAAACTGTCACCTCAATCCTGGCACCCACGCACAAAGGCCCTGCTGATTAATAAGAGGAATGAAAGCAATCCTTTGATTGGGGTTTCACACCATGTGCCAAATCAGAAATGTCAATTTTCACACTTTCTCTCTCCGTGCCGGTTTTTGCGCCGGAAAGCTAAGGGGTCACTCAGGCAAAAAAAATTGCTTGTTCACTTTAGGCTCCATGGTTCATCGATCGTCACCATGCCAGTGAACGCCAGGAAGCTTTGAAGTTTGACACCTGAGGAAGGAAAAACTGAGGTACATATTGCACCGCCTCAACAAATATAAGGCCCAGAAAAAAGGTCAATGATTTTCCTCTTTGCTACATTCTAATCTGTTTTTCTTGACAAAGCAACAATGGGAGATATACAAAAAAAAAACGTAAAAGTGGGCACTTACCAATAAAAAAGGTGCCATAAAGCATGTGCGTTGGAAGATGAGAAATGCACTGATATTTTAAAGCAGGGCCTGCTTGCACATTAGATTCAGCTTTCTGTATTAATACTTTCAGCCTTTTCTCCATCCTCTTGCTGTCACTCTCACCATCTGCTGTGGCCAGACGACGATTCTTACAGATCCTGTCGGCCTGCTCTCTCTCAGACAGGAATATAAGCCATCCCTGCAGAACATCACTTCTGTTATACACTTCACAACTGCATTACATCTTATCCAGCAATCCGATTTAACATTTTACAGGCTATTCCTGAAACCTGAGTTACAAGAGCCTGCTTACTACTGCTGTTATTCTACCTAAATGTGGCTAATGATTGACAGAAGGATTGGTTCATTTTCTGACTGACCACACTTTTAAAGATGTTTCTGACAGTAGTATGGTGAAATATCATTACTATAGATATATAATGCCTAAGACCTTGCTGGTTTAACTTCTTTTTCATCTTGCTTAATTTTTACAGATACTAAACTGCAAGATGATGAGTATTAGTGTAATGATTTCATGGCAGAATCAAAATCAAACAACATGAATTAAATTAAATTAAAATTAAATGATGTTTAACACTATCACAGTTACACATCTCGACACTTCTCAGGGTCTGATTTGTGCTTTTTTTGTAAAAACCTTATAATGTTAGGTCTGAATTGCCCAAATAATGTCTGTGTAAATAATAATGTTAATATTTCAGTACTTCTACATACTTTAGCTGAAATGTAGTAAAGTAGGTTTTCTGATGTGCATGTGGTATGGTAAAAGGCATTGAGGTGAAACTGTCCTTTAGATACTGATTTACTTGTATGTGTTGTCTTTTAGTTTTCTGTTTCATCATTTATAACTCCAAACCTAAAAAAGTACATTACAGAACGGCAAATGCAACTAAAACAGCTAATATTTTGAACACAATATTTTATTGTGATTTTCATTTATTTTCAGACAGTATGAATGCAATATATTTCATATTTTGTCTGATCAATTTCATTTTATTTATTAATATACATCTATTTCTCCATATTGAGTATAAATATTTCAAATAAGTTGGGAAAGGAGCAATTATGGGCCAGTAATCCTGACATA
The DNA here is from genome assembly GCF_023375975.1 of Astyanax mexicanus. Lineage (NCBI taxonomy): Eukaryota > Metazoa > Chordata > Actinopteri > Characiformes > Acestrorhamphidae > Astyanax > Astyanax mexicanus. The sequence goes on from NC_064408.1 coordinate 101,789,153, forward strand.
CACAAACTAATTAATGATTTAATGAATTCAAACAGGGTATATCATGCTTTATTCAGCAGTAGTTGCCAAAATATGAGCAAGGGAGTACTTTGCCAAACGTCTTTCAACTGCTGCATTACAGACTTACATTACAAAAGACCACTTTAAATTTATGAGATGGTCACCATGTCCAGAAGTGGCATAGACCTTTCTGAGTTTGGAGGTACCTACGACAGACCATCACAGTGAAAGCATGAATTGTGCTCAGACAAAGCAGTATTTCAGATCTTTTTTTGTGAGAAAATTAAGTTGTGAGCTCCAGACCAAAGTGAAAAAGTACCATACAGACTGATAAGAGCAACAAGTGAAAAAATATGGTATGTGGTTGTGTCACTACACATATGTGTTGCAGCCTGAATGCATTAAAGTACACTGAGATCTTGGAGCAACATGTGCAGCCTTCAAGATTACATAATTTCCGTCCATGTGTTTTTCAATAAAACAATGCAAAACCACATACTGCACAGGAAGACATGGCTGTGATAGAAGAGGGTACATGTAATGGACTGGCCTGCCTGCAGTGTTGACACAGAATGTTACCTTGTACTATTGCACTTGCACTTAAGACTAGTTTGCAGAAAGAATGGGACAAAATAACACCTGAAACAGCTTTTTTTTATGAATGCATGAGTTGATGTATGTTAAAAAAACGCAACTATAAAATTTTATAGTTTTAATGTATTGCAATTATAATAAAAAAAACAAAATCTGAAATATTGGGTCAAACTGTCTACAAAAGAAACGCAGCTGTGCTCTTCTTTTATGATATTTTGTTGGGCATGACTATTTGCTTGCTCCCAGGTACAAGTAGCTTTTGCATGACAGGGAGGCTAAATTTACCCCTTAAAAACCTAAAACTTTGCAATGCAGTACACCCTAATGACTGGGAACATTTTATTTGCTGTTAAAATATAGCTAAGTGCCTAGAGCCCAGGACTTACATTAGTGTGGTTGTAAAGCAATGCGAATCCTCTTTTATTCTGTGAACTTTAGAATAAAGATAATTCATACCGGAAAATAAGTTCATAGATATTGAAATTGTATTCAAACAAATCTAGTATTTGGGTTTATGTAAGAAAAAGACAGATATTCTAGTTGCTAAATTGTGAAAATAATATGTAGTTTTAAAAATTTAATTTGCCAATATTATCATTATTAAGCAAAAAAATCTCAATTTTTCATTTTTACGTCATTTGAATATGGCAGTTGGTCTTGAAATTGTGCCAAAATGTCATAATAAATGGATCAAAAGACATTACTAAATTTGAAACAAATTATTTTTACATTGACTTTCCTTATAAAGACTTTTAATACTGCTACACACACTGTTACTTAGATCTGTATGTAATTAGTACAGACTGCTGCATACACCTGGGTGCAAATAGCTTGTGCTTGATTTTGTTTAGTAATAAAATTGTATTTGTAGTGGACTTTCTTGATACAACCCATTTTATATACTGTTTAAGGCATTATTTAAACAAATATGAGATATTAACATTACATTTGATGGATAAAGTGTAATTTCCAGTATAATTCAGCTGGGTAGGCTGCTGCTGGTTACTGTATTTGCTGAGAGAACAAGTTATAAGCTCTCAGCATTGCTAAACAACCTAACGAAAGGAGGAGCAGCTTAGAGGAGCCCTTCACTGAATCAGCTGTCCTCTCTCTCTCTCTCTTTCTCTCACTCAGTTGACAGCCAAGCTCGTCATACCAACATCGAGGGGTCACTCCTGGGAACGCTGTTCTCTTTTAACGGATACTTTATGGGCTTATTGTGTGTCATTTAAAATGACTGGGTTTTTTGATACACACGTTGGGATTTACTGAGAATTTAACGAGTTAACCTACTGAAGTAGTTGATGTGGGTCGACCAGGAGCTGCTGAGGAGAACTAACGTTAAGACATGCATCGCCTTCACTGCTACCTTCTTCTCTTCATAGTTTGGCTCTCGTGCTCGGTAAGCTAAAATACGTTAATTACTACAAATATTTCGATATTTGTTATGTTTAAAATTGTTTTAACAAGCTTTTTAGCAACCTTTCACGTATATTTTACAGGAGGGAGTGGAGTGAAGTTAGTTTTTAGTCGTATAAGCGCGTATTTCTCGCATTTTAAACCTAAATTTAATGCTAACGCTAAATAAACTGCAGCCGTTAATTTTCAAAAAAGTCAATTGTGTAAATTTGAGTTTGTGCCGTTAGCCTGTAAATATCTATCCACCGTCTCCTCGGCACTTTCTCTCAGCTGTGCCCCCGTTTCCTTCTGCTGTCTACACTGTGAGTACTTTCACTAGCTAGTAGTCTAGCTCTGTAACCACAACCAAATTAACTACCTTTTAAACACAATAAAGGAAACCACTACAAACCCCCGGGGCGCTGCTAGGAACCGGGTCATGGCTGTTGTGGTGGAGAAGGAGCGAAAGAATGCCGCTGTGTCTAAAAGGCGGTGATTCAGGTGTTTGGACATCGCCTTTTCCTCCCCCGCCCGTATTCCTACAATTCCCGCCTTATTCCAGTTATGATTGGCTAAAAAGCCATGCCGAAAAAACTTTGTCCAATCCAAGCGCAGGTGGTTTGACACGACTAGCCAATCGCAGAGCAGATAGGCGCGATTTGTCGGAATACGGGTGGTTAAAACCAAAACGCGGTCGACAGTGGGCGCCTGTAGTTTAGAGATATTATAGTTACATAGGTTAGCCAAATGCAGACATATACCCGCTCCTTTAGTCTGTCTGTTTTATTGAAAATAAATCACAAATATGACTGTCTACAGTGAGCACAGAAGTTTTAAGTGTAATATATTTGTAATTTACGTTAAATTATCTATTAAATTACGTTAAATTATCTAAGTTGTATGTTAAATTTCATTTGGTCATTATTTTTTCCGCTCTTGTCTGAGAACAAATCTGAAAATATGTGTATTTGTTGTATCTTGAAAAAGTGAATTATTGAATTTTCTTTGATTGAGTAGGATACAAAAGAAAAATATTATTATTATTATTATTATTATTATTATTATTATTATCATTATTATTATCTGCCCACTGTAGTTTATTTTAATACAACATTGGCTACACAAAGTTGTATTTTTAATATCAGGACATATTGGATCATTGATGTCTGGCGATGAATGGCATAACCCATTATGGCACAGATTTTATTTATTTTTTGGAACTAAAGTAATAACCGCCACTGTTTTAGCACTATTTCCAACAAAAGTGGTCTAGCTGCATAATGTTGTCAGTTTTATTAAATAAACAAAAATCTAAATGTGAATTTTGGACAAAAAAGTGTGATGGTGCTATATATATATATATATATATATATATATATATATATATATATATATATATATATATATATATATATATATATGTTACAGAACATCAAAATATTGCAAAATCCGATGTTTCTTTTAGGCAAAAACAAAGTCTTCAGCATTTTCCTTTTCAGACTAAACATTTTTATTATTTGGATATGAATGGGTTAACCCATTTTGCTCACACTGGTTTTCAGAACGTGTTGGACAAGGCCTTTTGTCTGTTGTCTGGATGTGTCCTGGAAGTTTGCATGGCTAGGCATGTCTTTCTTTGACGCAGGTGAAACAACACATATAGTGTAAGATTATAAAAAAATTAAGTCTATGACACCATGCACAGACTGCAGAGCAGGCATAACAGCATATACAATAATACAGGTCTGTGCATCCAAGCTCTTTCCTTAAAGTCATTAATCTGGGAGATATGTATGTTTTGCTTGTACAAACATCGTATATCATTAGAAAGACACAAAGAATAAGTGAAAAGTGATAAAAATAAGCTTGATCTGCTTCCAGATTTCTCTGAATGATTCTATGAACGAAAACATGAATTTGATAAGTTCTATACTGGGACAACTGATCCAATGTAGTTAAGTAATGATGAGCCAGGTATTGGACTGTAGATATTGAGCTGCCAAAGATACAGGATTGGAAACGTTTAAAGGAACATACCAGCACGCTTACAGTAAAAGCACAGCTTTTTCATTATAATATTAGTATTTTACTGAACACATAAACCGTAAATAGCCATTTTAACTGCTTTTTGATATACATTTCTCAGAATACATGCCTAAAACATGACATACTATTGTATTGCATGTTACAAATTGGGGGTGTAAGTAAAGTCACTTAGAGAACACTGTTGAAAAACCTGATACAGTATGTGCACAAAAGTATTTGGACACAGGGCAATTTATTGTTTCATCCAAAATCAAATGTATTTGTTGGAGGAACTGCTGCTATGGTCCACGGGAGACCTCCAATCAGGAGGTCAGCAATCAGGTGTTACAATGTCAGGGTGTTGTCTGATCACCACCCTACCTCTTCCTTAACTTCCCAGCTCATTCCAAAAGCATTGGATTGAGAACTGGCTATAGAATAGAGTACTATTCTACTGGTAATACTTCCCTACAGGCACTAGACAAGCTCTGTGTGTTCATCTGTGTCAGCAAAGGGTGCAACTTAAAGTAGCTCAATGCATTTATTAGTAGGGGTGTGCATAAACAGTTAGACATTTAATGTGTATATAGGCCTAATGGCAATAATGCAGTGCCATATTAAGTATTTAAAGAATACTTGTTGACATTATGAAAGCAGACATGTCCTCAGTTTCTCCAACTCCATGATTAACACCAACTCTGTTTAATTGTGTGTTAGTAATATTTTTGAACCTCTGCGCTCTACATCACTGCTTTACTCCAGGATTAAAACCTCTGTGTACTCTTAGTGTTTTTGTAAGTACATTTCTAATCCCACTGTTTCCAAAAAAATGTTTATTTTACACTACTATTTAACATTGACACTTTCTATCACAGTGGTATCCCTTTAGTACTATAAATAGCCCGTAAAGAAACCCATGTGTTGCTTATTTGAGTTGCTAAGATTCAATATAAAACCATTGCATTTAATGTTGCAGTTCACAAAAAACATCATCTTCTAAACACTTAACCCTGCTCACCCAAAAATAACCAGTAGAGAATGTTCTCCTGCAATTATGCTTTCATTCTGGTAAGATCTCCAAGTGACCCAGCAATAATGACAAGAACGGGCAATACGCTGGTTGTGGTAACCAGTGAACCGTACAGAAGCAACTCATGAAATTCCACAAATAACTTTGGGAACTATACTACTGCTAACCATTCTTGGCAACAGCCCCTTTAATGAGAACCTTTAGACAATGTGCTGTTGTAGTAGCCACTCAGTCGTGAAAAAAATGCTGTTTTGCCCTGTAAACATGTTGGGAATGCAGCAGTTGGAAGATGTTCACAGTGTTTGCTGAACATTGTGTGAAACCAAACTGAAATAAACCACATAGAGGATATGCAAATTGTTAAATCAGGCTTATAGGCCATATATGTACACATATATGTGATTATACCTATGAATGGGTGTCAGATGCAGTTGTATTATTTAGTAATGGAATAGCTTACGAAACATTTCAGACAGGACTTCATTAAAGCTCTGTTTTATATGACCATATGGGCTTTCCCCTGAGGGAGACATGCAGAAAGAGCTCCACAGAGAGACCACAAAAACTGTCTCGTTTGCATATACGCACACTAGCTTTTCATCATCAGATCCTGTGTCTGCATTCTCACGATATTGTGGCTTATACTGAGTGTGACCTCTCTTGAATCTGGGTTTATCTTTCTTTGTGGATAACAAGTTGACAAGAAAAGCTTGGGTCTTATTAGATTGAATTTCATATGAGCAGAGTTTGTACTGTCTGCCTTTAAGCTTGAATTATAGTCCAAATCCATTATTACCATTGGCTCCCTCACTTCTGCTCGAATCCGGATTACTTAAAAAAAACATTATATTTGTAGTTGACCTTGAATTCGAGGTAACACTTTACTTGGATGGTTCATTTGATGATGCTCAACTGACATTCAACCAACATTCAACTGCGTGCTATTAAATGCAATTGAACTGAAAGGTGAAAGTAAATTATTCTCTATTAAACGTAACCCTATCTCCAACTCTGATCCAAACTCTAATCTTAACATTTTAGCATTAGGTTTAGAGTTAGAGTTAAAGTTTAGGTTAGGGTTAGGGTTAAGTGTACGGTTAGATTTTAGGGTTGATTAAGGGTTAAGGTTAGGGTTAGGTGTGGGGTTAGATTTTAGGGTTGATTAAGGGTTAAGGTTAGGGTTAGGTGTAGGGTTAGATTTTAGGGTTGGTTAATGGTCAAGGTTAGGGTTAGCTATAGGGTTAAATTTAGGGTTGATTAAGTATTAAGGTTAGGGTTAAGTGTAGAGTTAGATTTTAGGGTTGATTAATGGTTAAGGTTAGGGTTAGGTGTAGGGTTTGATTTTATGGTTGATTAAGGGTTAAGGGTAGGGTTAGATTTTAGGGTTGATTAATGGTTAAGGTTAGGGTTAAGTGTAGGGTTAGATTTTAGGGTTGATTATTGGTTAAGGTTAGGCTTAGCTGTAGGGTTAGATTTTAGGGTTGATTAATGGTTAAGGTTAGGGTTAAGTGTAGGGTTAGATTTTAGGGTTGATTAATGGTTAAGGTTAGGGTTAAGTGTAGGGATAGATTTTAGGGTTGATTAATGGTTAAGGTTTGGGTTATGTGTAGGGTTAGATTTTAGGGTTGATTAATGCTTAAGGTTAGGGTTAGATGTAGGGTTAGATTTTAGGGTTGATTAATGCTTAAGGTTAGGGTTAGGTGTAGGGTTAGATTTTAGGGTTGGTTAAGGGTTAAGGTTAGGGTTAAGTGTAGGGTTAGATTTTAGGATTGATTAATGCTTAAGGTTAGGGTTAGGTGTAGGGTTAGATTTTAGGGTTGATTAATGGTTAAGGTTTGGGTTATGTGTAGGGTTAGATTTTAGGGTTGATTAATGCTTAAGGTTAGGGTTAGATGTAGGGTTAGATTTTAGGGTTGATTAATGCTTAAGGTTAGGGTTAGGTGTAGGGTTAGATTTTAGGGTTGATTAATGGTTAAGGTTTGGGTTAGATGTAGGGTTAGATTTAAGGATTGATTAATGCTTAAGGTTAGGGTTAGGTGTAGGGTTAGATTTTAGGGTTGATTAATGGTTAAGGTTTGGGTTATGTGTAGGGTTAGATTTTAGGGTTGATTAATGCTTAAGGTTAGGGTTAGATGTAGGGTTAGATTTAAGGATTGATTAATGCTTAAGGTTAGGGTTAGATGTAGGGTTAGATTTTAGGGTTGATTAAGGGTTAAGGTTAGGGTTAGGTGTAGGGTTAGATTTTAGGGTTAATTAATGGTTAAGGTTATGGTTAGGTGTCGGGTTAGATTTTAGGGTTGATTATTGGTTAAGGTTAGGCTTAGCTGTAGGGTTAGATTTTAGTGTTGATTAATGGTTAAGGTTAGGGTTAGGTGTAGGGTTAGATTTTAGGGTTGATTAATGGTTAAGGTTAGGGTTAAGTGTAGGGTTAGATTTTAGGGTTGATTAATGCTTAAGGTTAGGGTTAGGTGTAGGGTTAGATTTTAGGGTTGATTAATGCTTAAGGTTTGGGTTAGCTGTAGGGTTAGATTTTAGGGTTGATTAAGGGTTAAGGTTAGGGTTAGGTGTAGGGTTAGATTTTAGGGTTGATTAATGGTTAAGGTTTGGGTTAGCTGTAGGGTTATGTTCTATTTTGAATCATTTACATGCAACATACGGTTAAGTTGCAGTTAACAGACATTCAGTTGAATGTTAGTTGAATGTCAGTCGAGCATCAACGAGGCCATCAATTGGACCATCCAAGTAAAGTGTTACCAAATTCGATAATAAATTAGAATATGGACAAGTTCTGTAGATGCTTCTGTAGAAGATATGATTGTCACTGTCCATTTTGATTAACCACTACTAATGTAATGGAAAGAAACATTTTACATACTTGATGTTATAGATCCTATACAGATTGTGTTGTTTTATTTCCATAAGAATTTCATGAAGCAAAAACTGTTTTACAACATTTTTACACCACTATTCTTAAATAATTACCCATTATTTATTATTATTATTATAAGAAAACGTTCTTATTATTATAAGAAAAAGTTTGTTTTGTTAATGTGCATGCATAGTAAAGCCAACATTATTAGTGCTAACTTGGCACTGTGGAAGCAAAATTTTGACATCCATAGTAATCATTTAACACTAAAAGGGTTAATTTAACACTATCACATTTAACTATTGCTTGGATTGCAGTAAATGAGGATTATCATTTTATTATACATGTTATAACACAGTGTTTGTACATTGTTTGTACATTGTTTATGGCTGATTTGTACAAGAAATCACGATATAAATTACCCGATTAATCATTCACACCAAAATGAGTCAGTACACAACAAGCGCTGCTTGTAGAAAACATGCCCAAACATTTACTATAATCAGATCTTTGTTTACCCCAAACATTTACACAGCTGTTTCAATAGAATGAAAGTTGTGTCAAAATTGTTGGCTTGGGAATGTACAAAAAAATCAATATTTCAGCAGAAGATTTTGCCAGGTCATTGCCAGAGTGTTGTGTGCTGTTTTTGTGGTGATGTAGGATTAGTATCTGGATTGAATCCTCATAAGATTTTAGCCACATTTACACTTTATAGTCAAATATGTCTCCTGCTAATCAGACTTCAAAGATCATTAGGATTATATTTATACTTTTGTAATTCATAACCTAATCAGGATCTTTTATCAAATATTAAGAAAACATGCGTGAGTTTAAGCACTGTCAGCTCTTGTCAAAAGAACTTTGACCAGTATGTTCTTCTTATAACTGTTTGGTACCTCACAGTGATCTATGTGGGTTCAATTGGGCTCCAAACCTGCCCACCGTCATTCCCCGAGTCCCATATCCACAACCGGGTTGCCAGGTATATAATGCAACAGTATGCAAACAGTGTGTTGCAGCCATAAATAAAGGTAAACTGTCTTTTATTCTTCTAAACAGGTCATATCTGAGCTTCATAAAGGTTTATTAACCATAGATAGGTAATTTTAAGCCATTTTAACATTCAAGCTGAGTTATCAAGGCAGCTAGTATTTAAAATAACTAGCTAAGGTGATTTGGACTATAGTGGTTAACATTGCCATGCCTATCCAGCCCCAGCACAAGTTGAAGTAGTGCCAAAGCTGGATACTTAAACAAGACTGCGACCCTAAACACTGATAAAAATCTACTAAGGCATTCATGCAGACTTTCATTGGAAGCTATAGGGAGCGTTTAGAGGCTGTTATTTCTACAAAAGGAGGATCTACTAAATATTGATGTATTTTTTCTGTTGGGGTGCCCAAATTTATGCACTTGCCTTATTTTGTTTAAAGTATTATTGCACACTTTCTGTAAATCCTTAAATCCTAAAAATGTAATTTCTCTCCTCATATATCACTGTTTGCTGTATGATATATTTAACTGAAATTGCTGATCCGAACAACCAATGATTTATAAAGGAAAATCATGAAAATGATCAGGGGCGCCCAAACTCTTTATATCAGTCACAACGGACGAGCAGACCGGCCACATGAACTGGTTTATAATATGTAAACGATAGAAACGTTGCAAACTTATTTGCAAACTTACTTACAGACTCTTTGTTGTTTGCCACTGTGTGTCAGTCTGGCAACCCATATGGGTAGGGGTGGGCGGGGCAGACAACTCTTTGCAATGTTTGCAAATTGGACTTTTGAAATTTGTGTAAAATTTGGCATTTTACACGCTTGTTCTTACTTAGTACTGATTGTTTCTTGAAATTCAATAGCTGTGTTGGTTATAAATTCACAATGCTGCAAGTATTATTGGTGTTTTGGTTTTACACTTTTAGTGCATTTTTAGTGGCTTGTTCTAATCAAAATGTGTTAATTATTCCAGGTTGTTGTGATATGGTTATTTGTTGAAACATTAAAATGAATTGTTTGGTTAAATTCAAATATTAGCAAGTGAATAGACAGTTATTTAAGTAATGTGTTGGAAGCAGGGAAAATGTGCAGGTGTAAAATCCTAAAACATGACTGGATAGATGACTAAGCTAGCACAGTGGCAGGTCTTATGGTGGGTAGTAGCTACCAAAAATGCTGTGAAAATAGATAATTAGTGAACCAAGTTCAGAATCTTGGGTGCTCAGGGCTCACTGATGTGATCCTCAAAGGACCCACCTCACAACTTACAAGACTTAAAAGGATCTGCTGTGAATGTTTTGGTGCCAGACACCACAGGAGACCTACAGAGGTTTTGTGGAGTCCACGCCACGGTGAGTCAGAGATGGTGTAGTGGATACACTGTATCAGGCAGGTGATTTTAATGTTTAATCTGATTGGTTTAGAGTAGTGGTTGGTTTATTATTAAACATCAAAGTTTATTAGGTGTGAAATGTTTTTGATTCAGTGTTGTGCATTGTGGAATTACTTTGAACTTGTACAAAAAATGCCTAATGCAAAATATGTAATATATTTTTACATATTTACGTATTTTAAGGGGGGACTGAACTGAAAATGGCTCTTAATTTACTGTAACCATATGTACAAAAACGGTGGACCAGTACATTTTTTATGTTCATTTTTAGGTTAAAACAATGAATGTAGAAAAACATGGACAACACATCGCATAAAGAAGCTACCACAGGTCCAGCAGCTCTGCTGGCTGGTTGCAGTATGATGTAAAACTCCCCAATCCCCATCTGATTTAATGAAAAAATAGACAATATTACATTTAATTTTCCTCCTTTAACCTGTCTGTCCATCTTTAGTGACTAATTACAACAGTTATATCTTAATACAGGCAGATTAAATTTCCTCTAGAAATCATTTTTCAAAACGTTACTTTGCTTCTTGAGAAGGTGGGGTTAGATGAAGTAGCTGAGTTGTTGTCCAGTTGTCAAGCAGTTAATTAGTTAATTATGCTATTTTTGATTATGTGGTGTTGTGTCTGATATTAGCATAAACTTGTCAGTGTGTTCTTAACAGTTGTTAGTCAGTCAGCTATCATATAGTTAGTGTAGTTGAAGTCAATAGTATGTGTCTTGCCCAGCGTTCTCATTATATTTATTTTCGGGAGTCCAAATCCTATTAAAACATTAGTTTTTCTTCTTTTAATCTCTCAAATAGCAGTATGGGAGTTAAATTAGTTTATAATAGCTTGAGTTTGCTATGTCAAGACAAGACAGGACAACCATATAGACCATACTTGTGCGAGGCACAGATGGAATTTGGCCTCCGCTTTTAACCCATCCGTAAAGTGAACACACACATACACACTAGTGAGTACATTCTAAAAAAACACACACATTGATTTTGTGAGAACACATGCCCGGAGCAGTGGGCAGCCAACGCAGGTTATAGGCCTTGCTCAAGGGCCCAACAGTGGTGTTCCGCCAAACCCAGGTATCGAACCCCCTGCCCTACACTGAGCTCCTGTACTGTAATTGGGCAAAATATAAATTGTTTTATAATAAAATGCATGAACTGCATCTTTCGTATTTAAAGCTGTCTTTTTTGCTTTTTTTAAACTTGAAATAAAGCTTTCTTCAAACACATATTGGACTGGCGAGTACATACACTATTATAGTAAAATAAAATAAAAAATTACCATGACCTGGGCCCTTTAATTGCCCTGCCGAAACATTGACACAAGCTCAGTGGGAGCATTAATGCTGTAACAGAATTAATGCTTGATCTTTATTGCGCTGCAGAAATTTTGACACAAGCTCTGTGGGGACACTAATGCGGCAGATGATGGCTAAAACCCCTTACTGACAGTCAGAGTTGCCATGAGTGCCAACAGCCAACGTTTCTCTGCCTCTACTTCTCAGCTTGGGATATTCAGTCCATCTGGGACGACACATTTTCCACAGAGCGCCGGGCGGCCCTGGACTTCTCTCCCTCTCCCTGCAGTCATATCACTGTTACAGGAGGATTATCCAGCACGCTAAATACCTCCCGATTATTTTTCATTAGGCCAAGCATTAATCCTTGCAAAAGTGGGCTGTAAATCCAAAGTGGGTTGCATGCTCGTGATTTGTTTTATGTTGTTTAAAGCACTGCTAGCACATTATTTGCACAGGACGTCAAGCAGGCTAACAGCTGCTCTAAAATAATCACAATAACTTACTTAGAGTGACGGTATGGAAATTCACAGTATGCTAGTGATGCGCCAGTTCTTTTCCAGAGCAAGAAGTGTCTGTTGTTTTTAAAGCAGTGTGTGTTGAATACTGAACACTGACCTGAGGCCTTTGTTGGTTTGTAAAAAAGTATAAACTTTAAATTGAATTATTCATTTTCAATTGTTTACACATTCAGTTCCCATGTTTTCTAACCATCTAAGCACTGGCCCCATCATTGTGTCAATCACTGGTTATTCAGTCCATGGCTGGGAGTCCCAGGGAGCACAATTAGCCTTAGTCTCTCTTCTTTAGTTGGGTAGGATGGCCTTCCCTCTCTCCCATCACTTAGCACGATCCTAGCCAGTTTACGCATCTGTTAGCTGATGTAACAGAACTGGACTAAACTAAAACTGGGGAGAAAATTTGAATAAAATAAAAAGCATTCTGCATGTTATGTCTTATTATGTAATATTATGGATATGTATCTCTAAAATCGTGTGTGTCTGGCCTCCTGGGGCTGGGACTGAACCCCAAGCTGTGATCCAGTGAATTTTTGGCAGCCAGCAGTGTTGCCATTAGGGATTAGATTAGCTTCAGTTTCCATTACATTAGCCCCAATTTAGAACACTATTCAACATCTCAGTGGAGGTTTCACATTAAAGTTTGTCTTTCTGATTGATCATGTTGTCTAACTTCGTATGAGGAATGGACATGTAGTCAGTACTAGTGTTCAGGCGTTTCCAACTGTGTGTGGTTCCTGGATCCAATCAGATCTGCAGCCTGACATACCAGTTTTCTTGATTATGTTCAATCGAATTAACTATATTATGGATCTGTAATTTCATTGAACTGCTGTGTATGATTATAATGTATGTTCAATGTATGATTATAATGTATATGCAAAACAGCCTAGTTTAAATTAATCTGTGTATTTAGAACCATGAGATCCAAACCAGGACATTGTTGTAGTAATTATTAACAGTAGTCTATAAGTAAACAGAATTAGTTTAAGGGAAAAAATATCTCTTATATAGCCTTACTTTTAAATGATGGGGTGTTTGATCAACTTTGGTTAGACCAAAAAACATGGAATTGAGTGTGTAAACAACATAGTAGCTGGGGGAACAATCTAGCAAATGAAAAATTGTAACATGAATTTAAACAGTAGTTAAACAGATCAAAGTAGAACCTGCTTTTTGACACTTTCCCACATCCACATATCTGGATCTGTAACTGACAGCATTGGACAAATATTTTTTATTTTGATTTATGATTCATATTTTAATCATTAAAGTGTCTATTTTTAAAGCTGTTTTGCAAATGCTAAGATATGTGAATTAGTCAGAAATCTCACACTTATTTTATTCATCCTGTTGATCACTGTCATGTAGCTCCATTTATAGCTTCATGTAAATAATTCACATACAGACCTACGCTGTGTCCCTAACTGCAGCCTATGTACAATACTATAGTGTATTGCTCTGTTGTGCTGAGTTTTTTTCTGCATTGTAACAATCCATCAGTGCATTGTAATAAATAGGGTATATAACAGTGACCAAAATCGTTTATTGTCTATAATAGCACTTGGTATATTGATCTGAACAGTGAAGAGGGCACAGTTTGGCCCCAGTTTAGAAGTTAACTGGGGTAGTGTAGTTTGTTTTTAAGGTAGCAGAAAATGGACCAGATGGAAACTAGCCTCAATAAAGCAAACTAGCTTTCGCGTACTGACTTTGAGCTCCGCAACAAAAGGCCTGGTTCACCCAACAACCTGTATTTAAATAACTAGTTTGATTCTGAAGGTGCTGTGCTGCGCTTCAGGGTCAGCAGAGTTCAAAGTTTATTACACACATACATAACCTACTGTATGTTTGGAATTACTCCCTATTACAGAAATTGTGCACTATATGGTGGTGCTGTTCGAAATCTCAACAATACATTTTATTCCCTATCTAATTCTCTATCAAACACTGAAAAAAGCGTCACAAAAAGTGACAAAAAGACAGCGTGCGCTAGAATTTGTACCATAATGTGTACCATAATGCAATGTGGCAATGTTGTATCACGACATCCTCGCACAAACAAAAAGTTAGTTCTCTACATAGTAAATGCTGTATGTTACATAGTGAATGAGTTAACCAGTGAATCATTCCGAACACAGTTATAGTCATACATAGAAAAAATTGGAGTAGAATCTTCAGATAACTTCCTGATCACAGAAACCAACAAATGATGGAGGCATTCCTAGTCACCTGGATTGATGTCTGTTTTGGGGGGGTAAAAATATGACAAGTCAGGACTGTAATTAGGGGTTTTGAAATTTTTCCATTTTTTAGCAGTATTTCAGGCTTATTGTTTGTCAGTTTAGTGTACTGAACTCTTTATCTTTGCTAATGAAAATAAAGTTTGACATTCTAGAGAATGCAATGTTACAAAAATCCAGTAACTCCAACCCTCTACCCACCAAACGTTTTTTGTCAGAGTCAGATTACATAATTATTTTATCGTACTAATGTCCTCCTCTTCTATTTTTGTAGTCTAAATATCTATCATAATGATGTTTCCTCGTCTATTTTTGCAGTTTAAATTAATTTACCACCTAAAACTCAGCTTCTGTTCTGTGATCATGTTTACTTTGATGCAGACGCAGACATTGTTATGTAATTAGGTTGAAAAGTTTGTCTGGTTCAAGCAACATAGTCTTGAATTAAATTATTGGGTTAACATAGATTTCTCATACTTTTCAGTAACTGTACAACCTGCTGGCCTGTGGGGATTTTGGCTGAATTGCTCAAAAACTGTATGTGCTGGAGGCATTTACATTATTTCATTTTGTAAGTGAAATGTATAGGCTTCTTGTATAAGAAATATTAGCATGGCTTAAAAAGAGGTTTAAATTTATTTAGCAAAAGCTAAAATGTGTTTGGATTACCCCACTCTCCCTAATGTGTATAAGATTAGATGATAAATTGCTGTGCGTGTGTGAGCTACTAACACTGATAACTAGAAATGACTCCAGCCTGTGTTTTAGGCTTGTGTCTTCCATAAACACCTCGAAAAGTTTATTCATTTTTTCCAGCTGAACCATAGCAGCAGGATTAGGATCTAAACCCACCCTCTGCTGCCTCTGAGAGAATCCTGACTATTTTGGCAGGCGCTAGGTGCTAACAAGCTATGGCTGAAGACACTGCAGCATAATTAAAAGGCAACAGTTAGCGACTGTTAATTATTTTGGTAATGAATGAGCAGTTCATTAAAGAACATCATGAGCAGTGAGACATTCACTCATTTTCAGTCATTCTGTCATATTTTCTTCGCTGTGGCAGTTGTGGAGTTGCTCGTGGAGTGTGTAGAAAGTGTGTGAAGGAAATAGAGAGAGATACACAGAGAGGGCAGGAGCAGAGGGGACAAGCAGGCGCTGCAAAGGCGAAAGGAAACAAGATCCCACGTCTGAAGGCTGCTACTGTGCTGCTGAGCCCACTGCTTTCAGATGCCACGTCTAGTCTTATTTTTCAATAGGGAATAGCTGCAGTCAGGACTTAAATGTAGGGGCTGTGAGGGCTGAATTGAAACCTCCTACTGCAGCACTGCAGCATGTGAAATCATCATTTAGCTTAAATGAGGCATTACCTGTATATGGGTATATTGATATGACTCCTAACCATGCAAATATTATATAGTTAAAGTACATTTACACAGTGTTCCTGCTAAAAAGAATTGAGCTCAAGACCAGCTGGTCATTCAGAAAAAAACATACCTTATTCTTATGAGCTAGCTTATTAACTAGCTCTTGAGCAGCACAGGCAGGGGTGGGCAATTAATTTCCCCCAGACTAATGTTGAGCACTATCAGCTACACAACTTTACACACAAAAAATTCAAAAGACCAGCATCACTTAACTTGCAATAAAAATGCAATAATTGCATTTGTATGTTTGTTTTACCTCAGATCTTTTTTTTTTTGTTTAGTAAGAGAAATCTAGCCTGTTTTGGGCTTGAACAAGTGCATTACTGTCAGGCTGAATATCTGACGTGTAAATGTAGAGGACAGAGAGTGTGTCTGCTCTTTCAGCACCACTGTGCTACCGTAAACACATAGAGACATGAACTCAAGTTTTTGGTGCGAATAGCTCGACTTACAGATTTACTCTTACCTTCAAATTTACCAACAATCAGCTAGAGTTTTTTATAGCAGGTGGGTGTTCACTTCACAAGAGTTCCCCTTACTACCAATTGAACTGATTTTCAAGCCAGTATGTGATCAAAAATGTCACTCAATTCATCATTTAAATAATCACTATTAGCAATTTATTGTAACAATGTAACAATCCATCAATGCATTGTAATATATAGTGTATATAACAGTGACCAAAATCGTTTATTGCCTATAATAGCACTTGGTATATTAATCTGAACAGTGAAGTGTAGTGTAGTTTGTTTTCAAGGTAGCAGAAAATGGACCAGATGGAAACTAGCCTCACTCCGGCTATTGGTTTATTGCGCACTGACTTTGAGCCCCCCTTGAGCTCCACAACAAAAGGCCTGAATGCATGACAAAAGTGTAGAGACAGTGTGCACTGGAATTTCCAATGTGTACCATAATGCAATGTGGCAATGTTGTATCATGATGTCCTCAGAGCAGCACAAACAAAAAGTCAGTCCTCTATATAGTAAATGCTATACGTTACATAGTGAATGAGTTAACGAGTGAATCATTCCGAACACAGTTATAGTCATACGTAGAAAAAATTGGAGTAGAATCTTCTGATGACTCCTTTAGCCATTTATTGTTTTTTGTTCATTTTATCATCCTGCAAGCCTAAAGCAGCAGTAGTGTATGTTGATGTGGTCAACATGTGGTTTTAGCAATGTGTATTTGTGATTCCCACTGATAAGGGTGGACAGAATTTGTCACAGCTCTAAAACTGTCTGTACTGACAGCGCTATGAACATGCAAACAGGCACATAAAAAGACATAAAGTCTGATCTGACTGTTCACATTCATGTTGAATGCTCACAAATTGGATACAAATCTGATCTAAGTCCACATAGGAAAGTGACTCAAGTCTGATAAAGTAAATATATAAATGTCTCTTCTGTCCAGGGAAGACATACTATTTCTAGATTTTGGAGCATTGCAGTGAGATTTTGATTGCATTCAGCTACAAGTGCATTAGAGACGTCAGGATGCTGGGTGAACTCCAACTCTTCCCAAAAGTATTGAACGAAGCACCATCATTTCAAGAATGACAACACAGGGGCATTAGACCCTTCTAGCCCACATCTGGCATTAGACATGGTGCCAACAAGTTCATCATATTTATCTTCTCTATGTGATGTACAGGACCACTACAGGAACTATACAAGCTGTGTGTGTGCATTTGCACATCAGAAAAGACTGAAATATAAAGTAGTTAAATGTATTCATTAGAAGGTAGTGTCAACAAGCATATGGGCATCAAGTGCATACTAAATGAAAACAGTGAATTTATTTTCAATAGTACTGTAATTATGGTGTAATTTATTTAATTAAAGATCACATACATGTGTGCCTATATTTAGTGAACCATTCTCTTCTGCTGTGATGTTTAATAATCGCTAATAGAATTGCATTGTATCATTTCTGATAGAAGTGCCTTGTTATCTACATGTTCAATAAATTTTTTGATCTCATGTTTTTTGTTTCCTGACGTGAAATTAGTTTGCGTTTTTAGAAGGATTTGAAAAGACCAGATCCACAAAGCCCATAAGAATAAGAATAAATTTATGAAATAAGAATAAGAATAAATTTATGAATTGATAGATTAATAAATTACCCAAATTTATTTTTTTATATTTATTGTCTGTACTGTAATAAGAAAAGAATGTCAGAGACCTCTGATAACAAACATGTCTTAACTAATCTGATACACTTAAAATAAGAAGAAAATGACAATAATTTAATTACTATAATCAATCATGAGCCAATCCTTTGCCCTTGCATGGTCCGCTGTCCCAGATGTTGCTTCTGCAACTGTAGCGTCCTGGCTCTGTCTTCTAACACATCCTTTTAGAAACTGTGGCACCATGACAATAGGATGAGTCAGTGGTAAGTGCTCCAGCAATAGAGTTGCATGCAGAGCCTTAATAGCTTAATAGTGTTGCTATGTTTCCTTAGTTCACAGAAAAACACACATAGACAGGCTTTGGTCTTATGTAGAAGAGATTAAAGGATTTAATGAAGGTAAAACCTAAAAGATCTGACATGTTTTTCATCTTTGTTTATGGTTACTTGAATCAAATTACCATGAAACTACCCCTCATTCTGTTACAAAGATGCTCTCTATGCACACTAAAGGAAAAACATCAGTTCATTTTCAATAGTACTGTAATTATGGTGTCATTTAATTAATTTTAGTTACCACATGCATGTGTGCTGTATTTAATGAACCACTCTCTTCTGCTGTGATGTTTAATAGAGTTGCTAATAGAAATGTATTGTATCGATCAATACCCTAATTGCCATGTTATCTACATGATAAATACATACTTAATCCCATTTTTTTTTGCTTGACAATTAAAATTAGCTTCCACTTTTAGAAGATTCATTGTATTATTGTTTCTTCTGAAATTGAAATTATTGGAAAAAAGATTCTACTTTTACTGGGTTAAGTGTCTCAACCATCCAGGGAAGGCTTTTTATTTATAGATTTTGGAGCATTGCAGTGAGATTTTGATTGCATTCAAAAATTAGAGACTCCACTTCTTCCCAAAAGTGTTGGAAGAAGCACTATCCTTCCAGACAACACAGTTCCAAAGCTCCACAGCTCAGTGCTGGGGGGCATTAGTCCCTTCTAGCCCACACCTGGCATTAGACATGGTGCCAACAAGTGCATGCAGCTTTATCTTCTCTATGTGATGTACAGGACCACTACAGGGGACTATACAAGCTGTGTGTGTGCATTTGCACATCAGAAAAGGATGCAACATAAAGTAGTTAAATATATTCATTAGAAAGGCTGTCAACAAGCATATGGACATCAAGTGCATACTAAATGAAAACCATCAATTTATTTTCAATAGTACTGTAATTATGGTGTAATTTAGTTAATTAAAGATCACATACATGTCTGCTTATATTTAGTGAACCATTCTCTTCTGCTGTGATGTTTAATAATCGCTAATAGAATTGCATTGTATTGTATTTCTGATAGAAGTGCCTTGTTATCTACATGTTGAATAAATACTTTGAGCTCGTATTTTTTGTTTCCTGATGTGAAACTAACTTGCGTTTTTAAAAGACACGGACACTGATCGTGAGGAGGGGCCGGCTGTGATTCAGTCTGATTCACAGAAACGTCCTTATGCATGCCATTTGGAAAAACCCGGAGCCAAAGTGACTAAGGGTTGAGTTAGTGTGACTGACACACACATACACACACACACAGACACACGCACACAGACTTATTATGGTGCCTCAGACAGTGACCGACCATCTTAAGCAGTTGAGGTCAAATATAGCTAGAGTATCTGGTGCATTTAAGCAGCGGTACGTGCAAGAAGACTGCAAATGCCTGCCTCAGAGCTCTTAGAGGTTTGTAGATTGCGTATTTTTAGAGGCTACATGAGGTTAGATCACTGTTAGATGAAAGCCTTTTCTCAGACAACCGGCTGTGTTTATGGCTGCACTATAAAAAAAGCTAATATTGCAATTCTGTTCCTATATGTTGTGATTGCAATGCAATAAACTAATAATACGTTGGTCAATCTATAATTGTGACTGAGGTGATGCGTACAATTTCTGTTACAGGCATGCCCCTATTAAACTAATTTAAAATGAATAGGGCTTAAAACTACCTGACCACTGCCAGGTTTGGTTATTCAGTCTGTAATTTTCTCAGAGGAGGAGGAGCATAAACACTCATGGTTGATCTAGACATAATAGAACAGAGCAGCAACTGTCAAAAAAGAAGTAAAACTTTACAATTCTGTAGTTGGTGTAAGTGATATACGTAAAAAAAAAAAATAGAAAGTGAGAGAGAAATGTGTCAATCACCACACCGAACCACTTACTTGTAAAAAGGGTGTCAATACAAAAGTCAGTAATAAAACCAATAAAAATCACTTATACAATCAAATGAGTAACACAAAATATTTTTAAACTGAAAGCTTTAATTAGTGTCTCACATTTGTCTTATTTTCTCTTTTTTTTTGGTCTGAAAAATGACTTTTTATCATGCAGCCTCAGCTTTCTGTTCTTGTCTGATAGACTTGCAGTTCATTTCACCTGATGTTCTTGCCCATCCGCCTTAAGTTTCAAAGTGTTTCACATTCTGCAATGTCTATCTGCTCACCAACATTTTACAGAGTGATTAGCTTTTCTGTCAACTCTAACCAGTGTGAACATTTCCCGTTTACCTCTTTCATCAAACTGTTTCATCAGAGACTGTTGTGCTGAAAATTCCAGGAGATCAGCAAAAATACTCAAACAAACCCTTGTAGCATCAGTCACCATTCCACTAAGATCACGGATTTTTTGTTTGCCATTTTCATGATATAAATGATATGATATTGCAGGACTCTAACCAAAGATTAGATGATCCACTAATTGCTAGCTAATTGCTTGGTATTGAGGTTCCTGACTACAGATATAGAGTATGTTTATTCTTCCAAGCAATGCTTTTAAATAAGTCTGAAACTGTATTTGGTTAAAATGCTTAAAGCTTAAAGCAGAAATCATTGTGATTGGTTAAAAAAATAATTGGTTAATACTTGCATCCCTAGCTTTTCTATGTGTGACTCTTTCACATGACTCCTGCTAATACCCTCTCATATAATTTCCCAAGGGATTTTAGACCATCAGTTATGCAGGTTTTATGGTGCTACTTTGATCAGCCTGGCCCTGTTGTGAACCGTGTCATTTTGAATCCTTCGCGCTGATCCTTCCCCAGCTGAGGATGCTGTCAGCACTGGGGGATGTTTGAGTGTACGTGAAGAGCTCACAGCAGCTAAGAGCTTTAAATGAAACAAATCATGCCTGGCTGGTTTTAAAAAAAATTGCACGGCTATTTGGAATGCCTTCATAGGTCACGGGTGTCTAAATATTTACAGTGAGGCGCTCACGCCGCGTCTCGGGGGAGATGTTTACTTGTCGAGACCTTTACCTGTCAGCTCTGTCATAAGTGGGGTTTGGTATGAGGCATGAGTAGTGGGGGGCTAACGGAGGGATAATGTAGCTCATAATGTGGCTTTTCCTTTCCAAAGGTCAGCGGGAGGCACCCGAACTGTCACTTCATGTTTGAGCTGCAGTCGGCGGAGAAGGAGTGCCTGGCCAAGCTGGAAGAAGAGCAGGTCCCCGAGTCCAGAGGTACTGTACATGTCATATGTGCTGACAGATAAATGTTATGTCATACTGTTGATCAGCGTTTTCATTCATTCAGCTCCTGTGTGGCTGAATGTCGTAGCCAGCCAGACCCGAGTGTGTTTGAGGGTTTATTCCTAGCCAAAGTGCTAACGCCTCCTGTCAGATTTTTGTTTTTTATACATTACATGTCAGACCAAATGAGATGTTAATAGTTTATAGTAAGGCAGCGATTGACCTGGATTTAGGATTGGCTGACTTGAGGGTCAATTATCTTTGACATTTCTTGAGGGAAGGATAAATATGTCTTAGTTGTATGAAACGGAAAGTAAAGGGCATAGTAAACAGTATACTTTGATTACTTAGATCAGATGATAGTCTATAAATTTGATTAAGAAATCTGACAAGAAAACTTCTGGGGAAAAATCCGTGTCAGTTGTTCGTGTTTCTTTTTATTTACTAGAATTTGTATGTGTCCAGATTTTAATGTAGAGTATTATATTATATTATTGTATATATATTATATATTATATACAATTTACAACTTCAATTCAGAAAAAAGGTCAGACACTCTGGAAAATGCAAGTAAAAATATTTATTTCGTTGCAGACAGTATAAACCAAATATATATATATATTTTTTTTTTTTCTACTCCACTTAATTTGATTTGCTAATATACATTCATTCCTACATTTCAGAACTGCAACGCACTCCTAAAACAATAAGAAGGAAAAGTATTTACTACTTTGTAGCAAAGCATTTACTCACCTTGGCCTGCATCTCCAAAAGCGCCCAATCACAACAGATAACATATTTCCTCACTAAATGTCAGTGAGGAACATTCAAAAGGCAGTGTGCTTTACATTTGAACAGCGTAGAAATACCCTGTTTCTATCATTTTGAAGTGATAGAGAAAGCAAGAAACAGGAGCTGTTTTTACAGCAAGCAGACATGGAGGGCATGGCAGAAAAAATCGTTGACTAATCGACTAATTGGAAAAATAATCATCAGATTATTATTAACTACCAAAATAATCATTGCAGGTCCTATGACGTGACTTTAATACATGCATGCATTGCAAAGACAACACTGAAATTATATATTGTATAGTCCTAGTATGGTAGATAACTTAGCAAGGGTGTTAGAAATATCTATAATATATAATATATTCAAACAACCGTTTTGATATTTAATTACAAGGTTACCTATAAAAAAATTAACAAATGCAATATATTACAATACATCAAATTGCAACCCTTGTATTGTGATACATATCATAATACCAAATTCTTGAGAGTATACAGCCCTATACCCTAAATAATAATAAAAAAAAAACATTTTGTTGTACACATTAAGTTGATACACACTAACTTTCATAGCCACCCTCTACTATCAGTGTTTAGTTTCTGACCACATAGCTGCTCTTTGCCAGATATTTTTGGATGGAGGATCACTATCAGCTGAACAGTGACATTGAAAAACCCTTGCAGCCCAGCTGTGCCTGATCCACTTGGACCAGCATCACACAGTCTGTGGTATTGAAAATTATTTATTCCTGTGGTCAAAAAAGAAACAAATGACAAATAGTGTGTAAACAAGCAACACTGTAATTGTGCACTGTTATAGTGGACCTAGGAGGCAGGAGACCAATGAAAGATGGAATGATATGGCAGGTGTTTATCTAATAAATGGGATGCTGAGAAAATGTGAACCCTATCACAGCCATACAGTCTTCTGATGTCTGCAAACTTTTTACTAATGACTATGAAGTCTCTTCAGTAATAGTCTCTATTAGTTGCAAAAGTAGTAATTGCATGTCAAAATACGATAATCCGTCTAATGCAGTTTAATTATATGCAGTAGGAGTGCAGTATTAATAGCATGTCCAATATCCCACATCCCACACGTTTTAAATTGTGAATAGGTCTGGCAAAGTGGCTTCCTGTTGCACTGTATCTGCATCTTGAAGACAAGCAAGTGGATGAGTTTGTTCTGTTGAAATAGTGCACCAGAGTGTGCATTCAGTAAAGCTAGGGCTAGTGTTAGGACTTTAATAACATAATGCTGAGCTGGGATGAGACCATGCCTTCTAGACTTGTGATGTGTGACAGCAAATCGTTAATCTTGTTGCTGATTGCGGTGCTTCCACACGAGGCTTTGTTGGTCGTCTCCATCAGAACAAAAGCGGAATTTGTTGCTGGAGATGACCCGATGACTACATGACAGTTCACTAGGGCTGCACGATATTGGAAAAATGTACATTGCAAATTTTCTTTTTTTGGCAATATATATCGCAAAGTTAAACAATACAGGGTCCATGACAACACCAGCAATTCAGCTTGGTTTGATGGCATGTGATCATCCATCCCGCTTATGATTATATTACAGAGGTTTTTAACCCTTGTGTGGTGTTCGGGTCTGTGGGACCCGTTTTCATTTTTCATCAAATGATACTAAAAAAATATTTTTTCTAACTCAAACTCATTGGCATTGGCTCATTTTTTGTGAAAAACATATATCAGAAAACAGCTTTTTTGATAAACACACACTGTACCCTCCCCCCCCCCCACCACATTTATATTACATAAAGTATGTTTGGCCAAGGGCTAATAAACATTGCTTCATTTGTAAATTTGAAACTAAACACATTTTCTACTCATATCTTGAGTTTAATTTATTTTTTTTACATTTTATTAAAAAACTAATAAAAAAAGAGTAGCACGTTTTGAAAGAAATGTAACATAAGAAAGGTAAAGGGCAAATATTAACCATGTAAGCTGTTTATATTGCTTGCAATTTAGGTGAAGCAAGCATGTGTAAAGCATTTTAATGTAAAATTGCTTAATGTTGCTGAATTAAATACAAGTAACAAAGTAAACGAGTAACAAAAATATGAACACCACACAAGGGTTAATTTGGTAAAATCAAACAAACTCATTGTTTTAAGTGGTCTCTTATTTGTTTCCAGAGCTGTAGATACAATTTACGACCGCAATTCAGAGCTAAATCAGCCTTGAGCGTTTAAAACCCGAGAAAAACAGCAGAACAACAGTAATCGGCCCTTTAATCAGTCATTGAAATGTCTTTTTAAAAGGTAAATAAGAGCGTTTTTCTGTAAATAAAAGTGTGAATTCAGCTGTAACTAGAAATATCTGCACACAATTGTGCTGGACTGAGGTGCACAGCTTTCGACACATGCGTTTACAAGCACGTGCCCAACCATGTGGATGGAGGCCATGCGGTTACCTCGTGTTTACTCCTGCCACCCCTCTTGTGCTCCCCATCCCCCTTGCCCTCATGCTTATCAGGCAGCAGAAGCCTGTCACTTACACAGACACAGAGACAACGCTGTGTATCTACTTCTTGTGTCAAGAATCAGAGCATTGCAACATGACGTGTTTAATTAAATTGCCTTTGTGACATTGCACATCCTACCATGTGACTATTGCGCATGTACATAACGTGATGACGATGCTTAAATGATATATTGTGCAGCCCTGCTGCCCACCAAGTTATAATACTGTTGGTTGATTTCCTGTGGTTGCAACTATTCTTTTGATAATAAGAATATTATAATCGATTGCTGTACCAGGCTTAAATGCATAAAAACACCAGGTGTTTATGCATCTACAGACCTCGGCTCACCACTCCCATCTAAACGTGTTATAGCACAATATAAGTCAGAAATAAGTTCTGTTTTTGTAAAACCCAGAACATGTCAGAATAAATGTGTTTTCAGCTGAGGTTTATTCATATGTATTTGCCTCAGCTCCAAAAGAAAAACACAACTGATTAGCATTCTGTTGATTATGCCATAAACATACAATAGGAAAAGCTTACGACTCTGGAAAAGAATGACGCATCCTGCTTGAGTAATTGCACTCAGGTTTTATGTAATAAAATGATTACATAATAATTATGAAGACCACACTCATGCAAAAGGAAATAGTGTTTTTTTCTTATTCCAACAATATGATTAGTAGTACAATTAAATCAGAGCAGCGGCTTTGCTGTAGACATTCACAGATTTTTTACATACCAGTACATCCCACAGTGTTTTAAAGGTCACAAGGCCAGTGTTCTTGCGTGGATTGTGGCCAGAGAAGTTAAATTGGTTTAAACTCTTTCTCACCCCTTTGGAATGGGATATTATGCTCTTAATCTTTCAGGCTTTGTGGGATCATGTTTGATCTTCAGCCAGGCCGTCGTACAAAATGAGCATTCTGTTACAGAAGATTTAACTTCTCCCTCCAGGTGTGTAGTGACTCCATGACTGTCAAATCAAGGACATTTTTGATATTTTAATTAAGTAGATGTGTCAGAATCAAGGGTTGGAGCAGCACTTATTAATGATTGATTAAGATGATTACACTTGAATAGCTGTCTTTATGTGTTTAACTGATGTCAGAATGAGAGAACAGATTAGCATGGAAATTGAATTGGACTGCCACAGTGGTGGGTAACCTGTAGGACATTGGGTTTCTGTGAAAAAATCCATGTTTGTTTTTCATGTCTCTTTTCATTTACTCAATCAGTATGTGTTCGGATTTTAATGTAGTATGTTTTACAGCTCTGGAAAAAATTAAGTCAGATTCTCTGATTTTGCCATTTATAGGTATATGTTTGATTAAAATGTTGTTTTATTCTATAAACTACAGACATTTTTCCAAATAAAAATATTGTTATTTAGAGCATGTATTTGCAGAAAATGAGAAATGGCTGAAATAACAAAAAGATGCAGAACTTTCACACCTCAAATAATGCACAGAAAACAAGTTCAGAAATCAATATTTGGTGGAATAATCCTGTTTTTTAATCACAGTTTTCGTGCATTTTGGCATGTCTTCTTCACCAGTTTTACACACTGTTTTTGGATAACTTTATGCCACTCCTGGTGCAATAATTCAAGCAGTTCAGTTTGGTTTGATCCATCTTCCTCTTGATTATATTACAGAGGATAACAATTTTGTAAAATAAAATAAATGTAGTGTTTTTAAGTTGTTTCTTATTTTTTTCCAGAGCTGTAGATACAATTTACAAATGCAATCCAGAAAAACATGGGACAGTATGGAAAATGTGAATAAAAATGCATGTTTTATTTTTTACATTTTTGTCTGCTCCAATTAATTTCATTTGTTAATATACATCGATTACTAAATTTCAAAAGTGCAACATATTACAACTTTGTAATGCAGCCATTCCTTCTCACTACACTTAAAATATGCTTTGGCACTGAGGATACCAAGATATGATATGTTTTAGGTGTTATTTGGCCCATCCATCCATCTATCTATCCATCCATCCATCTATCTATCTATCCAGTAAATGTGTCTTAAAGTGGGCAACAGTATAGGGTCTTCACTGTCACATTTTCACATTTCACATTTTCTCCACACGTCTCTGTTGGTGACAGGTGCATTGTCTGGTTGAAATCACATGGTCATCCCTGGAAAAGATGTTGATGTGACCACAATACACATTTCCAGTGTGAGATTGTCCATCCCAGATGCTTTTTCTTAGAAAAAAGAAAAAAGAAATCTGTGCTATAGGCCATCTGCTGACAATTCAATCATTAATCTAATCTAATGCCATCAACAGTTCTGCCAGGACTGTTGTAAATGTGTAGTCAGTGTAAATGTCAGCTTACAAGATAAAGTCTATATTAATGTTTTTTAGAGTAATTTACTGACTTCTAACTTAATTGTAAAATGATTAAATTAATCCCGGCACCATCTTAACTATTACAAATCCCTCTAAAAATTGGCATTATTATAAAATTAATTATCTTAAACTTTCTATCTTCAAACTAAACAAAGCTTTACAGTCAAAGCACCCCACTGCTGCCAACTATGCATTCCTTGTATTAACTGGGTGTGCAGCACTTCTGTCTTACCAGTTCAAAAGTCGGTCAGTTTGATATAATCATGTTTACTTCTTGTTATTACTGTTTGTGACTGGTGTGTTAGCTAGCATTAGCATGCTACCTGTAGCATGCTGAAGCACTATTTTATGGCCAGGTTTCTGGTTCATTTTGTTGATTTGTTTTTTGTATTAGTTGGATATCTGTTCATTAATTAGATACGTAAATGCATGCCTAGTTTTGGCATGAACTGAAGTCTCAGGGTCCACTGTGCTGTACAGTAAAGTTCAAATGTTTCAGCAAACAGTTAAGAGTAGTACGGCATATTTAAAGGGACAGAAAGCATTGGCTTTTGAACCCTCCTCTGCTCTGCAGCTTCTCAGAGCCTGTCATCTCGAGTCCTTGTTGATGTTTGCATCAGTGTATTAATCATTAAACCCTTGGATGCTATGCTAGAGCGTTACACAAAGCGACAGTAAGCGGCGACTCGTACGCTGCAGCCCTTTTTTACTGCCGTCGCTGAAGACGAATGTGCATTCATTTACACCACTCAGCAACTCCATTGTTAAAGACGATGTGTGAGGGGAAACTGTAATAGAGCCTAAAACTCATGTTGGTTTTTATTAAGCGCATGACATGCTTCTGCAGGACTTTTGTTTACTTATGTGGCCTATTTATATCAGAACTAGCAAGAACACCGTTAACTGTCAGGGAGAATCATAACACTTGTCTGGTGTGTTCACATTTCTGTGAACCGATGCTGAATTACCAAGAAGCAAAAACGACAAGCTGGGCTTGGCTTGAGAAATTAAGGCCACTTATTACGTGACAGTAACGCATTGTGCACGTTGTGGCATTTTGAAATAAGGCAGTCCGAGGCTCACGCGGTCACGTGACTGTCTGAGATTCCAGTCGTCATTATTAAAGAGGCCTGTGAGCAGCGAGCAAAGGCGACGTGAAGAATGGGTTTAGGCTCCGGCAGACACTTTAGCTTCACGATACGTAGCGACTGAGTCAGAAACGGACCAGCTGGTGCTGCTTAAGAAAGGATGAGACACTGCAGTGTATTTATTAGCGCTTGAGTTTTCACAGTGTAATCTCTCAGACTCCCTATCTCTGTACTTTCTCTGTAGCTGTCTCTCTAATTTTCTTGCTTTTCTGTCTCTCTTTTAATTCCTGTTCCTCTGCCTAGCGCTGCCTTTCTCTCTTTTTCTCTACATTCATTGACAAAAAAGCACCCAGACTGCTGCAAAACTCTGCATGCAGTTATATCTCAGATACATTTGTCTCATATGTGTTTTACATATGGGAAAAATTAAGAGACCACTTCATTTTCTGTTTTAACTACGAAAAACATTTCTCCCAAAGTCCAAATAAAAATATTGTCATTTAGAGCATTTATTTGCAGAAAATGAGAAATGGCTGAAATAACAAAAAAGATGCAGAGCTTTCAGACCTCAAATAATGCAAAGAAAACAAAGATATATTCGTAGAGTTTTAAGAGTTCAGAATTCAATATTTGGTGGAATAACCCTGGTTTTTAATCACAGTTTTCATGCGTCTTGGCATGTTCTCCTCCACCAGTCTTACACACTGCTTTTGGATAACTTTATGCCACTCCTGGTGCAAAAATGCAAGCAGTTCTGCTTGGTTTGATGGCTTGGGATCATCCATCTTCCTCTTGATTATATTACAGATGTTTTCAATTTGGTTAAATCAAAGAAACTCTTTCTCTCACTCTTTTCACTCTAGCACTCATTCTATCCCTCCCCACACTCCCCTGTTCTCTCCCTCTGTAGACATTTCTGTGCCTCTCTATAGATCTTTCTACGTCTGTAAACATCTTTCGGACTCTCTATAGATTCTCGCTCTCTCTCTCTCCTTCTATAGACTTATTTTTACCGTCTCTACATACTATATATACTCTATATACCGTAGATGTCCCTTCCTCTTCCACTATAAATATCTGTCGGTTCCACTAAAGCTCTCTCTCACTTCCTCTATAAACACCTTTCTCTCTGTCTATAGCTTTCTCTCCCTCTGTAAACATCTTTCTGTCATCCTATATCTCTCCAAGTCTCTCACTCCCTCTCCATCTATTGCTGTCATTCTGTCTCTCTGTCTTTTTCTCTCTCTCTGTCTGTAACTCCCTCTTTAAGCGTCCTTCTGTCTCTGTCTGTCTCTCTCTCTAACTCACTCTTTACCTCTTCAGATGTCTGTCTGTCCCCTCTGCCCTTCTTTATTGCTGTGAACTGAACTCTTTCATCTGTGTCTGGTAGACCTTCTGTTCAAAAGAATTTCCACTATTAAGCAGCGAATAATGGCTGCTAATAGACGGACGCTACACTTTGGGTTAATCCCTGGCTTTCACTCGTTTTTAAAGTTCCAGAGCTCTAATGTACTACAGTGCTTGGCCTGCCCACTTTGATTGATGGCGGTGTCATAGCTCCCTGTCTTCTCTGACCAGCACACTATTTATGTTTCAGGCTTTCACATCAGACTCAGACAGAAGCAGCTCATTATTTAAGAGCTGGGTCAGATCTAGCTTCACCACCCTAGGTTAGTCTGTCCTGTGGGACTCAGTGACTTTCCTCCAGCATGTACTGTTTAAGAGCAGTCTGGCAAAAAGTCTGATTCACACAGATTGCACAAAATGTACATCATTGACCAGAAGCAAGAAGTATCAGTTTAGCTTTTTGCTTATTGATTTTTCAGAATATTGTACTACACCAAATAACCTAGTGCAAATACAGTGCACATCTAAACTGTACTATTGTCAGGTTGTTAAGTAATCTCAGGCAGATACGCTTACTGTATTTTTCGCACTATAGGGCGCACCATCAATAAATGTCTGTTTTTTGGTCTATTTCATACACAAGGCGCACCTTGTATTATAAGGCACATTTTAAGCGTCACTTGTTAGGAACAGGGATGTGGCCATGTTTCCCTTTTAATTCAGCAGGTCTCACCCCCAGTGGCGAGCTAAGCTAAGTTAAGTAAACAATACTAGTTCTTAAAAAAAAACATTTCAGATGAGTCAAACAAGTCAAAAAAGCTCTAGATGTTAATCTACACAGATTTCTCTCCTGAAAACTGTTTATTTGTGCGAGAAATAGCTTCTATTTATTTACAGTAAGCTTAGATTTCCAGATTTTCAGTAAACTAAAGCATTAGCGGCTAACTGTTAAATGCTAATTGCTGCCCGACAGTGCTAAACTGTGTTTTTTTGGTAAACCAGGGCGATATTAGCTAGCGGTTCATCCCACGTAGCTTGTTTTAACAAACTAAACGTGCAGACTACAGGCTGATAATAGCGCTTGGCTGGTAATGCTAATACTACTCCAGTAGTGCTAGCCAGGGTTAGAAGCAGGCTACAGGCCGATAATACTCAACTCAACAAACGAATAGCTAGTGCTTAGTGTGTAATGCTAAAACTGATGGGAACTAAACTGAAACCTCTTTATAATGCTGTACTTTAGCAGAGTGGCTTCATTGCTCCTTACAACCTGACAGGTAAAATTCATACAAAAGGCAAATCAAAGTATAAGACATACTTTTAAGTATGTCTTGTAGTGCAACAAATATGATAAGTAGTTTCTGGTACTGTGTGATGTACTATAATGTATAAAACTGGAAATCCAGATGGAAAAAAACACTTTAGCTGAATACTCTATGCCCCAAACCCAGTTTGAGTTGCATTGGTCTGGGTTCTGTTTGAATCTAGGTCATATTCTGGCCCAAATGCTCAGTTCACATCAGGGCCACTTAGATGCATGTGCCAGCACCCTATTTGTTGAGTATAATTTAGCAAACAGCCCAAGCCACTTGTGTCAACACTCCTTTTACCGAGTATAATACAGCTATTGACCCCTGTTGCTTTTTCCAGCACCCTGGTTGTGAGTGTAATATGCCAATCAGCCCAAGCTGCATGTGACAAGTCCCTGGTTACCAAGTATAATACAGTATTCAGCCCGAGTTGAAACTGTTTTTTATCGTTTTTGTATGCTTTTAGTAAAACATCAATAAAACATCCATGTAATATTTTAAGTAATTTATTATGAATGAATTTCAAGTTGCCTAAATGACAAACAGTATTTAATTTCAATAACCTTTTAGTTGACAATATAAAGACTAGAATGACTGAGATTTTTAGGATCTTAAGAGCATCGCCCCTCCTACTAGTCTACCAATAAAAAGCTATCAGTCAAATTTTGTTATGTATTGACAGAGAGGCCAGCACCTTCACCACCCTCCACCACCCAACGTTCACTCTGCCTGTGTTTCTCTGGATTTAATGGCAACAATATTGTCAATGCATTTCAACAAAAACTCTTTCTCCCTGTAAATCCTACAGTGTTATATTTTTCTAAACTCCAATAATGTCATTCCTATTGCCTTAGTCCACATGCTACTTTCAGTTTCAGAGACAGGTCTATACATCTCAGCTGTGTTTCATTTGTTGGTGTCCCAAAATGTGAATTACACTTTTCAACTGTAAGGGGGGCCTTACAGTTGAACACAATTTAACACAATTCAACCAAGATGCATCTCTTTCAGGTAAAACAAATATTTGAATCAAAAGCATGTGCACATTGCCTGTATTGAACACACACAGACCCCCAAAACCAAGGTCATAGCACGATTAATTATCACTTAAACAGGAATGTAATCAACTGACTGAACAAAACTGTTATCCAAGTTCAAATAAACAAATAACAAAATGTAATTGCACCTTAATTCTTAACTTTTGTTGAGCAGGACACAAAAATCTATTAATTATAAAAAAAAGTACATTTATTGTACTTGATTTATTATTGTAGAGTTCTGTCTGGGGTTGAAGCCAAAAGCCTCAAAGCCACACTTAATATTTACACCCAGACCATGTCTACAGTGTTTCCTGAGCTTCTACAATACACCTCTCTACACTTCTGTTCTACAATACACTATCTCTCTCAGGTCTACCAAATTAGCATATTTTTGCATTTTTAACAAAATTCTTTTTTTTTTTGTTTATTTCCACTGGCACTGATGCTATGACACTATGAAATACACAAGGCTAAAAATGACAGAAGTACTGTAATGTGATTTGTTTTCTCTGCGCAGCTTCTCTTATTGTTAGACTATGAATAGGGATATGATTGATGGCTGTAGAATGTATCTCATCTGGAACTATGTGGCCTTTTCCCTCATTTTCTTTTCCTTGACCTAGTTCCCTCTCACCTGCTTCCACCACCTGGATTTGCGTTTTTATTTCACCAGAATTCCCAGAGTCCTATTTTACTCATACAGTTTTCTCATTAGTTTGTGATGAAACATTTACAGTATTTATAGTTCTGAAAAATATGATTAAAATATGATTTATATTTGCATATAAGGAAATTAATATACCTTTTTTAAGAAGGGCTTTCCATTTGGTCACTTATAAAAACTACTGGGGAATATTGTTTAGAGAAACCATTTTGTATATTAGAGATCCCTATTTTATCCACTATAAATATATTTCTGTCTCACTATGACTCTATGGCTTTCTCTCACTCTCTCTATAAACACCTTTTTCTCTCTTCTCTCACATCTTTCTGTAACACTGGGGCGGTGGGGGGGGGGCACTGGGGCAATTGTTTATTTTTTTCCCCACTAAAACTATAACTGTAGCATTTTTTGGGGATTGGTATTTTTTGTTCCAGGGTTCCTACTACAGTTTGAAAGTGTAATTCATATTATGAGGCACTCATACTGGACACATTTTACACATGCTTTTCTGAGAGAAACAATGCTTATACTGCAAGTAAACCAAGCATGTGGACTGACATGGTAGAATAACAATACAAGACTTGGATTGAACGTTGTCTAGCTCACAATATATATATATATTATATTATATATAATAGCATTTGTTACCTGTCCCCACTCTTTAGCTATGAACTTTACCATTTAAAATATTTATTAAAATCCTTCAGAGCTGTATTTTTAGCATTGTTGTGTTTTTGCAATGTCATAATAAATTTATAATATTTAAGTTAAAATATACATTTTAGTTGTGTCCTCGAGTTTCACTAATTCAACATCTTCAACAGGAAGATACATCTGCTGGTTTTTCTGAAGATCATGGAAAAACCATAATTAAATTCCTTCATTTATTTTTTTGTATATTTGATCTTATTGTAACTATGACTGAGGAGGTCAATCCCAACACTCATTCCTGTTATCTACATTTATTCTTCTTTGTTCATTTAAAAAAACACTAGAATGTGCTCAGTGTCCTCATGTTATTAGCATAGCCACCATTGAACTATTTTTCATGTTTTTGCTAATTCTATGCTAAAAACTCAGTGAGTGCCAGTAACAGAAATGAGTGCCATTAACAAGAGTGATTATTTTTTGTCATAAATATCAATTATTTGAACATGCAGTCAACCATTTCTTTAAAATAACGACTTTTGAGAGAAAAACAAGAAAATTAGTAAACTTGCTTTTAAACATGCCTTTTAAATGTCACATGAGTTTTGTAAGCATCTTCAGCCTAAGATCCTTGCAAAAATTAAGTAAAGCTGCCTGAGTTTGACTAGTACATGTTTTGAATAGTTAAATATATGTTATTAGATTTAGAGCTGAAAAAAGATAAAAAAAAATAGTTTCATTTGGAAGAGTTACAACAAGCAAACGGCACCCATTCGGTGGAATGGCCCATACATGCTATTCTCCATATGTCATAAATGTCAGTGGAGCATCACAATCAATTTGGAGCAGTTTTATTTATAAAGTAAATATACAACTACTGATTGCATTTTTGTCTCATATGACTAAATATAAAACATGTTAACATCTTCTGTTGATGTGTAATATTGACTGCTGACCAGTTCTGCAACTACTTACTGATTCACCATGGCTGAATAAATGAACTTATCTCACAGTTCTACTTTGTCAGGGTCATCTACATAGACCACATGGTGAATTTCTCACAGCCTTGATGCTGTTTGCTCTTTTTAACGTTGATGTAATAAGGTGTTCTTCCACTCCACAGGCTGCAGAGGCATATGGGACAACATTTCCTGTTGGCACCACGCAGAGGTTGGGGATGTGGTCGTCAATACCTGCCCAGACTCGCTGAAAAACCTCTTCGGCCGGGACGGTAATTCATTTCCACATATCGTTACCACATGATGAGCCATTAGAAGAGCATTAGGAGGGCTGTGACTGCTGAGAGATTATAACCATGATACATGATGTGCTTTATCACCTAATTCTTCAAATATTATCAGCGTGTTTTAGCTATTTTCACGGGTATGCATAGATAGAGCCTTTACTCATGAGGTTCACATGCTTTTACTAGCCAAAAACTTGTCACCATTTCATCAAACAATACGCAATGTGTAATAAATTACAGATATGAATGATTACTTGATAGAACAAACATGTCTTTCGAGAGAAAATAACAAGAGCTATATTTGGGACAGTTGACTTTCATTGGCAGGCTGTTGCATGAGTGTGGGTTTGTGAGAAAGAGAGAGAGAGAGTGAGAGAGAGAAATGAGAGTGTATGTGAGAGTGTTGTGAGGAATGAGGGTAGGTTCTGGAATCCCAAAGGCTAGAGTGAGTGAATCACCCCCGCCCCCCCACTCTGTTCAGTCTTGCTCAGTGACCCGTGGGTGCAGGCCAAGTGCGCAGTACCAGCATGCTTTTTTCCTCCTCCCTCCACACAGTGCTGGTGCATTTAGCTCTGCATCCCGCCTATTTTTACTCTTCCATAGCTCTGTCCTGAGACGTGCTGACACTGAGAGCTCTCGCAAAAAGACCCGCTGCTGAAACGTCTGGATAGATATTCAATGAGCACAATATTATATAAGCATTAGAGGTGTCCAAACTTTTGCACATGTCACAATGATTTTAAAAATTAGACTGCACTGATACTCCATGGCTTCATGGAGAACAAGAATACACAAATCATAGGATATTGGGTCCTATCTTATACCCTGCACAAGGTGCATCGCAATTGCACATTGCTATCTTACGCCCCAACAACAGTCTATTTGCATGTCTCCCCCTGTGTTGTTTAAATAGTGACTGAGTTTATGAATATATCTAAAACAATGCAGTAGTCGTCTTGAAGTGATTTTTGTGGTATTGCTATCTTGGCAACGGAAAACCCAGGTGCACAAACTGAAATTAACCTACAAACTGATATTAGAAGGGCTTTCCATTTGGTCACAATTATTTATTTTTTTTCCCACTAAACCATGCATTCACGAAAAATATATAATCACAATAGTATGTTACACTTTAAGGCAAATTATTTTTTATTTTATTTTATATTTTTTGTACTTTATGCTTAATTAGACAAAAATTGCATATGCAAATAATACCTGAGTCATATTTCTGATGTTAATCTTATTATTCGATAATTAGTAATAAAGCCTAAATTGCTAGTGTTAGTAGTAGAATGTATCATTATATCACTCACAGTTCATTGCATGTTATCTGCTATTGGTCAGAACTGCTATAAAACTGCTGATTTCAAGCTACAGCCAAAACGTAAGCCTCCAGACCTTCAAGAATGCTGTACGTAAATGGATTCATTACCTTATAATTGCAAAGCAAATGACTTTTCGCCTTCATTAATACGCTGCTTTTATTTTGAATATCAACTCATTATTTCTTGTTGTTTCTAAAAATAAAGTCTAGAACTAAACGAATTACAGGCGGATTACATGGGCAGAATGCCTGCAGGCGTGTAGTTGCAGACTACTGCTGGAGTTTAATTTATGGCTTGAGTAAAGCTCGCTCGTGATCAGAGGAAACATTTCAGTGGAGTTAACAGGGAAACAGCACTCATTTTACATTCAGATGATAACAGTGGGCAGTGAGAGGACGGCAGTGAGTGTGGCGTGTGCTCTTCATGTGTGGTTTTCCCTTTCCTGGTTTCAGCTTGATTCATTAAGAGGTGTGCTTTTTCAGCACGTCTCTCACGCTCGCAGATAGAGTTGTAAAAGCTCAGCGTTTGCATAAATTCTCAGCTGAATTGCTGTGACTGCCTGTTCTCTCTCTTTAAGAGGTTAATGGTGTACATACTCTCCTGGGCTGGCTGGGCCTGCGCTGGCTGTTTTGTTTCCAGCAGACAGACTCAGAGTGCTGGAGCCTCAGGCTTGTGTGGGCTGAAATAGGCCTCCATTCCCTCCCTTGTATTTTCAGTCGCTCGCTCCCTCCCTTCTTACTACCACTGCCCACCTGTCCTCTCCACACTGCCCTCTGGAAAGGGGAGAAAACTGTACCGCGACTACTTTGTCCCCTGTCACCAGAGCTAACATCGCGCTGGATGTGAGCATGTCCGACTGACCCGTCACCTTCAGAGTGAAAAGAAGCTGACAGTTGGACAGACGTTGCGCTGAAGTGGCTCAGAAATGCACGTCCGATCACGTCTGATTAGCATCCTCCTTTTGCTGGGACTCAAGGCTGCCTGGAAAGAAGTATTGAGTGCCTGTTTGTGTCCGGAGGTGTGGGTGCATGTGTGCTTTTGCCTGTATGGGCCTTTGGGCCTTTATCTATGTGTTTATACATCAGGATTTATGCTCCAGCAGGTGTGTGGTGGTCTGCATGTGCTCTGACATGTGTTTGTGCGAGCATGGACTGCGTGTGTGTCAATGTAAATGTGTATGTGCGTGCCATTATTGTTTCATGGTGGTCACAGACCGAAATAAACAGCCATGCTGATGCATGTCCAGGGAGTTTACATTCAGCCCTCGCTCACTCTGAGTGCTTTACAGCCCTATTCTGTTCAACTCTGCAGCTTTAACCCCAAGAAATCATTAAACATTCAGACCTTCTAGCTTCTCGGAATTTAAATACAGTTATATATAGTGTTTACCCATGTTCTGGGGGCTGTCTTATGGCACATTCACTCAGAGTTTTATTTTTATGGATGAAAGAAAAATGTCAGGTGCTGGAAACAAGCATGATTCTAAATATGACTGACTGTTTTCAGGGAAACTCCAGCAGCATTTGGTGACGTGAATGGGTTGCAAGTCTGGACCTTTTATTTAATACAGAATTGTATCATCGAGTTAAATACGAATAATAAATACAATTAAACTGCTACACTTGAGTCACAACTTCATAAATGTATACAATGTAAAACAAACCAGAATATACAGCTCTGGAATAAATTAAGAGACCACTTAAAATATGATGAGTTTCTTTGATTTTACCAAATTGAAAACCTCTGGAATATAATCGAGAGGAAGATCAAGATGGATAATCGCAAGCCATCAAACCAAGCTGAACTTCTTGAATTTTTGCCCTTGGGGTGGCATAAAGTTATCCAAAAGCAGTGTGTAAGACTGGTGGAGGAGAACATGCCAAGATGCATGAAAACTGTGATTAAAAACCAGGGTTATTCCAACAAATATTAATTTTGAACTCATAAAACTTTATAAATATGATCTTGTTTTCTTTGCATTATTTGAGGTCTGAAAGCTCTGCATCTTTTTTGTTATTTTAGCTATTTCGCATTTTCTGCAAATAAATGCTCTAAATGACAATATTTATATTTGGAATTTGGGAGAAATGTTGTCCGTAGTTTATTGAATAAAAATGTTATTCAAAATTTTATTCAATAATATACCTATAAATAGAAAAATCAGAGAAACTGATTCAGAAACTAAAGTGGTCTCTTAATTTTAGATTCTTCAAAAAGTAGGAACCTCTTTTTTTAATGACAGCTTTGCACATCTTGGCTGTATTTTCTCAGTCAGCTTTATGAGGAAGAGTCACCTGGAATGTTCAGCTTTCAGTAAACAGCTGTGCTGAACTTGTCAAGAGTTCATTACTTGAATTTATTGCCTTTTAATTAACGTGTTTGCGAGCATCAGTTGTGAAGTTGGTAGAGTTGGTATACAGTGAATAGAACTATTTGAGTAATATCCTAATCCATATTATGACAAGAATTAATCAACTAAGTAAATAAAAAATACTTAAATTAAATGACAAAATATTTTAAGAACTTTGAAAGTATCCTTAAGTGCAGTCACAAAGACCCTCAAATTCGTTATGGCTCTCATCAGGTGTTTCTTTACAGTCTGGATGACTTTAGTATTCATTTAGGAAAAACATTGAATGAGAAGTTTGCTGTTACTGTATGTATTTATGTATGTATATGTATGTGTAGCTATCTTTGTATATATAGCTACTGATACAAGCACTGGTATTATCATGTGCTGTAAGTTTAGATAATGCCTTATTTGTCTGTGAAGTCAGTGGTAGATATAATGGCAGCTATTTCTGGAACATCCTGTGTGGGAGGCAAATGCTTTGTTACTGATGCTATTATCAAGCCTACACACTAATCCTTAATGGAGGAGCCATAAACATGCATGTACAGTATGTGCTGTATGGAGGAGGGTCTTCAGCCTTTAGTCTCTGCCCCCAGTGCCTGACTGTCCCTCAGCAGTATGGCATATGGAAATAAAGCACACAAGTGAGATCGCAGTGCTGACGATGATGATGATAAATGATGACAAGCTCTCAGCAGGGTGTCTGCTATAATATGACCGCAGATAGTGAGAGGCAGATCACAGTGTATAAAAAAGTCTTCACAGGTGAAACTGCACTGAATAATACTGTATATTAAAAAAAGCATGTGAGTCTTATGTTATAACACATGTAATATGTTTATATAAGATATATAAATATATACGGTATAAGGTTAGTAAAATGTATACTATAACTAAAGATTAGTATGATATACAGTAAGGTAGTTGTAAATCATAAGAACAATAGTAGGCAGAGTACTGTTGCACATTTTTCACTGTACAAATGTTTGTTTTATCTGTCCAAATTATATTCCTTTTTTTTAGATATTTGTTGACAAAATAATAATAATCTTTAAAAATAAGTCAATAATTATTATAATCTTAGCCACACTGAAGCAAAACTACTGTTCCCCTTATTCTCTAAAACTCAAAATCACTGGTGGTTCTATGGGTGGGCCACAGGGACAATGGCCACAGCTGAAATCAGATTGGCCCAAAAAAGAGCCCTTGTCCTGTCACTCATCTTGTCTATGTACAGTACAAATACACATGACATTGGGAAGGAGTCAAAATGGATTATTAAATACATATGGAAATATAAAAAATAAGCAGAAGCAAATGAGAGATTCCAGAAGCAAAATCCCCCAAAAGGAAAGCAAAGACTGGCAAACACAAATATTTTTCATACAGAAGTTCTGTTTCAGAATTTGCAACATACATTTGTCCCTTTTGATTCATACAATTTTGATTGCAGATACATTTTTGTGTAAAACTTTCAGCACAAATTGAACTCTAAAGATGTTAATTTTAGATTTAACGATGAAACTCTGCAAAAAAAAAAACATTACAAAAAAAAAAGTATTGTCCAAAAAATGTAATTTATTCTGTTAGTATGTGAGTTTACAACATATGCCAACATGCATCTTTCTTTCTACATGTTCTGTATATCAGGATGTGTTGTGTGGGAATAAGTTTGAAGAGATTACCTCAGAGCACCCTGATATAATTGAAATATGCTGTATTAGCTGCCAAATTCAGAATCTGGGCAACAGCTTTTCTGCAAAAATGCTATAGAAAAGACACAAAAAGTATTTTACCAACATATCTGAACATATGCACAAAAATAGGAACAAAAAATGGAATTTGGAAAAATGTAAAAACATTTCATAGGGTCCTATCCAAGAGGAGAATAATATGCACATATAAGCTTATGATGCCAAACAGATACTTAATGTGTTGCTTAACAACTGTCCTACTTTTAGTAATCTTGCCTACACTATAGCTATGTTTCTACCTGTACAGGGTTCCTGCCAAAACAGGCCAGGCATGGATTTTGTTTCAGCTTGAAAAAAACACAATTGAAATCCCACCCTTTAAAAACTTTTTGGTTGCCTTAATGTTCCTAATCCATGTGATTTTTGAATATTTACTTGTTTGCTGTGGTGTTCCATTACTCTCTAAAGCTTAGTAACATGTTACGAGCAGGCCAGAGTCTCCTCATGTCATTTTGTCTTTCAGGGAACATCAGCAGGAACTGTACAGCTAATGGATGGTCGGATGCTTACCCCAGCGTCAAAAGCGTGTGCTATTCTGAATCCAAGCCTGGCAAGGTGAGTGGGATGGCACTGGGACACACGCCATAAGTTTTCATGAGGAATATATATTTTTTTTATCTCACCAGACAGGAACTCTGGGACAGTTGGGACATACTGTATATCATGTATTCACAGTCTGAACTTTGTGACACATATGAATGGATAAGAGAAGGTAATGAAGTCAGGGTGGAAACTCATGCAGCAAGGATGCGTTTTGACTGATGGGTGGCCCCTGTCGTCCGCTGTGTGAGCGCCACGCTGACTGAAGAATCGCTCTGTCTGGAGCCTCGGGGCTCTTGAACATCTCTGTCCAAACCGCTCAGCTCCCTAGCCTGGTCCTCTGCCAGCTGAGGCTGCTTTTTGGGAGTTAGTTTGTGTGTTCGTGTGTGTGTGTGTGCTTGTGCCTTTGTATATGTGTGGGAGTGACACAAAAAAGCAGAGAAAAGTGTTTGAAAAGAGTGAGAGAAAGAGAGAGAGAGATTCTGACTCTGGTTTATTTTGATGGGCTTCCCACCAAATTGCAGTGAATATTATGTTTCTCCTTCAAAAAAAAAAACTGCTAGACTGCAGAGAAAGTGATTTTACAGTGTAGAAAAAGAAGCTGCGCCAGAAGCCAAAAGCGATGCAGATGATAACAGACTCAAAGAGCAGAAGCAGATTTATTCTCATCTGAAAGAGTAGTAGATGTAGCCTGAAAGGAGAGGAGGTAAGTGTTCAGTTTGCTTATACTGAAACCTATCAGGCCTCATTAAAACTGACCATTCTCTCTGGTCATGCAGCCGCCTTTTTCTTTTTTTGAACTGGGCATTAAATCAGTGGATACATCTTGTGGCTGTCCGCTGGTGCAGCTGTGGGGTAGTGGGCTGAATAAAGAAGAAGCAAGCCACTGAACTGGAAAGGCTGGATGCTTTGCAAGGGGTGATCCACAAGAAAACAAGGGGGTGAACCAAGAGAAAGTCTTTAGAGTTTTCTACATAATTAATGCACAATACATCAATGACTAGTGCACATACCTGTATAAGTACATTTCAGACCAAAACTAGCATGCTATGCTCTGTGATGTGTTATGTAATATTAGCATTGCATCCCTCAGTTTCATCGGTTTTGCTGAGGAATACTGTCTGTCACTACAGTAGCTTGAGTTTTACACAAGTTACGTCATACATTCACTGTGAATCCACCACAATTAAGATATCCTCACTGCTGGCATAACCACTGATGTTGAGGCTAACAAATACAGACATGATGTTCAGCGTCCTAGCAGTAGCGTTAGCTATCTGGCTTCCCTCTGCATTAGCCAGTAAGCTGATCCTTCTACCTTGAAGATACTTTGTCTCAATGCATTTGTCTAAGTTTTGTGGGTTTTTTTTAAACCATTAACAAAAATGATTTTGAACATTTGTTAAAGTGATCCTGTTTATAGAAGTGATAGCACTCTGAGTTAGCTTATTTAGGTGGCTACAGTTTGAGGAAGGCCCCAAGTGTAGCCCCATGGCTAATTATTTTACAACAGGACCTCCTGAACAGCACATACAAAAGTATTCACTGACCCATCCAAATCATTTAATCATGGTTCACTCACAGGAGCTCAGTGAACTCCAGCGTGGTACTGTACTAGTATGCAACACCTGTGCAACAAATCTGATCGTGAAATGTCCTCACAACTAAATATATCACAGTCAACAGTTAGTGATTTAATGAGAAAGTGGAAGTGTTTGGGAACACCAGCAATTCATGTAAAATGTAAAATAACAGAGTAGTGTCAGCGAAAGCTGAGCAGCATTGTGCGCAGAGGTCGCCAACTTTCTGCAGGGTCAATTGCTACAGACCTTCAAACTTCATGTGGCCTTCGGATTAGCTCAAGAACAGTAGAGAGCATAGAAAGCTTAATGGAATGGCCTTAAAACACAAAGCACCAAAGCGTTGGATGCAGTGGTGTAAAGCACTCTTCCACTGGACCCTAGAAAAGTGAAGACGTGTTATCTAGATGAGTCTTGGTTAGGTGGTTGCCAGGAGAACAGTACTTGTCCAACTGCAGATTTAAAATGATACATACACAAGTTTACGAAAGGTGACGTATGAAGCAACTGAAAAAACAGAAGGACCAGTGAGTTTTTTGACATCGCGTTCAGTAGCTCCTCTATTTGTACTCACTGTTGTGTTTACGTGGATCTCCGTGGAAACGTGCGCCCAAAGTGTAATTATGGTGTGTGGCAGTAGACAAATAGCTATATTATTAAACGCAAGGAGAC
Organism: Astyanax mexicanus; assembly: GCF_023375975.1. Classification (NCBI taxonomy): domain Eukaryota; kingdom Metazoa; phylum Chordata; class Actinopteri; order Characiformes; family Acestrorhamphidae; genus Astyanax; species Astyanax mexicanus. Next base: position 101,831,843 of record NC_064408.1, read on the forward strand.
AAAACTCGTACGGGACTAAAATTACGAAAAACAGATAATTCTGCCTGTAATTTTCTCAGAGGACGTCACTTACAGAGGAAAAACACATACATGGTCATTCCAGATAAAAATAAAATCAAAGAAGACCATTACCCCAGGACCCCCTGAGAAACTAATCCTGTCCAGATAGGGTTTAACACAACCTTTTACCAATTACATATTTTTTAAAACTCAGTTTACTTTTTTTGTAATTATAATTTAGGAGCTGTGTGCGGTCATGTCTAGTCATGAAGAAACTAGAAAAAATATCTAGTCAGAGGGTTGTGGATAAGAAGGAATAAGGTTAGTTGGGGAAGGCAATAGTGTGGTTGAGAGCAAAGAAAACATAGGCTGTTTGGGGGCGTGTGATATTGGAATAGTGGTGTCAATGTTGTGGGCCAAATTTTGTAATGTCCTATGTAGTGAGCTTGAAGGGTAGCGAGACTGGAATGCCATAATATATAACCCCAGATGTTAGGTACATGATATATGATCTTCCTGTATTATGTCTTATCTTATGGATCTCCTAATTTAGAAGAATGTCGAAGTTGTATTTACTAGTTAACCATCTGGTGGATGCAATTTTCCTATAGCTTTTGAATGCTGTGTAGAATGGTGAGTAGTTGTGTCTCTTATTAAATGCCTTAGGTAGAACCACAATTCCACACAGTTCTTTAAGCTGTGAACCCTTGTTACTGCTCATAAAGACTATCTGGCATAAAATTAGCAGGCATCCAATTCTCATTACAGTTTGGATTAAGGATTAGGGCTTTAATCATAGGTGCAGTGACAGTCCTACTTCTGCATTACGATTTAAATTATAACCAGACAGTTAGAACTGTGCAGTTTTCAGCTCAGGCTGTCTTATATAAATTAGTCTGCTGAATCATATCTGTAACTGTGACCTTTTTCACAGTTCACTGCTGTGGCCTGTTATTGCTTAAAACATTTTCACATCTCATCATGTCTTGTGTTGTTTTTTTCTAACGTGTTCATGTTGGAATTATTAGCATAAGACAAACAGACAGCTGCAGAGTTGTTATAATTCACATAAAGAGATCCAGTCACTTATATAACTGAGATTTGATGAAAGGGAGGGTAAAGACTCATGAAAGAGTGCGGGAAACTGAACTGAGACTGAAACTCAGGCTCCTTATCTGATCAGATAGAAGAAGCGCGGCCTCACTTTCACACTTAAAAGCTCTTATCTTGGGAGCTAATTTAGTGTACGGCAGCTTTAATGAATCAGAGATCCTCAGTAAAACTATAATTATCCTTGCGCATGAAGCAGGAGATGCTGCTCAGATGTTACAGGCCGTGTGCTTTGTGTGACAGCTTGCTGGGGTTTGGGCTTAAACGTCTAGGGACTCAGCAGTGAGGGCAAACTCCTCTCATGCTTGAGTAAGCCGCTCGCACGGATTCAGTGGCTTGTCAGCACTGCTGGAGATGATCCTGGGGATTGGATCAGACACCTAGACGCACACAGTGATGAGACGGGAATTGTGCCGCCTCTGAAGCAGTTGTGAAACTCCGCAAACCCGGGGGTAAAGGAAGAGCACAAGATGTGTGCCCTGAGGAGGATGATTCAACTCAGTGGTAAATAGGTTTAATTTAAAGCTTGTTCTACAGTTCAATCAAAGAGCATACTTTGCTACTGAGCTGCAGCTGCTGAGCAGTGCATCCTCCAAAATCATAGCTTAGCATTAGGGCTGCAGCTGTCGAATATTTTAGTAATTGACTATTTTACTGAAAAAAAAATAATAATTTAATTATTCAAGTAATTGCATAAAACATAAAAAATTGCATAAAATCATAAATACACTAGAGAAAATATAACATTTCACTTAATAACGAATAACTAATTGGTTATTGGTTAAAACTGTTGCAAATAGTGTTTGGTTACAATACCAAAATTATGACTTTTGATACGATACCTAAATAATGACACCACAGCTAATACATGGTAGAATGAGATTAAATAATAGAAGATCAAACAATAAACGAAAAAAAACAAACAGAAAAGGCTAACAATGTGATGATGTTTATTCTTCATTTCTAGTGAGAACATAATAGCTTTATGTTTTTTTTTTATAGTTAACTTTGTCTGTGAGCTTTCAACTTCTTCTTCCTTTGTGGAGGTGATGTAAACATATTGTGCGAAATATTGTGCTTTGAGCTTTACAATTAAATAATCGATTCCTTGAGGCAGAGAAATCAAGAGCATCAAGATGCTCAAATTACTTGAGGAATTTTTTCACCCCTATTTAGCAGGATAAAGCGCATTTGTGTTACAAGTGCTGTTCACTTACTTTATTTGTTTATGCTTTAAAATATAGTATTAGAATACTACATATAAGGCTATAAATGAATACTAGGAATACTGCTAGGGATGCACTGAAATTCTGTCAGAATCTGAACATGTCTTTATTTATTTATTTATTTATCTGTAGTTCAAAACACAGTTTTGCTGTTGATCTATATCTAATAAAGTGTGCATTGGGGGGGAGAAAACAGCAAAAAGGCAACCGCTGACCACACAACAACAAGAGCTTACTTTGATCACACTGTTCCTGGAAAGTTCATAAAAGTTCATAATGCTTCACAGACTCAAAACATGCTGCCCATGAGGTGCACTTTTGACCCCAATCAGAAGCTGCACGACTGTTGTCAGTCTTGGGTATTGGGACGCTGCCCAGATGCTTCTCTGATTCATAAAGCATCAAGGATGAAACGGGCGGCGAGTTGTTTTCCATTCACTACCTGCGATTGGGGGGAAATTAAACATCAGAGCAATTTCCTGATGAGGAGTAGTAAAGCCAGAGAGGGCAAAATCTGTGCCTCACAGGAGTTCCTTCTCTCTTTGAAATTAGTGAAGATGACGGAGAGTTCCCCTCCTGAGGCTTTGGGGGAAGATGGGGGGGGGGGGAACATAGGCTGACCTTGACCGAGGCTCATCTGCAGCCTGATTTCAAGACGGAGGCCTGCTGTACATCAGAACGGCCTGGCGAGTTTGCCTTGTAGAGGAATTACAGTGAGTTCTTTGATGAATGATGAATGCTGGTCCTCTAATGTTGGTGTATCGATTCTGCTTTAGGGTCATTTTAGAGTACAACTCACATTAAAAGACCTTGCTATACGCCTGTGTTTATTAGACCCATTTGTCTTTTTCGCATCAGCTAATATCTCTGAGGTGGCATTTGATTGTTCCCTAGACTGTGGATTAATCATCCAGCAGGACCAACAGGCAGGGAACATAACCTTGGCCTGTAGACTTCACAGATTCAGAGTATTTTGATAGAAGGTACTGTCATACTGCTGCTGCTGCTGACCTTTCACAGGACCTGGTCCTGTTTTAATGTCACCTTTTATTTGAGACTTTCCAGATACTTTCCATGGGCATCCCCAAAAATACATTCCAAAGAGGCTTCTTGATATTCTTCTGCCAACCCTATAAGTGTCTGTCTGAAAAAGGAAATGAGCTGGCTTCCTCTAGAAGCTTTCCTGAGTTGAGCAAAGTGACTGGTTCCTGTCTCACGCCATCGTTCTGCTGTAACTCAGTTAACCTCTAGGGCACAGCACCGAAGAATGTCCAAATATTTTAATTCTTTTTGAATGAACATGGCCTCCTTGGTCTAACAGGAGATGGTGTTTTAGTTTGAATGTGGCACTGCTTCAAAAGGTCATCTGATACTCACTGAAATGGAGAGATGGACAAAAGTGAAGTATGCAAATGTAATTCATTTCTGTATGTAAGTTGATCTTTTTGAAGTAAGTGCATCTTTACAGAATTATTTCCATTGTAGATGTCTTTTTAACTGAACTTTTAATATTACTTTATACTCTATTATATAACGTAAATATTAAATATTTTGACTTTTGTGTGCATAAAAACACAACAAAGCGACACTTTCACAATCAGGGTTTTGTCTTGTTGGACTTAGCTACCTAATGTACGCATTCTTCATGCCTCATGCTTCAACACTGGTGCAACTACATACAACTTTGTGTGGGCCTATGCCTAGATAAATGATGGAATATGTGGAAAATATACAACCCAAATTCTAAAAAAGTTGGAAAATCTAAAAAAAAATAATAATAAAAAGCATAATTTGATGATTTGCATATTTCATAGACCCACATTTTGTTTGCAACAGAAAATAGAACACATATCAGATGGTAAAAGTGAGATTATTTACCATTAAAAACATTAACTCACTTAGAACTTTATGTCAGTCAGGGCCGCTGCTAAGGTTTTGGAGGCCCTAAGCATAACTGGTCAGCAAAGCCAACGTAACTAGCTCAGGCAACACCACTGAACATGAAGTAATCAAAACTATTTAAACCTTTATCATCGAAGTTACTCACCAGAAAGGGATGCATGGGCCTCATCTTTCTGCTTCTTTTTCTTCTTCTCAGCTCCAGACTCAAACCGTCGCTTCATAGTTGAATTACCATTTAGTAGCAACTTCGCGCGGTGAACTTGTCTCCTGCCAAACTCAAGTAGCGTTGCTACTTTAGTTAGGACTAAGGTTGCCAGATAAGTTACGATTTTTCATCCTATTTGTTTATTTTATTTTAAGTTTTTAACTTACACAAATATTGCACTGGACAAGTTTTTGTATAGAATGGCCACATACACTTTAAAAATGGTTAAACATGCGCAAGATTTAGCGCCTCCATGCATTTTTTGATTATTTATTTGACTGGAAAATGTCACATCTGGCAACAACCAACAGAGCAAACCGAGCCGTGCCATTTCAGGCAATAGGGGTGGGGGCATTATATTATGCACAAAAATAATAACGTGCCGCTTTTAAGTAGTGGAGTAGGTGCCCCATGCAATGTTTAAAGACAAAAAAGATGAGCGTATCATAAATAATTCACATTGGGTTTTAAATTTAATAATGTCATTTTCAACACATTTCATTCTCAGTCAATTTGGCTCCCTGCAACTGCAAAATGGTTGAGGCCTAACGCTGGCTGCGTTGTCTGCGTATGCAGAGCGGCGGCCCTGATGTCAGTAATGCTTTTTTAAAAAAGTTAAATTAATTAAAACAGCATTTGCAAACAAACTCACATGACTGAGCAGAAAAGGTACATTTTAAAGAGGCAGAGTCTCTCAGAATCGAAGCTGGGCAGAGTTACATGAATCTGTGAGAAACTCAAATCTACAAATTGAGGGACAGTTTCAGAAAATTTACATTTTTCAATCAGCACAGTACATAACATCATCAAAAGATTCAGAGGAAAGCGAGAATTCCCTGTTTCACAAGGGACAAGGCTGACCGGCAGTATTGGATGCTGGTGATCTTCGGGCCCTCAGGCGGCACTGCATTAAAAAGAGGCTGTACTGATTCCATACTGGAAATCACTGCATGAACCCAGAAACACTTCAATTTTGGAGTTCAGTATCGCTGTCTGTGAACACAGTTTGCCGTGCAATCCACAAGTGCGAGTTAAACCTGTACCATGCACGTATGCAATTTATGCAACAAAAAAGATAAAAGGACATTAAAGCTATATTAAATCACATTGCATTTGCAGTCAAATACTTTTATATTTTTACTAAAGATGAGGTCTACAAGGAGGTAATTTACTACAGTAATATTTTACCCTTGGTATCTTTACTCTTAACTCAAGTACATGGTTTGCGTACTTCATCTACTGCTGCTGGAATGCTGGGAGCATATAAGAAGCAATGATTCAGTGCTATTGATTATTGTTATGGATCATTGTGTTATATTCAGGTCTGTCAGATTAATGCACTATACAAGCACATTTGCCTTACCTTAAAGATGGAAAGCGACGGCAGCTAAAACATTACAACTTTAAATAACATCATTTAAGTATGTGCTGTATAAATAAAAAGGGATATATAGAGTCCAGGCTATTCTATAAAATTTAATGGGCTCTACTTGGAATGCTGTTAATGTGGAGTCTAGATGGGGAATGCTGTTGGTGGTTATGAGGAATTAGTCTAAGCCGTGTGTGGATGTGCCAGGTGGTGTGTAAGGCCTGAAGAATGCTGTTTATGGAGGATGCTCTTATCTGAGCTCCATCACACTCCTCTCCCACCAACCATGCTGTCTGCCCTGCTCTGAGTTTCCATGTTCATCGGCCTCACGTGTCATCATCGGGTCAGTGGACGTCTGCCTTAGTTAATGCTCGACTGGTCAAAGAGTTGAAGGGGTCGTTGGCACTGTTTATGCATGCCAGATTGCCGTGAATTTTATCTACTTACCATTTATTTATAGCTGTTGATGTTCTGGTGGGGGCAGGAGAATGTGTTTCGAGGAATAAGCTTTTCTTTTGATGTTTTCTAGGAACCAAAAATGAAAACTGAACTGTGTGTTCTTTTTATTTGTCCAGCTGGTGTTCTACACTGTGGTGAAGACCCTGTACACGCTGGGCCACAGCCTTTCTCTCATAGCGCTCATCACCGGCAGCACCATCCTCTGTCTCTTCAGGTACAAAGAAACGAGTCCTCAGCCAGACGGACGCATCCTCTCTCACTCTGCTTTATGTAACACTCGACTCCTTGTGAATGGACAGCTGTGTCAGATATTAATTGTAATCATTACAGGAGTCGAGGTTTGGCAGTATTTTTGGAAAGAACATAATTCAGAGTTTTTGACACTGAGTGTAAACATTATGCTTGGCCTTCTATCTCGTCTTGATAGTGTTTATATGACTGAGAGCCTGAAATATTCATATAAAAGCTGGGAGGCAGGCGAATTAAGAATTGCTTAACATTTAACTGGATTAGCCTTTTTGCAAAGGAAATTGTTATCTTAGAAAGCACGGTTGTGTATATTGAATATTCTCCATTTCCCATATCTTGCAGGAAGCTTCATTGCACCAGAAACTACATCCATCTGAATCTCTTCTTCTCCTTCATCCTAAGAGCGATTGCTGTGCTTATCAAGGATGCAATATTGTTTTCCCACAATGAGAACATTCAGTGTCATGAACAGCCCTCACTGGTGAGAAGAAAAGCTGATAATATAAATGCCTTCACTCTAAAATGTTGTTTTAATTTCAAGATATTGATAATGTACGACATGTACAAATATGAAATAACTCCTTTATTTGTTAGTTACAGAGTTGCAAAAGTGTTAAGTACCCCCTGAACCTTTTCACGTTTTTGCACCTTACAACCACAAATTTAAATGTATATTATTAAGAAACATTTTCCTCTGTGGTGTTAGCCACTATGCTGTTCAATGAATACTTTACAGCTAAGTCTAGTCTGCAAAAATTGCAAATACTATTACAACTCCCTTGTCATACTGTCAATCATAATAGAATATTTGCACTATTTGCGATGTTGGCCATGTCTTTTTGATCATGCTGGCCAACCAGCATAGTCAAGTCTAATACCTATATAATAAAGCATTGTCAGTAGAAAAGGACTCTCTGGAGCAGATAAACATGAGCCTATTGGCACTATGCCTAATACCAGGTTTAGATTAGAGAGGTGTAAATGCCTCCAGCATTGAGATGTGAAGCAGTGTGAGAACTGTCTTCTCTGAAATGATGGTGATCCACCCACTAATTTTGGGATGAGTTGGGGAGTTGGGGTTGAGATATGGTGATGATCCTCCACAGTTCTAACCTTACAAATGGCTTTTAACTATATAATTAGAGCAATGTTTCAAAATATAGTATAAATAATATTTATGGTAATTGCAAAATTAGTTTAAAGTAATTTTCTTGTTTATTAATAAATGAGGCAGTATCTTGACTTGATGCCATACAGTGTTATGCAGGACATAAGAAACACTGTATGGTGGTGATATTCACCAGAATGTTATGTGTGTGCTCTGCAGGTTGGGTGCAAAGCCAGCTTGGTCATTTTTAACTACTTCATCATGGCTAATTTCTTCTGGCTGTTGGTGGAGGGCCTCTACCTGCACACTCTGCTGATGGTGATCTTCTCCAAGAACCGGCACTTCGTTGTCTATCTCTTTATCGGATGGGGTAAACTTCATTTTTTCTCATTCAGATTCACACACTCTGCTGTCACTGTCACACATTGTGTACTAAGCAATTCACTCCATATGGGATTTACCTCATGCGTTGCTCTAGAAGGCCGAGCCATTCATGGATTTTGGATTTGTGCCCAGAGCAGAGGTAAACACCATTGTGGCATCCTTAAACGGCTGGAGCGTGTTGTGTTCTGGAGCTATTTCCTGAGTTTTTTTCCGCCGTCACGTATAATCCTTCAAACCAAAGCCTGAAATCACGTTCCTGCCTCTGAACGCCAGTGATGTCTTTGTTTCGTTTTTGAATGGCGAGCATTTGCTGGGATCAACTCGTCTTTCAGCAAGGGGGTGGGATAAAAGCGCATTCGGAATCAGGGTGGGTTTGGTCAGCTTTCTTCTTGACAGTTGCTGGCCACAAGCAGAGCAATCTTCATTGAAGAGGCAAGTCATATCCACACACAAGTGCAGACACACACACATACACTTCTTTTCATAACACTTCTCCATGCGTTTGCCTTTCTGCTCGTTTTCATTTTCTCCTCTTGAAAGGGGGCTCAGCAGACAGGAGAGAGAAAGAGAGAGAGAGAGCGTGAGGAAGAGAATGGCTCGTCACTGGCTTTTCTCACCATGTTTGCGCTGCATTATGTATCAAGCGTCTTTGTAGTTGATTGTCTCCGTGGAGTGAAGCCTCTGCCAAGCAGAGAAATGAAAAGAGTGTGACTGCAGTTCAGTCTCTGTGTCTGAAGGCCCTGGGATGGACTATGGCTTGCAGGAAATATCCCATCAGCACCTCATTAACATTCCCTTTCATCATGACAGGGATAATAAACAATCTTCTTTCCTTTATGTTTACAAGATTTTTTTTTCTTCTTTTTTTCTTCTTCCCATCACACACCATCGGCACCAACAGCTTTCGTAATCTTGGTTACACTGTTTACCCCACTCAGAATCAGACTGCGATCTCCGCCAAGATCCAGACAGTGATATACACCCCTAATTTCGCTCCCATCTAATGATATACTGGGCATCATAATAAACCCCAGGATAAGCAATTGCCCAATTTGGAGAAATTCAGATACTTCCCAGACCCCTATAAAGCATCAAGAGTCTTGAGGAAGTTGACAAATTATAAACGAAGCTACTTAACTAAGGGCCTTTACTCTACATGCATTATAGAAGAAGAGTTGTAATTATGTTTCTTTCCCCTGAAACCCACCAGTAATTGATCGCACACCTCTTTTTCTCTCTCTGGCACTGTCTTTCTATTTCTCTCTCTCACTGTCTCGCTCTCCCTTAGGATTCCCCACAATCTTTGTGATAGCGTGGATCATTTGCAGGATATACCTGGAGGACACAGGGTGAGTAAAGCCAGGCCATTCTCAGATGCCTTTAACTCTCAGAGGACACAGTATTGTTCAGTATGGTGTACATGGCCTATAGCAGTAAAAAAAAAGAGAGAGAAAAGAAAAACATGCTTTTCTTTCATCTGAAAGTGGAGCATTTAGGTCACTTCAGACTTCTGTTATGGATCTAAGCGATGACAATTTTCTCCCCTCTCTTTGAACAGATGCTGGGAGAGAAACGATTCCGCAGTCAATTGGCGGGTGATCAACTGGCCAATCATGGCTTCTGTTTTAGTAAGCATGACCCTGTTTATTTACTCTTTGTTGTTCTTGTTTGTAGAACATCAGCGAATGATAAGACTGATGAGAATGAGAGAATGAGCAGCAGTGCTGGCTTCAGACCTCTTGGGCCAGACTCTGAGTCTCTTTATGCACCATAAAGCCAGAATGTTCTCAGGTTCTCAGTGGTGATGATAGGAACCAGATCTACATTGTTTAAAGCCTTTAAAAGGTTCCTTACAGAAAGATACAGATTTATGCGAAAAGTAGGCACTCTAATGAGTGTACCTCAATGTAGGGTTTATTAGCCAATTAGTTATCCTAAACCCACAGTTGAGTATTATCCAAAAGAGGGATTCTTAACTTTGGGATCACAATCCTCAAAGGGGTTCTCACAATTCATACAATTATAAACAACAAAGTATAACCACCATCTTTACGGAACCTTTGTTTTACCAAACTTAGCTTGTATATGAGTATATTTGAGCAAGAATGAGGCAAAAGAAAGAAAAAAACTGAGACCAGACTAGGAGCACACAAAGCATACAAAAGACCCAATAAGGAGGCTTAAATACACGCAGAGAGTGAGGAACACCTGGGACCAGTAATGAGGGGGCAGGGTAACAAACAAGACAGGTGGGAACACTAATGACGGGCGGGGCCATGTGCTAAAAGAGCACATGGGGGAAGAAAACAAACAGGCTGGGGGAGACAGAAACTCAGGACAGAAACGGAAAGCCCAAAGAAAGCAAGAAAAGAAGACACAAGGGCAAAGGTGTTGTGTTGGTTTAAATTTCAATTGCGTATTATCTACATTAGCCCCATAAAAACAGAAATGAACTTCAGACAGCAAACGTACTAACTGACCACATTTGTGCTAGGAGGAAATTTTCACACTTACATTTAAACAAATAATATCTAATCAAGTGCCTATATAGATAAACTTTGTAATATATGTAATAGGTGATAATGTTTATAGATGTCATAATTTTAAAGTGAAACTGCTGCTGCACTGGTTTATATCCATTGTGATAAATGATGAGAAACAGCATGAACCTAAATTCATGAACCTAAATTCACCTCAGACCCACAATGCCTGTCATTCCTCTCTGATGTGCTTCGGAGGGGGTTTGTTGACCACGGGGCTAGAGGAATATTTTGAATACTAAAAATTGGTCACACAGTAAGAAGGGTTAAGAACCTCTGGTCCAGAGGATATGCCCTTTAGCTCTTTTACTATTGGACATACTTCACTTTGAACTTATGGCATCTAGCCAAAATGACAAATATTCTTTGTTGTTTACCTCCTGGGTAAACCTTCCAAACGTTTGAATACGACTTTACTCAATTAACCCTTTGGGGTCTGCGAATGCGCTGGCATTTCAAATTCATTTGCATTCATATAGGCAAATTAATATAGACCATCACTCTAGAGGAGCATCTAAAAGTAGGTCATCATGTTCAAATTACTCAAATACTTTAATACTGTACTACTCCACTAGTAGGTTGTAATGAGGTTGCTGGGAAAGTATCCTCCTTGTGACACTTCCATGAAAATTTTGCTAAATTCGTGAAACCGTGCATCACTGCAGTTCCTAATTACAGTTGACCAAATCTATTTTTAAGAGTCTGTATTTACTATGTATAGTTAAAAGTATGACCAAATAAAAAAAAATGAATTGATAAATTTTTTTTGCATAAGCCTTATGACGCAGTTGCATACTTGCGGATCACCGCTTTAGGCTGGAGTCAAAAAATGCACGTACAATATAAACCAAGCTAGGACGAATTCTGTCAGGCGAGCGACCGAGTAGCTCGGTGCCTTTCCCTCAGTGTGAGCTCCAGCCTCCGGGAGCAGACACGCTGTCATTATCCCCCTCCTCCCCCCTGGCCCAGCGTGCGCGACTCCCCTGGGTCTGCTGTGACACTTTCATTTTACATAAGCTCACCTGCAAGAGAGCACTGATCTGCTGATGGAGCGGGGGGGGTGAGTTTGACAGCAGTGTCTGCTCAAATCCAGGTCAAAACAGACCCATTTTTCTTAAACCAGCTGGGTGGGGGAGAAGACGTGCTGCTTTCCTGCTTCTGGGTGAAATATGTGCTTTTGGTAATCCCAGTCGTTAACCTTTTTGAAGGCGAGTCTCTCCCAGTGCCCGGTGCAGAATGTTACACAGAACTCCCACAAATGAACCGGAGCTCATTCCCAACCAAAGCCTAGCAGAACCTGTCCTGTTTATTTCCTGCTCAGTGCCGTCAAGGCAAAAACTCTCGAGATAATCGATAGTGACATGTTACATACAACATAGCTCTATTGCATACTTTACCCTACATATCTGCACATGTCCTACCCAAATAACCTTTGACAACATGTCAGGAGAAGCTCTTCGGGGCAAACTGTTGTTGAACGCCCTGTAAGGAAATATAATTACAATGACATTATGCAATCCTCTGATAACCCTGTGGCTTATCATTTTTTATGCTATTAATTAGACCAAACTAAAAATAATACAGATCATTATAGACCATTATTAACCCTTTCAGACTTAAATTATGTGCTAGTGTTACAAAAATATTAAAAATAAAAATGGTAATGCTATTTTCTGCAATGCACACAAAGAAAGACTTTATTATTATAATATAAAATCTATATTAACCTTAAATCCAATTAAATTAAAGAATAAACTGTTTTTTTTATGTCTATTGGATTGGAAGCATGCACTTAGCATTTTTATTTTACATTTTATATTGACCTTTTTGTTCACAAGCCATCCCTAAGCACAAAATAAACATGAAAAAAAAGTTCTAAATTACATACAGTTAGTAAAAATTAGCCCTTTTTAATTTGCCTCTTTGGCTGTAGTGCTGTTTTTTTCAGTGCAGTGGGTAGGGCTAAAATATTGTTTCATTGGCTTATAAACCTTTTTTGCCTTGATTTTAGTCTATTCCAAATTAAACACTAGTCTCAATTAGTGTTATGTGCAACTAAACATTAGAAAAAAATACATGAGGTCCATTGTAATGGACACAGAGTCTGAAAGAGTTAGTTAGCAAAGCAGAGTAGCAAGTGGTGTGCTTTTGTGGTTTCTGACATTGACACTACCAATTGATAAAATACTGTTATTAAACTATTTCTACTATTGTTGTCAAGGCAATCTATGTGCTTCAAATCTATGACAAATCACCAACAAACCCTGCCACAGCCTGATTCTCACCTCCCCATAATTGTATTTACGCATCATGACAATACAGACAACATGATCATCGATTGCTGCCTTCACGGTTAAATTGCAGAGCTACTCAGATATACCATTGCACAAGTAACAACACTAACAATGACATAGGCCACATGTGTAGGTTACACTCTAGACTCTGCACTGACTTGATGCAGAAGAATAATCCAGCCCTGATTGTTTTACTTAACACATTTAGCAGAAGATTCTGAATCATAGAGCACTTTTTGATTTCAATGCTTTTGTACATTGGACTAAAGTTAATAACATTTTAATTTTAAGACATACAACTCTGGAAAAAATAAGAGACCACTTAATGATGATGTTTTTCCTTAATTTTACCAAATTGAAAACCTCTGGAACATAATCAAGGGGAAGATGGATGATCACAAGCCGTCAAACCAAGCTGAACTGCTTGAGTTTTCACACGTGGAGTGGCATAAAGTTATCCAAAAGCAGTGTGTAAGACTGGTGGAGGAGAGCATGCCAAGATGCATGAAAGTGTTATGCATGAAAAAACAACAATGTTCATTTTACTCAGACATATACCTATAAATAGCACAATCAGAAAAACTGATACAGAAACTGAAGTGGTCTCTTAATTTTTTTCCAGAGCTGTATATAGATAATTAAGTGTAGGGTATTAGGTTTACATATTACAGTTCATTAACACAGTTGAATGGTATTAGGTACTTTCCTACTACCCTTCCTTTCACACGTCCATGCACCTAAAATATAAATGTAGAAAGTATGATTAAAGCAATCCAGATTAACATCTTAAGTGTAATAGATGCCTAGCGTGCTCTCTATGAAAACCGAAAAAAATCTATATATATATACAGTATATTCTGTATTATTTTGTGTTTATATTGTGTAGTACTACTAAAAGGTACTATGCCACTAGATTCATTCACTCACTTTTACAGTTGTGTTAAGTTTATGTGACAATCAAAATAATTCATAAATTTGTCTGTTTTTGCCAGTCCTGGAATTAAATTTTTTCTTTCTCTCCCCAGATAAACTTTATTCTGTTCATTAGTATCATAAGGATCTTGGTGCAGAAGCTGAGGTGTCCTGATGTAGGAGGGAATGACCAGTCTCAGTACAGGTACAGCCAGGAGCATCTCTCTCACACACACACACACACACACACACAGAGCATACACATATACACATAGACAAACACACACACACACACACAGAGCATACACATATACACATAGACAAACACACACACACACAAACAAACAGAGCATACACATATACACATAGACACACACACACACAAACAAACAGAGCATACACATATACACATAGACACACACACACACAAACAAACAGAGCATACACATATACACATAGACACACACACACACAAACAAACAGAGCATACACATATACACATAGACACACACACACACACACAGAGCATACACATAGACAAACACACAAACACACACACACACACAGAGCATACACATAGACAAACACACACACACACACACACACACACAGAGCATACACATAGACACACACACACACAAACAAACAGAGCATACACATATACACATAGACAAACACACACACACACAAACAAACAGAGCATACACATATACACATAGACAAACACACACACACACAGAGCATACACATAGACACACACACACACACACACACACACACACACTGAGCATACACATATACACAGACACACACACACACACACACACGCAAACACACAGAGCATACACATATACACATAGACACACACACAAAGAGCATACACATATACACATAGACACACACACACAAAGAGCATACACATATACACATAGACACACACACACACAAACAGAGCATACACATATACACATAGACAAACACACACACACACACACACAAACAAACAGAGCATACACATATACACATAGACAAACACACACACACACAGAGCATACACATAGACACACACACACACACACACACACACACACACACACACTGAGCATACACATATACACAGACACACACACACACACACACGCAAACACACAGAGCATACACATATACACATAGACACACACACAAAGAGCATACACATATACACATAGACACACACACACACAAACAAACAGAGCATACACATATACACATAGACACACACACACACACAAACAAACAAACAGAGCATACACATATACACACAGACACACACACAAACAAACAAACAGAGCATACACATATACACATAGACAAACACACACACACACACACACAAACAAACAGAGCATACACATATACACATAGACACACACACACACAGAGCATACACATAGACACACACACACACACACACTGAGCATACACATATACACAGACACACACACACACAAACAAACACACAGAGCATACACATATACACATAGACACACACACACAAAGAGCATACACATATACACATAGACACACACACACACTGAGCATACACATATACACAGACACACACACACAAACACACAGAGCATACACATAGACACACACACACACACACACACTGAGCATACACATATACACAGACACACACACACACAAACAAACACACAGAGCATACACATATACACATAGACACACACACACACAGAGCATACACATAGACACACACACACACACACACTGAGCATACACATATACACATAGACACACACACACAAAGAGCATACACATATACACATAGACACACACACACACACACACACAAACAAACAGAGCATACACATATACACATAGACAAACACACACACACACAGAGCATACACATATACACAAGAGAAGTGAAATTGCTCTACCATGTTTCATCAGACTTTTCCATTTTCCATTGTAAATTACTGAATGTGTTTGTATTTCTGGCTGCTGAAATATTTATTTTTGTATCTGTTCCTCCCTGAGTGATTGTCATGTCTCTAATGCATGAGGAGTTTCTGTTGCATTTTTCAGAAATGTTGTTTTTCCATTTGTCCAAACCCAGAATTGCATTTCTTTCTTTTTGGGAGACATGTGATTGTGACCCTGGAATTGTGAGCATCTCAGTGTTAAACTCCCCCGACAATAGCTGTATAAAACTGCTGGTTTTCTGTTTGCCAGCACAATAGGTGAAGACACCCCATTGCTCCTACACGTACTGTTAAATCTGTGGGCTTTTTTTCTTTTTGTCTACTGTTGTGTGTTCTGCAGAAGGCTGGCGAAGTCAACACTGCTGTTGATCCCACTTTTCGGGGTTAACTATGTTGTGTTTGTGTATATGAGTGAGGAGAACGAAAACGAAACCTTCAAACACATCAAAATATTCTTTGACCTCGGCCTCGGATCTTTTCAGGTACACAGCCTGAATGAGCATTTTGGATCAGTTACAGCTTTTACTGTTTGCTGAAATGCTGAAAGTTCTTATATCTCACCACTCTTTTCACAGGGATTGGTTGTTGCCATTTTATATTGCTTTTGCAACAGTGAGGTGAGTATTGCTTTCTGAATTGTGAGGTGTCTATCTATATCTAAAACCTATTTATATTTGATGGAACAATTTGGGGTACCCAACACTTGTGAACACATGTATACTGCCTGCCTGTTGTTATACTTGTTGGGATCTTTTAAAATTTTGCATGTAATGTCTGCATTTCACTGTCACTTTATCATATTTCAATTAGACTGAAATACCTGCAGTGTTTTTGTACACTTAATATGGGATGGTAGGTTTAATACACTGACATGACAAACATTATAGGATATGATATTGAAAATATGTAAATTGGTCACAACATGTTTCTTCATGGCGTGGCTTGGGAACACCCACACCTGTATGAGTTATGAGGTGCTATCTTGTGAGTGAGGTTGAACACTGGCTAGGATGCTCATGGCACAGTGACATGAACAGTCATAGTTTGAGTGTAAAGTAGATGGGACATTACATTTCCAAAGGTTTGTGGGCATTTAGCAATCCTCAGTCCACAGTGTCACATCTATAATGTGAATACAGCATTGAAGGCATTACCACCCACAGTGGACAGCTCAGTGGCACTGTTTTTTTTTGCTTTATAAGGCAAACTTAAAATCCCAAAAATCATCAGTGCACCTTATAATACGGTGCATCTTATGTATGAATTTTACCAATCAGGTTGTAAGGGGCAGTGAAGCCCCTCCGCTGAACTGCAGCGTTATAAAGCAGATTTTTAGTGTAGTTTATTTTAGTTCAATTTAGAAGACTGAAGCAGTATTAGCTTTAGCCGCTAAACGTGCTAAGTGCTAGCTCTAACGCCGTGCAGAGGTGAGAATGATAGGCCTGTAGCCTATGCATTTACCGTGTTAAAACAAGATAGGTGGGAAAAACTGCTAGCTAATGGCTAGCGCTAGTGCTTAGCTGCTAATGCTAACGTTGCTGCACACAGCGTTAGTGAAGTGAAATCAGTGTAGATTAACATCCGGTGCTTGTTTTAGGAATTACAGTTTTGTTCACTAAGCTTATCTCTCTGCTGAATTAGAAGGAAAACATGGCGGCACTCCTGTTCCTTACTAGTGTTGCATAATGCACCTTATAATCCAGTGTGCCTTATGTATGAAAATAGACCAGAAAATAAATGTGCTTTGATTGTGTGCCTTATAATCCAGTGCGCCTTATATTGCGAAAAATATGGTAAGGATTATGATCAGTGTCTTCTGACTAGAATTGTCTATGCAAACATACAAGTGACTCTGGCAGAAATCACATCCACATTCAATGCAAGAGACCCCACTCACACATATCCTGCAGATGAGTGCAAAGTTCTTTTCCTTTCCTGTCACGTGTCCCATGACTTTTGGAATGTCAGTGTATATCTGTACCAACTTAATGCTGTCTAAATTAAACAGACTCTTGCAGAGACAAAACAGTGATTTGGGTAAATTATAAAGGGACTGGTATAGAACAGCAGTGTTAGTTTGTGATACCACAAGCAAACATCAACTGAAACACACAAATTCAATGGGAAATCAAAAAGAGTAAATGATAATATAAAACCAGGATCAAGCACAGAGTAAACAAGCAACACAAGTGTGCTATGTACACTAAGGAGGAAGTTGGCAATACTATGCAAAGTGTGAGAGAAACATGCAGCACCCCTTTGGGACCAGTTAAGCATAAACTTATATACACTAGCCCAGAAGTGTTACCAGTAACTTATTGCATTGCATTGCTGTAAGCAAAATGACTGCATGCACTCTGAAACACACTTTTTTTTACCATTGGAATATACTGGTTTAACATCAGATGTGTTGCATAAATGTTGCTTTGCAATTCTATTCCTTTTTCTCTCTTCTTTTAAGTCCTGCTCTTTATACTTTAACACTGTCAATAACTTCTGCCAAAAAGTAGTTAAGCAACAAGTGAATTATGGCTACAAAATGGTAACAATTCCCTAGCCTGTCTTGACACAGAAGACTATAAAAGGCATTTGGTTTATACTACATGTGTTAGATTTCCTAATTATTTACTCATCTGTGGGTGAGGCAGATGGATGAGGAGTGTTTTAATGGTTCTGAAGAAGACAGTGTTTACAGGCTTAAACTGAAGGTCATCAAACACCAGGACCAACTGCGTGGGGGTTCGCTAGGGTACCTGTTGAGCCCTGTGTGTAGTCCAAGATAAACGCTGATATTGTAAAGCTTACCTTCTGTAGTAGGAATAGAGCCATAGTACTTTCTATAAAGTGTAAAGTGTAGCTCAGCTTTTTATTTCAATTTTATTTCTATAGCGCTTTTTACAACAAGTTGTCACAAGGCAGCTTTACAGAAACAAATGGGTCCATGCCTCTTATGAGCAGCACCACAAAGATGCCAATTATTGTGGTGACACCACTGGCAAGGAAAAACTCCCTTACATTAAGAGGAAGAAACCTTAGAAGGAACCCATCCCACTCGGGTCGACCCACTCAGTACAAACAAATAACAAACAAATAACAGTACAGAGGGATAATGTGGAGCTATAGCTAATGTAACAGGTACTAATTTATGAATGTAAAATGTAATGGGCACATAATGGAGAGATGTGAATAATGAAGAAACAGGTACTAATCTATCAATATCTTATTGTAACAATTCACAAAAAATCTGCACTGATAGAACAAATCTCAATTGAAAAATCTAAAAACTTCAGAACATAGGCCTTTTAAAATGAGATACCTCCAAACTTTAAATAGGTATTTTAAGTATAGATACTTCTGATGTCAACCTTGTGCATCATGCATGCGTGTGTGTGTGTGCTGCAGGTCCAGAGTGAGCTGAAGAGGAAGTGGAGGAGTGTGTGTCTGAAGCGCTACATCGGCCGAGACTACCGTCTGCACAGCTCGTCCATTTCTAGAAACGGCGCGGACAACGTGGCGCAGTTCCATCGCAACTCCAGAGCCCAGTCCTTCCTCCAGACGGAGACCACCCTAGTGTGAGCCTGCTCTTACTCACGCACACACACACACACATAGACACACACATTTGTGTGCACACGCTCTCTGCAACTCTTCGTTTGGAGCAGCTGTACAGGAAATACCATTCACAAGGACCGGTGCACCATTCTGTTGTTGTCTTAGTGCTATTGACAAATGAACTTAAGTCGTGCAGATATTTCTTATGTTCTTGCTTTTGCTGCACGATGTTCGGAGGATGAAGCAGATGAGGAGGATGAGAGGACTTGGGCATTCACCATTTTAACAGTGTCTGTTACAAGGCATGAGAGAAATAATGCCAAATACTTTAAATACTGTTTCCTGCACATTGTTTATTACCAAATTTGTTTGCAGTGTCTGCTCCAAAAAAAATGGACCAACAGCTGTTTTCTAAGTGTCTGTATGGAAGCTTCACAGAGGAGGACCAGATTACATCAGCTGTGATGTATCACACATTACGTTTTACATTTCCACTGTTTGCAGCTCTTTACGACTTGTTTCTTCTCATACATGTAAACACAGAGGGAAAAAAATGGCGTAGTTACAAATGTTTTATTTCCAAACCTCTTCTTTATTACTCCAGCGCTCGTGTTATACCAGGCTCGGATTCGAGCGCAGTACTTATGACCTTGTAAATATTTCTCGGCTCCTGGCTGTGTTCTGGGACGGTCAGACAGTCAGACACAGAACAGAGGCTTGACACCAGCCTTGTGGAAGCATTAGGCGCAGTGTTTCCCATGCTTCAGAGGCGACGAGCACGAGGCTCACGGTCTCTGACTGGCTCTGAAAAGCTCTCAAGAACATTCTCTGTGACGCTTCAGGGCTAAAGACTGAACCGAGGCTGCGGTTACGCTGTGATGCCTTGGTTCTCCACCATGGTGAGCTCATTAGGAACCGATTACTGCTGGACGTGTTCACATCAGCTCTCTTACAGACGAGGCCTTAACGTTCCAAAGGATGATTTCATAATGGCAGTGCTCTTCCTGCATGAGGGGACAGCGTGTTTGCTCCACTCAAGTGGAGACGTGGAAGAACAAGCACAAAACCAAAGATCTAATCTTGCGCACGGAACAAAATCTTACTGGTGAAGTATGACTGGAGACAAGCTAATATGTATAAACTGCAATATGAGTGTTAGTACATTCACAGCCATTTGTACTTGTATATGGATTATAAAGGGGAATTTGTATGATTTTTCTTCTTACATGCTCTTCACATTTCAATTCTTAAATATTTAATGGTGTGAAATTGTTCATTGTGGAGAAACACACCAGCTTTGGCTTATTTACCCTGGTGGTGATAAGAACACACAGCAATTTAGTTTATCATCTTAAGTCACTAGAGCAGGGATTCCCTGGGAGTTTGCGACTCACAGCCATCTTAACCCATTGGAACACTTTCCAACACACTGACCCTGTGCATGTGAAGCCCAGTATTAGCACTAGCTTGTTAATCTACTATCTATTTAGCTCATGTGCCTGTCGTGTGATTACTATACCAAACCAACAACTCAACAATCAACAGGTCAAGCTAACCATGTTTTATTTTGCTTATAAATTTACTATATCTGTTACTGTGTCTCTTAAATTACATTCTTTGAACTATCTACAGCTCTGGAAAAACAAAGAGAACACTTCAGTTTCTGAATCAGTTTCTCTGATTTTGCTATTTATAGGTTTATGTTTGAGTAAAATGAACATTGTGGTTTTATTCTATAAAATACTGATGACATTTCTCCCAAATTCCAAATACAAATATTACAATATAGAGCATTTATTTGCAGAAAATGAGAAATGGTCAATTAAACGAAAAAGATGCAAAGCTTTCAGACTTCAAATAATGCAAAGAAAATAAGTTCATATTAATTTAGAAAAAAACAACAAAACTAAAGTTTTATCTATGAAAGAGTTCAGAATCAATAATTGGTAGGATAATCCAGATGTTTATTCACAGATTTTGGCATGCTCTCTACCAGTCTTTCACACTGATTTTGGGTGACATTATGCCACTCCCAGCACAAAAATCGGCTACTTTACTTGGTCATTTGTTTTTAAGCATTTATCCATGATGTGACCTAAACATGTTCTGTTTTGCAAATAAATATACTAAATGTCTGTCACACCTTAAATTACATTTGCTGAACTATCGTTAAATTTGAAGAATTTTTACTTGGTCTATGGCCTTCTTGCAGTACCTCCACAGTCCACTGGGGACCCGCGGCCAAAGGATGAAATATACTCCACTGGAGAGCCTAAACTGATAATCCAAGATTCATTGCACAGGAACTAGTGTCATGCCCTATGACTTTTGCTGTGTCCAATTTTTGCACCAGGAGTGGCAAAGGTCACCCAAAAGCAATGTGAAAGACTGGTGGAGAGCATGCCGAGATCTGTCCAGGATTAGGCTTTGTAAAGCTAGTCCTCTATGCCTGTTTCTTCTCACCACCACTGTAAAATACTGTGTAGGTTTTTCTAGAATGGAGCAGTTAATCTCAAACCACTCTGGACGACTGTGTTTATATCTTTAACATTTTATTGGAAAATGAAAAAAATCTGTGGAATTCTCCTCTAAGTTTAGTCTTGGAATGAACCGCAATGTCAGTGATGATTCACCATTGCAAATTCTTCTTAGGTCTGGGAAACTGGCCCTAAATGTGATAAAGTGTTGATAATGTAATCCAAAGCTATGCTGTTGATGGTTTGTAGATGTTTAGCTGATGTTTAAGTATTTACTACTCATTCTGTCATAATCTGTGCTGGCCACAACCTTAAAGATTGCCACAATTCTAACATAAATAGGGCTGAAAATAAGCCCAAGCCTTTATATTAAATTCCTTAGATAGTTTGCTAACATTCGGAACATCTGAAGGCCTTTATCTACCAGAGTCAGTGCAATTGAATAGGGACGTAGTCCTGCGCAGGCAGAGGAAAATTTTCTCCAGTATAGAGAAAGTTGAATTTTTCTTTTGTTGCACATGTTGTCACATTGTCTGTAGCTTTGGAAGCACTGCCGTGGGAACTAAGACTAAAGTGAATGTTAACTTGTGGACTGACTCTGTTTCTTTTGCATTATATCTAATCTGCAGCATGTGAATGTACTTCATGTCTATAATGCCATACAGTGCACATTTCTTCTTTTTTTTTCAAAAGGTATCCCTGGTGCAAGAGAAGGGCCTGGTCTTTAAAGTGCATTTTACATGTCCAGGGCATTGTACAGTATATCATATACCAAGAACACACGTGTTCTTCTGACAGATGGGCAGAAGGGCGGTGTCTTTTGCTGTATTAAAAAAACAGTATTTGTTACTCAAGTCATGTGCTCATAGGATTTAACTTGTTGTTCTGTGTTTTGATGAACCATTTAGTTTTTTTTATGTTAGTCTTTTTAGACAAGGGAAACATTAAGGTAATCCTCAACATTTTTCAAAATAATCTCAGTCTGCTGCATCTGAAGTATGTAATCGATTATCAAGGACAGTTATTTCAGTGTGTTTCAGCTAGTGGTGGCACAAAATACAGATATTGCAATATATTGTATTTATATTTGTGATACATTATCATTACGTGGCCATTTTTTAATGGAAAAATAGATGCATTAAACTCCCTAAGACTTGCCCCCAATTTGACTTACTAACGTTACTGCTTCATTACTCTATGTAGTCGCGCTGATCAAATTGTAATACATTTTGCTATCATAATACACAAAAAATGCTTTTGTAAACATATTGTGAATGTCATAATACTTAAACAACACTGACTATCTGAATATTTCAGTACACAGAGTGTAAATAGCCCTGTTTAATTAATTAAGAATCACTGTATAAGTACAAGATAGTATTCTAAAAGCAGTTCATCTAAGAATATAATAATCTGACCCCACTTGTGTACTTTGTTTGTGCATTAAAGTGACACATACTGCTCCGCCCAACTGTCTACATGTTTCTGGATATATATATATATATATATATATATATATATATATATATATATATATATATATATATATATATATATATATTAATTTACCATTAAGAAGGAAAAATACACAGATGTAGATTCTCAAATTATAGACTGCTCCCTAAATTGTGTAGTATGCTAGTGATAAAACTGAGGATTCCAAATCCAAACAGTATATTATATATTTGCAATAGAACAGTATAACCATGTATTTATATGCTTAAATAAAAACATAGTAGTTTTATACGTTTTGTAGTTCCCTATATAAGGAGTTATTTAAGACATCCTGCTCACACAAAACAGGTTTCGAAAATTATATTTTTGGGGCATTTCCTCTTTTTAAAAAATATCCAGACTTACAAACCCACCAAAATCATATAATTCCTAATATTACTAATTTTGCCAATGCAAACACATGTTCAGCTAAACCAGCACCAGCTAATACATACAGACACACTGCCATGAATTTAGTGCCTCTTTAAGTAAACCTGTCCCTTCAAAGTTGCTGGGCAGGTGCTGGAAAGAATTTGTACATTAATGCACATACGTTTGTATATCAATGTCTAACATTCTCTGCGAAAGCATCAGAATGATCATTTACAGCAATCAGTGATCAGTATATTACAGCTGCAGCAGATAGAGAGATCGGCTGTTTGAAAAATGCTGGAATACTCTTTTAAAATGAATCATGCTGTGGGTAACCTTTTGATACATTTATAAGCCATTAATTAACCCCAACGGCTGTCGATTTAGATCACGTGACCTGAAGGACATCTAAAACGGCACGCATGTGAATGAGTGGTGCCAGTGGAATTCTGACCCAGAGAAAAGGGAATAAATCGGATCACTTTCAAGCAGAGCTAAAAGAGTGAGCAGGCCTGAGGCTTGCACACACAGAGATCTTCTGATCTGACATGACAGAGTGACCAGCGGCAGAAACACATTCAACATCATTAACATGGAGCGCTAGCAAGAGGCAGTGCGTTGGCTGTTATTCAGATTTGTTCAATTTGCTGTAGAAATGGAAGGATTGAGGTTTATGTGAATGGAATGTGGGAGGTGGTTCACTGGGTCAGAGTTTGTTTGCTTATTACTGTCTATTAGCCTCGGACATGAATTCTGAGTTAAGGGTTTGTACTATAAATGTATTTTATGGAAAATAAATAGAATCTATGTAATATTCCCTTTTTGCTTAAACACATCTCGGAAAAGAGAGTTTCTTGTACATTGTACATAAATACTTCATTAAATGTGGAAATTTGACTAAGCTGTGACTGGTGTTCATGTTTGTGTGTGTGTTCATCTTGTTTTTTTCTTTTTATGTATATGATCTAGATTGAAACTTGCTGTAATTATCTCTGGCAGGTAACTTTTCATATCTGTGGGTTTGATTTGTTATTTGTGGGTTTGATATATTGGATCAGGTAAGCACATCACACTACACCAGTAAAGGCCTATTTATACTTCTGCATCAAACCTATGCTGTAGCCTACTCATACCCTAGGCGTAGCTGCAGACCCTACGCCATAGCCTATCCTGCAGCCCGACACACACCTCCCTAAAAATGTAATCCCGCTGACAGCAACAACTGTGATTGGTCCACTGAGTCGCCAACACATTCCCACCTTCACGCGTTTAAACTGCAGAATGACACAGAGACACGGACACACGAATGCAGAAGTGTAAACATGGACAGCTACTTATGGCACTCACAAAGGCTACGCCTTAGACAACACATTGACTGGATGCAGGAATAGAAATTGGCCTTAAAAGTCCCTTGATAAAATCCATAATACTGCATTCAGTTGCCTGTGTCAAATGATTTAACTCAGTAAATCATTCTGGAGGCAACCATTGTATCCATGTGTGGAGGCACTATGGTCAGCGCCAAGATGAACAGGCATCATACGTCCAGAAGGTCTGGTATCATGGTGTGGGGTGCAATTTTGTGCAATGGCAACCCCCCTTGTTCTTTATTACAGGCACTTTCACAGTCCAATGTTGCATCATAGGGACCTTCAGCCAGTGGCTTTACATTTTCTGGACGCACACTTTGGTGTTCTATTCCAACAGGACAATGCTCATCCACATACTGCTGCTGTCTTTAGACTTTTCCTTAAAGACCTATTCCTGATCAAAAATATGTGGGATGCTATTTGAAGTGCTATCAACACGCCACCCCTACTGCTAAATCTGCAAGAACTGCGTGAAGATATTTAAGCTGCATGGGACAGATGACTGCATTAGGAACCTCTACAACTTTGTTACACATTTGATTTGAAGTGTATGTACTGTCTCTGTACCCAATATTCTGTGTCACTGTGAAAGTTTTGTTTAAAACTATGTATATATATATATATATATATATATATATATATATATATATATATATATACACACACATAGTACAGCATCTTGCTTAATTTACACAGTCTTCAGGGGGGGTAATTCTAAAAGCTGCTAAGTTTTGCTCTTGTTCGACTCTGCTGATCTGCATTTAACCCTGTTGACCACGACAGCCAACTGTAATTAGGCTAAAATAAAGTCCAGTTGGAGAACAGATAAAGAGACCAGCTCTGTTTACAGCAACCAGCAGTGCTCCTACACAATATTTGATAAGCACAGATTTCAGCTACACAGGCTTATGAACTGCAAGTGGGTAAGAATAGCTTGCTGTTAGCATTGGCTACAGTTTAGCTTGTAAGCAAAACTAGATAAACAGAACTGCATTCATTTAGCACCTATGCTGCTGTGTGGAATTGTAGTCATAATCATTACTATTGACTTGTTATTGTCTTTTACTTTTTCTCTATTCATGTGTATTAAAACATTTATCTGCTTGAACTGCATTCAGGTGGGTGCACGGTGGCAAAAGGACTGTTGTTGATATAGCATCTTAAAATCTTAAAATGGCGCCGCCATTACTGAACAGAATTAAAGGACGTAAACAGTGGTTTACATGATTTATCGAGGCATATTATGCCCCGTGTCACCCAGTCTGAAGGGTGTTTAGACAAACTGTTCACATTTCTGGATCTCTGAATGCTGCAGGAGAACGGAGGTGTGCTATTTATCAAAGGTAAGTACTTTTTAGCATGTTTTACTACACCAAAAGTCCATTTTACACCGGAGTTCTCCTTTAACTCTGGTAGTGGGCAAAACAATGTTCTGGCGAACTGTGCAATACTTTACACACTTCACTTGAGTCATATTTGTAAAACCCTGAAATATAACTCTACTCCACATCAATCCACGTGCTTCTTTCACTTTCAGTGTTTCTCGGCTTGTAAAATATGTGTATGAAACATACACAGTTTGTATGGAGTAGTGAAGCAGAAGCGCTTTAAATCAGTGAAAGCAGGAGCTGCAGCTGTTGAAGGAAACTATGTTCCAGAGGTCATTAGGAGGGGAATGAGGGGATGTTGTTAGTATAGGGCTTTAGAGATCATTGCAAATTTCATGGACAGTTTGTGAGAGTTGTCAGCCTTATAGTCTTATAGGAATGTTGTGATCTCTGTTACTAATACTGACTTTGATACAGTAACACTCAAATGTTTGTGCTTACCTTTTCATTCAATTTCATACAAAAAATACTCAAAATACTCAGTGAAGAGTAATTTACGTGCTCTTATCTGGGGGGCTGTTAACTTGCAGTTTCTGAGGCTGGTAACACTTGGTTTTCCTTTCCTGGGGCAGTGCTGATGAGTGCCAGTTTCATTATAATGTCTTTGATGTTTTTTGTGAGAGCACTTGACCTTCATTTCTTAAAGTATTTTTTTTTATGCTCTCAGTTGTAATTCAAGTAATGAACTCTTTACAAGTTCAGCACAGTTGTTAACTGAAAGCTGGTAAGCTGACAGAGAAAAGAAGTGCAAAGCTGTTATCTAAGCAAGAGATACTTCTAAAATATAAACATATTCTGGTTTGTTTAACACGTTTTTGTTTACTAAATAATTCCATCTGTTTTTCTTCATAGTTTGAATGACTTTAGTATTAATCTACAATGCAGTAATTGTTAAAATAATGGGAAAAAAATATATATTTTAAGGTGTGTCCAATTTTTTGACTGGTACTGTCTTTACTCATAGTTGCATATGTAGCCAGGTGGTGAATTGAGAATACACCTTTAAAATGTGTGTCTGTAACTTTAAGAAACACAATCAGAAGTGTTGTCACCCTGAGAGAGGAAAGGGAGGAGCTAAGAGCATGGTAGAGAAGGAGGCTCAAGCTGCAGTGAATGGTGGTGCTCCATTTTAGGATCCATCCAGAGCCATCCTAATGAAATAAGAGGTAAAAATCAGGAAATACTGAACAATATAAGGTTTAGTTGGCCTATAACAGTAGTAGATGCCTATATTGCCTTTCTAAACATGTATTTTGGATGAATCACAGCCAGATGCGGGCAGATGGCATTGTTTCTGTGGGGTAGTGTGCTCCTCGTGTTCAAGCCTTGTATTTTTCTGGGTTACAGAAGCTGTTTATCCAAGTTCTCTTGATGAAATGCTCAAGTCTTGTTGAGTAAAGCTGAGTAAATCGAGGTGAGCTTAAAAACAAATATTAAAAGAGCTCTGTTAATGGTATTAATGTGGTATTAATGTTATTTATCTATTTTCTGTAATTAGTGCCACTACCAAATACTGTGCTGTGTTCTAAGCTAGGGTTTTACAGTGTATTCATTTTATTTTTATTATTTTGAGTACAATTGAGTACAAGCTCTGATAAAAGTCTATAAATCTGTACACTGCAGTTGCAGTAAGTCAAAGATAGGTGGTGCAGTGTTGTTGTGCACTGAGAATAATATTTCTGCTCAGCCAGTGAAAGTGCTGATAATCTGTATTTTGCTTTTATTTCATATTTGTTTTATAATTAATATACATTTTTATATTTCATAAAAATCAGAATAAAATACCCGAAAGAGTGTTTTGTCATTTGGTGTGCGTCCTTTCCCCGGTGACACATATATACTGAAAATAAAATCTATTTTATTACCAGCTTATCAGAATCCAGGCTGAGTATTGGGAATCTGCCCCTGCCTCACTGGAAACTATATGCTCTATTTCTGGTTAAACCCTAAATATTTTGCTCATCAAAATGGAAAAGTTCAGATAATGCCACGATTAACAAAATCAGCAGATTTGTCTATTTTAAGATAATTAAAAAAAAAAGAAGGCAGTTTTGTTGATGGGCTCTTTAAGACCAGGGGATCTCTATATTTAGTAAGTGCAGAAATAGACTATTATATTTCTAATGTGAACATTATTAATATTAGTAATATTTTATTATCTTTGAATGGCACATTTCCCGGTCTGCCACTTTCTGTCGCCATTGTTAATACTTTTATTTGCAATAAATAAAAAAATAAATAAAACTTGCGTACCAAAAAAGGAAAGAATTCACTGGGGAATTCTTTGCGGATTTATTCCTTTTTTTTTGTTTGATGATAAGGAACACTATCTAACTAAATCCCCTGAGAAAAGGCTTACTGAAGCTGTGCCGTGCCATCCTGCTTCATGAGCTTTAAAAAAATAAAGGTTAATAAATAGTTCGAGGTTGGATGAACAGTTCTCAGGGGAACATTTTAAAATGGAACATGTGGAGGTTATGTGGAGGTTCTCCAAACTTTATGAAGATCCTGTTCACTTTCACATCCCGTTTACAAAAAAAGGCTTGTGTTTATCAGAGATGGAAAGTGGCTTTCACCTTTAATCCATACATGCATCACCTACATATACAGTGAGCACACAAAACACATGCAGTCATACAGTGAGCACATGTGACCTGAGGGACCAAACAGGGTGAGTTTAGCAAACCCGGGTATAGAACTCACAGTCCTGCTGTCAATAACCCAGTTCTCTCCAAAAAAGAGAAGAACAATCCATTTCATTAGACAGACACTAACAGCAGACACTCGCAAACTTTTCTCTGCGATCAATCTGTTTGTTTTTCTGTTTAAGTTCTTTTTCTGGACATTCAATGGCAATGCAGATATTAGAAAGTGTTTGTTCAGGTCTCTCTGGCTGGTACTCTCTGTACTCTATGTTAATTTCATTCACATTATCCAAAAGCTTATGGACATGGATGGAAAGCAGCAGTACCAGTTGTACTAGCATGAAGAAGCTAATTAAGAAACTGTCAGTAAAAAAATGGAGGATGGAACTGTTTACACCACTGCCTCTAAAATCTTTTTTGTAGTTAATATATAATAATAATAATAATACATTGTATTTATATAGTGCTTTTCAAGATTCTCAAAGACGCTTTACATACAAAAATAAGGCAAAAATTACAACAACAATAATAAGGGACAGTCTTTAAATTGAACACAAAAATAATAATATAGGCAGTTTTCCCAATGACAATTTACAATTTATATATAATAAAAAAACATATGTTTTCTAAATTACATTATTATTATTAATGTTATTATTATTATTATTATTATTATTAGTAGTAGTAGTATTATTACAAAAATAAGTTTTTATAGGCAAGTCAGTTAACTTGACAACTATCTCTCAATGCCCCGTGGCAGGTTTTTCCACTCGTGTAAGACCAGACCAAGTCCTTCTATCTGTTTGAATGGGAAGAGCCCAGAGATCGAATTATCATTTGAACAAAATATTTTACGTCACCCATAAAATCTGACAAAAGCCTCATTATTATTTTGTAGTATGTGGCTCCATAATGAACAAAATAGCTAAATGTATTGACTCAGTTTGGCTGCTGTGCTTCTGCAGATCACATAATTGAGAAAAAGGCTTCCCCACTAACTCGCTGACCCACCTTCAACCAGAGGTTTGTCTTCTCAATAATAGCATCTTCTCCACCTTCGCCATGTTTGATGTTGAAGTTTGTGGGTAGTGAAGGTTACATTATTGAAAAGAAACGTATTAACTTTTGTATGCAAATGGAGTAAAAAAAAAAGGCATTTAAATGTGTACTGTGCAAAAGTCATAGACAAAACTACCATTTGTAGTTTGTTTTGTCAAAAAAAAAAAACATATAGCCTGCACAACTCTTCATTTCTAATATCAGTCCACTATTCACCTTTATTAGATTATCCTTTCTTGTCTTGAGTCCTTCTGTAAAAACCTGCAGGTAAAGATTTCTACACCTCCAACTTTAAAGAACGTTTGATATCACTTTACTCGAATGGTTCATTATACATGCATCATAGATGCTAACCTAACATTTAACTAAATATGTATTAAATGCAACTTAACTCTCAGCTAAATGTAAATAATTCTCTCTGGAGTCTAACCCTCAATCTAACCCTAAACCTTAACTTTGAAGTGACCCTAAGTCGTAACACTAAATTTAAATTAAAACTTAAATCTAAATCTAATCCTAACTCTTAAAAGTTAAGGTTAGTGTATATAGTTAGGAACAGGTGTAGGGTTATATTCAATAGAGAATAATTTACATTCAACTAAGAGGTCAGTTGCATTTAATGGACATTTAGTTTAGCATCAACAATGGACTATTTAATTAAAGTGTTACCACATATTTTATCACTGCTCAAGTCATCCCAGACGCATTTAATGATATTGAGGTCTGGACTCTCTAGACCAGGGGTCACCAACATGGTGCCCGCGGGCACCAGGTAGCCCGCAAGGACCTTATGAGTAGCCCGCAGGCCTGGTCTAAAAATAGCATTTTTGTTGCTATTCTTTTTTTTTTAAATCACAGTTGCATTGATGTAATTTTAGATTATATTACATTAATATTAGCTTAGAGATAGCCTATAGTTTATATATTATTATACAATATAATGTAATATAATATGTAATATTATATTAAAATATAATATAAAATGTAAACACTTGCAGAGATTTATAATAATAGTGTTGCCTATTGATATCTGTGTCTTCACATAGATGAATGTCATTAATTATTAATAATAACATATAATTAAAGGTAAATTGAGAAAATTTGTAATTTCACGAGTGTGTATCAAACTGGTAGCCCTTCGCATTAATTGGTACCCAAGAAGTAGCTCTCAGGTTCAAAAAGGTTGGTGACCCCTGCTCTAGACTCTCTGAAAGAATTGACAGAAGCACCTGTGGATCTGTGTTCTGCTCTGAAGTAAAGAAAGTGAAGCTTGATGGAAACAGTTTTCTAGGTATTGTATAGTAGTAAGAACTCCCATTTCCTCTGTAGCTTTTATTAAACTTTTTTTTAAGGGTGTTCATGTATACTTTTTTCAACCATTTGTCATCTGCCTTCAAAGTGACCTCCCCATGCATGCTTTTTTTCTTCTACACTGAAGAAAAAATGAAGACATTTTATTACAGTACGCAGTTCTGCTTCTTTCATTGTTCTGCCTTTTAGGCCACTGTACTCCCCTGGGCCTCACCAAAGAGCCGTCGAAAATTCTTCATTCGCTGACACGCAAACTCGGACACACACACACACACATACATACATACACACACACATACATACACAGAGACACACAGACACAAATACACACATGCACTCAGCACCCCAGCGGCTCATTTCACCACACACAGCCTCGAATATCCAGTACTACGCTTGCGCTGAAGCAGCTGAACTGACACAAAAAGGCAACCATCAACACACGAGCGCTTCTCCGCAGACGTTATCTCAGAGAGAGACGCAGACGCTCCATCTGTGGGCTTGCAGGGTAAACCTCTGCCTGTATTTTTAGCAAGTGGACAGTCAAAAGATGGGCTCAGGTCAAGAGGTTGGCTTTTTTTTTTTATCTGCGGACAGAAGGCTGGCACGCAGCCAGGGCAGGGGACAGTGGTCTCCTTGTTTTTCTGTGAATACTCTCTCTGCCAGCCCCTGCCCTCATTAGCAGCGCATTCATTAACAAGGCCAGTCCCTCTAATTAACCGGTAACGCTTACACCGTGGAGCGAGAAATGATTAAAGTGATTTCTTCAGCTTCTAACCCAAGCTGACAATAAGAGCCACTGATGTTGTCCCTCAGTGCATGCGGGAAGTAATAAAAAAGAACTGAGGACCATTCAGCTCAGAATGTTTAAATAATGTAGAGCGAGTCCTGCTTGCCTCCGGACCCAGTGTCAATTCTAGCTGATTATTGGAACACATTTTTGATTGACTTCTAAGCTTTGAAATTGACTTCTGAGCTTTAATTTTATACACAAAGACACTTCCAAAGCTTCTGATATTTCCTGAGCTGATTTGAAATTAAACAGGATTTGATATTCCAAGCAAACAGACAGCATAGGCGTAGAAAGGCCTGTGTTAGAAAAAAAGAAAAAACACAAGCCTTAACAATTAAGCTTAATATTAGGTGTTTGACTGTTTAACCCTTTCAGACCTGAATTATGGTTCAGTGTGAAATATAAGAATAATCTTTTTTTTTTTTGTTTGCAATGCACATAAAAGAAGACTCTAATAGTCTAAAGCCTGTGTGTAACATTTTTAATTTTGGATTCACAAATCAACCATAAACAGTAATGTTCACATGATAAAAGTGTTCTAAATCACATAAAATTTGTAAAAATTAGCTTTTACTTTGCCTTGTTGGCTTTAGTGCTGTCGAACCCTAATGTCTGAGTTGCTGTTTTTTGATGATGCAGTGGGAGGGGCAAAGCTAATGTAAATTTGTAATTTCACAGAGCTGCTTTACAAACAGACTCAGGAGATCCTTTGTTCCGAGAGCCATTAGACTCTTTAACTCGTCCCAGTAAAGCCGGAAGAGAGAGGACAGTTAAGGAACGAGTCTCATATGCTTTTTTAAATCTATCTATCTATCTATCTATCTATCTATCTATCTATCTATCTATCTATCTATTCTAATGGCCAATAGGCTTTAATTAGCCTAAAAAAAAGGGAAACACATGCTGTCCATTGTAATGGACTCAGGGTCTGAAAGGATTAACATGTCCACACTTTACCTTCATTACTGCTTCCATTCCGTTCTACTGAAGAAACCTGCAGAGAGAAGCGCATTTTCTGCTTTTCACATTTAATGACGCTGAGGTCTGGACGTTGAGGTTTTGAGCTCATGAGCTTCTTGATTAGCTTCACATTCTTTCAGTCCCACATTACTGACTCATCTTCTTACAGTGGAAGAATACACAGAACACCTGCTGATATCTTCAGATCTGAAGTGATAGTAAAGCTTGATGGAACCAGTTTAGAAGGTCTTGTGTGGTAGTCCGGACTCTAACTACCACACAATAATAAACTTAATAATTAGAGCAACAAATAATGTAGAGCAATTCCTGCACACCTTCTGTAAGAAAGACTCTGGCATTGAAGCTTAGCCCCGCCCCCTACGCGTGCAGATTTAGTTTAGTTCTACTGCTGTTTAGTTTTACTCTGTTGCTTCAGGCAAGTTACCACTTCAGGTTGTCTGGATCACAGCCTCAAGATGATAGCATGTGAGGAGTTGTGTGCGTGTATTCCAACCAAGTAAGTGTTGTTAAGTGTCGAGATATTAGAGAGTTATTTTAGTAGGTAGTTATCGGAGTTTGTATGTCTTAGTGTTTATGTGCAACTATCGTGATTAGCATGCTAAGCGGAAAGTTAGCATTGTTGGCTTATTGTATAGTTAAAGTGCAAGTCATGCTAATCCAGCTATGTTTAAATAATTGAAGTAATGTCAAGAAGGTTTATTAGTCCAGTCAGTTTATATTTGTTAGTTTAATTCAGTATTTTGATTAGCCTTATTCTGTATTTTACAGACCACACACAACTGAGACTCTTGCACATGTAATTGAAGTGTGAAGTTTAATAAAGAAACGAAAAGGAGACAACTGCTTCATGGCGTTCTGACCGACACCCCCCATACAACACACATCCCATCATCAGAACCCACACATACAGTCCTCCATAGTGGTCCTCACCAACACCTACTGTCAATTCTGACTGTTGCAATGCATTTTTGATTGTCTTCTGAGCTTTTTGATCTTCTGAAGCATCCAAAGTTCCTCTGAATATAAACAGGATTTGTAGGTGTATAAAGGCCCGTGTCAGAAACATTAAAAATTAACCCTGATATCAGATGTTTGAGTGTTTAATTTGCTCACATGTGCTTTCATTAAAACTTCCTTTTTTCAGCAGAATCACTGAGCAGGTTCTTCTTAAAAAACCTGCAGGGAGAAGAACCTTTTCTGCTTTTACACAGACACAACATGTCTGGCACATTTATTGACGTTGAGGTTTGGAACAGTTTTGAACTCGTGAGTTTCTTTATCAGCTCCACATCCTTTTCGATCCACAGTATGATCCATTTTCTATATCTTTTAATACTCTAATAAGTATAGAGTCTAAAAACTCTATACTACTAAAAAAGAACTGAGGACAATTCCGCTCTAAATGTTTGAATGACGTAGAGCAACTCCTGCTGTGCCACTGGACCCAGTGTCAATTATCGCTGATCATTGAAGCACATTTTTAATTGACTTCTCATCTTTGAAATGGATTTATTATAGCTTTAATAAACAAAATAGGCTTATGGTGAAATAAATTTTATTCACAAAGTAACTTCTGAAGCTTTTTTTCACAAGGTCTTTTTTGATATATCCCAGGCTGATCTGAATATAAGCAGGATTTGTTATTCCAAGCAAACAGACAGTGTAGGCGTACAAAGGCAATTTACTGTAAAGGCAAGCTTGTATTGTACTGTGGCACTAATTAACACTTACTGTATAACAATGCTAATTACTGACCATAGATTTGGCCAAAGATGGCGGCGCGCAGTAGTGCAGCGGCTTCTCACGCTCCTAGCGAACACCCTATTTTGAGCTGTTTTTACGTCGGTTCTGAACCCAACTTTACGCCCCACGCGTGTGAGTTACAGCAGAACCGAACTTCTGAGGATTAAGGACAGTTTGGTCAGTAAAACAGCAACTATGGACAATAATATCCGAGCTACGCTGGGCGAGCTGCAGCTCCTCCGCGCTCCGGCGTGGGGGAGCGGATCGCTGCAGACAAAGGGCAAGAGGAGGAGGCGGTGCGAGCGGCGTCAGAAGAGAGGAAAACGCGCTGGGGTGCTAGCCAGGCTAAAGGCTAATGCTAACCAACCCCCGATTCCGTTGCTTTTCCTCTCTAACGTCCGCTCTTTGAATAACAAGCTGGACCTGCTGCGGCTGAGGATGAATGTTTCTGAGGAGATGAGGAACTGCGCTGTGATTTGTCTCACGGAAACCTGGCTGAACCAGACCATGCCGGACTCAGCCTTCCAGCTCGCCGGCCGGCAGCTCTTCCGAGCGGACCGCAGCCAGCTATCCGGGGGGGGGCGGCTTGTGCATCTACATAAACAAAGGTTGGTTCACAAACTGCGTGTTGGTAAACAGCCACTGCTCTGAGGCGACAGAACAGCTGACTGTGAAGTGTCGTCCCCACGATCTGCCTCGTGAGTTTTCGGCGGTGTTCGTGATTGCTGTTTACATAGCACCGGATGCTAATGCTAACAACGCGCTGAAGGAGCTTTATGACAACATCAGCTTGCTTCAGAACAAGCATCCGGACGCGTTCTACGTGGTAGCGGGGGATTTTACCCACATAGAACTGAAGAACACACTGCCGAGGTTTTACCAACACGTGAACATTCCAACGCGAGGTAATAACACGCTGGACCGTGTTTACTCCTCTGTGAAAGACGCTTACAAAGCCTTCCCCCGCCCCCACCTCGGGCTATCGGACCACATCTCCATCATGCTGGTCCCCGCATACCACCCCCCACTGCGACGCTCAAAACCCACACAGAAAACCATCACGGTGTGGCCCAGTGACGGCGCCGCTGTGCTGCAGGACTGCTTCGGCTGCACAGACTGGCAGGTCTTCAGGGAGGCTGCTGAGTGTGAGGGGGAGCTGGATCTGGAGGAATCTGTGCGTTCCCTGCTGAAAGCCAGGGATGCTGCCTTCAGATCTGGAGACTCGGATGAACTCAGGAGGGCTAGAAGAGAGCTGACTGCTGGAGTTAAGAGGGCAAAAGCTGCATATGCTCAGAAAATCCAGGGACACTTTTCCTCCCAGGATCCACAGAGCATGTGGAGGGGCATCAAGTGCATCACGGACTACAAATCTAACGTTGCACAAAGGTCCAAAGACCCATCCCTGCCTGAGGCTCTCAACACGTTCTACGCCCGCTTTGAGAACCCTGACGCACCTACCAGCACCAGACTCCCACAGCGTGACACCAGCAGAAGTAAGGAGGACGCTGAGGAGGATTAACCCCCGGAAAGCTGCCGGCCCGGACAACATCCCCGGACAGGTGCTAAAAGACTGCGCAGACCAGCTCTCGGACGTCCTGGCCGACATTTTCAACGCGTCCCTCATCCAGGCAGCTGTCCCCACTTGCCTGAAGACCGCCACCATCATCCCGGTCCCAAAGAGCTCCACAGTGACAGGTCTGAATGACTACCGGCCAGTAGCCCTCACTCCGATAGTCACAAAGTGCTTTGAAAGACTGGTTCAGACCCACATCAAAGCTACCATCAACATCACTGTGGATCCACACCAGTACGCATACAGGAAGAACCGATCCACAGAGGATGCCATTTCCTCCGTGGTCCACACTGCCCTCACCCACCTGGAGCAGAAGGATTCCTACGTTCAGATGCTCTTTGTGGACTTCACATCTGCTTTCAACACCATGATTCCTCAGACACTGATAACCAAACTCTCCTTACTTGGACTGAGCTCTTCCCTGTGCAACTGGGTCCTAGACTTCCTGACCAACAGGCCGCAGTCTGTGAGGATTCACAACATCTCCTCCCCCTCCATAATCCTCAGCACTGGCTCCCCTCAGGGCTGTGTGCTGAGCCCCCTCCTGTTCACACTGCTCACATATGAGTGCTCACCTCTCCATCCAGGCTGTCATATTGTGAAGTTTGCGGACGACACAGCAGTGGTTGGATGCATCATGAACAGAGATGAGTCCAGCTACAGGCAGGAGGTGGAACACCTGGAGGATTGGTGCAGAGAAAACAACCTCTGCATCAATGTAAAAAAGACAAAGGAGATGATTGTGGACTTCAGAAGGGGCAAGCATGCCCACCTCCCCCTGCACATTGGAGGATCTGCGGTGGAAGTGGTTGACAGCTACAGGTACTTGGGTGTGCACCTGACCAGCAACCTCACCTGGAGCAACAACACC
Organism: Astyanax mexicanus; assembly: GCF_023375975.1. NCBI lineage: Eukaryota > Metazoa > Chordata > Actinopteri > Characiformes > Acestrorhamphidae > Astyanax > Astyanax mexicanus. Next base: position 101,869,215 of record NC_064408.1, read on the forward strand.
TCCACTCTGGTCAGGAAGGCACATCAGCGGCTCTACTTCCTCAGGAGGCTGAGACGAGCTGGACTCGGGAGCGCAGTCCTCACCTCCTTCTACAGATGTGTGGTGGAGAGCGTCGTGTGCTCCAGCATCAACGTGTGGCATGGAAGCTGCTCTGCTGCAGACAGGAAAGCTCTGCAGAGGGTGGTGAAGGCTGCACAGAGGATTGTTGGAGTTAGCTTCCCCAGCACCACAGACATTTACACCTCCAGATGCAGGAAAAGGGCCACCTGCATCAGGAAGGATCCCACCCACTCAGCACACGCACTTTTTGTCCCACTCCCCTCAGGCCGGAGGCTGCGGAGCATTAAGTGCAAAACAACAAGACTCAGAAACAGCTTCATTCCGGAAGCTGTAAGACTCTTAAACTCCACTTAACAAACACACTGCACTGACACCAAGGACAAATTCTTGTTTACTGTTTACCAACATGGTCACTTTACTTGCACTGAGACACTTTATCTCCACTGCTCTAATTCACATTATCATGCTGCTATAGCACACTTGCACTCTGGACTTCATGTTGCTGAACCTTTCTACTCTCTATTTATTTTTTTTATTCTTTGGGATATTTATCTATCTATTTTGTATATTCTATTTCTTTTATTGTATTCTTTTTTTATCTATATATCTATTAATAACAGCTCTTTGGGTGTAAAACTGGATCGTGAGATCACAATTTCGTTCCACCTCATGTACCACATGTGATGCGAATGACAATAAAATCTCCTTGAATCCTTGAATCTCCTTGAATATTTACCTACACTTTTTGCAGGTGGGTGTGATCAATATAGTGGATTCTGTACTAAGAAAGTCCATACAAATGATCCTGCATTCATACAGGCAGAAGACAAGCCACTCTCGCCACCACCAGGTTTCTTTTTGTAGGTGTTTAAGGCCGCTCACAGTGACAGGTGTGGGTGTACATATCAGCATGGCAGGGTTAGCATGCTGACTAATCAAGCAAGCTACCTATCAAGCTATCTGCTCTTTTTCCATTCTTACTTCTGTGTTCTTTAAAATGTTTCTTCTTTACACAGTGTGAAAGCACTGTTACTTTCAATGGTTCTGTATCTCGCAGCTTGTCCATAAATGCATGTAAAACAGGGAGCCCAGAAGCAAAGGTTGCCAATTATTGCCTAATACTGCTTATATAAATTGGCAGTCTATATTATTTTGGTTCTAAACTGAAAGCAGAAGCATTTCTGAGTGGAAAAGGGACAAAATATAGTGTTTAATGCTACCAGTGTGCTGCAAAGACCACTCCTGCTAAGCCAAATTTAATTATTCATTCTAAAAATTTAGTTGTGTGTTGTTTGCTTTTCAAGTGAATTTTTCTGGCCACGTCAAACGCCTATATGAACGTACGTCACATGTACAGCTTCTAAAAGAGGATTCAGCTCAGTTTTACTGCATGTGAGTGGCTTGTCGAGCAATGGAGACTTCAGAAGGTCTCATTCGCCTATAGTAAAAACAAAGAAACGAAGAAGCGACGCAAGCTCTGAAGCAAAAAAGGAACATGATAGAACCAGGATTAATATTGGATTGGCGTTTGAATGATGAAAAGAGCTCCGTGACCACACTCTCTCTCTCTCTCTCTGACTGAACATAACCTGGAATCGGATTCATCAGCTCTGAAAGGAGACCGCATCACACCCGCCCAGTTTAAAATGATTCTTCTACATGCTAGGTGCAATCCCATTCTCACCAGAGAGGGCCCCAAATCCCCCAAATTCCAAAACTGATATTAGCTTTAAAAAAGAACGTGTACCTCTAAAAGGTTATTTAGACCTTTAAATAGTTTTTAACACATACTCTTTTATATTGTCTTCTATAATTTCTTTTGAGGCACTTTTTTAAGTTTCTGCAAAATAAAATTTTACAATGACTTAAATATTGCAGATTATAATGCAGCAACTTGTGTAGTGTGAACAGTGCAACAATCTGATGGCCTTTCATGCTGGGTCCATGAGGTGCTTCATATCTAAAGAAATGTGACTATTTCTCAACAACATGATCAAACTTTTATCAGTAAGACAGTGCATGTGCTAACTCAGCCTACAGGTGAATTAGTCCAAATGAAGCTCACATTTTTATTCCAATTGAGCAGATTTTAAAGAAACCTGTGACATTCAGCTAACTTCTTTTGATTTGTACCAAACACAGACACTTTTATCTTTGGAAACCCATTCCAGCATGGATCTACTGGGGCTCACAGTAGCGGCTGAACCTCCAGTCTAACCTGTTCACATGAGAGCGAGATGAGGCAGTGGAGGCAGTGCATGTGTGTCCACACTGGTGACATCAGTCATCTAGTCAGCATTGGCCGAGGCACATCGCCAGGCGGTCGCTGAGGGGACAGTGTGTGTGAAGAGGGCGCTGAAGCGGAGAGCTCGACACACACTTAGGGGACCGGTCGGCTCGCTGCCTGGCAGATGACTCCACAGGCCTGCTGCACTGCAACTGTACACCATCTCACGAGAACAACATCCCTTATCCCTGTTTAGAGTCTGTTTTAAAGGCATGTATGAGAGAAAACACACACAAATATAAATAAACACTCATGTTTTATTCTGTAAACTACGGACAACATTTCTCCCAAATTCGACATAAAAATGTTCATATTCATAATGTTTTAAGAGTTCAGAAATCAATATTTTGTGGAATAACGCTGGTTTTTAAGCACAGTTTTCATGCATCTTGGCATGTTCTCCTCCACCAGTCTTACACACTGCTTTTGGATAACTTTATGCCACTCCTGCTACAAAAACTCAATCCGTTCATCTTGGTTTAGTGGGTTGTGATTATCCAAAATATTCATATATTATGAATATAGATTTTCATAGTTATCCATCTAATGGTAGCTTAATATGTTTTATTGTACTAATGACACATTTTACTGTTTATATATAAAAATGTACATATTAACATGAACCATTTTGCACTGCAGTATTAGCTTGCTATGAATTTGTATTTGTTGTTTTCAGTGTTTTCCTCTGAGGGACACTGATGGCAACTCGTAGTAGGCCACTCTAACTGAAACGTTGAGTCATTATTATGACATTTTAAGTAGACATTAACACTTTTACTGACACATTAACACTTTGGAATAATGTTGTAGTTGCTAAAATTAGGCTAACATTATGCTGAGGCTAACATAATATACTTTATTTAAAATGTAATATTATGATATATTTTGTTTTTTTAGTGCATGTGTTTAACTTGTGATCAGACTAATTTTAATGCTGATTTTAGTCAATCTGAGATGTGATTTGTGAAGTGCCTAATGTTATCAAGTGCCTAATATGGTATTTAATAGTAAAACAGTAGTATTTAATTTGTAATTGCTATTAAAAAATGTAATGGCTTCCAGTAAATTTGGTACAACTTTACATTTATTTTGAACAGACTTGACAATCTTGACAAAGTAGAGCCACTTAGTGTTGTGTCATTCTTCCTGAGGTAGTTGGTACAGCCAGTGGTGTGTCACAAGTGTCTGCAAAACCGTAAAACATCTATTAGGTTATACAGTAAATAGACAGATAAAAGTGATTTACATCACTAAGATTGGACAGCATTAATAGTACAGAATCTGAATGCAACACTTTAGAAATACTTTACATAAAGAGAAACAACCTGATTTATTGTTTTAACATTGCTTATTTAATGTCAAGAAAGTGGAAATTAGCATCTTACAAATTAAGTAAGTGATGATAAATGCAAAACAGATGATGGTATATACAATAATCCAAATTAACACTTACAGTATATGGTACTCTAAAAGATTAAACGTAACACTTTGTCCGATTGTAACTGTACAATAAACTGTTGGTGTTTACAGACGACTGTATCCAAAATAAACGAATGGCTGCTTTTGTGATATATATATAAACTTTATATATATAAACTTTACCCCAGCTGACTTTAACTGTTCAGAAGGCCTGTTCCCTTCATTAACTTCTCCACTTTTTCTCTGTCCTATATCTCTCTGGAAGTGCTGTGGTCAATATCTCCTGTTGGAGTGTGGCCCCTTGTTGAGGCTTTGTTCCTTTTTAGATGGGAGGTACGTGCTCCACTGGACGATGACCCCCTCAGCCTCTCTGCTGATATTGGCACTTGCTGTGTACAAAAAAACGTTGGTCTATAAACGCTGTGACAGGAATCAATCTCTATTACAGTTTCCTCTCCAAAATCACTGGCCACTTTATTGGAAACTGCTACCTTGTTGGCCTACCCTGCTGGTGCAAAGCTAAAACCTTGTTTATGCACCATTAGTGCCAGACATCCTCTAACTTTTCATGTTTGGTAAGTTTCTAACTAATATTGTCTATATGTTTTTGGGTTTCCTACTTTAAAGCAACATTTAGGTGCCTGATTCACTCATATCATGTATCTAGCCACATCATCTGTTGCTGCACAGTTTATGGTCTAGTCTAGTTCTTCATCATAGACTCTAGATTTATTAGTATTAAACAATCACGAACACGATGTGACCCTGAAACTGGAAAATAACAAGCTATACCTGCAAAGAGAAAAACAAGCAATGCTGAATATGTGAGCAGATCTAATGGTCATGCATAGTAAGAAGCTGTTTGTGTGCATATAGTGCCAGTCCTGGAGGGCGAGGAGCCTTTGGATGGGCTCAGATGGACGCTGGAGCTGTTTTAGCCAGACAGGCAGCAGCTGGAGGTTTTACTCACCTTGAATAATGAATGTCCTGACGAGGGGAGAGAACACTCGGAGCCCTGTCCCCCGAGACACATCCAAAATATCCATGCAAAAGGGAAACCAAACAACAACCATTTAAGGTCTTTCAACGTACAAAAACACGCAGACTCAGGACAGCTCCGACCACACAGGCCTAATTAGATCTCACACACAGCCCTGAACAGTGGGCGTCAAAGTACATCAGCCAGCATACGAATCAGATGAATTTGCAAAAAACGGGAAATCAGAAGCACCCAGTGAATGCTTTTCAAATGCTTACATTCTGTTGTAGCAAAATCAGTAAATTTGTCATGAGTCCACTGTGTGGAGGTTTATGGGGTGGTTGAGGTTTTAGATCATTTTAAATTCACTGTGGCAGATGTGCAGCAGATTTCTCCAGAGAGCCAGGTCTAAATGACAACACACTTTAGTAAATAAGGACATCAAAAGCCAATTAGTACGTTCCTTCATTGCAGTGGCACAGGGGAGATGACAAAGGATATGGCTGTCTAACTCTCTTTGAATTCCCCCAAAGTCATGTGCCCTCTACTGTACTACCCGATAAGTTGACTAAACTCAAAACTTTTGTTGTAACCAATTACCTAATAAATTTTAAGTTCAGGTAACATAATTTTTAAGTACAGTGAACTTAACGAATACATATACATATATTCAGACTTTTTATTTTCCTGAACTGTATTTAGTCTTCTTTCTGGTTTCATTCAACTATTTTTTATTGGACACACCCAGTATGCAAATAGGTTGTGACAGGAGCCAATGGAAAAGAAGCTATTAATGACAACAGACTAAACTCAGTTATTATAACATGATTCAACTCAAAGATCTCAGTTTAAGTGTATATGTGCCCACAAATGTTCAACTAACTCAAAATAGTTGAGTATTGTTTAGAAATCTCCAATTTTATGTAAAACAGACTTAATTTATTTGAGTTCAAACAACTTCTGGGTTTACAGTGTAGTATTAAGGCTTTCACGGACGTACTTCCTGGAATGCTTGGCCCCCTACAGAGAGGGGCCCAGTGGCTATGTCAAACTGGGGTGGGCATTTTGCTGGGATTGCTGGTCCACTTAAAATAAATGATCACTGCACTTTCTACACTCTAAAAAGTAATTCTGTGTTTTAGTCAGGAGAACTAATATTATCAAGTTGAGTGAACTTACTGGTCAGTACAACTCAATAAAATGAGTTTAGAGAATTTCAACCTGAAAACTTTGAAATGTTTGTTGAGCCAATAAAAAAAAACTTTTATTCACTACATGTGTCAATGCTCTTTCTACAGTGTTGGTTCATGCAGCTTTCCTATAGGTTCCTGGAACCATATATTTGCATATTGGGTGTGGCCTCTCCCTAACTTACCATCTTTGTGTTGTCTGTTGCCCAAAGCTACCTTATCCTGGGCGTGTTGATTGGCAGGCCTCAGTGTTGTAGATTGTAAGAGCACATTAACTTTATTCTGTGTTCCTCGTGATCACAGTATGTTGGCTTGGAGCTACAGAGTTTACTCTTATACTGCTCCAGTATTATACTGTCAGTATTGGCAGTTACATAATAATACACTAAATATGATGAGAATTCCTTTGGTTAACTTAAAATGATAAGTTATCTGAATATTACTAAAGTTTTATTAACTTGAAAGTGTGTGTTAAACGAAAGATGAATTGTTGACTAAACAGATATATTTTTTAAAAAGGACAAATTAAACACTTAAGTTGTTTTAACTTAACATCTTGAATTAATACAAAGGTTTTTATCAAGTTGAGTAAACTCAGCTTTTTAAGGCAGCAGGGGAACTTATGTTGCTGAGTTTAAACAACTTGAAATGTTTTATATGTTTTACATATTTTTGTTTGTTTGTTACTCTTGTAGTGTGTATTGCACTGGCATGAGTGGATCAGATACAGCAGTGCTGCTGGAGTTTTAAAACACCAAGGTGTCAGTGCTGGTCTAAAAAAAGTCCACCAACTAAAAAGATCCAGCCATCAACGTCCAGTGGGTAGCATCCTGTGAGCACTGATGAAGAACTAGATGATAACCAACCAACACAAACTGTGCATCAACAGATTCTTCAAAAGCTTCTGTCACTGGCTTTACAACTACATGCTGGAGCAGATATAGGTAGGAGTGTCTAGTAGAGTGGAGGACAGTGAGTGGACACATTTTTATATACAGCTCTGGAAAAAAATAAGAGAGCACTTAAAAATGACGAGTTTCTTTGATTTGACCAAATTGAAACCTATAAATAGCAAAATCAGAGAACCTGAATCAGAAACTGAAGTGATCTCCTATTTTTTTCCAGAGCTGTATATATATATATATATATATATATACCGTATTTTTCGGACTATAAGGCGCACCGTATTATAAGACGCACTATCAAAGAACGCCTATTTTCTGCTATTTTTCCATACATAGGGCGCATCGCATTATAAGGCGCGTTAAATGACACTAGAAAGGGTGCCTATATCAAAGTGAACAGGGGTGGCGCCATGTTTCCCTTCCCCCACCGGGGGTGGTCGCTTGCCGGTGGAGCGTCTCAGTATACAAATCTAGCTCTTTCAAAGTCAAACGAGTGCTGGATATTAATCTACACAGATTCCTCTCCTGAAAACTGTTTATTTGGGTGAGTAACGTGCTTCAGTTTATTTACAGTAAGCTTAGATTTCCAGATGTCCACTAAGGCTTGCTGCACCAGCGTTAGCATAGCTATCCGCTAGCACGCTAGCTAGTCACCTAAACTAGTAAAGTTAACCCAAACTTAAACGACAGCGTTACACTGAGTAATCCTGCGTGTTCTGGTAAGACAGTGAGATATTAGCTAGCGATTCGTCCCCCGTAGCTTGTTTTAACACGGTAAACAAGCAGATTACAGGCTGATAAAACTCACCTCTGAGAGAGTTAGCGCTTAGCATCTAGCTAATGCTAGCCAGGCAAAGCAGCACAGACTTACAGGCCGATAACTCACCTCTGAACGGTGAACGCTTAGCGATTAGCATCTAACTCTAATAATACTGCTCCAGCAGTATTAAAAGTGCTAAATTTAGAAAATACTGATCTCTGAACAGTGAATAAGCTAGCTAATGCTATTTGCTGCTCCAGCCTCGGAGCTGCACGGCTCTGGACTCTGTATAGCACTGAAACTCTGTATAACGCTGCACGGAGTGTGTGTTTACTGCTCCTTACAACCTGACGAGTAAAATTTAGATAATACTGATCTCAGTGAATAAGCTAGCTAGCTTAGCGGTTAGCATCTAGCTAATGCTATTGCTGCTCAGCCTCGGAGCTGCACGGCTCTGGACTCTGTATAGCACTGAAACTCTCTATAACGCTGCACGGAGTGTGTGTTTACTGCTCCTTACAACCTGACGAGTAAAATCCATACAAAAGGCGCACCGTATTATAAGACGCACTGTCAATTTTTGTGAAAATTAAAAGTTTTTAAGTGCGCCTTATAGTCCGAAAAATACGGTATATATATATATATATATATATATATATATATATATATATATATATATATATATATATATATATAAATAGGAGATCACATCAGTTTCTGATTCAGGTTCTCTGATTTTGCTATTTATATATTGTGTTCAGGTTCATCAGGTTCTCTGATTTTGCTATTTATATATTATATATTTATATATTGTGTCCCCTAACTTTTGCCATGTCCCATGGAAACTAAAGAACCCAGCATTGACCTGTGGAATATACTGTATGTGTACCAGTCACAAGCACTACCACACACAGAGCTGTCCAATGTGGACTGTAAAGCCTTCTATGAAATATTTCTATACACACATGACAGTGTGGATCAAGGAATTTTAACCCATTTAAATGCATTGTCCTGTATAAGGGCTACAGGTGTAGCTGATACAAAACTATTTTTTCTCTGCAGTAAAATGACTTATTTTCATTCTGAAAATTTGAGGGCTTTGAAATCTCCTTTTCTATCACAATTACAATTGTGCCTTTCAGTAATGTTTCTTATCAAACATGAAATTTTTTTATGTAATAAAAAAAGATAAATCAGAAAGATCAGAATTGGAATGTCCCATTCAACTGGCTCCTACTGTATCAGGCCTCACTCGAGCTTGAACTTTTCATATGTCAGTGTATATATACAGTGTGTGTGTATGTATATACTGTATATAAGTGGGGTAAAGTGCTCAGTAAAGACCATTCAGCCTTAAAATAAAATTCACCTTCATGTTTTTATTCTTCTTTCTTGTGCTGAAGACTTTCCTCTATTGTAAATTCCCCAGTGCCTCTTTCTATCCTCCAGGGCCTCTCTGAGTGCGCCGCAGTCCCTCATCACTGCTTCCCTCCACAGGAGGCAGATGTGAATGGCTCGGGCCGTTCCACCACCGTGCAGGGCTTTTGTGCCCCCTAGACTGGAGAGAGTGCTTGCTGTAAACTGAAAGGCTCTTTTCATGCATGGGGTCTGAAAAGCAGCAGCGGGCGAGCGCGGAGAGATGTTCACTTGACAGCCTCGAGGTCTCTGCACTCAGAGAGAGTGAAGCGCCTCTCCGCTCTCTAACCTCCCCGACTCGGCACACTGCTTTTGTTCGCACTTAGTCTCTGTTTAAATAATGTATGCAGCAGATTTGGTCAAACAGCGAAATGCCATCGCATAATGCTGAATAAAATACTGTCTAAGACATTTCACACTGTAGGAGCTGTGCTGGGTCCTGTTTGACCTCTCAAGTGGACACTGGCTTTACAGCATGACAGTTATATATGGTTACATTGGATAATATCTACTATAAAATATAATATAATAGATATATTTAATAATATATTTATATTATGGTAACAAGGTATCTCACACTTTAACTTCTACAATTTCACAGTTATTTTAATATATTTAACAGCTATCTCTCTCATAATTATAGCCTGTACTGGGATTGACCAAATCTTAACAAATCTTGTTTTTAAAAGTTTGTGTCTCAGGCTTTACAGCACAGACAGCAAGGGGGGTTTAGGAGGTCAGGACATGGGATGAGAGGAAAAAAAGAAGAAATAAAAGAAGGCATTCAAGAATATTAATATTATTGTGTAGGGCTCGTAAAATAAGTATTTGGAAAGACTCTTGCAATAAAGATTGAACTCCACTGCATGTTGTTCAATAACTGAAGACATTTACATTTTCGGTATTTAGCAGACGCCTTTATCCAGAGCGACTTACAACAGTGCTTCAAAGTTACTTCAGATATCCAAAGCTAGTTTGTAGACTAGGATCAAGAGATACATAGAACTTAATCATGTTTGGAACCCTAGGAAGCCTTTTTTTTTTTTTTTTTTTTTTAGTTTAGGAACTCTTTAAAAAGATGCGTCTTCAGTCGATGTTTGAAGACGGCGAGTGACTCTGCTGTTCTGACATCCAGTGGAAGTTCATTCCACCACCTTGGTGCTAGCACAGAGAAGAGTCTGGCTGTTTGTTTTCTGTGTGTTTTGAGTGATGGCGGTTCGAGCCGAGCTGTACTGGAAGCTCTAAGAGCTCTTGGTGCAGATCTGGCTTTGACCATCGGCATCAGGTATGAAGGTGCTGGTCCGTTTTTTGCCTTGTAGGCCAGCGTCAGGGTTTTGAATCGGATGCGGGCGGCAACAGGAAGCCAGTGGAGGGAACGCAGCAAAGGAGTCACATGACTGAACTTCGGAAGATTGAAGACGAGTCGTGCTGCAGCATTCTGAATTAATTGTAGTGGTTTGGTGGCTCTCAGTGGAAGACCAGCCAGTAGAGAGTTGCAGTAGTCAAGTCTTGAGATGACAAGAGACTGCACAAGCACCTGAGTGGCTTCCTGAGACAGAAACGGTCGAATTCTTGGGATGTTGTACAGGAGAAATCTGCATGACCGAGTCAGATTTGCAATATGGCTCGAGAATGATAACTGGTCATCCATTACTACACCAAGGCTTCGTGCTTCTGCCGATGGAGTGACCAGTGAGTTCTCGAAAGAGATGGAGAGATTGTTGTGAAGGCTCGTAGTTCCTGGGATGAACAGAAGGTCAGTCTTGCTGGGGTTGAGTTTTAGGTGATGAGAACTCATCCACATCGAGACGTCACTGAGACATGCTGAGATGCGGGATGAAACCTGAGTGTCGGAAGGAGGAAAAGAAAGGATTAGTTGAGTGTCATCCGCATAGCAGTGGTATGAGAATCCATGAGAAGATATTATTTCACCCAGAGAGCGAGTATAGAGTGAGAAAAGAAGAGGACCAAGCACCGAGCCTTGTGGAACCCCAGTGGAGAGTCTGCATGGGGCAGATGTTGCCCCTTGCCAAGTTACCTGGTAGGAACGGTCCTCCAGGTACGATGCAAACCACTGCCATGCAGAGCCAGTGATTCCAAGACTGGTGAGGATGGAAAGGAGAATGCTGTGGTTGACCGTGTCGAAAGCAGCAGAGAGATCAAGGAGAATCAGAACAGATGACAGGTTGGTAGCTTTTGCTGCATGAAGCTTATCTGTAACTGCAATGAGGGCAGTCTCAGTAGAGTGTGCAGGTTTGAAGCCAGACTGGTTAGGATCCTGAAGATTGTTCTGAGTGAGAAAGAGAGAAAGTTGGTTGTAGACAGCACGCTCAAGAACTTTAGAAAGGAAAGAGAGGAGAGAAACTGGCCTGTAGCTGTCTAGAGTTGGTTTCTTCAAGATAGGAACCACTCTGGCAGTCTTAAAAGTTGATGGAACATGACCAGATGATAGAGAGGTGTTAATGATGTGAGTGATGAACGGAAGGAGGTCAGGAGCAATTGTCTGAAAGAGGGAAGATGGTAAAGGGTCAAGTGGGCAAGTGGTTGGATTGTTAGAATGTAGAAGATGAAGGATTTCATCTGTGGAAAGCAGAGAGAAGTAGAATGTGGAAGATAGAGCTTGGTGGGAAGGGTAGAGGCAGGGGGAAAGGATTGGCGGATATTTGCTACTTTCTCCTCAAAGAAGTTGACAAAATCATCCGGGGAGAGGGTTGTGGGAGGTTGAGGAGTGGGAAGGTTTAGAAGAGATGAGAAGATGGTGAAGAGTTTGCGAGGGTCAGATGCTGATTCTTCCAGTTTCCTTTTGTAGAAAGAGGATTTTGCAGCAGTTACCTCTGTTGAAAATCGGGATAGGAGAGATTGGTAAGAGCAGAGGTCTGAGTATTGTTGAGATTTTTTCCACTTTCTCTCGGCTAGCCTTAGCTCTCTACTGTTGTTGCGTAGAACATCCGACAGCCATGGGGTGGCTGGAGAGGATTTTGCTGGCCTTGAAGTAAGAGGAGAGAGAGTGTTGATGGAAGAGGTGATAGATGAGAGGAAGGTGTTGGTAGCTGTTTCCAAAGGGAGGGAAGAGAAGGAGTCAGGATTCGGAAGAGTGGTCAAGATAGTTGAGGCAAGACAGGAGGGAGATATAGCACGAAGATTGCGATGAGTAGTGGAAATTGAAGAGGTTGTGTTTGTAGGAAGAGCAGGAAGAGAGAGCGTGAAGGATAGGAAGTGATGGTCAGAGGAATCTAGAGGAGTCACAGGTAGATCCAGAGCTGGAGCTGGTCTGCTAAAGACAAGGTCAAGAGTGTTTCCTGCTCTGTGAGTTGGAGCAGACAGATTGAGGGAGAGAGAAAAAGAAGACAGAAGTGGAAGAAGACAGGATGACTGTTTTTTCTTTGAGGGGAGGTTGAAGTCACCAAGGAGGATAAGTGAGGATTCAACCGGTAACCCACTCAGGAGAGTGTCCAGTTCATCAATGAAGTTGCCCAGTGGGCCAGGAGGATGATAGAGAACAATGATATGGAGTTTAACAGGAAAAGAGATAGTGACAGCATGAAATTCAAAAGAAGAGATGTCAAGATGCAGAAAAGAGAGTACAGTGAAGGACCACTTACGCGACAGAAGCAGGCCAGTTCCACCACCCCTGTCGGTTGGCCGTGAAGAGTGGGAGAAGGCAAAAGCAGATGACAGGGCAGCTGGAGTTGCAGAGTTCTCTGGAGTGATCCAAGTCTCAGTCAGAGCCAGGAAGTCCAGAGATTGAGCAGAGGCAAGAGCTGTGATGAAGTCAGCCTTCAGAACTGCAGAATGGCAATTCCAGAGTCCCCCATGCACCAACACCTGAGAACTTAGTGAACTAGGTGGGTACAACAGGTTGCTAGGAATTTGGAAGCACATTGTCAAATCTTAAGTTTTACTGTTTGATTTAAATTTGAAAGACTAAAATTTGCTGATCAAAGAGTCAAAGAGTCCTTACACAAACCGCTACAGATAACACACTTAATTTATCAACAACTGCAGGCTGTTAGCCACACCCCTCTAATTCACACCTTAACTAGCCAGAAACCACACCTGAATCAGCTACCCAAATCAACAAGTCCCAACAAGCACAAGATTACCAAAACAGTTCTAACAGAATTAAGCTAAAAGTATCTTAAAGCCAGCCTACCTTACAAGCAGAGAATAATCAAGTAAACTCCAAGCACACAGAACAGACCCTTAAAGTGCAGCTACTAAAGGAGCCAAGCAAAGCCTCCCAAGGAAGGAAAAGACCGATATTTATCATTTTCTTGTGTATTATTTTTTCCCTGAGGTTGTGATGTTTGCATGACAGTTTTATTAAAGTTTTAGTAACAGTTTATTTTTAATTTATTAAGTACCCCCTTAAAATGCCTTGTCCCATAAACAGGCTTTTTTTCTGCAGAAAAATAACTTATTTACATTCTGATAATTTGAGAGCTTTGAAATCTCCTACAGGACACTTGGAGAAGCTGCCTGTTCAAACTCTCTACTCCACTTAATAATTCCAGATCAGTAACAGGAATCAACCCAAATTCTGCAGGTTTGAAAATAGATGTAAAAACTAGAAAAACATAATGAAACTAAAGGTTTGGAGGACATGAACTGTTTAATTTGTATTCAGGAAAATATTGATTTTGAAATCAAGTTCAGGAAAGATTCAATTTTATGATTTTATTCATTATATTTTGACATTAGCAGATTTACTTACATTTTTAAATTATTTTATTACAATTAATTATAATTTTCAGTAATGTTCCTTATCAAACATGAAAGCTTTTTGTGTAATGCTTGAATAGAAATCCTCAAGATTTAGTGGTGTAATGTCAGGCAGACAGTTAACAAAATTTCTGGCCTATTAAGTGGTTAAAGTCAGACATATATTCTGTATTATCTTGTATTATGATGACTGTCTTGTATCTTTTTACCTATGAAAAGTCGTTTGGGTTGAAACACATAAATAGGTGGAGCTAAATTGCTTAAAGCTGAATAGAGAGATGCTTTGGAAATGTGTTTTTGCCTTAAATTTTGAAAAAAACAAGAACATTTTGCAGTTTTATACATTTTGAAATGTATTGTTTTAGTTGTTTTAGACAATGAAGCTGTTTTATTTTTAATCAAATAAAAATAATGATTTTTTTTTAGATATGGCCCCTTTAAAGGGTAAACTAAATACACATTTTACATTGTTTCTGACACTGAATGACACACAGTTGTTTATGAAATAGTGCACATGTATTAACAAAGCAATATTGCATATTTGTTAAGCTAAACAGTGTAAATAATTTGTCTCGGTTGATGGAATACATTTGAGGTCAAGGGGAAGTTGTGCAAATTGGATGTTACTAAAGCACCACTTTAGAATATTTAGAAAACAGATCCTCGAAAGCAGATATGTTAATATATCAGTCTGTAGTGCGCTCTGTCTCTTGTCCATCCAGTTTTGGCAGCTGAAATGTGACAGTTGGATGAACTGGAATGTTCGTCACTGATTGTGTAACAGAGTGAGTGTACACACACTGCTTGTGGGGAGAGAGATTCAGAGCTACACACACTGATAAAGATTCTGCAGTGCTGTAAAGGCTGGGTGTGATTGTAGGTGTTTTGTTAGTGGTACAGTGATCATGTGGGGAGTGTGTGTGTGTGTGTGTGTGTCTGAACTCGCTCAGGCTGCTGCCGGGTGCTGGTTGGAGAGCTGGTTGAGGAGATTCACCCTGATTAACCTGAGGAGTGTCACAGCAGGGCCGTCAGCGCGGCTGGACTGGGTACTCTAGGACAGGCTGAGGCAGAGGACGACCATCTGCCTGTTCTATCTGAAGCAGTGTCGTACGGTCACTGAGAGAGAAAACGGCGCTCTAATCTGCTCTTAATGCTGAATCCTACTATAGTTTGTTTTCTCATTTCTGCCTTCAGATTAACCCCTTAACCCCTGTGATCAGAGGCTTATTCATCACTTAGTAAACACACTGATGCAGCTGTCTGAAGATGAGGAATCCACACAGGAATGCAGGAGCTGATTGTATAGTTAAACATTGTATCGTCACTGTCCAATAAAAACTTGCATCTCCAAACCAGCAGCTTTACAGGAGAAAATTTTAACCTTCTTAACTAATTCATGTACTGTTTGTTTGTTCAAATTATCTAGTAAATTAAATATCAATTTTAAGTTTCCATTTTCATCACTCTCATTTTTCCATTTTTCCAGCACATCCCAAAGATTCCCAATGAGGTTAAGGTAAATGATAATGTGATGATCAGGGAAGAAAAACATTCATTAATGGAATAACCTGGTCTATATTCAGTATATTCAGGTAGTCAGCTGACCTCATTCTTTCAGCACATACTGTTGCTGAACCTAGACCTGACCTGAACATAATATATATTTTATTTTATTTACATATGAGTGATATAACAATCCTATCCAGTAACAGGACATCATGATCAACCCAGACATATTTTTTTCTCTTTGGTATCAGTTATTTTAAACCCAATCTCAGAGTTCTCAGAAGGTAAACAAATGTTTTGTTTAATCTGAAGAGTGGAACTATAACACTACACTAAAAATCTATATTAATACACATCGGAATGTCTCATTATATAATTTGCAACTCCAACAAAATAGAAAAAAACTATATAAACTTATATTAGAGAAACCTTTATACTGTTAAACTGAAGGGTTTAAAATAAAAGCTTTGGGAAAGAATTCCCACAGGTAAAGATGCTTCTTTTCCTCAAATGACCAAATGATGCTGTCAAATAGGTCTGTCACGATAACAGTTTTTGTGTGGACAATATATTGTTCCAAATATTATTGTGATAAATTATATTATTGTGAATTTAAGACCATTAAATGCTACTGACATAATGATAATAGACAAAAGCTAAAAATAAGCAAAAAAAAAAAAGAAATATATACTTTTTCTTTATCTTATGCGGTTCACATTGCGTGTATGGAGTCACAGTTATTAATGCCTTGACTGGCTAAAATACTGTTCACTGTTATATATGTGAACAAACATACAAACATACAAACATAGTAGACAATATCACGATTATCGAATCATGTCCATTTGGTCATGTCCATTTATTGTACAATAATAATAAACAGGACTAGGGTCAAATTTATAGGCAGTTGCTTTAGTAATTTACTATTTACTGTGAATTTGACAATGACTCAAAATTCTTTATTAGCGTTTTTAGCATTACACTCTAAGTAGAGCCAGTTTTACCTAGATTTACCATGTCCTGTGGAAACTAATGGAAGATGCACTGGCATGTGGGATATGCATGTGGGGCCTCCTACATTGAATGTGAGTATGATTTCTGCCAGACACTACCACCCACTGCATTGTGCTGTCCACTGTGGGTGGTAATGCCATTTATAAGATACTACTGGTACACACGTGACACTGTGTGGTTGCCTTGCCATGAGCACGCTGACCAGTGTTCAACCTCATTCACAAGATAACACCTCACAACTTACAATACAAGTGTGGCCATTCCCAACTCATCCACTAAAGCAACACCTCAACATGGCAGTGTAAATCATTCAATCAACCTTTATTTTTACTTGGAAATACATTGAGGGTGACCCTCATTTACAATGTTGCAAAGCATTTACAGCATTTACTGCAGGAAACAAATAATAAATAAAAGAAGTACTCATTTTAAATCAATATTTAATATAGATTAATAAAATATATATGTTAAAAGAAAAAAAGTCTAAAAAAGACAATAAAACAAATTTACATAAGAAGTTAAAAATTTAAAAAATATAAAATAGATAAAAAGATAATAGGAAAAGTAAAGTAAAATGATAAGAATGATAAAAAAATGATTAAATTAATAATTATGAATAATGAATGAAGAAAACGGAACAAAAAATAAAAACATTAGAATAAAAAGTAAATAAACATTAATACTGTCATGAAAGGGTGCAGGGAAGACGTGGAGGTGGGCGTAAACGCGGGTAAGAAATAAATATTTAATAAATAAATAACAAAGAAACAAGGAACAAGTAAACACGTAACAAAGATAAACCAAAAACCAATAACCAAAATAAACAGTGAAACAAAATAACATAAACCTAAACAAACAAGAGATACTAGAAATAAACTAACAGGGCTAGGGAAATATATACAAGGCAATAAACTAATTAACTCAAATTATTTACAAGGAGCTAGGGAATACGGAAATAAACAAGAAACTAGAAACATAAACAAAAGATAAACACAGAAACTAAGGCGCGAAGAACAGAGGCTATGAAACACTGAGATAAACTATGAAACACAGAGAGAGACGAACGACAGGTAAAGGTGCAAAGGACAAGTGACAGAGGAGGGCTATTTATACTAACATGAAACACACTAGAAGTGGAAACACCTGGGGAAGGGGCGGAGCTACAAATGAGACACGGTGGAAAACTACTGACAAGAGACACAGGGGAGCACAGGTCACGTGGGGAAAACACACAGAGACATGAGACAGGGCCAGGACGTGACAAATACATAAATGAATAAAATAAAATAAAACAAAGTAAAATTTTAAATAATAAGAAAAAGATAAACTAAGTTAAATCACAGGCTAACTAAACTAAACTAAAAAATTCTAATCACCGTCAGAAAAATGAAAAGATTCATTAAAGGGCCTGTGTGTGTGGCATCTTGCCTTCTTACTTGTGTGTGTGTGTATGCTGTAAAAGCAGAGTGTTGTCCTAGTTAATTTCCACTAGTTCAAATGCATCGTCAATTAATTATTTTGCTGTGCATCAACTCATACATACAGTAGCTGCTTTATGTGTCTCTAAGACACAGGTGTGTATTTAGGAACTGAGGAACAGATTAACATTAGGGTCTCTGCAGTTATTGCAGCTATCCACTGCAATACCTTCACCACAGGAATATGGGCAGGAGTATGGATACGTTTAGTAACCAGATTTATGCAGTTTTGGGATGTGAATTCTGATCCTGACTCAACTACAGACGTGAATATCTGCTGAATGCTGTCAGTTAGACACTTGTGACTCATAAGTCATTTCTGTGGCTCAAAAAGCAGTAGAGTTGCAACTAGGTCATTAGTCAAAATGCCGCTCTAAAAAGACTGGGGGTTTCTTTGATTTTCCAGCTGATAATGTGGGTTTTAATGCTTGCCAGCTGTTGACGTCTTTGTTGTTCATGTTACAAAAAGGATCAAACAGCCATGCTTGTCTTTTTTAGGACACACTCTGCTACACACCTCCAGAAATAGAAGTCATTTAGCCGAGGTTGCCTTCGTCCCCCCGACCAGACGTTCCGCTAGGGCCTTCTAACAACAGATCTGTCCTGGCTAACGCTGCTTGTTTATGGCCAGATCTTCTGTTCTGGCCTCATGCTTATGAATGATTGAAAAGATGCAGCGGGTTGAGTTGGGTATGATCTCAAGAGAATACAAAACAAAGCAAAACGAATGCCCTCTGAGGGACTGAGCAGCAGAAGCGCCAGCATCTGATTTCAATTTAGACCTCCCACACATGCTCTTCTGAAGCATTTATTCCTGACCTGTTTATGTCTGAGACATGGGTGTTTATATTGTGTTTTGTAATGCACTAAATATTTGGTATAATCAAGTCATTTTTGCACAGTAGGAGGAGGAGATTATCTTCTTTAACTTGGATTGCCATGCTCCTTACCACTAGGTGGCGACTCTTCCGTAGTGTTTTGTATTTAGTGTTAAAAAAATAATCTGCTTTAGCATGTAAGCAGTAACTTTGTTGCTACATATTTAGATACAGTCCACTCCATAATTATGGTTAAGAAGTGCTATTTTTAATTATATAGAACAATAATGCAAAAAAAAAGAAAAAATTCTAAGCTTTAATTCAAGTGCCTTTATTCGGTGGGAAAAAAAATCACACTTTAAGAAATAAATATTTTAAATGAAATCTTGTGTGCCACAATTATTGGCACCCCTGGTATTAGTACTTAATACAACCTCCTTTTGCCTTCAATACAGACCTTAATCTTCTCCTATAACTCTTCACAATATGGGAGAATACAGAAAGAGAGATCTCCCACTATTCGTACTTGTACAAACTCTCTAAACCATTCAGAATCCTGGATCTTCTCCTCTTCAGCTCACCCCACAGTTTTTCTATTGGGTTGAGGTCTGGGGACTGAGAGGGCTGTGAGAGGAGCTTGATTTTTTGCCCTGTAAACCATTTTAAGTAGAATTGGCCACATGTTTCGGGTCATTGTCTTGCTGAAAGACCCAGTGACGACCCATTTTTAGCTTTCGGGTAGAGGCCACCAGATTCTAATTCAAAATGACCTTTTAGAATTTAAAATAAGGGACGCCAACCACCGCAGGCCCAACACCTGTTGGAGGGCACCCGCAGCAGTGTTATATTTTATTATATTTGTGCTGTTTTTTTTATTAAAGTCAAAAAAGCAATTAATCAAACTTAAAGCTTAAAATGCTTTATAAGCATTGAACACTTTCTCTTATAAAGTGCAGTTAATTGAAATATGTTTGTGTACAACCGCAAATGTTCAAAATATAAACTAAATACATTTTTATGTGCATAACTATTGGGACACTCTTTGAGCCATGGGGTATTTTTTAATTAAATTAACCAGTATTTGCTGGTGCCTCAGGTCATCCAAACAATTAAACCCCACTTAATATTTTATGTAATGATCACTGGACACTGTACTCAAAAATATAAACATACAAAATACACAAAAATCTGTACAAACATGTTTAATATTGGAAATAATTACTTAGACAATTTCAAAAAATAAATAATAAAAAGTTTAATAAATTAGTATATATATTAAATCCTTACATATATTAGAAAAAATATAAGAATTAAATATATACTTTGTTTAGATTTGTTCTTTTAATTGCCATATATCATTTTATATTGGTTTATACTACTTCATAGATTATCATTCTTTCGACAAATCTCAACATACTAATCAATCAAAACACAATAGTCTACTAAAATAAGCTCTGCCCCATGCACTGATAATCTTCTGGCAAACCAAATAAATAACATAATTACCCTTAAAATATCAGACTCAGAAGGTGAGTGGGGGGGTGAAGGACTGTGAGACTGATGCTTGGGCAGCGAGACACTGAGTGTGGGCAGTGGCACGGTGGACGGGTGGCAACCCTAAGGCTCACATCATCACCAATCCTCCCCCATGCTTAACAGTGGGCATAAGGTGTTTTTCTGTGTACTCATCCTTAGTGTTACGCCAGACCCACTTAGAGTGCTTGTTGCCAAAAATCTCTATCCTGGTCTCATCTGCCCAAACACACAGTCCCAGGTAAAATCCCAGTACTACTTGGCAAACTCCACCCGTTTACACTTATGATTATAACTCAGAAAAGGCTTTCTCCGTGCTGCATGCCTCCCAAACAGCTCGTTGCCATTTAGATAGCGCCTGATGTTAGCTTGGTGTAACCCCAACATGCTACCATTTATTTCAATTCTCTTACAGTGAGCTTTGGAGAACTTTTTATTTCTCTTATCATCCTTCTCACTTTGTGTGGTTGTGCTCTTTTCCAGGCTTGTTTGTCACTGTTCTAGATGTTTTAAACTTATTGATGATTGCTCAGACTGTAGATAAGGACATCTGCAGGTGAGTGGCTATTTTTTGTAGCCATTGCCTGATTTATGAAGGTCGACATACATCTGCTTACCTGAATAGTGTGCTTTCTTGTCTTTCCCATGTTTAAGAGTGAGTACAAAAAATAGGCCTCTATGTTACACCATATTTTTACCCCAGGGAAGCAGGAAGTGATGAATTACTAATTAAAGGTTCCTAGATACTTTGATCCAGTTTATATCTACAGCAAAAATGACATACATGGTTTTAAATACATTTATTTCCAAGAAATTGTTAGGTGTGCCAATAATTGTGGAACAGGTAATTTTATGAAAAATAATTATTTCTTAATCAGGATTTTTTATTTATTTATTTTATTCACTTGATTTGAAGGTTGCTTTTTCTGGATTTTTCTGAGATTAAAATAAGTTATTTTAAGGCTTTTAACACATTTTAGCTAGGGGAGACAATAATTATGGAGGGTGCTGTATTAGCAACTTGTAAGGTGTGGGGTTTAGTAAAAAAAAAATGTAGTAAATTCCAAAACTCAAAGACTCAATCAAAGAACTGATTTGTAACATTTACCACGTATGTCTTATGGCTGCAGTTCAGTGTGTAGTTTGCATGTAGTACAATTTGTATTTTGTAAGTTAAAGACT
Organism: Astyanax mexicanus; assembly: GCF_023375975.1. NCBI lineage: Eukaryota > Metazoa > Chordata > Actinopteri > Characiformes > Acestrorhamphidae > Astyanax > Astyanax mexicanus. Next base: position 101,890,484 of record NC_064408.1, read on the forward strand.
CCAGTGACATTTAAAGGAAAAATGCACTCAGGACTTTGGGTTTGGAACACTTTGGTTTAAAATAGGATACCGCAGAGGTGATCTTCTAAAATCTTATTAATTTCTGTCAGAGAAATCCAGCTGACGCCCAGTGTTCCTAAAATGGCATAAAGCTGGCAACAGAATATACAGCTACAGGGGTCTCTTAAAGTATGTCTTTGTGTCATGGAACTATGTTTGTTTCTTGGCAAAGTAATGTAATGCAAAAGTTTACTAATGTTACAATATCCGCCCCATTTTCCATCACATCTTTGTCATGAGCTCTTTAGTTTAGTTCTTTTGTGGCACTGGCTTTGTATTTACTGTGTACCTTTAATACATTAAATAGGAACAAACACTGACCCACACAGTGTCATGTGATACTGTGACATAGAGCTTTCTCATGATGCTTTGGGGAGAACTATTATTAATAAATTATTAATCAATTAATTAATTAATCAATTATTAAGGAATTGTGTATGGAGGATTTTTTCTGAGGTGTTGGGGTGTTAGATTGTGGTAAAATAGATGTTTTAGGGTTTGTTGTTTTGCATATTTTTGTGTTTTTGGTCATTCTGGGCAGTCACCATGAAAAAGTAAACCATGATGGGAACGTGCTATGAAAGGCCCCCGTCTCCCAGGTGCTAATGTATTGGCTCTGTAGTCATTACTGAGCACTGGGTAACTGGTGCTTGTCTAAAGTATGTAATGTCAAAAATGCAAGGGAAATCTAATGGGAAAAAGTGGGAATTCAGCAAAATGAGTGGACTTTTTTTTTCGGATCACTTTTTAATCTCTTTTACAAAAAACATTACTAATGTTACAATATACTGTCCTATTTTATTTTCCATCACATCTTTGTCATGAGCTCTTTAGTGAGTTAGTTTAGTTCTTTTGTGGCACTGGCTTTGAATTTACTGTGTACCTTTTAATATATAAAATAGGAAAAAACACTGACCCACACAGTGTCATGTGATTCTGTGACATAGAGCTTTCCCATGATGCATTGGGGTGCCCTTGATTTTTTAATTTGGTTAATTATTAAGGAATTGTGTATGGAGGATTTTGTTTTGCGTGTTTTGGGGATTTTTGTCACCATGAGGAAGTAAAGTGCACTGGGACCATGCTTTTAAAAGGCCCTGGTTAAGTCTTACAGCCTTTAAGGGAACAAGGAAAAGAGAACGCTTTAAACTTTGCGTTTGAAGATAGAGCAGAAAAATAAAAAATTTGAATCAAAAGCATGCACACCTTTTCATACTTTGCTTCAGGAAATGCAGACGGTAAAACAAATAGTCCCTTCAAAGAAAACCAATGATGGGATGAACATCCTGTTGTATAGCTTCGTTGACTGCTGGAATATATTGGAAACCACGCAATTTTGGAAGCTTTTTTTTGTTTGTGTACAGAAATTGAAGTCAGAGGCTGTTTACAATAAAGTACTGCTTTCTTAAGAAAACTGTTCCCTTAAAATGTGCTGCTTTCATTTAACCTGTCATAGCTGGCTTGTTTATTTTCACAGGGCAAAACTTGTCCTTATTTTATAGAATACTATCCATTTAAGATTGAACCAAAGACATTTTGAGGGACTGTTTTACTACAACAAATTTAAGTTTTTAATACCATATTTTTCACAGTATAAGGCACACTTAAAATACTTTAATGTTCCCAAAATACACCTGTATGTACATGTATGAATTTTACCAGTCAGGTTGTAAGGAGAAGGAAAGTCACTCTGCTGAAGTACAGCATTAAACAGGAGTTTTAGTTTAGTTCTCCAGCACCGGGTCTGGAGTAGCATTAGCTTTTGCCTCTAAGAGCTATTTCCCAGTTCAGAGAGTATTATCAGCCTGTAGCCTGCTGCTAACCCCAGCTAGCACTGAGGCTGAAGCAGCATTAGCATTACCCGCTTACCACGCTTGCTATTTCTTTGTACAAAGTTGAGTATATTGGATTGTAACCTGCGTGTTTACCATGTTAAAATAAGCTATGTGGGACAAACCACTGGTTTATATTGCCCTTCCTCAGTGTAGCGCTGCCGCTAGCAGTTAGCTGTTAATGCTAATGCTCCAGCCTTAGTGCTGAAGAAATTCAGGAATATAAGTTTACTGTAAATAAATAGAAGTGCTTTACTCAAGCAAATAAACCGTTTTCAGGAGAGAAGTCTGTGTAGATTTACATCCATTGCTTGTTTAACTAAAAAAAAATGTATTACAGTTTTGTTTACTTGGATAATGTTACCTCACTTCTGTGTCCCAAAAGCAAGAATACTGCAACCGAGAAAGGCACTTCCCTATTAAACCTCCTTGTTTTAATTAAACAATGCAAAATGAATAGACTGCACTGTCATTTATTTGAAAAAAGAAAACACTTTGTCATGTCGCCTGGAAGTGTCAAAAGTATCAACATTCAGTATTTAGGTATAGTATAGGTACTAGGCTTTTAAAATACTTCTGTTGAAGTTAAAGTATCAATTCAAGCTTTTTACTCCAGTAAAAGTGTAAAAGTACTGGTTTTCCAAATACTTAAAATATAAAAAAATAAATGTAATGTAAGAGGAAAAATGCCATTAAGGACAAAAGCATAGGCCATGAAACAGGAGCCTATAGTGCACATTTGTTAATGTTAAAAAGTTTTAGATGCACTAGGCTCCCTGTTTCAGCTGCGTATGTGCCCATTGAAAATTAACGCATTTTGGTTCAATGCAACTTTTTTTAAAGAATAATTATCTTTCTATTTTTTACTTTTAAAAAACACAAATTATAATCGTAGGAAAAGCAGAATTTGATTTAATAATCTGTGAGTGTAGTGTTGAGTGGTATTTCCTGAGCCTAAAAATGTATTCTCCTAGAGCTTTTGCCTCATCTAGTGGAGGAGGATATGTACAGTGTAAAGTTCCGTACCTTTAAATACAAATACAGTTACAGAGTTCTGTTGTTCTTTATAGGCTCATCTGCAATAATACTATGATCCTAAATATATATATATATATATATATATATATATATATATATATATATATATATATATATATATATATATTTTAACAAACAATACCTATTAAAAGGTTCACTGACCTCACCTCCTGTATGAAGGGGGAAACCACACTGATAAAATCCACTGTCATGGGATGATTTACAGGAAAAGATCTTACAACCTTTTCACTATTACTTTTACTGTCTTTCCACAATGTGGACATTCAAAATGTTCTTTATAATATTTGATCTTTAAATAATAATTTAAATAACCAATTGAAATAATGATTTAAATAAAGTGGACACTGTAGATGAACATTTCATGACAGTGCTGTGATTAAATATGTTCACTATGTGCTCTGTGCCCCACTGTCATTCAGATTGGATTTTGTAATGTTTAAAAGGAATACAGAACATCTTTATATCAGAAATGTTCATCAGCAACAGCACTATTTTCCACATTTTCTTTACTTTCCACATTTATCATTTATTGCTATTCATCCTGCGTTTCGACAGACAGCACACAACAAGAATAATATATATATATATATATATATATATATATATATATATATATATATATACAGATTTGTTTATACAGAAATATGTATTTATGATAAGAGAATATTATGCACCTATTCAAATTTAATAAGGTAACACATATACAAAAAACTATATAAACAACATAAACTTTACAGAAAAATAAAAATAAATAATAAAAAAATATAATGCATCACCTTTTCTTACCTATTTCTAACAACTTCTTACACCTTAGCCAGTTTGTTTTGTTTATTTATTGAAAAGTAATTCATCCATCCATCCATTCTTCTTCAATTTAGTTCAATTTTATTTTTATAGAGCCCTTTACAACAAAAGTTGTCACAAAGCAGCTTTACAGAGAAAACAGATCTACGCCTCTTATGAGCAGCACCACAGAGATGGCAATTTTATGGTGACAAAATGGCAAGGAAAAACTCCCTTTAAGAGGAAGAAACCTTGGAAGAACCAAGACTCAGTCCGAGGAACCCATCCTACTCGGGTTGACCCGCTCAGTACAAACAAACAACAAACAAATAACAGAACAAAACAGTACAGAGAATGAGCTATAGCTAATGTAACAGTACAGAGAATGAGCTATAGCTAATGTAACAGTACAGAGAATGAGCTATAGCTAATGTAACAGCACAGAGAATGAGCTATAGCTAATGTAACAGTACAGAGAATTAATGTGAGCTATAGATAATGTAACAGGTACTAATTTATGAATATAAAAATGTGATGGGCACAAATTATAGAGCTATGGCTAATATAGAAACAGATACTGAGTGTGTTAATGTTAATCGGTTCAGGGTTGCAGAGCCAGAGTACAACACATCACATCACTTCATATTTACTTCTTCTGTACTTGCGCTGAGGGCACACTGTGTGCACGGTGCTCCTGCATGGCTAAGATAGAATTGTGCGGGTGACTGTTGACTGTTGTCAGGGTTTAAATCAGTCACTGGCGCACCTGTGTTTCCCGCTGCCAAAATAGAAAGATCCCGAAAATGTACCTAAACACTTCCAGACCACCACACCCATTAGTGTACATTTATGTGCATTATGCAGGGTGTATAATAGGACCCACTGTCTTACACAACTAAAAGTAACAAAATCACTAGTTGTTTCCCCCTTTAACCAATCCATTTAATACTTAATACAAATACATGCTGCCACTGTTGGGCCTTTAACCCTTTCATGCATAGAGGTCACTACAGTGTACAGCTGTTTAATTTTTTTTTTCTTTAAATATGCTTGCAATTTTGGGCACTGCTGCATATAGTCCACTGTAGTGGAAGCTATTGCATCATCCTATACAATCCCATTGGTTGGTCATTGTAATGGGAAAAAGAAGTCAATGAAATCAAGATGGCCGGCAGACAGGGAAAACCACCAAACACCTTGGCTATTTTTGTTTCTACCTTTTATAAAATTATATCACTGCAGGTAAAAAAATATATAATTACATCAAGTAACATCTAAGGTGACATATTATGTAAAGATTTTCAAAATTTTTATTTTATATTTGAGGGAATTGTAGATTAATCATCTGTCCACTTAATTGTACATCATGCATCATTAGCTATTTTTCAACTTTTATGCAATGTCAATTACTTCCAGTGTTGTTTTTAAAATAATTCATATTGTTTAATGTTTTGGCTGTAAATCAACTTCTTTAATTGAGGAATGTCTGCCAGTACAGACAGTTGCAAGCAGAGAAGTAGGGTCAAGCAGTGATAGTGAAGGTGAGTCTGGAAATGTTACTGAGGGAGTTGAGGCTGGGGAACGGAGATGAAGGAGATGAGGCTGTTGAAACTAAGGGCACCCCAATATCCAGTATGCCCCTGGAAACCACTGGCCCCAGCTCAAGAAAGTATAAAATGCCAGCACACGAAGAACCAAGTACATCTGCATGCAGTGTCTTGTAGCTTTGTGCCCTGTATGCTTTGGCAACCATCATAGAAAATAGTCTCAGAAATTAGCAACAAGCATGATTTGACAGGAAATATGATACATGCTATAAAATACTATAAGAGAATATGCTCACTTAACAGTTCAGAGACTTGACAAGAATACAGTATGATAATACCAGTCACAATCAAGATTCTATAAGGTTCTACGGTTCAGAGACATTTTCTTGTGTCACAATATCCTCCTCAGTTCCACTATTCCAACAGAATACCATATTACAACTGTATAACTGAATTACATTTGTGTTTTTTTTACAACAAAAAATGCATGAAGTACACTTGAGTGGACAGATAAATATTTCTTTATCGAATAAAGATAGAATATATATTTTTTTCAAACCTTGTTTTACATCCCTAAGGATGTATAAAAACACTTAGAAAAAAAATCCTGACTGAGTTTATTATAATTCATGCATGAGAGGGTTAAAAAAGGCCCCTAACTCTCACTGCTCCTCACTTCCTCAATGCAGTGATGGCTGATTATCATTTTGAACATGCGTGTTTACTGCATGTCACTGTATGTGTGTGATCACTACTGTTTATTTGTGTGTTCACTGCAGACATGGGTAAAACCTCTGCACTTTTCATCTGTGCCGAACACGAGAGTGGTGAACATGGTTGTCTTATCTTACAATCACACTTTTAAACGGAAGTGATGATTATCAGTCAGGAAATCTATATATAAATATATATATATATATAAGCTGCACCTTCTTTACACATATCAGTTCCTCCTTTGCTGCTTCTTAAGAACTTAACTTGCCCTCTATAATCAGTTGAACTTGAGATCAGGAAAGAAAACGAGGTCAGTGTGGCAGTTATGAGGAGCCTGGTCATCGTAGCGTTCATTGCTTTTACCGCCTGCACTCCAACAGGTAGAGTACTTTAATCTGTCTCTCTTGGAAATGGATATATTGATCATGGATCAGTCTATAAATCTATTAAGATATCCTGAACTAATAGGAAACTAATTGTGTGCTTTTGGTTTTAATTGATGTAGATGCTCAGAATATCAATCCCTGCTGTGTCGCTGTCTCAAGACACGTGGTTGAGGAACCCATCCTAGACTTCAAGTTTCAGATGAAGAACCTTCCATGTGTAAGAGCTATCATGTAAGGACCATTTTCACCAAACAATGAACACACACTACATGTTGAGAGCTACACATGCAACTGCACAAGCATGAACTCGTAATGTAATATCATTTGAAGACAGTATATTAATGGCCTTAAACTTGCATTTCACAGTCTTGTGACTGCAGAGAAAATGTACTGCACTGATCCAAGACATGCCTGGGTAAGGAATAAGATTAATGAGTTTGTGAGGTAAGTTAATGTTAATCTTACCTTAAATGAAACATATCTTTAATATCTGAGATATATCATAACTAAATATAAAAAAATAATTATTGACTGAATACATCATTTCACATGCGGCATACCTAACATACCTAACTAAAAAAAATCAGTTCTAAACAGAAGAACAGCACCTCAGTTGAGAAGAATCAGGTGGTAGAGAAGATCTTTACATGCATCAATAACAACCAGACTGAGGAGAAGACCCTTATATGCACTGAAAAGGATCGGGAGGAAGAGAAGACCTTCAAGTGCATCCAAATGAAGCAAGCTATACACAAGAAACGTACAACCCCTGCAATGTATCAGGATTTACAGAAGAACCTCTTAACCACTGAAGAGGAGAAGTTTGAGGATCAGAGTGTAACACCCAGTGACGCTGTAATGTAAGAACCATTTTACCAAGTAAAGAGCACACACAAGTCAATATCAACATAATGTGCTTTTTGTGTTTGCAGCATAATTGTTTAAATTTCATACAAACACTGTGTGACCATACATTTTCAAGATTAACAAATATAGAGGAATGTTAACCTTCACTTTAAAATATTTCTTCTACATTTCATACACTTTTCCTTGATTTGGGAGTGAGTCATTGCCATGCCTGGATAAGCTGAATTCTGGTCTGAAAACCTGTCAAATAATTTTTTTTTTTTTTTTAGTTCGAAAGATGTTTTATTTTCAAGGGACTGAAGATGCTTAGTAAAATTAATTTCACCTGATATTTATATATTTATCTCCAAACTCTCAAGCTACAATTAAGCTTGAACTATCCACACTGAAATTATTGTAATTATTGTAATTAAAATAATTTTAGAAAGTCAGAATGTATCTTTAAAAACTTGTAAACAAAATGTCATCATACAAATGTTAAAAAGAATGCAACTCTAGGTTAACAACGTTTTCATTAACTGTAAATTTTCACAAAAGTTGCCCACCATGTCATGAAGTTTGTCATTAATGGGTGGACAAATGCTGGAAATCTGGGAAATATAGTCTCTGTGTAGTCTGAAATAATATTATAAATACAATAAATAATCAAATGTTTTTAAATAAAACTTTTTAACAGTTTTTCAACATTAAAAGTCTTTTTTTCAATTCCCAATAGGAAAAAAAAAACATTATTAGTACCATCCTTACAGTTCAATCTACATTTAATCTACACTCACTACAGGACACCATTTTAAAGCATGTATCAAATAGTTTGTTTGGCCACTCATAAAATTCAGAAATTCTAAAATGTCTACAGTGATTTACTTGTATCATCATCTTAAGTTTTTAATACATAGCTATCAAATACCAATTTAACACTTGGAATCAACTCCAGCCTTTAAACTTTATTATAATAGTTACACCATGTCCATTTCTATCTTTCTTTTTCAGATTATTCTCATAGTTTTCTGCCGGGTTATTCCATACATTTTTCCATACTGTTTCAGGAAATTACCTTTTCTATTTGCATTTTATCTTATATATATATATATATATATATAAGATAAAATGATAATATATATATATATATATATATATATATATATATATATATATATATATATATATATATATATATATATATATTTTTTTTTTTTTTTTTTTTTTTTTTTTTTTTTTTTAAAAACAATGAGGGGAATTGGCAATACCTGTCCTTGAAACTGCAATCCAGTAGTTTTAGAGATTATGAAAGTGGGTAGTTTTGTTTAAATTTCTTATTTAAACTAAAACTGATGCTTCAATCACACAGAATTGAATTAGTCATATATAGCTATTGAATATAGAGACGGATTGGCTAAACTGGGATAAGTAAAGAAATAGTTCATACAGAAATTGGAGGGAATTTATTTATGAAGGGGTTTATTACAAAAATATTTTTGTATTTCATTACATTTGTTTTTGGGAGACAATTTTACAATAAATAGCATTGACAACATGGTCATCATAAAAAATGTAAAAAGTTTGCAACTCTTGGTCAAAAATGTTTTCATTAAATGGTAATTTTCACTAAAATTGTCCACCCAGTCATACAGCTTGTCAACAATGGGCAGACAAATGCATGCAAAATAAAAATATAAAGTGATTAAGCTGGGAAATCTGATTTATGTATAGTCTGAAATGATATTATTAATAGAATAAATCATTAAAAGTTAAAAATGAAAAGTTCACTAACATTAAAAGTCTTTTTTGAAGTTTTGAGGGGTGAAGTATGCAGTGATTTTATAATAAATAGCATTTCTGTATTATGAATAATTCAGCTTTTATTATTTTCAAATATATTTATTTTATAAATGGTTTTAAGTGGATGTACAGTATCTGAAATGAAATGTGTTCAAATGTTTATATGTTTTAACTTTCAACTGATGGCATATTTATGTCTACATAACTAAGATTTGTGTACAGAATTTCATACTTATCCCATATGGGCTCATGATCAGATACTGTAGGTGGCATAGATACACGGAAAGTTCACTCTGTTTCTCACTGTAACTTATCAGGCAGTTGACGTCAAGTGACATTTACTGAACATCCTGGATGGAGAAATAGGTTGGGTAGTGAATATGCGTCATCTGACCTAATTTATAGATTGGAGGTGTGCTGGATTAAGATAAAATTAATTCATTTTGTATAGAGTGGTCTGTTTCAACTATTTTAACTATTCAAATACTTTAATAAAATAGCATGCAGTATATTACATTACATTGTTGTGATATACACTATATTATACCATAGTTCTGACCCTGCAGTGTGATTGGCTGAGAGGCGTTCTATAAGTGCCGTTATCAGCCTGTAATGCACTGTAACCGACAGCTACAAACAGAGCAGCAATGGAACTATCAGGGAAAGAATGAGTTGCTCTGTGCAACAATTCCAGTCCTGAAAGGAACTCTAAATGCTTAAGAATACCAAGATTTATTGAATAATTTCATGTTTTGATTCCCTTCCCTTTGAATGAACAAGTTTGGCAGAGGAAGAACTTGACTGGCCTGCACAGAATCCTCAACATCATTTAACATATTTGTGATGTAGATGATGTGAGCCAGGCCTTCTCATCCAACATCAGTATATTATGAGCACCTTACAAATGTGCTTCTAGAAGAATGATCTAAAATCCAATAAACACACTCCTCGTGGAAAGCCTTTCTAGATATTTTAAGATGTTATAGTTGCAAAGAGTGTGTTTTAATCCTGTGGATTAAGAATGGGTTGCCTCTCAAATTCATATGTGTTTAAAGTCAAACACTTGTCAAATACTTATGATAATATAGTGTTAAAATCAAACAATACATACAAAGTCACATGATTGTATTATTACATTTAGAAAACAATTGAATTACCTGCTAAATGATTTTATCTGATTCATTTATTTTGAATACATTTTTAAAACCAGGTCTGGGCTCTAATGGATAAAGTGCAGTATCTCAATACTTCTTCCTCACCTGATAGAGATTCTAATGCAGAAAATGAGCCTTGTGCAGCACAGTCAGTGTATTCATGACTATTGTGACTCGTGTTTATCAGCAGGCCTGAAGTCAGCCAGTTCTGCACTGATTCAAGAGTGCTGGGTACAGAAGAAGACTGAACATTTAAAAGGTAATTTTAGTAGACTTTTATTTACAAAAAGGTGTTCTTTTTGTTCTCATGCTAATCAGCTCTTTGCGCACTTATTTTTAGGAAGTCCTAAATATTGACAGTGACTCTACAAATCACCATGCCTACATATCAGCACCACATCAGCAACAATGCCTACATTTCTGATTTATTGGTCTTTTTAAATAGTTTTTTTTTTTATCTTTTAAAAGCAACTTTGTCATAATGAATCATGACATATGATTTTGCTTGGACTAAATTTGTTTAATGCAGACACTTAACTACCTACAGAGGGAGACATTGACACAGTGTTAGTCATTGACACAGATTTCTTCTCCTGTATGAGCAGATGCAAACATTTGATTTGCTTGAGTTTTGTTATTGTCAGTAAATGACATTTTTTTTCACAATTTGGCAAAACCATAAGGAGTCTCAATACAAAGTGTCAGGGGTTTGCTAGCCCTTTTTAGTGGGGCTCAAGCACCCATAAAACGAATTCCAGCACCTCTAAAACAAGTCCCAGCACCCCTAAAATGAGTCTCAGCATCTCTAAAATGAGTCTCAGCACCTCTAAAACGAGTCCCAGCGGCCCTAAAATGAGTCCCAGCACCTCTAAAATGAGTCCCAGCATCTCTAAAATGAGTCTCAGCACCTCTAAAACGAGTCCCAGCGGCCCTACAACGAGTCCCAGCATGTCTAAAATGAGTCCCAGCACCTCTAAAATGAGTCCCAGCATCTCTAAAATGAGTCTCAGCGCCTCTAAAAATGATGCCCAGCACCCCTAAAACGAATTCCAGCACCTCTAAACTCAGTCCCAGCACCTCTAAAACTAGTCCCAGCAGCCTTAAACCGAGTCCCAGCCCCCCTAAAACGAGTCTCAGCAATTCTAAAATAAGGCCCAGCACCCCTAAAACAAGTTTCAGCACCCCTAAAACGAGTCCCAGCACCTCTAAAATGAGTCTCAGCATCTCTAAAATGAGGCCCAGCACCTATAAAATGAGGCCCAGCACCTATAAAATGAGTCTCAGCACTCAGCAAAAATCTATACTGAGTTTCGCGTAATTTCCTGCTTTTAACCATTTAAATTAGAGCAGCTAATGGAACACACCTCTCTTCTGTGCATAATAGTTTTTAACCCTCTCATGCATGAATTATAATAAACTCAGTCAGGATTTTTTTTCTAAGTGTTTTTATACATCCTTAGGGATGTAAAACAAGGTTTGAAAAAAATATATATTCTATCTTTATTCGATAAAGAAATATTTATCTGTCCACTCAAGTGTACTTCATGCATTTTTTGTTGTAAAAAAAACACAAATGTAATTCAGTTATACAGTTGTAATATGGTATTCTGTTGGAATAGTGGAACTGAGGAGGATATTGTGACACAAGAAAATGTCTCTGAACCGTAGAACCTTATAGAATCTTGATTGTGACTGGTATTATCATACTGTATTCTTGTCAAGTCTCTGAACTGTTAAGTGAGCATATTCTCTTATAGTATTTTATAGCATGTATCATATTTCCTGTCAAATCATGCTTGTTGCTAATTTCTGAGACTATTTTCTATGATGGTTGCCAAAGCATACAGGGCACAAAGCTACAAGACACTGCATGCAGATGTACTTGGTTCTTCGTGTGCTGGCATTTTATACTTTCTTGAGCTGGGGCCAGTGGTTTCCAGGGGCATACTGGATATTGGGGTGCCCTTAGTTTCAACAGCCTCATCTCCTTCATCTCCGTTCCCCAGCCTCAACTCCCTCAGTAACATTTCCAGACTCACCTTCACTATCACTGCTTGACCCTACTTCTCTGCTTGCAACTGTCTGTACTGGCAGACATTCCTCAATTAAAGAAGTTGATTTACAGCCAAAACATTAAACAATATGAATTATTTTAAAAACAACACTGGAAGTAATTGACATTGCATAAAAGTTGAAAAATAGCTAATGATGCATGATGTACAATTAAGTGGACAGATGATTAATCTACAATTCCCTCAAATATAAAATAAAAATTTTGAAAATCTTTACATAATATGTCACCTTAGATGTTACTTGATGTAATTATATATTTTTTTACCTGCAGTGATATAATTTTATAAAAGGTAGAAACAAAAATAGCCAAGGTGTTTGGTGGTTTTCCCTGTCTGCCGGCCATCTTGATTTCATTGACTTCTTTTTCCCATTACAATGACCAACCAATGGGATTTTTTTGTATAGGATGATGCAATAGCTTCCACTACAGTGGACTATATGCAGCAGTGCCCAAAATTGCAAGCATATTTAAAGAAAAAAAAAAATTAAACAGCTGTACACTGTAGTGACCTCTATGCATGAAAGGGTTAAATGGTTCTAGATTTTGGATTTTTTGTGATATATTACATACTCAAACTTTCCTGGGAACTTTCCTTAAATTTCTGTGTAGTTTTTGTTTTTCTTAGGGGATTCAGTGGAGCAGGGTTACTTGGGTGTTCAGAACCCCTAAACTTCTTAAGAGAATAAGTTCATGTATACATTCTTTTGTGTGTTTCGAGCTGCGCAAAGTGTAATTTTTTGTGCTCTCATGATACCAAACACACACTGACACGCCCATTAATCCAGCTGCGTGATGCGCAATTGACTGGTGTGCTATAGAGCACTAAAATAGTGCCTACAATAGAGCCAACATAAACAAGAATCTCTAAGAATTTCTTGTGGAATCTACACCATTAAGGGTTTTTAGATTTTTCAGGGTAAACAGAGATATTCAATGCCACATTTCTCTGTAACAACAGTTCAAAGACTAAATCTGTCTAGTGCAAATACTCTATTATCTTTAGATTGAGGCAATGACATATAGTGCTAACTTTTTCATCAAAGATTTATTCCAACAAGGGGTGCTGAGTGGTCCAGCGGTCTAAAGCGCAGCTCATGCAGCTTTGCCATCAAGCTGCCCGCGCTCAGAGGGAGATAAATTGGCCCTGCTCCCTCTGGGTGGGTAGATGGCGCTCTCTCCCCACATCACTAATGGGGGGATGTCCACAGCACAGGGTGTCTGTGAGCTGATGTACCAGAACCGAGTCACTGCACTTTCCTCTGAGCACGCTGGCTGCAGCAGCTCAAAAAGAAACGGTGGCTGACTTCACATGTATCAGAGGAAGTCTTTACCCTCCTGGTGTGTTGGGCATTACTAGAGATAGGCGGAGTCCTAATAAGTGGGTTGGGTAATTGGCTGTGCTAAATTGGGGAGAAAATGGGAAAAATTTGAAATAAAATTATATTAAAAATATAATTGCTCTACGATAAAATTAATGTTTTTTCCTTCATAGACTTTAATATAACATCTGTATGATTTATGTTAAAAAATAATTGGGATAAACATATACCACTTAAAAAACACATATTGTGGTTTGAGGTAAAAATGTGGGATGATGATGTGGGTGTTGCTGAGAAAAGAACAGACATGAGCTTATTAACCATATATAATTAGTCATGTACATAATTATACAGCTCTGGAAAAAAACAAGAGCCCTCTTCAGTTTCTGAATTAGTTTCTCTGATTTTGCTATTTATAGGTTTATGTTTGAGTAAAATGAACATAGTTGTTTTATTCTATAAACTACAGACAACATTTCTCCCAAATTCCAATTAAACATATTGTCATTTAGAGCATTTATTTGCAGAAAATGAGAAATGTCTGAAAAAAAAACAAACAAAAAAAAAGATGCAGAGCTTTTAGACCTCAAATAATGCAAAGAAAACAAGTACATATTTATAAAGTCTTAGAAAGTTCAAAAATCAATATCTGGTGCAATAACCGTGATTTTTAATCACAGTTTTCATGCATCTTGGCATGTTCTCCTCCACCAGTCTTACACACTGCTTTTGGACAACTTTATGTCACTCCTGGTGCAAAAATTCAAGCATCTTCCTCTTGATTATATTCCAGAGGTTTTCAATTTGGTAAATTCAAAGAAATTCATCATTTTTAAGTGGTCTTTTTCAGAGCTATGTATATACAGTATATACTTCACATTCCTTGAACCACAGTGTCACTGTGAATACATCACAGAAGGCATTACCATTCACAATGGACAACTCAGTGCTCAGTGGGTGGAAATGATTATAATCGGCAGCATCTGGCTAGAATTGTCTGTACTTATAAACAAGCGACTCCAGCAGAAATCACATTCATTAAATGAGGCTCAAGTGCAACACTATTTATTTGGGCTAAAGTCCTATCCCATGACTTGTTGCATGTCAGTGTAGTCTGCCACTTGTCTTTCAATGTTACAAAGTTACAATGTAGATGTGTCTTACTGCAAAATCGAAAGAGACCAGACCACATCATGACTGCTTACCCATATACCCGTCTTGTTGTTCTGGTTTTAGTTTCAGGTTTGAGGTAGATGTTGTAGAATATTTTACGCTTTTTTAAATTCTTTGATCTACAAAAGTATTGGAACAATGAGGTCGATAATATTGTTTCTGCTGTAGACTGAAAACATTTGGGTTTGACATTAAAAGATGAATATGAGACAAAATATTCACATTTTAGCTTTTATTTGTAGATATTTACATCTGTATCTGATAGACAGTTCAGAAGAAAACACCTTTCCTTGTGAGCAAAAGTATTGGAACATGTGACTGTCAGGTGTGTTTTATTGCACAGGAGTGTCCTGATACATTATTCATTTAAACAATAAACAGCACTGAGTTTCAGATTTGGGTTTTATCTGTGCAGACTGAGCATTTATGGTTAGAGTAGTAACCAACATGAAAACTACGGGTGAAAAACAAGCCGGTGTGGAACTGAGAGAAGATTTAAAATCAGTAATTTAATATTTAGCCATTAATATTGGCTATAGCCAGTTCAACAGTTTGGAATTTCCTGAAGAAGAAAGTCATCACTGGTGTACTAAATAACAGTTGTTGAACATGTAGATCAAGGAAAACCACAGCAGTTGATGAGAGAAACATTGGAAAGAAAGACCCTTAAATAACTATTAGTGACACCAGCAATAACCTCCAGGGGGCAGGAGTGAAGGTATTACAATCTACTCTTCACAGAAGACCTCATGAACAAAAGTACAGAGGCTTCACCAGAAAATGAAAACCATTAATTATAAAGACATATAAGTAAGCCAGTCTGGGATTTGCCATGCAGTACAGTGACATGTCTGTGGACTGATTATAGACTGATGAGACAAAGATGAATGTTTACCAGTGTGATGGAAAGGTTAAAGTGTGAAAAAGAAATCGATCTGCTTATGATCCCAAACATTCCAGCTCATCTGTGAAACACAGTGGAGGTAGTGTCATAGCTTGAGCTTGCATGGCTTCTTCTGGGATGGTTTCATTAATTGTCATTCATGTACAATGAATGGACGTCTACAGAAACATTTTGAATGTCAGTTTAAAGACTGGGACTTAATCCAATTAATTCAAGCTGAAATGTTGATCTTTTGTCTCATGTCTCATTATTTGGTCTTATCTTTTAATGTCAAGACCAAATGTTTTCAGTCTACAGAATCATTTTGGAAGAAGCATTTAGCTACTGTGTTGCTCTTTAATGGGTTCAGTTAACAGAGAGAGTTAAATGAGCCCCAACACTAGACACTTTTAAATCCAGACTGAAAACTTCCATGTTTGTTCAGGCCTTTAGCTCAGCTTAGAACACTGCAGCTCCGCACACTTTTATTCTGTAACAGCACTTTTATTTTAGTTCATTTTGTTAATTGTCCTTTTTTAATATATATATATATATATATATATATATATATATATATATATATATATATATATATATATATATTATATATATATATATATATATATATATATATATTATATATATATATATATATATATATATATATATATATATATATATATATATATAATTATGTTTTATTCATGCTTTATTCTTGTTTTATTTCCAATTCATTGTTGTTCTCTTACATGTTTTTAATTTGACTACTCTTTGTTTTAATCATGTTTGAATTCTTATTTTATTTTTATTTAAATTTTTTATTGTTATTTTTTTAAGTTTTTTAATTTGACTTATTTTTGTATTTTCTAATTTGTAAAGCACTTTGAATGACTGTTGTTTATGAAAGGTGCTATATAAATAAACTTGCCTTGCCTTACAGAAGAAATAAAGCTATTAGCCTCAATGTTCCAATACTTTTGTAGAGCACTGTATATTCTGGAACTTACTGTGTATTGTTTTTAGACAAACAAACTTAATGAAACTGTTAATAGACAAGAGCAGCAGAACTGTTCTAATTTAGGACAGTTTCTGGCCATTTTGAAAAATATCTTTTAAAATAATGCCACAGTTTAAAAAGAGTTGGAGTCAGTGTATGTGTGTTAAAGAGACATGAGCAAGCTAAGCTATGCTTACTTTGTTTTAAATTCTGTGAAATTGACACCAAATAATCCATAATTTCTGGTATTTGCTTAGTTAGGAGTTTTTTTATCCTCTTCAGTGACACAGATGGCAGGAAGTATTATAAATATCAATGTTATCATGGGCAACATATCATGCTAAAATCACATCGTGATATACCCTATGATTCCCTATCCCTTCTATACCCCTAGCACAGAGGTCACTAATAGGTGGACCGCGGTCCGGGTCTGGACCCAGACGTTGTCCAATCCGGACCCAAACCGATAAACGACTGAGAAAGAATTAATTCTGACTGTATTCATTTAAAGCGGTGGAACGTTTATTGTCTTTATGGTTTACATGGTGATGCGAGCGCGCGGAGCCACACATGCGAAGCAGGCGGTGAGAAGTTGGAGAATAAAGTGAGAAAAGTTAATACAGATGGTGCGCACCAGAAAATGTTTTTAAAATACTACCTTTATAAATCATACTAGTACTAGCGTTACTTGTAGGAATTAAAGAGAAACAACCGAGGCAAGAGTGCAAAATATTCCACTTTACTCCACCTGATCAGAACTCCTCAGCAAGAAAAAAAACTCCCTCGCTCGCAAACGTGCTCTCTTTATTCCCAAAACAACCCTACTTCAAAACTAAGGCAACCCCCAGGAGACAAAAAGCATTGGCAACTTTCCCCATCAGTTTTACCAACAACATAATAAAGTCTGCTGAAGTAATAATATTAAATAAAATAAAACTGCTGTTTTTAAAAAAAGCTGATATTTTGGCCAAGTTCAGCAAACATTTCTCCATATATTGTATGATTTGTCATTCATGTAATTATCATGACAGGCAGGCCTAAATCTAATATAAATAAAAATAAATAGAATAAATATAGCATTTTGAAACAAAGTGAACATACAGATTCACACTATTAGACTCGATATGTTAAATTATTGAGGGTGTTTCCATTTATTTTATGATAGGTTGATAATGTAATTATTGTGACAGGCCTTTTTAAAACAATAAATATTGTTAAAATATACTAGTATGTTTCATTTGCTTGGTCTTTCAGTTGTTGATAAAACACTGACAGAACTACTTGGCTTCTTCAGTATACAGTATATAATACTGAAACATAACACAAGTTATAAATGACGACGGTCTGGACCTTGGCCTGGAAAAATTTTCTCTAACTGGACCGTCCTGAATTCTAATTACCTACCTCTGCCCTAGCACATTGAGTTGTGCAGCAGTGGATCTGTGTTATCTGAGATGTTGGAGCTCCATGCAGTACTTTTGGGATCAGTTGGGGATTGGGGATGAGGTGTGGTGATGAACTCACAATAATGTTCTTGTTACTGAATGCAGTCAGACGCTCACAGCAATGCTCCTATTAGAAAATCTATTAGAAAGCCTTCCCAGTACAGGGGAGACAGTTTCCCCAACAAAGCAGAATAAAAACATTTTAAAAACCCTTGATTTTGGAACCAACAATGAATGAGCAGGTGTCCCAATACTGTGTTCATATAGTGTGAGCACATGATTCTGCAGAAAGAAAAAAGCATGACATGCATACTGAAATGAAATTCATTGGCAGAACTACTGAAGTGTATTAATAAACTGAGTGATCTCATGAGTCTTGAGAGTGGTTTCTCTGAATGAATGAACCCCCCTCTTCCACAGAGGGGAAAACCATGCTGATGCAATTTGATGTCACATGATTTACAAGAAGACAGCTTGCAAAATCTTCTCTAGTTTTACTTTCAAATGGGCAAATAAAGCATAGCGGTCATGCAGCTCACACGCAGCGGCAAAACAGAAATGTTTACCTACAGTAAATTGAGGTGTGTTCTGAATGACCAGTGCCCTCTAGAATTTATTGCACCCAGAAAAGCCATTTTTCCTTATGTTTTATACACTCTAAAAAACAGAGGTACGAAACAAGTACTCTTCATAATTGTACCCTTAAAGGTACAATATTGGTCTTTACAGGGTCAGATGTGTTCCCTCTGGAGTACAAAGTCATTTCTAACAGCAATAAGTACAAATTTGTACCATTTAACCTGACAAAGGGTACATTCAGTATTCTGTATGACTGTACTAATAAACTATATATATTGTATTTGCACATTTTTTAATTTGAAAGCGAGACAATTTTGCATCATGAAGATCTTGACACATATTTAATTAATTATAAATGTTTGTAATCTTTATAATCTATACTGGCATAAAAAACATGGGTACAAAAAAGGACTTTCACTGAAAGGTACTTTTTTGTACCTTAATATAAGGTACGGCCCCAGCGACAAGCTTTGTACTCTTTTAAGTACAAATCTGTACTTGCTTTTCTTAGTGTGTAATTTGTCCAATCCTTTTTAAAGGTACTACAACATCCCTGTATTTCATGATATTACCCTAAGCCAACAAAACACTTTTTTGAGCAATTATACTGTTCATTATTTTTTTTTCTGTTTGTTTTTGAATATAATGCCACAAAACACATGGCTCTGTTTTGGGGTAAAATTGGGGTAGATATGCGTTTACGCCTAATTTGTGGATGGAGGCATCCTCCAAAGCCACATGGGATACAAGGCCAGCAACTGGTAACAGAAAGGTACTATTTAAAATGTTTCATTTAAAATATGTATATTTCCTTTAATATGCAAATAAGTAGAATTAACTATTTAAAGATATATTTTGTTTTTATTTTGACTCACTTAAGCAAAACATTAAGCACTTAGACCACTTTGTTAGCACTTTTAAAGCAGTGTTTTTTTTCCTTCAAAAGAAATTGGTCTGTACCACAGAGTGTTAAATATAAGTAGGGGTGTTAAATTCGATGCCATTGTTTTAGTAAAACCTTGCATCATCTCAAAACACTGGTTCTCCACTGCTGCTTTACTGAGTCGTGCACTAAAACTTGTATAAATAGTGTTTATTACACTCATCATCATCATCATCATCATCATCATCATCCAAAACAAAAAGAGCACCTGGAAGTAATCAAAGAATAAGACAGGAAACCTGGTGGGTAACCTTCGCCTGTCTTACAAATAACATTTGTAAGTGTGTGAAATTTTTAAGAAAGCACAGGATCTGCTGTGGAGAGAAAGTTTGGTTACTTTGTCAACATAAACAGAATTTAAAGTGGAAGTATGAGGCCAAAAATATACTAAGTGGAAGTAAACAAAATTCCCATGCCCAAATGTAGTTCTGTTCACAAGTGTTTACACAAATAAATAAAAAAGTGTTTTGGCAGGACAGACATCAGATATGTGCAGATATGTAAAAGAGGCTTCAATAAAAAAGTGCAAAGCAATATCACACACAAACACAGACAGAGACAGCAACATAAAGGCAAAAACAGAGAGGGCTAAACATACCAAACTGAGTAAAGTAGTACAGGGTCAGTTTACATCAAGTTTAAATAAAGTCAAAGCAAAACTCCAAATCAGTAAAGAAAAACAGGATCATACACGGAGAATCAGAAAATAGACACAAATTGAACACCATATATGGAGGCCTATCTACAACAGACAAACAAAGGACAGGGTATTTATACAAGCTGGGACAGGTGGAAACAATTACAACTCTAGTGACTTTTACCAGAGGCCAGTCAAACTAATGCTAGGTGCATTATGGGAGTTAGAGCTTTCTAAGTGCGTTTTCACACCTGTAGTTCGTTTCTTCAAAGCTGTGATAATTAGCATTATATGGCTAATATATCAGATTAAACTGCGCCTTATCAGCAGTTTAGCTCATTTAAAAGGATTATATTTGATAGCTGGGTCGGATCGAGACCAGATCACGCTCTCACCACAAGTAAACCGCTCCAGAGTTCGTTTGGAACCAGACCAAGACCACCTCCTCTCAATGGTCTCAGTCTGGTTGTTTAAATCCGCACCATAGATTACTTTTTACACCGGCACAATTGAACCGCAATAAGGCTACAAACGAATCAGAGTCCGTTTTAACCGGACCAAATAGTGCTGGTGTGAAAACACCCTCAAATGACAAGCATGAAAAAAGCAAGTAAAACATGTAAAAGAAGGAAAAATGCATGAGGGAAAAATATTAAAAAGAAAACCGAATGAGTAAAAAGCCATCCTGAAAGTCTGAAAGTCTAATTGAATATTGGAGCAGTCATATAAGAATTCAGGTGTTTTCTGAAAAAGGTCTTATCTATGTTGTTTCTGCACACATTGTGGCACACTGTTGACCATAAAACAGACTAAAGTTAGATTCAAAACAACTCTGGCTTCTGTTTTTAGCAAAGTGACATATGTTTGTGTTTCTCAAAGTATTAATAAGTTACATAACAGTCAAACAGTGTCATAAACCACAAGTGGAAAGTAAGCTTTAATGAAATGTTAGCTAAATTAGCTAGCTAGGGGCAAAACTGGACACCTGAACATCTTTGGGTTTAAATAAATTTCATTGAAAGTAATAAAAGGAGAATTAGCTACCGATTATAGCAATTAACCCACATTATGGTTTATAATTCTGTATTTATACATCTAGTTCCCTAGAAGCCTTCCTCAATGATTCAGCAACAATAAAAATGAGAAATCAGCTTTATTGCTCGCCCACACGTCTGAAAGAAAGAAACTGAATGAATGACTGTGCTCAATTCTCCCTTCCCAGATAATTAAAATAAGTCCATTGAAAGTAAATGCTTACAGCATAGTAGCAGACCCCAAACCAGTTATATACTGTACATTCCACAGTATAATAGCAACTTAGATGTCATGGCTGGAAAGGACTTGGACAAATGCAGATGCAGTTTAGGAACTTTATTAAATAAGAGCAGGGCACAGAGAGTGGTCAAAACGTGCAGGGTCAACGCCGGAAAAAAGCAGCAACAGGGAGTAAAAATACCAAACATGAGAATCAGTCCAGAGGTCATACATAGCGAGGCAATATCAAAGAGCAGGGTCAGTGATACAAAAAATAAGGTGAGAGAGTTAACACAGGCAATTAAATAAACGGTTTGTATGAATAAATCTAACAATACTCATTGAGGAGTATGTGAAGTGAGGGTGTATTAATAGTGCCTGTAACAGGTGAAATCAATACTCAGGTGATTGACTTCCAGGAAGTGCCGTGTGCAGTGTCTTGTGATCATAATCGGGATTAATGTCAGTGTGTGGTGCATTTTGTGTATTGCAGTCTGGAGACTAGAGATGAACAGGCATGACAATAGGTGCAGAGACAGGCGTGACAAAAGAAAACAACTGTCAGATTTATTTTTATCTTTAAAAGTGAAAAAAGAAAAGGTGTCAACACAAGTTTTTTTTGCATGATTGTAAAACTTAAATAGCTTCAAAATCTTTTGGAATGTTTTTATCTTACAGTGTATTTCAAAAGTACCCTATATATAGCACCATACATAAATTATACACATTTTTGCAAATGTATCAGTTACACCACTTTATTTAAACTGTCTCAGTTTGATGAGAACCTAATCTTAAACTCATTTGAGGACAGGACCTTCAGGTAAAACATAAATATTGTATAATGAAAATAGTTCAGTGTTGCAGCTTAAAATGTTATCTAATTTTACTTTAACGCAGTGAATGACCCAATGCTTCTCAATAGCTGATGCTTTTGTGCACCAGTCAACTCAGTCATCACAGTATCACAGTACCCATCTGTAAAAATAAACTTGATGGGAGTATGTTATTGTCATTGGACATTAACATTTTCTTCACACAAAAATGATAGGCTGATTTACCTACTGTTTTTGCTGAACTCCGTGGTCGTCCGGTAATTTTAGTCCCGTCCAGAAGCACATCTTTAAGTTTCGTCACCTCGAGTTTAATAAAATAGCTATTTGTCCATTGCCGCGCACCGTAATTACACTTTGGGAGCGCGTTTACATGGGAATCTACGTAAACACAACAGCGGGTGGAAATGGAGGAGCTACTGAACGTGATGTCATGTGACAGAGAAGCCAAAAAAACTCACTAGTCCTCCTGTTTTTTTTATTGTAGTCCAGAGTTTTATTACTGAATAGAAGTGTAATTTTTCTTTTTTACAGACGTCCCCTTGAGAAACGAATCCCGTCTGGATAGGAATTTATTCAGTTCATGTTATTTTAATATAATTAGTAGCTTTTAAATGTGGAATAAATCTGATACAAAACTTTTAAAACTATTACAGTATCATCATTTAGGATCATCATCCAGGATTTTATTAAATGTGATTTAATTATAAAACACTGAATATTTAGTTTTCTGTGCTCAGAACTAAATTCTCTGATGTTTAACTGGATCTGGGATAAAATGTTGGTAATAAAGTTGAATGGTTCGTGGGAACTTATTGAATGAATTATTTTCTAATTTTATCACAGGGAAGTTAGACTTGAATGCCTGACTAGCCCGTGGTTTCAGTTCCGGAGAAGAAAGGCAGTCTCAGACTTCCCCATCTTCATTTGGTCTTGGGGAAACCCTTAAGGCATCTTAACGGATATTCCAGTTCTCAGTGTTTCCACTGGATTTGCCTCAGAAACTTTAAGAAACTTGAATTACGCTGCAGAAGGAGTCTACAAAACTACTGCGCCATATCCATATCTAAACAATATGCATTTCAGCTGAAGTTATATAGATATATTTGCCCATTTTTATTATTTATGCTGGTGACTTTCTTCAGTTTATGAAAGCTTGATTAATTATATGTATGATGCAGATTTCTGGTAGTTAACACAATAGAAGGAATGTCAAATGGACATCTTGGAGGGAGGAGGGGGGGGTAGAATATATGTTATATATAATCTTATACTCTGAAAGATGTTTACTGACCAGCTTGAACATAGACATTAAAACATGTATTTGCTGTACACACAACTCCCTGTCTCCTACTTTGATTTTGTAAGAGTCTCAAAAGATTTTTATATTTAAGCTATTTAGTATTTATTTGCCTCTACAGCAGATTTCTACACACAATTAATGTGAAGTAAGTAAAAGTGTTTTGAAACTGAGGAACATAATTCTGCATTACAGAACATTACATAAAGTTATGAATAATTTTATATACTATATTATATATTGGAATGTCCCATTTCATGCTATTTTTGACTGGTGTTGGAATCTGGAACCTTTCAGCATTGTGACTTTCTGAATTTGCACTTAATTTTACCACAGTTAGTTCTGACCCTGCAATGCGATTGGCTGAAGAGTGCCGTTATAAGCCGGTAATGCACTTTACCTGAAGCTTTCCATGTATTACTCCACCACATACAGGTAACCTAGCAATGATGCAGCGCTTACAAGCCAAACAGCACAGCTACAACTGAGCAACAATGGAACTGTTTTAACTCACAGAGTGTTTATAACCAACAAAACGTATTTTCTTGTCTACTGTAACTTACATGTTTTTTTTTAATAAACAGTGATAATGGAACTGCGGTATAATCACAATAATACACTCGAGGTTCATGCTATAACGTGATCTATGGCCGCATGAGCACAGCAGTGCCAATATTACACATTATAGCACAAACCTCAAGTGTATTTTTGCTTAAATATTTGTAATAATTTGTAACATAATTCCTTTTATTTTCTTGACAGATAGACAAAATTTTAGACTGAGCAAATTAACTGTAAGCTGAATCTTAAAATGATGTGATGTGAAGACACTAAAAACTTTTAGAAGACACTAATTTTGTGTTAATGGAACACATCTAAAAAAAACACTCAACAGATCTACATGACAGAAAAAAACTTAATCCCTTACCTTACATGTCTGGTAAAAACAAAACAAACAAAAATGAAGCAAACAACCAAAAGGAAATGTAAAATCTCTTTTTTTGTGGGTTATGATAAAGTCAGGGAAGCCAAACATTAAGATGTGTGACATACAGGAAAATGTGAGTGTGTAAAAAAATACATTATTAGGAAAAGCATTTATATGCACAAAATCAAAACTTATAATGAATAAATACTGTAGCTGGTGAGTGAGCAGTGTTTTTAGTGTGGTCTAATATATTTCAATACACCAAAGCAGCAGAATAGATACTGTATTTATCTTATGATGATGTGTACCTGCCTATAAAATCACAAAAATCTCAGAAAAGGGACTTCTGACAAAACCCTGATAAAACCCTGTTTCGTCCGCAACATTGCAACAGTTTTAGTCATCCTGCCACATGCTTTTGCACTTTATTTGTATTTCTTTACTAAGATGGTATGACCAGAAGTTTTTTTTTGCTCTGGGACAGACCTGGTATTTTTTTGTGGGTGCATGTGGTCGGAACCACTTTCAGTATTTTCTGTGTGAAGTCCGTATCCTGAGATTGTCTTTTTTGCTTAACCTCTGTGACCTCTGCACTCCTTCATTTTTGTATTTTCTTTCAGTGCTTCGTTACGCTCTGTTTCTGTGGTTTGCAGTAGAGACCTGTCTGTTGTTGCTGTTTCATCTGTGGTCTGAAAATTTCACACACTGCAGTGCTGTGTGAGATACAGTGTTATTTCTAGAGTTATTTAACTGACTGTTCTGGAAAGAAGAGATAAGTGTAATGTACATGTACATTTGTTTCCAATATTGCTGAAATGTATATGTCTGTGTATTGTAGGAACAACAACAACATTTTCAGGCATAACTTTCAGTGTGGCAAGGTGTAGACATGGGCCACATCCTGTTACATATGCCAGTTCTTAGTAGCTTGTTGTTTTCTGGTGAAATGTCGTCAAACTTTGGGCCCGTAATCCAGCTCTGTTTACTTTCTTTATAATGTTGTGATGTTGGTATGTCTGTTCCAGAATCTTGTGTCACTTAAGAGCATTAAAAGTATGTTTAAATTTGGTAAAGAATATTAAAGTGCATTTTCAATTTAATATACTTTATGAAAATACACATTAAATATAATTTATTTCTATTTCCATTTCTATTTCCATATTTTAAGCAATATGCTTTAAAGTCAGATAGATATATTATTGCCAGAAATATATATATAGTGACATTAAATACTGCTTACAGTGCACTTAATGTATTTTTTTCAGTATCATTAAGATTTACACAATATATGTATCATTATGCAAAGTAGTACATTTACAGTATACTTCAAATGTATTAAAATTTATGTTTAAAAAACACATAATTAAATCTACTTAAGTTTGCAGAAGTGGTATGAAAAAAGCACTAAAAAGCACAGCCTAATGCTTTTATGTTGTGTTTAAATATAGCTTAATTTAACTGAAATATATTTTACTTTTAAAAAGTATGTACTTTTGAATGTTAAGTATACTTTGAAAAAATATACTTAATATACTTTTTTTACAAGGGTTACCACGACCAGATTGATAAAACAATTTATTTGTTTGCAGAAAATGTGGTATTTAAGTCAGAAAGTCAGGAAGACAGTGATAAAAGCATTTGGAGTTGAACAAAATGGAATGAATGTTGTAGAAATGAGCTAGAATGTGCAAGTTTATCCTGCTTTTGTTGGAGTTACTGTCTCTACTCTCTACAGTAGAGAATTTCTAATAGATTTTGGACAAGGCTTTGACTGCATTCAGCAGCAAGAGCTTTAGAAAGGTCAGGATGTTGGATGGCCCCACCTACTTCCCAACTCACTTCAATAATGTTGGAAGATGCACCATCATTTCAGAAAACACAATTCCACTGCTTCACAGTTCAGTAATGTGAGCAGTTTTGAAGCCCCTCTAGCGCCTATATTCCTGACATAAGGCATGGTGCCAACAAGCTTTATGGTTTTCTCATCTAGAGAGTCCTATTCTATTAGGAAAATAACTTTTCTACATTCAAGTCAAGTCATAAGGCTGTTATTGTCATTTCATCTAAGCACAAGTACACAGTGCAATGAAATTACATCCCTTGACAACAGGAACTTGACAAGCAGTGTGTGTCCATTTACACATCTCTGTCAGTAATGTGCAAAACATAAAGTGGCTGAATGCATGCCTTAGACAGGGTGTCCACAAACACTTTGATATATAGTTTATCACAAGCTCATTTTAGACTCCTAAAATTGTTCCAAAAGTGAAAAAAGGTGAAGCATGCATTATAAAACATGCAGTATTTAATCTGTAGCTGAACTAGTTCTGCTTTTTTGTGAAGTATACAGTAAACGCTGGGAAGACAGCTTGAGACTGATTCTGTTCATTGACCACAGACATGAAACATTTTCACACTTCCTCCTGCCCCCACACTTCATCTACTGTTAGAGTAGGTTGGTTTCCTTTTGACTAAATTACACTTTTAAGAGGTTCCTTTCTTTTTCACTACCTAAATATTGTCTGTGCAAAACATTTATCATAAAATGCTTAACAACCACTGTATAAAAATATTAACCTTTTCAGACCCTGCATCCATTATAATGAAGTTAAGATGTTAAACATGAAGTTAAACAAACAATAACGTTGTGTTGCATATAACAGCAATTGAGGCCTGTTTCCATCAGAATAGACCAAGAACCAGCCAATGAAAAAGTTCACCAGCAAATAAAAAGTTCACCAGCCAATGAAAAAGTTTACCAGCCAATGAAAAAGTTTACCAGCCAATGACAAAGTTTATCACCCAATGACAAAGCTTACCATCCAATAAAAAAGTTTACCAGCCAAAGAGAAAGTTTACCAGCCAATGAAAAAGTTAACTAAGCTAATATTTTACTAATTCTAAATGGTTTAGAACACATTTTATAATGTTTTTTTTACTTTATACTACTGGTAATGTTTGTGAAATAAAAAGGTCAATATCAAATAAAAAATACAAATGCTAAACAATGCAAGAGACATTAAAAAGCAATTCATATTTTAGTCCTTATATTCTTGTATTCTTATATCTTCCCATCAGCGGAACATAATTCAGGTCTGAAAAGTTTAACAACATTTTTTATGATGGTAAACATGCAGACATGTTTAAACAGGACAGGATAAAAAACACTAGTCTTTATCCATATGACAACGTCTTACTTCTTTTTTTTTGTCAATCTTTTTCCCACTTTCAATCATTTTCAGTTTTCACTCAGGAGTCAAGACTCCCATCATCATGCACTGGTTTCAATGCTGGGAGAAGGAAGTAAGCATTTGCTTCCCCAGAGATGTTACTAATAATGAGACCAGACACTGATTGCAATATGAATGAGAGTTTTTGTAACATTTAACATGAAGTCTGTTTATATATAAACTCCTGCCGTTTAACAAAAAGAGACAATCTCTTTGCTGACTGTGGCACAAGTATAAGAAAGTGAGTCTGCTAAAGGGGAAAGCCCTTACTCAGCTGCACAGTAGCCATGACCTTTGGTTTAGAGTATTCTGGTTTCTCTCTATTCAACAGGATGTCTGGTCTCATATTAATAAAGATACGGGCAGAATTGCAAAGTGGGAAACAGACACGACACACCACCGCATCTTTTCAAAACTACCATTAACACAGCTTTAATGAACAGCTGAACACGATTGGAGGAGAATGCTAACTTCTTTGCTCCAGTTCTTTCCCATGCTAAATGCTAAAATGGAGGAAAGGGAGGGACATCCAAGCTATCTATATGGTTGTGGCATCAGCAGAGATCAACATGAATGAACAAACAGCAGACATATAGTATGAATGTGCAGATGAAGACAAATGAAGGGATAAACAGAATATAGTGAACAGAATATAGAATAAACAGTAAAGAGAGGAAAAAGGCAGGTAAACTAAATAGGATTTCTGCAGTGATTTTGAGTCGTAATCATTACCACTCACTGCACTGTCCTGTGCACTGTGGGTGGTAATGCCTTCTATGATTTGATGTAATGTTGTTACACATTTCTGGTGTGTTGCACAAAAAAAATGCATGACTCATTCACACTTAAAGGAGAACCCTGGTGTAAAATGGGCTGTTGGTGTAATAAAATATGATAAAAAGTACCCACTTTTGATGAATAGCACACCTCCGTTCTCACACAGCATTCCCAGATCAAGAAATTTTAACAGTTTGTCCAAACACCCTTCAGACTGGGTGGCACGGTGCATAATTTTCCCCAATAAATTAGCTTTTTCCACCGTTATCCAGCTCAAAGTAGCTCCACACCTCCTTACTAGAATCCAGAGAGCCCTGGCATTTAAAAAGAGGCATTAATAACTTAAAAAGTGCACAAGAAGCTTATTTAAAAAAAACATTTACTGTACTGATAATGACATAGACATATATATACAGAGATTCTGCATAGCATCGCAGCCGACGCCAGGAGGCAGGCTATGCGGAATCTATGTATATGTATGTCTATGTTATTATTAGTGCAGTGGTATCATGGTGGCGCTTGGAGCTAAAGCTTGCGTTATGACATGTAAAAAGAGGTTTTTAATAAGGGTCTTGTGCACTTTTTAAGTTGTTATTTTATTTTAGGTACTTTTATTCATGTTTTACCACACCAAAAGTCCATTTTACATCGGGGTTCTCCTTTAAATAAACAAAAAAATAATAATAATAGCACCTCACAACAATACAGATTATTATAAAACTTCAAAAGGTGTACAGAAAATGACCATCCACCAACAGGACTACATTGAGCACTAAAGTACTGATCTGGGACAGAGTGCCGGTACATATCTATGCAAACAGTCATACACACATTCACACCACAGCAATTTATGTATCTAATGTACCTGATCTCTATGTTTTTTGGACTGTGGGGAGAAAGTCCCTAAAGGAAGCCCACTCAGACATGGGGAGGACATGGAAACACCACCCAGATAGGGACTTGAACCCGGAACCCCAGCACTGGCAGGTGAACGTTCTTAACAATAAACCACTGTGCTCTATAAATTATTTAGTTTCTGTTTATTATAGATTCATCCACAAGAGTAAGATTAATACGAGACAATAAGAAAAGCTAATAATGGAGTACATTTAACAATATACGGCTCTGTTTTTTTAATTAATTTCTCAGATTTTGCTATTTATAGGTATATGTTTGAGTAAAATGAACATTGTTGTTTTATTCTATAAATTACAGACAAAAAATATATTTTTGTTTAGAGCATTAACTTGCAGAAAACTAGAAATGGCTGAAATGAAAAATACTGAGCTTTCAGACCTCAAATAATGCAAAAACAAAAAAGGCATCTTTCCATATTCTCCTCCACCAGTCTTGCACACTGCTTTTGGATAACTTTATGCCACTTCTGGTACAAAACATTTGTATTCATTAACTCATCAAAAGAAACTCATCAACTTTTTAAGTGATCTCTTATTTTTGTCCAGAGCTGTACTTTTTTTTCAAAACAATATCAGAATTTGTTGTTAGATGTTTGGTTCTGCTCTTCATTCACTCCGGATGCTGCTACTCTTTACAAAGTATAGTCGTGCAACATCTAGAGGAAGTATCATCGTTTGTGGCCTAGCAGCTCTCATAGACGAAATGGAACAGCTATTAGTTAGTATGTGTTAACCATATGCATGCAGCACGCTTTATTTAAGGCGGTTTTATGTAGATTAGCAATATTACTCTTTTCTCAGTGTAATAGGGTTACAGAGACGTTGTGCTGTAAAGGTGCTATAAAATATTGTTTATGACACAAAATGACATGAAGCTTTAAAATCTCTGTACCCTTAGTGTAACCAAAGGTGGGTAACATTACTACAGAAAACAAACCATGGTGTGAAAGCTTTGGTTGTGTTGGTTTTGATCTGACCAAAAAGGTCAGAGTAGGTTTTAACTGTTTAGACAGCTACTCCAACAAATGCTGAATAAACTGTTATCTTATTTTATTATCTTGATTTTACAAGAAGCAATGAATGAGGAGGTGTAACATAGTGTTGTTCGTGGGCATTGGCGTTATACCAGCTAAGTATTGAAAGTAAAGTGATGATTCTCCAATTTGATTGTTCGAAGTTTTGATACTTATTACGACAAAAGAAACCACACTTTTGAGGACACTGGCAAAATAAAACCCAACATGATCCTGCTGATGCACTTTAAAAATCTTCTTTTTTATTTTAGTAATGATTGTGAGAATGTGTAAACTTTGAAAATGGTATTTTACACACAGAACAACTTAAAAATGATTAAAGTCGGAGAAATTGTAGCTTTTTCTAGCTTACTCTACAAAATTCAACTACATTAATACAAAAATGACTCCCTGTAGAGTTTGGGCATATAATCAGACTTTTTGACGTGAACATTGGGCACTTAGGTGCTGATGCTGAACAAAGTGCCAATCCATATCTGGGCATACACACATTCAAACCAGGGCAATTTATAGTTTCACATTTTTCATCACATCTCCATGTTTTTGGGCTGTGGAATAAAATCCACACAGACACAGGGAACATGGAACCCCCCCCCCCCCCCCCCCCCCAGATAAGGACTTGAACCCAGGACCCCAGTGCTAATAACTAAGCCACTGTGCCACCACTGTCCATCCCACTCAAAAATAAGTAAAATGAAATACTATTTTGGCAAATACAGTTAAACAAGTTAGTCAAAATAAATAAATAAATAAATAAATAAATAAACAGGATAAACTAAAGAAACATGCAAACAAAAATGAGTCTCTGTAGAGTTTGGAAGTCTAGTCAGATTTTTTTTATGACGTGTCACAGAAATAGGTCGGTGGATTTTAATAGAAAGTGCTCTAATTTGGTGATACATTTCTATGAACACTAACCCCCCTCTCCCACCCCCCCAAATGATGATGATTTTAAAACGTATCTCTCCCCCGGGGGCGCAGATACTACGTTTGCATACACCCCAAAAGTATATAGTTGTGCCCCTGAATATAGCTGAATTTTCAATATTTGCTATTTTCTGGTGTGACTCAACTTCAGCTAATCTAATGAATGTATCCTGTGTTCTACATTATAAATCTGAAGACTTGCAAATCTAAACGCTTTCTAAATGTCTGTAATTGTGTGGGTTTAACACACCGTCTCTTTTCAGCATGTAGGTGTGAAATATATGAAGGCGGGGTCAGAGTGAGTGGTCTGCATTTTTTGCACATTAACTTTCCGCCAGCAGTTTTAGAATGCAGGTGTTAAAAACAGTGTTTTTAGTGCATCTGTCATTTGGATGAATTTAGATGGAACCTCTTCCAAGTTTTGTCATCCTCACTTTTTAATTTTGAAATATTTAATGGGCTTAGATTCAGATTTTTTCATAGGCTGCATGTGATCCTTAACAGACTTGATCTGATTTTACCCCAGGTTTGCTTTTTCTCCCACCTCTTCCTCACTTTTATTACCCTAAACAGTCAGTAAACTCAAGTTCAAAGTACAAGGTTATTATTCTGGAGAGAGAAATGTAATCATTTCAGTTTTTCAATTAAAAATGTTGGTTTATTGTAGAATTTGGCACCACATATTGTGTTGGATCAGTTCAGGCTTAAAAAAAACTCTATTAGGGATTTAGTTAAAGAATGTGCTCTGAATTTTGTATTTATTGTTTAAAATATATATATACAATACAATATAATAAATATTTTAATACAAGAAGAAGTTCATATTTTTAACACAAAGGTACACAATCTGTGTTTAAGATGTGTCTTTTGCCTGTGTTACAATAGTGCTAAAATAAAAACTGTGTTTAATAAATACATTATTTCTGACAGTGTGTATTGTCTGACCTAAAACAATTCGTGTAATTAGTGTAAGTAGTGTAAATGCAATTAAAAAACACATTTTTTAAGAATTAAAACTTTAATCTTTAGGTAAAGGCACCCTGATTGCATTTCTCTGAAATGCAGAAGTGAAATACGGGTTCATAGTGGAAACCCCTTTGTTCAACACATGAGTAACATGGAGGGGAAATGAGACACTAAATCACACGTTTTTCAAAGTGATGAAAGTCATAAAGAGATTAGTCTCTGAAACTCGGGAGTATAAGGTTGCACAACAGACAGTGACAGTGACCAGCGATAAACTTTAAAACTACATTTATTTTACATTTTAAAACTACATTTTGTTGTAAACTTCAGGAGCACAGCATATTTAAACCTTCGTTTTGCTATCTGAACACATCTCCTGAAGTAACACTAAATGAGTTGTCTGTAATTGCAAACGTGTGGTGTTTCACGTATCATCTCTTTTGAGCATGTAGGTGTGAAAATATGAAGATGGAGTGGTCTGCATCTTCCATCTGTCTTTGAAACGTTATTTTAGGTGTTATTTAGGTGTCGTTTTTTAACACAGCTATTGTGTTTACAGAACTCAACCCTTGAAGTAATGTCTGGCTCAGGTATTTTTTTTGTGATCAAGTATATATATTTATTTTATTTAAAGGAGGATTATAAATACAAGGACATTTTACACAAATTCTCTAAATGGACAAACTCCACAAACTGACATAACATCCACCCACCTTCTTAGCAGCATTTGACCAGATATACTAAGGATCTTTTAGCACTTTGTATCTTAGTGGCACACCTGGTGCCAAAGGCCCTCCTGTCTCTCCCACACTTAGCTCGAACTGCGTTCTCCAGTCGATGGACTACGATACCCAGAATGCACCACACAATAGCATCACACCCATTCACGATAGCAGGACACTGCACACGACAACTACAGGAAGTTAATCACCTGAGTATTATGATCACCGATTCACAGCACTATTCACCCTCATTTTTTGCCTACCTGTTGAGACCTTGTTTTTGTTTTTTTTGTTTTCTCTTGACTCCCTCGTTTTTCCTGATTTTTACCTTGTCTCCATTGCTGCCTTCTTGTGTATGACCTTTGGACTGTTAACTGTGTTTGATATGTTTTTTTTTTTCTCTGGCTGTTGTTTACCAGTATTGACCTTGTTCGTTTTGAGATGATTACATTCAGAATCATCATTTAAAGAAGAGCACAGTGAGAATAGAGGACATCTTTTCTTTGTGACACCCTTGTCCTTAAACTAAACACACTAGGGCATGCCCAGAACTTGCAAATGTAGAGTTTTCCATGCAGTAAGAAGACCAAAGTAACATAAGGTAAACAATAGAAACACGTCTCTTTGCACAGGATCTGGGTGGTCCAGCAGACTAAGGCTGTCATTATGATCAGGAGACCACTGGATTGAATCCTGGGTCATGCAGCTCGTCATCAGCTGCTGGAGTCTGAGAGAACACAATTGGTCTTGCTGGTAATGGGGGGGGGGGGGGGGGTGCAGCTGAGTTGGTGGAGTAATTGGCATAGCTAAAATTGTGGTAGAAAAAGTGCGATAAAATAAAAATAACACAAACAAACAAGTAGTGTAAGGGATGTATGCAAGAAGAAGAAGAAAATGTATATATAAACATGTAAAAAAATAATGAAAGTGTTTTTCACAGGAAGTCAGTCCAGATCTACTAAGAAGCTTTTAGTACCATGTGGAGGTCAAGCGTAAAATATGAGCTCCAATGTCCGAGGTAATTATTTGGGTAAAAGGAGGATTAAGCATTGAGACCAGTCCAGAGAATTAGTCTAAAATTCAAACGATGTATTAAACTGATTGCATTTCTCAGAACTATAATGCAGGTCAGAGTTCATAGTGGAAACCTGATTCCACTAACACATGAGTAACATGGAAGAAGCACTGAATCATACACTTATTTTGCAGAGTAATGAAAGTCACTTTGGAACTATACTCAGAAGGAGAGGAGGGCGAGTCTAACTAACAGACAGACAGACAAACATGAAAGTGCAGCGTAAGTTCTGCTAGATTCCAGTTCTACGTCACCTTGCTTAATAATCTAATCTGCTTAACAGGGTGCTAACATAACTGTTTATTGTGCAGTGTAAGAACTAATACAGCCATTATTAATCATTTCCACATAACAGAGCCTTTATTAAGCACCAATAACACTTGCACAGAACAAAGTCTAATAAGTACTGAATAAATCGTTTACAAATGTCTAATTAAGGCTTTATTAAGCAAATAATAAGACATTATTAAGCGCCGAATTTGTGTTCCTTAAAATGAAGTGTTACCCAGACGATTAGTCTTTAGATTTTAGTCACTAATTAGGGATTAGTGATGAGGGACAGTGGCCAGAAATCTCAGCAATGAAGGGTTAGTTGTTTTTTTACACAAGGGCACCTCAGATATGAAATCCACAGACCGTACAGGGGATTTAAGTATGGTTGTAGAACACAGATACCTCAGACTGCTGAAATAAAAACTTTGATTCCTGGATGGTATGCTTACAAATTGTCCAAAGAGGCATCTTCTCTTTACATGTCATTCAACTTAGTTAAAGAGAAACAGTTGTGCTCTTCATCTGAATTTCCACCCCCCCCCCACCACCACCACCCCACTTCCCCAACACCCCCCACATCCCTCCTGCATTTGCATTTTGAAATCTTGCTTAGAACTAGCCTCATCACTTTTTTCTTCTGCTGGTAAACAGAGTAATGTTACTTTCTATGTAAGCAGAGTCCCCATTTGAAAAGCTCTTGAGTCATATAGTTGCATGAGGGTGGTCCTTCCTACCTCAGTGTTTAATACATTTATCATAAACTTGATCTCAATGTTTGCTTTCCTGTGGGAACCAAAAAAAAACATAGATCTTTAATGTAAAATAGCAACTAGCATACACATCAAAACTATTCATTTTTTTATTTTTAAGACCAAACAACAAGCATAAACAACAGGAAAAACCATTAAAAACAAAAGAAACAAACAAACAAAAAAGGTTATAAATTAATGAAACCCAACTAAAGTGTTATGTTCTGGGCAAATATTGACATTGTTTGCGAATTATTTTTATGCCAAAAGTTTAGATTTTTCATGACGTGGACTAATTTTATTTTTCCATGGATTATTCATACATAACAGGCCCGTAGCCAGGGGGGATTGAAGGGTTTGTTCAATCCCCCCCCATCCCCCACAACCCCCCCTCAGCCACCCCAACCCCCCCCCCCCCCGCCTGCCCCCAGAGTAGTGACGAGTAAGAAAAATTGTTAATGTTTCTCTTTACACATTTTGTTCAGACTGTTTTACACCAATCCAGTAGGTGGCGGTAATTCCCCCATTTCTGTTCTAAGCTTGTGGAAAGAATAAGAATCAGGGGAAAGTTAACACCGGATTATTACTGTTATTATTGCGATAACTTCAAAGTCTGGATTTTAGTTGATTTTTTCGTACGTCCATATTTGGTCGAAAGCGGACATGTTATACACCATTCGAACCGTCTGCCTCTCCAGATTACGGAACTGTGTTTAGAGTTTAAATCTGCTTGTGTTTCACACCCAACCCCCTCCAGCGCTTCCCCCACACTCTTACCTTCAAAACGCCTCCAAATTTAAGAAAATCCATCAATCCAGTCACCAGTAATTCTCACATATATCCAAACAGTGCTTGAAATAATTTTAGGCAGAAAAAAATAATATCAACTTTAACGCGTTATTAAAAGCTGATTATTGGTCGCTCCATGAATCCACGCATATCTAATGAATCAGCAGACCCTCACAGACCAGACGGTATGCAAATGAGCTCTGTCAGCCAAACAGGCGCCGAGTTCAGCGAGCTGAAGGGAGGGGGGGGGGGGGGGCAACGAAGTCCCAGCACAGTTATAGGAAGATTTTAATAAGACAGAACACTTCAGTTTATATTATTATTAATTCATGTTTAAGTTTTAATGACCATACCGATAGTGTTCCTAATGAAGTAATTCTTATCTATTTATGTCAATAGTAGAGAGATAGACAATAAAGGACAGCAACATCAGAGACAGACAATGGAGGGCAGCAACAGAGACAATGGAACAAAGCAACAGACAACTGAGGTGAGCAACAGAGACAGACAATGAAGTCACATCACAGATGTAGGAAGTTTGAGTAACACTTACATTTATATCAAATGTATGTTAACAGTGGGGAGCAACAGATGAACAAATAAGGACAGCAACAACAGATTCACAACAAACTTATAATAAATAAAATATGTCTAAATTAAAAGGTTTGAAGTGTGCTCATGTATTTAGGGGGCATTGGAGTAGAGAGCCAAATGAAGTCCACTTTTGGGGGAAAAAGATCCCCCCCATCACAATGCTGGCTACGGGCCTGCATAATTGCCTTTTCTGCTTTGTATTTTGCTCCAATTTGATATACAGCATTTATTATTGCTAATGCTGTAAAAAATGATTAAAATAAAATAGAAAATTAAAGATTAGTCTGAACATTTAATTAAAATGTTCTTATCTATATTTTTATTCTAGAACACTCTGTTATTTATTGCCAGGTTAAAGGGAAAAATAAGTCACATTAGACTTCTGGACCCCACTGTATATACATTTAAAAATATATACATGAGAAGATTTGGAAAGCGCTTGGATTTCTAAAAATCTAAAATCGACCTGCAGTTTATCATAATACATTATGAACTAAAGTGTGAGACCATAGGATGCTCAGAAAGAGGATGTGTAATTAAAGGATGATTTAAATAATCTGTGCTTATTTGTAACCACCACAATGTTTTTTTTATGTAAAATGACATATTTTATCTTATTTACCAATTTACATGTTCTAATATGTAGATTATTATACCTTATATGATTACAAAACTGTAATCACAGACTTTTAAGTTACAATAATTTGTTTTAAATACTGTTTATAATGAACTTCAATGTTTTACATTGTTTACCAGAACACACGTGATGCAAATATAAATCTTATATTTAATCCAGATTGCATTTCTTAGAACTGACGTGGAATGTCAGTGACTGGGTAACGGAACAGGACATTAGTCATGGGAAGCATCGTCATCTATACGCACAAGTAATAAGTAAGGGAAGTGAAACACATTACACACAGTTCTTTTTTTGCAAAGTAATGCCAGTTTATTGCTTACAGACCTTTAGTGCCAACAGTTATAATGAAATAATATCCAGACAAAAGAAGGAAAATAGGATTATAATAATTTCCAAGGTCACAGTGATTGCAACATACATGCATGTTAAAGCTAAGCAGCTAAATAGAAATTATAATGCATAATAAATGATGTTAAATTATAGGCAGCCGAAAGCTGAATAATACATTTGTGCTTCATCTTTTGGTGTATTCAGTTCTTGAATTCTGGCAGACCTGCAAGACAGAGTAGAGTTAGTAAGAGTTCAGTGTTTGAAGTTCAAGTTTGAAGATCTAGGAAAAACAGTTAAAAGTGTTTTTTTCAGTATAAAACTTCTGCATATAACATGAAAATGGTTTATCTAACATATTTGCAACCACCACCTGCAAACACTAAAACTAAAACAATATTTCAATGTTATGTTTTAGTGTTTTAGTGTAAAGCTATTGTGTTGTATATGTTGGTCTTTCAAAATTAATAAAGCAGTGAAACATTAAAAAAAGTTAGAATTTTTTTTTTTTATAAAAAATGAGTGAATTATTCTAATTGAAGCATTACCTGTTAGAGGTAAGGACCACCACTGCACTAATTATTGATAGAATAATTAGTAATGGAGTTAGTAATGGAATATTAACACTGGAGGTAAGGATGTTTTTTGTTTCAGACATATTTTGGATGGTTATACATGCACCGGGTTAAACTGACCAGGGATCACCATTGCTGTTCCTGACAAATGAACCATAAATAATATATTTAAGTTTTTGGGGGACGTCGATCTTTGGAAAGATTTAGCTGGTCCTTGGAAAACCCAGAGTTCACATTGTTACCCAGTATCTTTAACCATTGCCAGGGGTGTTGGCTAAAAAAATGGGCCTAGTTACTATTAAAAGTATTAAAAGTTTCAGTTATTTAAGAAACATTTAGGGGTTCTTTATTTTAAAACTGTGGAAGAACCCCTAAAGGTGCTTTGAGGAACTTTTAGAACTTTTCTTGAAGGTTCCTCAAAGCCTCTTGAAAGATTCTTCCATAATTTTAAATTAAAGAACCTCTAAATATTCCTCAAGGAACTTAAACTTTTAACAGTGATAGGGTCCCCCTCTTGAACCCTATATTTATTATTCAGTTATTAATCTTAATAATCTTGCAGAAACTGTTGTATATGACTTGTTTTCTGTTTGATTTAGAATAGTTTGTGTAGTACCCCAGGGTTCTGTTCTATTCAGGGTTCTTGGAGCTATGAAACTGATGTTAATTGTGACAGAAATGTAGGTGTTAAAGGTAAAGAAGTGTAAAGAAATGTAAGATACAGAGTATTGGAGATTAAAACGGGTCCTTTCGGTCACATAAACTATAAAATTTTAGGGTTTATATGTCCATTGCAGTTTGGTCTTACATACTAAACACAAATATAAAGATGCCACAAAGGGTTTTTGAGCAATGCCTTCAAAGAAACCACATTTGGTTCCCAGAAGAACAATTCTTGTAAAATAAATGTGAGTAAGGGTTTATATTTAAGCTCAACCAGGATTCTTCACCATCACACTCATTTCTATCACAAACATGGTTGTTTTAGGGAACCAAGAGTGGTTTTGCTGCGGCATCATTCTAAAAAATATTGTAGCACCTTAATCAGAGATCTGATTGGTGCCTCTAACAAACCCAGTCTCAGTTTCTGTTGCAGTTATATACAGACAGGCTCTTTTTTTAACCCTTGTGTGGTGCTCGGGTCTGTGGGACCCGTTTTCATTTTTCATCAAATGATACTAAAAAAATATTTTTTCTAACTCAAACTCAAAACATATATCAAAACACACACTGTACACTCCCCCCCCAACCATTTATATTACATACAGTATTACATACAGTATGTTTGGCCAAAGGCTAATAAACATTACTTCATTTGTAAATTTGAAACTAAACAAATTTTCTACTCATATCTTGAGTTTAATTCATTTTCTTTTACATTTTATTAAAAAAACTAATAAAAAAAGAGTAGCACTTTTTGAAAGAAATGTAACATAAGAAAGGTAAAGGGCAAATATTAACCATGTAAGCTGTTTATATTGCTTGTAATTTAGGTGAAGCAAGCATGTGTAAAGCATTTTAATGTAAAATTGCTTAATTTTGCTGAATTAAATACAAGTAACAAAGTAAATGAGTAACAAAAATATGAACACCACACAAGGGTATTTGTGGGCATAAATACCTTTTTGTCTCCTTTGGATCCAGCGGGCTTTGGGGTCAGAGCAGTACTTGTCTTCGCCGGCAAAGAATCTACAAAAACAAAAAAAAAGTAATAAAATAATATGTTCTTCAAGTGTGGAAGTGGTGCTTATTGGAGATTTTTTTAGTAGATTTGATGTAAAAATGGTGTATTTACATGATTGCTTCAACACAAGGAGCCAGGGCATTTTGGTGCTTGTATCCGGTGAGCTTTATTTCACGTGGAATAGGTGCAGTAGACACCTGATCACAGCATAACAGACCGACTCGAGTAGGCCGGCGATCTGAAAGAGAAACAGAGACACAGAAAAGATTTCCAAATGAATAACTCTGACCCCATTAAAGTTACGACATGAAGGACGGTTTGTAACAGTTAAAAACAGCTCACAATTTTACAGTATTAACACTATTAGCTGATTTAACAATAACAGTGCTGATATAATACTTGCAAATTTGCTTCATAGACATGCAGAAATACTCAATTCTTTGATTTGCCCACAGTGCCATGCTTAGATGCCGTTTTAACAAAGCACTGGCATGACTTAAAGCGACTCACCCTTTCACTTTTACTGTCATGACAAAAACAAACGCGCAGCATCGAAGTACATACCCGCTTTGCCCTTTTCAACACGCAATAAATATAATCATTATTAAATGTTTATCAGACCAACAAACATGGAATCAAAATACGAGCAGTTAACACTGTCACTGATATGTTAAAAAGTCTTAAGCAGACACTTACAGTTAGCAGATACACCGTCAAGACATCCGAAAAGTACGAGCAGTGCTGCCAAAGCAGCAAGTTTAAAACTCCAACACTGCATAGTTCTCTGGTGGTCTTGTAAAGCTGATCAGTCAGTGATTATCAGTGATCTAGAGACTTCTCTTTTATTGCCAACCCTGTTCAAGTAGAAAAAAAATTGAACTGCGTCACAAACATTGCACCTTCTCAAAGAAGCCCCAGCATCACAACTCTGCTTCTGACCACATGTAAAACTACGGTTCACACCTCGAACCCACACTGAGCCAGCGTCACTGCAGTCAGCAAAAAACAAGCAGCCAACGCGTGTGCAGGTTGGTAAATGATGAAGATGGGGGAATGTGTAAAAGGTGGATTTTTGCTCGTAGATGCATGACATAGATGCACAGATTTAGTCAGAAAAAATATATATATATATATTTTGCCTTAACTGCAGCTGTAACATTTTTTGTAACATTTTGTAATATTTGTATTATTTAATTTTTAATGTTATCTCATATCGCATATCGCATTTTACAACTGCTGCTGATGCAACATCACCTGGTAACCAGCGCACTTGGAGGTAAGAGCAGTGATACAGCTTTTATACATCAGCTAACAGACCTCTGTGCTGAGCAACATCAAAATAGGAGTGATGTGAGGAAAGAGAGAGAGCGCCATCTACCTACCCAGTCAGAGTCAGAGAGAGCAGGGCGGTTGTTCTCTCTCAGACTCTGGCTGCTGATAGCAAGCAGCATGATCTGGAATATAAAACTGATGATCTTCTAATCATAGTGCATAATGGCAGCTCACAGCCATTGTGATGCTAGTTTTACACACAATACCAATCAGTATTCAACTTTAGAACTTGGAAAAAGCTGCACGTCTGGTCTTCAACCAGTCAAAACGGGCACATGTCACCCCGCTGCTCATTGAGCTCCACTGGCTACCAGTTGATGCTCGCATCAAATTCAAAACTCTTACTATCACCTACAAGGTGACGACAGTACAGGCTCCTTCCTACCTGCACTCACTCCTGAAGGCTTACGCTACCTCCCGGCTGCTGCGCTCCTCCAATGAACGTCGCCTCGCTTTGCCAAACACTCACACAAAGCAATCCAGACTTTTCTCATACAGAGTTCCCCAATGGTGGAACAAACTACCTTCCACTACCAGATCAGGAGAATCTCTCGCTATCTTTAAGAAACTCCTGAAGACAGAGCTCTTTAAAGAGCACTTACTCTCCTAACACCTCTAACACACTAACTACTTCTAACCTCATTTCCTTCTTCCCCTCCTTCACTCTTCTATCCCATTATTTCCCTTCGACCTCCTTTAAGCCCTATCTAAAGATGGTTTATCTTAATTCCTATTACTTGTACTTGACTATTGTAAGTCGCTTTGGACAAATGGTCTGCCAAATGTAATGTAATGTAATGTAATGTAATGTAATGTAAAAAAAGCTGAATACTTCAAATACAACAATTTAATATTAACACATTGAAATACTGGATTTTCTCACTAATAAAAAAACAACTAGTGTTAGCTGTCAGTGTTAAAATGCAACACTGACAACTTTTTGCTGTACATGGTGGCATTTATATAAACTAGTTAAGGGATTCGAATCACTTTTTTCACCAAGATAATTGTCTGGAAATAAAATAATATAGATGACAGCCAAAAGTAGAATGTTAATGAATATATGCCTACGTGTAGATAGAAGGAAATTAAAAATCTACCATTATTTACACTATTTTTGCAGATTTATATCATATGTTAGTGTTTGTGAAGCATGAGGAGTCCACTGTAGTTGATAAGTGCTTAAGAAACTGTTAGCGTGTATAGATGTGTTATAAGGAAGTGGTTGGATGCGCTAATGTCTGTGGTGAGAGGATTCAGTGTGCTTCTTTAGTCTTGTGTTATATATGTACAGTGACTTGCAAAAGTATTAATACCACTTCAACTTTTTCACATTTTGTCACCGTACAACCACAAACTTAAACGTATTTTATTGAGTTTTTAAGTGATTGACCAACACAAAGTAGCACATAATTGGGAAGTGGAACAAAAACAATACATAGATTTAAAAAAAAAAAAAGTGTGATGTGTATTTAGCCCCCCTAGATCAATACTTTGTGGCTCATCTTTCACTGCAATTATAGATGCAAGTCTTTTGTGGTATATCCCTCCCAGCTTTGCACATCTGGAGACTGAGATCATTGCTCATTCTTCTTTACAAAACAGCTCAAGCTCAGCCAGGTTGGATGGAGAGCATATTTGCTGTACAAAGAGAAATTTTTATGTCTTTCTTTCAACACAGGCTTTCTTTTTGCCACTCTTCGATAAAGGCCAGATTTGTTGAGTGCATGACTTAGTTGTCCTCTATAGAGATTCTCCCACCTGATTTGTGGATTTCC
The DNA here is from genome assembly GCF_023375975.1 of Astyanax mexicanus. Classification (NCBI taxonomy): domain Eukaryota; kingdom Metazoa; phylum Chordata; class Actinopteri; order Characiformes; family Acestrorhamphidae; genus Astyanax; species Astyanax mexicanus. Next base: position 101,933,416 of record NC_064408.1, read on the forward strand.
ACAGCTCCTCCAGAGTGACCATAGGCCTCTTGGCTGCTTCTCTGACTAGTGCTCTCCTTGATCTGTCAGTTAGGGTGGACAGCCATGTCTTGGTAGGTTTGCAGTTGTAGAATACTTTTTCCATTTTTGGATGATGGATTGATTAGTTTTCATTGGGAAGCTCAAAGCTTGGGATATGTTTTTATAACCTAAGCCTGCTTTAAATTTCTCCACAACTTTATCTCTGACCTGTCTGGTGAATTCCTTGGTCTTCATGATGCTGTTTGTTCACTAGGGGTCTCCAACACACCACTGAGGTCCATACAGAACAGCTGTATTTATACTGAGACTAATTTAAACACATCTGGACTCTAAAGGCAATTAATCAAACTGGATTTTATTTAAGCAGATCAGAGTAAAGTGGGCTAAATACTTTTGAACATTATACTTTTCAGATTTTTATTTTATAATCAACAATGTATCATTTTTTTTATTTCACTTTACAATTATGTGCTACTTTGTGTTGGTTCATCACTTAAAATCTCTATAAAATACTTTTAGGTTTGTGGTTTTAAGGTGACAAAATGTGAAAAAGCTTCAAGGGGTATGAATACTTTTGCAGGCCACTGTACATTAAGTTTTAGCAGATTGCACACACTGTTCTTCTCTATTCTTCTGTACTCTTCTCTTCTTCTTCTCTATTCTTCTGTACTCTTCCCTTCTTCTTCTCTATTCTTCTGTTCTCTTCTCTTCTTCTTCTCTATTCTTCTCTGTATTCTTCTATTATGTGCTATTATGTGCTGTAAGTTTGGCTTGTTTTTTTAAGGTGGACAACCCAAATGAAATGGTTATGGATGATGTGTGAATGGACTTGACATGTGAATATCAATAAAGAACCACATTTAGATTGAAGAACAATGGATGTAGCAGAGATGATTAAATTATCTTCTCTTGTATCGATCAAGAAAAATCTTTGTAGCATCTTCAGTTTCAAGAGTGCAGAGATCTCACTGGTAACTCTAACAAGCCTAGTTTCAGTTTCCTGTAGTGTGTATAGATGCAGGCAGGCTCTCCTGCCTCAGTAGTGTTTGTGAAACCTTTTGTCTTCTTTGAATCTAACAGGCTGTTTGGGGTCAGAGCAGTATTTCTCCTCTCTAACGTTGAATCAGGGAAAGGTATAGGGAAAGATTAACATTTGGAAATAAAAAGATGGAAACAAAACAATTAAAAGTGTGTAAAAAGTCACAATGGTTTGAGCTAGATACAAATCTCAACACTGTAGTTGATACGTGCTTGAAGAAGCTGTTGGCATATCTAGTTGTGGTGGCTTTCATAGCACTTGGTTATCTTCTACCAAAGGGAAGTGGTTGGAGGAGATGATTTCTGTGGCGAGAGTGATCTGATTATATCAGTGTGCTTCATTAGTATTTTGTTATAAATGTCTTGATCTGTTGACAGAGTACGCTCATTGATCTTCTCTGCTCATTTGATTAGTTTTTTGTGCAAAGTGCAAAATCCAAAATTCAAATGTGATTGATATGTAAATTTTTTAAGTCACAACAATTTATTAATGAACACTTAGTAGCCGCCATTGTTCAACACAAGGACATGCAGGGGCCTGTGAATGTCAAACAAACTATTCTGAGGTTGATAAACAAGAATATATTAGAGACATTTATCAAACATTGGTATTACCAAACTCAGTGTTTCAAAAAGGGGGTAGGTTGTCACCAGTCAACTAATTTAAATTCAATTGACGATGGTTTTATAGGCCTTAAACTAGGGCTGCATGATTTATCATTTAAGCATTGTCATCACGACGTGTGCATGCACAATCATCACATCGCAGATGTGCGATGTCATCTAAGGCAATAAAAATAAACACATCATGCAATGTTTGCAATGTTTTGTGATTTTCTCTGCCTCTGTGTGAGTGACAGGCTGCTGCTGCCTGAGGAGCAGGCTTAAAAATGAGGTAACTGCATGGCCTCCACATGGTTGGGCACATGCTTGTAAACACAGCGGCTGACAGCCTGTCGAAAGCAGTGCACATTTTTGCGCAGATATTTCCAGTTACAGCCGAAATCACAATTTTAATCCCAGAAAATTGTTCTTTTTTACATTTCACAAACTGTTTAAATTGTTTAATAACGCAATATAAATCTACTATATAAATTGAAGTTTTCCAATATCGTGCAGCCCTACCTTACACTATAGAGGAGAAATATCACAAATATATTTGTTCCAAAACATAATGGAAAGCACTGTATTCCTTATGCAGTGTTTATTGTTATAGATATTGAATAAAAGACACATTAGTGAGTGTCACTGCTGAACTGAGCATAACCCACAAACAAGGAATATCCAGTCAACAGTGTCTTGTAGGCAGGGTCATTTGGGCAGCATCCTGTGTGCCCACTGATGATGACTAACTGATACCGAGCTTCCAGAGCAACAGATTCAACAGATTCAGAGCTTCTGTCTATTTTTCTTTATCTATATGGTGGACCAGCTTCTTAGGAGTGTCTTATAGAGTGGAGGACAATGGGTGAACACAGTGTTTAAAAACTCCAGCAGCACTGCTGTGTCTGATCCATCCAACACCTTATACACTACCACCATATAAGTGTCACTGCAGTGCTGAGAATAATCCACCACCCAAGCAATACCTGCTCTGTGGTAGTGTGATTAAACATTAAATATTAAACATCAGGGTATATTTACATTTGCGGTATTTAGCAGACACCCTTATCCAGAGCGACTTACAACAGGGCTTTGTTGTTTACTTGAAAATATCCATAGTGTGCAGAGACTAGGATCTTACACAAATACAGAAAGCTTGATAATGTTTAGAACCCCCCCCCCCCTCTTTAGTTTAAGTACTCTTTAAATCAGCACTTAAAGGCCGCAAGCAACTCTGCTGTCCTGATACCCAGTGGATGTTGAGCTGAGCTGAGCTGAGCTGAGCCATACTGGAAGCTCTAAGAGCTCTTGGTATAGATGTGGCTTTGACCATTGCCATCAAGTAAGAAGAAGTTGGTCTGTTTTTGGCTTCGTAGGCCAGCGTCAGGGTTTTGAATTTGATACACACATTCAGTCACATGACTGAACTTCGGAAGTTCGAAGACGAGTCGTGCTGCCGCATTCTGAATGAGTTGTAGGGGTTTGGTGGCTCGCAGTGAAAGACCAACCAGAAGAGAATTGCAGTATTCAAGTCTTGAGATGACAAGAGACTGCACAAGATAGATAGATAGATAGATAGATAGATAGATAGATAGATAGATAGATAGATAGATAGATAGATAGATAGATAGATAGATAGATATGTAGCCAGGTGGTGAATTGAGTATACACCTTTAAAATGTGTGTCTGTAACTTTAAGAAACACAATCAGAAGTGTTGTCACCCTGAGAGAGGAAAGGGAGGAGCTAAGAGCATGGTAGAGAAGGAGGCTCAAGCTGCAGTGAATGGTGGTGCTCCATTTTAGGATCCATCCAGAGCCATCCTAATGAAATAAGAGGTAAAAATCAGGAAATACTGAACAATATAAGGTTTAGTTGGCCTATAACAGTAGTAGATGCCTATATTGCCTTTCTAAACATGTATTTTGGATGAATCACAACCAGATGCGGGCAGATGGCATTGTTTCTGTGGGGTAGTGTGCTCCTCGTGTTCAAGCCTTGTATTTTTCTGGGTTACAGAAGCTGTTTGTCCAAGTTCTCTTGATGAAATGCTCAAGTCTTGTTGAGTAAAGCTGAGTAAATCGAGGTGAGCTTAAAAACAAATATTAAAAGATTTGGTAAAAATTGGTACCAGGAGTGGGGTTCTGATAGTTTGGTTAGGTTCTTTGAGTGATACACATTAGAACACAGTACAATTGTTTGGTAGTGGTGAAGTGTCGCAGGTTCGAGAGGGAGAGAGTGGAACCAGGACCTGGTGGTGGTGATAGAGGACCTAGAGACCAGACGTCGGACTGCAGACGGAGTTGCAGAGACGGTGGAGTGGAGGACTCATCGCTGCTGGCTGCTGCTGTTCATCTTCCTGGACTGATCCAGAAACCTTATCCTTTATCTGGCAAAGACTATTTTTCCTAAAATGTCTGACCATTCAGAGCAGGAGAGGGACTCTGATGATGGGGTTGAGCCAGAAGAATCGGACATTCAGAAACAAATTGGTGAACTGAACAGAAAACATGCTGTAGCAATGGCAACCATTGATTCCTTGAATAGGATGCCTGATAGAACATACGTCTATGTGCCACGAGAGCGTCACATTGCTCCGTTTACTGGTGATTTTGAAAAAGATGGAAGACTAGTAGATGATTTCATTGAGGAAACTGAACGCGTCTTACGTGCACGCAGTCAGTCTCCTCCTGAGCTGTATGACTTTGTTCTCTCTTTAGGTTAGTGACCTGTTCACCTACCTTTGGGAAGCTTTTAGTGATAGGCGAAGTGGGGCTCAGCTATTGCATGACTTTTACAGCCGCAAACAGAGAGAGAGTGAAGGCTTACTGGAATTTTCACATGCCTTATCACAAGCACTTAACAATGTATTGAGACAAACACCTGATGCAGTACCAAATATGAAGGTAGTATTGAGAGATCAGTTTGTCGAGGGAGTTCGGGACCCTGCACTTAAGAGAGAGCTTAGGAGGTGGGTTAGAAACAAACCTGATTCCTCGATGGTAGAAGTACGTGAGGAAGCTTGCCTATGGAATATGGAAGAGCCTACTAATTCAAAACCATCTAGAACTAGAAGCAAGGTGTCTGATTCTGAGAGGGGTGCATACTGTGCTGTAGTAAGTGTTGGTGAACACAAACCATTGACTTTGGATGACGTCATGCAGGTTGTTACTGAGCAGGGAAAGCAGCTTAGTGAGCTAACGCAGGCAGGAATGGAGTTGACCACTCAGAAAACTCACACTTTCAAACCCGTCTCTAAGGCAAGGGCTCCACTCAGATTTACAGATGATGGCAAACCTATCTGTCTGAAGTGTCAGAAGGAGGGACACATTGCCAGAAATTGTCCACAAAAACGGCATACTAAAAATCCAGCCTTTACTGATGCACAGGGAAACGAAAGGCCCCGATTGCTGTGAGTCGGGCAATTCAGGGGCAAACTACAGACTCACCTAAAGCCAAGTTTAGCCAAGGTCAGGTGTTGGAGCGTGCGGTAGGAACTTGCCCTACAATAGATGTTAACATTGGGAATGTTCCTCTTTCATGTTTGCTGGATACAGGCAGCCAAGTAAGCACTATTACAGAAGAGTTCTTCCGCCAGCAGTTAGGGGGAGAAGAGGGGGACATGCTTTTGACCTCTTGCTGGCTTAAATTAACCGCCGCCAATGGATTAGATATTCCTTACCTGGGCTATTTGGAGTTAGAGATGGATACCATGGGTATTAAAATCCCTGATTGTGTATTTTTAGTCGTGAAAAACCCTGAGAGTTCTCAGTCATCCCTACCTGCTATCATAGGCATGAACATCATCAGTCGTTGTCGTCAGTTAGTTCAGGCTGAATTTGATAGAACTTTGGATGCAAAGCTAGACTCAGATTGGAGGACTGTTTTCCAACAGATGCATACATGTGATGTTGACAAGACAAAGATGGCTCGAATAGCAGGGAAAGATTTTGTACATGTCCCAGCTGAATCAGTAGTCACTGTCATGGTCAGAGGTTTCTCAGACAAGTCACCAAACCAAGGTTTGTGGTTGTTGGAGCCTGGTAAACTACCATTACCAGGAGGTATTGTAGTAATGCCTTCTTTGGTTAAGGAACACAGACATCAGGTTCCAGTGCAAGTAGTTAATCTCTCTAGAGAGGATGTGTGGCTCAATCCAAGAACTCGCATAGGTGTCTTATCACCTGTACAGTGCATTACCAATAATCAGCACTGTGAAGTAACGTTTCAGCACATTTCAGCCAATACAGAGCAGGTTTCAGTGGATTTAAAAGAGTCAAAAGGTGTCTGATATACTGAGTAAGCTGGATATAGGTGGCACTGAAAAAGAACAAGCAGAGTTAAGGGCCTTACTTGGTAAATATTCAGATGTGTTTGCTGTTGGAGATGATGAGCTAGGCTACACAGAAAAGGTGAAACATGAGATTGTGTTAGTTGATGACACTCCAGTGAACCTTCCATACCGTCGTATCCCACCGACCCAGTACAAGGAGGTCAAAGATCACATTTCTCAGCTTCTAAGGAAAGGAGTGATTCAGGAGAGTACCAGCTCCTATGCTTCACCTGTGGTAGTAGTGAGGAAGTCTGATGGTAGTATACGACTCTGCGTCGACTATCGTAAGCTAAACTTAAAAACTAAGCGAGACGCATTTCCTTTACCTCGTATAGACGAAAGTTTTGATGCTCTGAGAGGTGCAAAGTTCTTCTCATCTATAGACCTGGCTAGTGGATACCACCAGGTGGCAGTACATGAACGTGACCGGCACAAGACTGCATTCACAACCCCATATGGGTTATATGAACATTTATGCATGCCGATGGGGGTTGTAAATGGACCAGCTACATTTCAAAGGTTGATGCAGGCAACTATGACTGACCTAATTTTTCAAATAATTTTAGTATACTTGGATGACATTTTAGTCTTCTCTAGGACATTTTCAGAGCACATTGAGAGATTAGAGACAGTACTGAGACGACTCCAGGAGACAGGTCTCAAAATCAAAATAGAGAAATGTCATTTCCTTCAGGAAAAGGTAAAATTCCTAGGACATCAGGTCTCCGCAGAAGGTATAGCGACCGACCCTGATAAGGTAGAAGCTGTGAAGCAGTGGCCAGTACCTACCACTCTGAAAGCTTTACGCTCATTCTTAGGGTTCTGTAGCTATTACCGAAGATTTGTGCAGGGGTTTTCAAAGATAGCTGGTCCACTGCATGATCTGGTAAATAACTGTCTAATGGTTGGACCTCCCTCTAGAGTAAATGAGCGGTTGTTGAGCTTATGGAGTACTGAGTGTCAGACCTCTTTTGATGTTTTAAAGGAGAAGCTGGTTAGTGCTCCGGTGCTCGGGTTTGCAGACTTTACTTGCCCTTTCACTGTAGAGACAGATGCGAGTAGCCACGGTTTAGGAGCTGTCTTATGTCAGCAACAGGATGGTAAAAGGATCTGAGACGACTACTGTTAATGACACTGAGTTAGATCCAGAATGTATTGAGGAGGGTGTGGTTTTGGAGGAGTTGAGAGTTCCAAGGTTGCAGATAGAAATGGACCGTCATGCTGTTCCCTCCTATGACAGGACAGAGTCAAATCCGACCAGTGTTGAGGTTGGTCCTGAAGCAGAGACAGTGGAATCAGATACTGGGTCCAATCTTGAGGTTCACTCATTACCTGTGCCTACTCCTCGTAGGAGCAAAAGAACTAATGCAGGACATCATTCTAACCTGCATCATGAACCCAGATCCATATTAGAGTCCGTCCCTCTTGACTCAGTGACAGTTTCACAAATTTTATCCAGCTTGGGTACAGCATTTTTCAGAGAAGCTGTGAAAGAGGTAAAGAAATCTTATGAGGTCACCGAGGACGTTGACTCCTGAGCAGGGGAGAATGTAGCCAGGTGGTGAATTGAGTATACACCTTTAAAATGTGTGTCTGTAACTTTAAGAAACACAATCAGAAGTGTTGTCACCCTGAGAGAGGAAAGGGAGGAGCTAAGAGCATGGTAGAGAAGGAGGCTCAAGCTGCAGTGAATGGTGGTGCTCCATTTTAGGATCCATCCAGAGCCATCCTAATGAAATAAGAGGTAAAAATCAGGAAATACTGAACAATATAAGGTTTAGGTGGCCTATAACAGTAGTAGATGCCTATATTGCCTTTCTAAACATGTATTTTGAATGAATCACAACCAGATGCGGGCAGATGGCATTGTTTCTGTGGGGTAGTGTGCTCCTCGTGGTCAAGCCTTGTATTTTTCTGGGTTACAGAAGCTGTTTATCCAAGTTCTCTTAAAGAAATGCTCAAATCTTGTTGAGTAAAGCTGAGTAAATCGAGGTGAGCTTAAAAACAAATATAAAAAGAGCTCTGTTAATGGTATTAAGGTGGTATTAATGTTATTTATGTATTTTCTGTAATTAGTGCCACTACCAAATACTGTACTGTGTTCTTAGTTAGGGTTTTTACAGTGTATTAATTTTTATTTTTGTTGTTTTAAATACAACTAATTCAGAATAAAATACCCAAAAAAAGTTATTTTGTGATTTGGTGTGCGTCCTTTCCCTGGTGACAAAAGATAGATAGATAGATAGATAGATAGATAGATAGATAGATAGGTAGATAGATAGATAGATAGATAGATAGATAGATAGATAGGTAGATAGATAGATAGATAGATAGATAGATAGATAGATAGATACTTTATTTATCCCGAAGGAAATTTAGGCATCCAGCAGCAACAACACAATACAATAAGAAACATACTCAGACAAATCAAAACACAGAAGAATAGAAAATATATAAGGCCATAAAAAAACTAACTATACAAGGTAAGGATCTATCTGTAAACAGAGCAGTGCAGTAGATGTTGCTAATGGTCATAAATAATTAAATAATTAACAGAGTAAAGTGCAATGTGCAATGACATCGATTACGGAAGTGACTGATGTGACGTAGAAATATAATATAATATAAATATGCATACGTTAGAAGACAGTTCTAAAAAGAGAATGTGAAAATGTGAATACCCAATCATGAGTAAAGTGTACTTGAATGTAAGTGAGGTTGGGGAAGTGGGGAAGTGCACAAGCACCTGATTGGCTTCCTGGAAGAGAAACAAGTAAAATTAGTACCCAGACAGCAAATTTACACTAGACCAGATTAGGATTAGGGCATTTAGCACTGACTCTCCTACTTGGTCCAGGTTTGGCTCAAATCAGCAGATCAGGGGTGACTGCCAGGAGGATTCTGTGATGGTCAACATCACCCAGGCCAAACATGCTTGGTGTCTGGAACAACATTCTGTCCAAAGTTCTTTTCACTGAACATGCATGCATATTGTAGTTGTTTTTACAGCCAAAAATCCTACATTAATTCTACAATCTAAACAAACAATGACATTAAAGTTAAGTGAACATAGACTCTTAATAGGATGCAGTAGACAAAACAAGCTTACACTAGTAGTCTTTTATCAAAGTCTTTAATCACCATAAACTAGCTATTGTATTGCAAACACTATAGAGAGCACAGCCAACACAGATTTACTGCAGCCCAGAAGAGGATGCTTGTTCTTAAAGCCTACAACACAGAGGCCATGCCCACAAATGTTAAACTAACTCAAAATAGTTGAGTAATGTTTATACATATATAATTTTAAAACAACGTATGGGTTTACAGTGTGTCTGATGAAATATCTAGGCTTCCACTGGGAAATGGCGAGCTGTAACAGTTTGTTAATGACAGGGTTGTGAGTTTGATACCTGAGTTCAACAAGCTACATTTTTTTATTTCGGAAATAAATGATGAGCTCACTCACTTCCATCCCCGAAACTGGAAAATGTCCAGCTGAACCATATATGGCGACCGGTAGCCGAAAAAAAAGGAAAACTGCTGACCTTAACATGTGCTATTAGGAAACAGTGTAAGTCGTGTCTTCACACTTCCGCTTTTTTGCTACTTAAGATTGAGGTTTTTGCACTTTGCTATTCAGTCACTTTGCTGTTCTGTCTGGAACGAAAAGATCAGGAGAGAAAATGCAGATCAACGCAGCTGTAATGAGGAGCCTGGCCATCATGGCAGTCATTGCTTTTACCGTCTGCACTGCTTCAGGTAGAGTATCTTAAACTCTTTCACTTATTAATAGCTACATTAGTCATTGTTTGGTCTAGAAATCTAGAAATATTGAACAAATTGAAGGTTTTTATCAGAGCTAATAGAAAATGAAAAGATGCTTCATGTCTTTTTGTTTTTTGTTTAATGCAGAAGAAAAGAAAGTCAGCCCCTGCTGTGTCGCTGTCTCAAGAGCCGCGGTGGACGAGCCCATCATAGACTTCAAGTTTCAGGCGAAGAGCCTTCCATGCGTTAGAGCTATCATGTAAGGAATATTTCTGCATACCCTGCATATTTAGAGCTATAAATACAATATTACATACATTATACAATCTTTAAAAATATATAATACACAGAATATACAGTATGTAAATAGTCAGTCAGTGTATTGATGGCTTTACATCTGCTTTTGACAGCTTTGTGACGGCAGAGAAACAGTACTGCATCGATCCAAGACAGTCCTGGGCACGAGAGAAGATTAATGAGCTGGTGCAGAGGTAAGTTCAACATGCACTTTACAAACGAAAATTGTAATCTAAAAAAACAAACTGTAAAATTTGGTGAAATCCCTCTTTATGAACTCCTGATTCACGTGTTCTTTTATCTTTTTCTATTTAGGAGGAAAAATTCAACTATGACTCCAACTTCAGTGTCACCACGCCTGACAGCCACCATTTCACAATACTCAACTGACAGCAATTAAAAGCTCAGAGGAAAGATGAACCAAGTGCTCCCTATCTCTAAAACTCTAAAACCATGCCATGTGGCTGTTTTTAAATTATTCCTTTAAAATGTATGTTTAAAATGTTTACCATGGCATTATTTAAGCTTATATTTTATTATTGTTTGTTGTGCCTTAAAGCAATGTGTATTTATTAAAATGTTCTCAGATGTTATTTTATATTTATGATTGACTTGACTGAAAACTAAAAACTGTCAAATGTATTTTAAACTGTATTTTTTTTTGATGGAGCACATTGTACAATTGAAGTGGAAAGAAAATAAAATCATTGAATCAGAATTATGTGTGTGATTAATGTGACCAGATTTTAGTAGAGTTAGTCAATCCAGAGTAATGCATGGATGCATTGTTCGCTTTATGAACTGTATCCTACCATACAGCTCTGGAAAAAAACAAGAAACCTGAAACCTGAATCTGAATACGTTTTTCTGATTTTGCTATTTATAGGTATATAGTTGAGCAAAATTAACATTGTTATTTCATTCTATAAACTACAGGCAACATTTCTCAAAAAATCCAAATAAAAATATTGTCTTCTAGAGCATTTAGTTGCAGAAAATAAGAAAATGCTGAAATAAAAAAAAGATGCAGAGCTTTCAGACCTGCTTTTGGATAGCTTTATGCCACTCCTGGTGCAAAAATTCAAGCAGTTCAGCTTGGTTTGATGGCTTGTGATCATCCATCTTCCTCTTGGTTATATTCCAGAGGTTTTCTATGTGAGAGGTTTTCTATGTACACTGTAAAACTTGACAAGTTAAATAAACTCAAACGATTTGAGGAAACTGATTACCTTTAACCATTTAATTTTCCAGAGAGATGCACTTTGGACAGAATGCAAAAATACACTACAATAGACTGTGTTGACCTAATATGGAGAGGATACAGTTTTTTGTCATTTTTCTGATTAGAAGATGAGGATGATGATGATACACTTATGTAGTGCCTTTCTAGCCACACATGGACACTTAGCAATAACATTGTACACACATTCATTTACAATCTACCAACACACACAGTGTACTTTCAACCGAAACTATGTCTACCCTACTTAATAGACTGCACCCAGCACTAAGGCACTGACCCCAGACAGAGAGCCAATCTATATCTGGGCATACAGACATACACATTTTCTCACATTTCGCACAGCAGGGCAATTTAGAGTAACCGATTCAGTGCAAAAAGCAAATGTGCTAACCACTAAGTCACCGTGCCACCCAGGTTTCTTAGTTGTAGACCAGTGTTAAAACAAGTATACAGCTCTAGAAAAAATAAGAGATCACTAAAAAATGATGAGTTTAACCCTAGTAAATATAACAAGATTTTTGTTTGTTGTGCAGGTATACCTAAAAAGATTTGTTGGGATTACATAAATACATTATATTAAGGAAAAAATACACAATGTCTTGTATTTTGAACAAATATGGAGTAATTAAAAACTAGATATATTTATGTAAAGGTAGAAACATATTTTTTTGTTGTTAATAACACAGATTTAATTACGTTACATTTACTAACGCTCAGATTTATTTTTTTCAGTGTGGGCTACCTTATAGGTAAACTTGTAGCTCATATATCATAATATATAATAATAACTATTTGGCCTCTGTGTTGTTTTAGGCTGTAAGAACAAGCAGCATCATTTTTCTGAGCTGGCACAGTAACCCTCTATTGGCTGTGCTCTCAATACTGTTCACTCTGTAGCTAATTTATGTGAATAATTAATTTTGAGAATGAATGTTTGTTCATTCACACAGTTAAAATTAACTAAAAAAAATAGTTTTAAAAACTTAATTCACTTGAGACAGCAAATTACCTAAATGATTTGGGTAGACTTAACTTATTAGGGTTTACACATTAGTGCACACAAGTCCAAAATACTTAAATAAACTAACAATTACACTGTGAACAAGGTTAGCACAAGTCACTTGATTTACTCAATTCTATATAACAAAGATTATGTGAATTATTCATACTCATTTTAGAGAATAATTTATGCTCAAATTGTTTGAGTTATTAAAATTAAATGGTTAAAGGTAATCAGTTTCCTCAAATCGTTTGAGTTTATTTAACTTGTCAAGTTTTACAGTGTACATAGAAAACCTCTCACATAGAAAACCTCTGGAATATAACCAAGAGGAAGATGGATGATCACAAGCCATCAAACCAAGCTGAACTGCTTGAATTTTTGCACCAGGAGTGGCATAAAGCTATCCAAAAGCAGGTCTGAAAGCTCTGCATCTTTTTTTTTTATTTCAGCATTTTCTTATTTTCTGCAACTAAATGCTCTAAAAGACAATATTTTTATTTGGATTTTTTGAGAAATGTTGCCTGTAGTTTATAGAATGAAATAACAATGTTAATTTTGCTCAACTATATACCTATAAATAGCAAAATCAGAAAAACTTATTCAGGTTTCAGGTTTCTTGTTTTTTTCCAGAGCTGTATGGTAGGATACAGTTCATAAAGCGAACAATGCATCCATGCATTACTCTGGATTGACTAACTCTACTAAAATCTGGTCACATTAATCACAGAATATTCAAAGTACTTGATGATAGGGATGGAAAAATGGAATTCTTACACAAACCAATGATTGAGTGGAACTGAAGTGGAACTGAAGTTGCAGTTTTCACTGTAGAAACATCAGTGTTAGTCATTATTGACTATAGGAAATGCTCACATTTTATGATAAGTAAATGAACACTTCATCAGACTAACGAAAGCATCATTCCTCCTACATGTGTTTTGTACAGATTAATCAGATTAATTCAAAATTGAATTAACATTTGAACACAGGACCCATACATACTCTGAACATGAAGGCAGAAATGTCATAGTTTGGGGTTGCTTTGCACCAGCAGGGCCTGGCATCTCAAATTTACTATGATTTATTCACTGTATCAAAGGATAATTAAAGAAAAAAGGCTATCTGTTCAAAATTTATAAAAAAAAGTTATAGCACAGGTGGACCATGCAACATGACATTGACCCTAAAAAAAACTAAAAAAAGAACAGATGGAAAAAACAAAAGAAAGAAATGGAAAGTTCTGGAATGACCAAGTTACAGCCCAGATCTTAATCCTATTGAGATGCTGTTGGGCGGTTTGAAATAATACTGTTCAAATGAAGTTTAGTTGATTAAATATATGTGAATTCTAAAAGATTTAACGTGGTGTCCTCATTTTTGTCACATTACGTTACATTGACTGCTAGGATGAGTTCAGTGCTCAGATATGGTGAACATGGTTGTTTTGCCTTGTCTAGTTGTGTATGAGGTGTTTTTTTGATAACACAATAAAAATAGTAATAATAATAACAAAAGCACAAAAATAATTCTGATTCAATGATTTTATTTTCTTTCCACTTCAATTGTACAATGTGCTCCATCAAAAAAAAATACAGTTTAAAATACATTTGACAGTTTTTAGTTTTCAGTCAAGTCAATCATAAATATAAAATAACATCTGAGAACATTTTAATAAATACACATTGCTTTAAGGCACAACAAACAATAATAAAATATAAGCTTAAATAATGCCATGGTAAACATTTTAAACATACATTTTAAAGGAATAATTTAAAAACAGCCACATGGCATGGTTTTAGAGTTTTAGAGATAGGGAGCACTTGGTTCATCTTTCCTCTGAGCTTTTAATTGCTGTCAGTTGAGTATTGTGAAATGGTGGCTGTCAGGCGTGGTGACACTGAAGTTGGAGTCATAGTTGAATTTTTCCTCCTAAATAGAAAAAGATAAAAGAACACGTGAATCAGGAGTTCATAAAGAGGGATTTCACCAAATTTTACAGTTTGTTTTTTTAGATTACAATTTTCGTTTGTAAAGTGCATGTTGAACTTACCTCTGCACCAGCTCATTAATCTTCTCTCGTGCCCAGGACTGTCTTGGATCGATGCAGTACTGTTTCTCTGCCGTCACAAAGCTGTCAAAAGCAGATGTAAAGCCATCAATACACTGACTGACTATTTACATACTGTATATTCTGTGTATTATATATTTTTAAAGATTGTATAATGTATGTAATATTGTATTTATAGCTCTAAATATGCAGGGTATGCAGAAATATTCCTTACATGATAGCTCTAACGCATGGAAGGCTCTTCGCCTGAAACTTGAAGTCTATGATGGGCTCGTCCACCGCGGCTCTTGAGACAGCGACACAGCAGGGGCTGACTTTCTTTTCTTCTGCATTAAACAAAAAACAAAAAGACATGAAGCATCTTTTCATTTTCTATTAGCTCTGATAAAAACCTTCAATTTGTTCAATATTTCTAGATTTCTAGACCAAACAATGACTAATGTAGCTATTAATAAGTGAAAGAGTTTAAGATACTCTACCTGAAGCAGTGCAGACGGTAAAAGCAATGACTGCCATGATGGCCAGGCTCCTCATTACAGCTGCGTTGATCTGCATTTTCTCTCCTGATCTTTTCGTTCCAGACAGAACAGCAAAGTGACTGAATAGCAAAGTGCAAAAACCTCAATCTTAAGTAGCAAAAAAGCGGAAGTGTGAAGACACGACTTACACTGTTTCCTAATAGCACATGTTAAGGTCAGCAGTTTTCCTTTTTTTTCGGCTACCGGTCGCCATATATGGTTCAGCTGGACATTTTCCAGTTTCGGGGATGGAAGTGAGTGAGCTCATCATTTATTTCCGAAATAAAAAAATGTAGCTTGTTGAACTCAGGTATCAAACTCACAACCCTGTCATTAACAAACTGTTACAGCTCGCCATTTCCCAGTGGAAGCCTAGATATTTCATCAGACACACTGTAAACCCATACGTTGTTTTAAAATTATATATGTATAAACATTACTCAACTATTTTGAGTTAGTTTAACATTTGTGGGCATGGCCTCTGTGTTGTAGGCTTTAAGAACAAGCATCCTCTTCTGGGCTGCAGTAAATCTGTGTTGGCTGTGCTCTCTATAATGTTTGCAATACAATAGCTAGTTTATGGTGATTAAAGACTTTGATAAAAGACTACTAGTGTAAGCTTGTTTTGTCTACTGCATCCTATTAAGAGTCTATGTTCACTTAACTTTAATGTCATTGTTTGTTTAGATTGTAGAATTAATGTAGGATTTTTGCCTGTAAAAACAACTACAATATGCATGCATGTTCAGTGAAAAGAACTTAATGTAATCATTGCAATAAACTTACACAAATAAAATAAGACTGGTTGTTACTTTAACTAAAGAAAGTTTCAGGTACACCCCATTTTGCGTGTCGAGTACTTGTGGTTTGTCTGTTGAATTTAAAGTTGAATGTTTGTTCAACACCATACAGTATTGGAAATGACTAAAAAAATATTTAAAAAAGAGTTAACTTAATTCATTTGAGGCAATGAATAACCTTAAATGATTAGACTTAACTTATTAGGGTTTTCAGTGCAGTAGCTCAGGATACAAAATAAGTGCTTTTTTATGACATTTTAAGTTTTTTAAAAATCAACGTATTGTATTTAACAGATTTTTTTTCTTCTATTTTTTAAGTTTCTTCTCCTCCTAAATTACAC
The DNA here is from genome assembly GCF_023375975.1 of Astyanax mexicanus. NCBI lineage: Eukaryota > Metazoa > Chordata > Actinopteri > Characiformes > Acestrorhamphidae > Astyanax > Astyanax mexicanus. Next base: position 101,949,448 of record NC_064408.1, read on the forward strand.
TAAGCAGTGTGTAGCAGGAGAAATGAGTTCAATGGGCATGGCATGGGGAATCAGGAAGTAAGAAAGTAAGAAAGTAGAAAAGTCCCACAACTGCTTAAAGCAGCCTGACCTTGACCCAGGCTATTCGTGATGTTGCATCAACTGGTTTCTGTGAATTCCATTGAATGTACAATTGCGAAACTGCAGTGCATGTATGGGAAGTGTTTCTGATGTAAAATATTTAGAAAGAATACATCTACAAATGTTACTACACTGTATAATCCAATTAGTTGATTTTATCTAAGAAAAGCATGCCAAACAATTGCTTTAACCAAACTAGGTGAAATTGACAGGTGATGTCACGGTGAGGGTTTTTTCGTGTTTAGTGCCATGCTGAAATTATTCTGCAGTCAGGCTGTACTGCAGTATCTTATATTGCCTTATTTTAGTTCTTTTTCTTAATTTTTCTTATAATGGTGCTCTAATGTGGGCTGATTTTTCTAAAGTAGCTAATGCTAACACTAACATTGCACCCATGCATTGTTTTGGATTAGCCAGGCTAGTACACAGACACCAGGGAAAAGCAGCAGAAACGAGCAAATATGGCCTGGATAAATCTGTATGCTGTCTAGTTTTGGCTGTACTTGTTAAGAGTTTTTTTTGTAATTTTCACACTGATTATTTATCAGTTTTAATTTTTAGTAAGATTTTGCATCTAAAACCTGTTCTTAGAATTAAATGTCATCAAAATAGTGGACACAGACATGCAGGGCTTTGTACAAGTTACAGTCACCAAAGACATGGGGGCCTATTTTAGCATTTTATAGGTGAGCTATCAACCGCGCATCACACAGCCTGATGTAAAGTGTGTCAGTGTGTCTTTGGTGAAGTCAGGATGCAAAAAGCATGCCTTGAGCACATGCCACGTGGATGGTGCACCTGCATGGCTAAGAAAGGCATGGATGGATGATTATTGACTCTTTAAATCAAATCAAATCAAACTTATTTGTATAGGGCTTTTTACAACTGATGTTGTCATAAAGCAGCTTTACAGAAACATGATCACAGGACAAAGAATCAGGCAAAATATTAAACATAAAAAATACAGAATACAGAACCCCCAGTGAGAGCGGAGGCAAGGAAAAACTCCCTGAGAGCTGCAGGAGGAGGAAGAAACTTGGAAGGACCAAGACTCACATATAAGGAGAGGACCATCCTACCACTGGTCGAACAGCTTTTAAATAAATTTTAAAATGTATTTTATACATCCACATATGGCTTATGTATTCAAGAGTATAGCAGCACCAGTAATGGAAGCAGATAGAGTTCATTTAAGCTTGGATGTAATCCGTAGTGGAGAGTAAGATGGATGATGGGCAGCTGATCTGTGGTGGGTGATGGAGAAGAGCTGACTTCAGAAACTCCGTCAGTCTGGGACATAAGTGATCCTGAGGTTGTCACTGTTGTCACTGTTTAAATCTGTTTAAATTGGTCAGTAGCACACCCGTGTTTTCCGCCGCAAAGGTAGCAACACACCAGAGATTTACCTGAACACATCTCACTTCCAGACCACCACACCCATCAACGTAGATATATTCATAAACTCTGGCGCTATTTTAAAGGTGAGTGCGCAAGGCGTGAAAATAGACTGTTGACGGGGTGACAGGGCCCAAAGTATTTGTTCAGGCTTGTCCACACATATCCACACATATCCATATGTACAAAAATTAAAAAACTAAACTAAAAAAATTGCATTGCTAATCACAAGTTTCACTGATTAGAGAAGCTTAGCTTTACTGCTAATACAGTCAGACTGTTTTATTTTTAGTCTTTCAGCTAAAGTGGAAAAACGTCTGCTGGTTTTCACAAGTTTCACAAGTGTACATACTCATGCTGAAAATAAAATAATACCAGTAATATCCAGGGAATGTTATGAGACTGGATGCAGAAAAAGTAGCATTGCAGCTAGTTATAGCCAGGTTGTATTTATCAGAGATGTTAATAGATGCTAAATAATACAAAGTAGAGTCTCTGGCCTCCTTGCTTATCTCATCTGGAAGCGCTATTTCCACAACTGATGTATGTTTCTCCAGTTTTATTGCTTTAAACTCTCCAAAGATTAAAAAGTTAGTTTGTTTCTACTACTTTCACTGTACTGCTCACACTAACACTACCTTAAACAGGGCGCTATATGATGTTACAAGTAGTAAACACATGTGACTGACAATGATCGGTTGTATATGCTGTACTAACCAATGCTTTTTAGTATAGCCTATACTTTAAATCAAGTTTAAACAATGAAAAAACTGTTCTACAGGCTATTTTTTGTGAATACAGTATTTAGTTTATTATCTTTCAAACATTTACTGAAGTCTGAAACAAATGGTAAAAATAGGGGTGACAATAATAATCTAATTAAATACAGATAGCTAAAACAAGCTACAAGTTCTATAGATAGTATGAAAGTAGCAGAATAGTTCAGTATGGTACAAAGTGTATAGCAATTAAATCTATATTACAAATGTATAATAAAATAAAAAGAAATTATAAAATAAAAGAAAATACAATTTTGCTCTCCACACATCTTTATGACTGATTAGACAAATCTTTTCTATAGCATCAGACCCCTGTTGAACAGTGGCGCCCTTACATGATGCAATCTTGGCAGTGACTCATTCCAGTATGAGAACGTCCAGGAAAAAGATTTCAAAAGTAACCCTGATTAATCCTGAATGATAAGATGTACTAGAAGCCATTAACACTTTTTTTCCTGCATATTAATATTAAGAGCAGAACCCTTTCCAAGCAGAAATAAAGCTGGAGACAAATGAAGGTTCTGGTCCAGCTGGGAGCTGTATAGGATTTTAATAATAATTTACTTTATTTGTTCTTCTGACTTATTATGATTATTTGAGTTCATTTTATTCATTTTAAACAAGTATGTTATATAAAAAACTTGATTCTGTCTCTGGTTTCACATCTACAAAATGGAGCAGCTATGAGAATAGAGTGGGCAGAGAGAGTGAACACCATAAACATGGGAAGTATGGGAGCTGCAGCACCCCCTGATGGCATGAGTATGTATTCAAAGTGCTCATAATCTGTAAAAATAAATAAAAAATAAAAAAAGAAAAAGAAAATGAAAAAAAATAATACAATCAAACGGCAATCATAATTTTATAATTGTAATAATAATAATTAATATTAATAATAATAAAAGTTTCCAATCTATGAAGATAGCAGTCCACCAAACACAAAGTGACAGTAAAGTCCCTCCATCTTCCAGATTGACTGTAACCTCAGGTTTAAAAGCCTGGAAATGTAACAGTGTGCAAGACTTGGCCTTAGATATGTCTAAACTCCATCCTAGGGCTGTATGATATATCATTCAATATTGATATTTTTCACTATAAAATATTTCAATAACAGTAATATAATTTTTTTTTTTTAATTCTGACATTCATTCTGTTCTGACATTAATAACTGAGAACCACAGTAATGTACAAGATACAGTACACATATCATATGAACCAGCAGAAGTTACATTATCTAGCCAGCACAGTCACATCATTTTGCTAATAAAACAGCGATTAATTCAGCTCAAAAAACAGTTAGCATCGCCAGCTAACTGTTAGCCAATACTTTTAGTATTATTTACCGAATTTTAAGACACTTTTAATGCTCTTAAGTATACTTCCTTTTCACAAGGGTAGCTCTGCTGCCATTGGTCAGTATGTGTGTTTATATTAAGTACTGTCTGTATGTGTATCAGATAATGCTGCCACAGTTAATATGGGAGAAATGTTTAATATAAAAATAAATAAAAATATACGCCCTACAGCTTTATTTTATTATCTCACTATCTGTCTGTATATAATAGTTTGTGTGTTTGTAATAGTTTAAGCAATATGATTTGAATTAATCATTGTGTTAATAGAAAATATATGTAGTGTCATCAAATACTGCTAATAGTTCACTTTAGTGTGTGTGTGTGTTTTTTTTTTCCATTAGCATTAAGGTATACACAATATGTGCATCAATACACAAAGTAGTACATTTGCAAGATACTTCAAGTGTATTGAAAAATTATGTTTAAGAAACACATACTTGTATTTAATTATAGCTTAATGACAATTGAAATATACTTAAGTTGCCCCATGTTGTTCCAGAATAGTACATTTATTACATGTGTTTAAGTATGTATAAATTTTAATGCTAAAAGTATGTACTTTTCCATGTTATGTAAACTTTCAAAAAATATACTTAAATGCACTTTTCTTTAACAAGGCTAGACACACCACAATTTGAGTTTTTTTTTTATCCACCACTCATTAAGGATCAGTAAACACTCAATAATTAAGTTAATAAGATTGATTTATTGTCTTTCAATAGACATTTTTCAACATTTTCAGCACAGTTAAATAAATTAGGGTAGATACATAGCACATTTTAAAGGTTATAAATATAAAATAACATTTGTTCTATAATGTTCTAATAAATACACATTGCTTTACAGGCCAAACAGCATTTGCATACAAACAATAAATAAAAGGAAAGCATAAATTACTCCATTTTTAACATTTGACACATATATATATTAAATGAGTAGTATTGCAACAGATACAGAACTGGATGAAACTTGGGTTTAGAGTTTTAGAGATGGGAAGCACTTCTTAAAAGGGAATAGAAATAGGAATAGGATGAGAAGTCTATCTTAATAAAATTCTTTTGAGGATTGAATTGCTGTTGGTGGAGTTCTGTGGCACGGTGGATGTCAGGCGAGGAGACAATGAAGTTGGAGTCACAGTTGCGTTTTTCCTGCTATAAAGAAATAAGTAAAAACACAATGTTAATCAAGAGTTGATTGTGTATGATGAAAAGGTGATTTTACAAAATGCCGCATTTATTTTTATTTGGAATATAAATGTTGAACTCACCTCTGCACCATATCTTTAACTGTCTTTTGTGCCCAGGACTGTCTTGGATCAATGCAGTACTGTTTCTTTGCCGTCACAAAGCTGATAAAAGCAGATTAAAAGCCATCAATACACTGACTGACTCTTTACATACTGTATATTCTGTATATTGTATTTCTTAAAGATGATGTACTGTATGTAACATTGTATTTATAGCTTGAGATGTGCAGTGAAAGCTCATTGTTTGGCAGAAATGGTCCTTACATGATAGCGCCAACGCATGGAGCGTCCTTCTTCTGAAGCTTGAAGTCTAGGATGGGCTCCACAACCCTGGATCTTGAGACAGCGACACAGCATGGACTGACTTTCTCAGCGCCTACGTCAAACCAAAACCAACAACACGGTAAGCTTCTTTTCATTATTTAATAATACATAATTTCAGCCCTGGTTGAACAACTGTCATTTGTGTATAGACTGATCAATGTCAGTATATCAATTAACAAATAAAACAGATTAAAGTACTCTACCTGTTGGAGTGTAGATGGATAAAGCAATGATTGCTACCATGGCCAGGCTCCTCATGACTGCTGCACTGATCTGCATGTTCTCGTCTGATCTCTACCTCGTCGGTTGAAGCGACTGATAAGCGAAGGATGAAGGCAGGCCTTAAGTAGCAACAAAAGAGGAACTGCATAGCGTGAAGACCACCTACATTTTTTTCTGCCCGGTCACCATAAATGGTTGAGCTGGGTATTTTCCAGCTTTGCACTGGAAATGAGCTCATTGTTCATGACCAAGCACAAAACTTAAGCTGAAACTGACAGTGACTGAGGGGCTGTGGATCACTGACACTGCCCAGTGAATCACATTGTATAATCTACATTATATGATAAGGTGAGAAAAATTAATTCAAATTTTAACAGTTAATGTCATTTACTTATTTTTCTCTTTCCAAATTCGTTTCCTTAATTCCTTAATGCAAGTCCAAAAGGAATCGTTTCTTAAATGAGGTGAACTTACAGCTTGAAGTTTCACTGTGGAAACATTAGTGTTTCCTCGAACTGGAAGTTACAACACCGGACTGTAGACTTCACATTATTACTGACTACAGGAAACGCTTACATCTAAAGATCAAAAAATCTAAAAATGGACTGACTGATTGTTGTCAGTTGTTACACTGTAATAAGAACAGTAAGAAATTTACAGTAACTTGTTGTCAGCAATTAGCAAGTAAGAGCCTAAAGTAAGTTTTTCAGTATGCAAACTATTTATTACTATTATTTATTCTACTCAGTGATAAAACTCTTGCATCCGGACTGCGATTGAAAAAACAAGAGGAACAGTGAGTTTTTTGAGTTTCTCGGTCATGTGACATCACGTTCAGTAGCTCCTCCATTTCCACTCGTTGTTGTGTTTAGATGGTGAACAAATAGCTATTTTATTAAACGTGAGGAGACAAAACTCAGAGGACGTCTGAGAAAAACATATACAAAGTTTTTCCGGACAGGAATAAAATCCACAAATCCATAAAAGAGAAAATGACCCCAGGACCCCCTGAGAAACTAATCTCGTCCAGATAGGGCTTTAGACTACATTAGACTACAAATATTAGACTGGCTGCCTTTCAGCCTTATATCATCTGTGTCTGTGTCTATATACAGTTACAGAGGATATGACCATAATGAAATAATGAAACAATGTACCATAACTTTGCAGATTAACAGTGACATGCTGTATACAGGACATAATGCAAGATTATCTTCAATATCTAGCAGTAATGCTGTAAAAACTACCAAAACTTTGTTACAGTGTAGAATTCACTTTTGATTTCCATTCATTTCAGTTTCTATTACAACTCCCTTTCCTTCTAAATTGCATGAACATTGAGCAATATACACAGACAGAAGACCAGTGGAAATAAAAGAGGAAATCAGGAAGTGGGAAAGTTCACTTCTTAACCCTCTTGAACCAGTCTGACTACAACACAGGCTATTAGCGATGTTTCAGCATTTCACTTCTGTGAATTCCGTTGAATTGTATAATTTGAGGGCATTAATGGGAACTTTTTTCCATTACTATATATATTAAAAAGAATAAAACCAATAATAAATTACCTCTATGTCTGTGGAAGTGAAAGTATTTCCTGATGAAACTGAGTAAAAATGAGTAAAAATAGAAAGTATTCAACTGTAAACTCCAGTAAAATGTAAATGGAGGCTGTATAAGTTTAACATTCTGTTTTCTTTTTCTAATAATTTCTCAGTTTATTACTTTAAAATTATGTTGAAATTTGGAATCTGTTGATAATCATTTTGATCCCCCCACATTTAATATAAACATATAACCAAGCCAGAAATTCAAACAGTCCAGAACTGAGTGAGAACAATTTAACAGAAATAATGACTATGGATATGGAATTACACTCTAAAAAACAGAGGTACGAAACGAGTACTTTTTTTTTACTCAAAGGTACACTCTTCATAATTGTACCCACAAAGGTACAATATTGGTCTTAACAGGGTCAGATTTGTGCCCTCTGAAGTACAAAGTCATTTCTAACAGCAATAAGTACAAATTTGTACCATTTAACCAGCCAAAGGGTACATTCTGTATTCTGTATGACTGTACTAATAAACTATATATATTGTATTTGCACATTTTTTTATTTGAAAGCCAGACAATTTTGCATCATTAAGTTCTTGACACATATTCAGTTGATGATAATGTTTATAATCTATATGATCTATACTTGCATAAAAACCATGGGTACAAAAAAGGACTTTCACTGAAAGGTACTTTTTTGTACCTCAATAAAAGGTACAGCCTCAGCAACAAGCTTTGTACTCTATTAAGTACAAATCTGTACTTACTTTTCTTAGTGTGTAGATAAGCTAGATATGTCTTTCCTTTTTTTCTCTTCTTTAAAATTCTCTAATTGTTTTATTAGTTTCCTTTGAAAAAAAGAAAGAATGTGTTAATGTGTCTATGAGATATTATATATTTTTAATTTCTATATGTTCTGTGAGTGAGTGTTCCCACTAAGTGATGTTTTTCCTTGTCTTTTTGGAAATGTTAGTGCATTGTGGTTGAAGTGTCCCCTATCAAACAAAGTGAAGAGGATGTGGGGCAGGCTGTTTCAATTACAGAAGTGCCAGAAGTGTTTGATGGGTGGACGGTAGCATGATGCATGTATGTAGTTATCAGGGGTGTATGATGATGTATGGTTGTATGATGGATGTGATTTTATAGTGGCAAAATCCTGCCCATACATTACCGCTAATGTAAGGTAAAGACTGAGAGTTTGGTGCCCTTGTAGTATTGTGATGCATTGTCTAAAATATTAATTAATTACCAGAAGTAATAAACTTTTGGATGTGTGTGCTTTATTTATTAAATAAAATTATGCTGCTTTATTTTTACTGGCGACAACAATGTTGTTTTTTGCCACTATAAAACATATTAATGTTAAATATTATGGTAAAACTTTATATATATTGAAAATGATGTTAAAATGTTCTAGATTATGCTCTTTTTAGTAAAAATAAAATAAAATAAAAAATTGTAAGAACTCAGAGGTCAATGAGGCCTACAGAACATAAATAACAAATAGACATTTGAACATCACTAAACATGTATGTCACTATATTAGGTAATAATATACAGTATGTGCTGTTATGGATTTACTACCAGTCATTTTTAAATGAGAAAGACATGCCATCTTTAATTTTACACATTTTTGTGTGATCATTTTGGTCATATTTTTCTTGCCTGGCTATTTACAGTAATTGATATTTTGGCCAAAGGTGCCTAGATTTTACATATCACTATAATCACTGATGTCAGATCAGAAATATGAAGCCTTGTTTCACACAATTCTTAGAATAATCATATGTAAGTAGTACTTCTGCTTTTAATTGTGATTATGAATGAACACGTGTTTCTTTGTTTAAATTGTATTTAAAAATACACAGAATACAAAAGAAATCTCCATAAATACACATTTATTATATCATAATAATAAAAAATATTTATAAATAAATATGGTGTTGATAAATTAACACTTAAATAAAGAATAAAAACATGAATTGTGTCCCAATTAAGGATTAAATTAAACACTTTATATAAGAATATATAAAAATAAATAGTTAGTGGATACAAAGTTCAGAGCTGAATTCTTGAGTAAAAGGATGTGAATAGGCTGATCTCTTCTTCCTACATTGATAAATCCTTTTCCGTGGATGGTGACAGTGGATTGGAAAGTATGAATGTGACCAGTGCAGGAAGTGGGGAAAGAATATCTGACAAATTGTTCAGCTGCTCTTTACTTCCTCTAATGAAGTCTCCTGGTGGTCCCCTCACACGGGTTACCTTTCTGTAGGAAAGATGAGATTTAGATTTAGTAACTAAAATTTATCCTGTGGGAAAAGTTCTGAAAGTTCAGAATATGCTGAATAGAGTTGTTTGCTTTTTTTCTTCTTTTTTTTCTTTTTTTGTTGGTGTTTTAGCTACACATGCAGCTCACAGTCTGTATCTTTTATAAAGGCTCCTGTGTACGTTTCATCAAATGTTTGAAAGTAAAATTAGATTATACAATACAGTAAAATTTACAGTAAAAATACAGTAATATATTTTTAAAAATTTGATTACTATGAATTACACTTTTAGTTAAATTTAATTTAATATACATCTAAAATACTTATTTCCAAACATTTGTACATTTTTAGGAAAATGTGTTAAAAAAACTGTTAAAGTAGTTCCCTTAAAGTGCGATGTATCATGCCACTTTTAATAGGTAAATAAAATTACTACATTTATAAAATTTTAAGTAAATTTGTAACGTGCTAAAAATCGTAGTACAGTATATTCAAATATATTTTTATACCAAATGAAGTATACTAGAAGTGTTCTACTTACAAAAGACGGGAACAAGAAGAATTTTTGTACTTTAATGTAAATATATTTAACATCAATTCTTAGTACATTTGTAATATACCCAGTGTATAATAGTGATACAGTTGTAATACTCATTAAATGTATTATATTTGTACTGTAAGCATATTTAAAATATTGGGTTACATACATGTATGTTTAAATTATTTAAATTATAAAGTATATTTAAAATAGTTCCATTTTAGTACAGTCAAGTACACTTAGCACAATTAAAGTGCAAAAAAGTTGTTCCATTCTAAATTTTCCATTTTGTCCCCTTTTTAAATTTACTGATTAATAATGTAGCTACAAGAACACTTTAGTACACTTTAGTGCAACTAAATCTACTTTTTTTCATTAGAGTATTCTGCCCAAATTTTACAAAACAGACAGAATATTTCCTCTTTGTTGATTGAATCTGAGTACCAAGAAAAGTACCACTCCTTACCATCGCTAAGGCTTTTAAAGTCCGTTTGATCCATTTGGTGTTTACAGCGATACAGTGTTGTGTTTCGTCCTCCATCACAAGCCTGAGCAGATTAAAAGACCATATATTCATATATTCAACATTTTTTAATGATTGTTTTTTTTTTTTTTAAATATAAACAAATAGATAAAGATCTTGAGATATGTAGGTTTATCTTACACATATGCCTCAGAGCAGTTTCCTCTTTTAGTGACGTATGCACACTGTGAGACCTGGCCCTTAACTCGTACATGGGTGACTCCAACACAGCATGTGGTTTTCTTGTTGTCACTCGAGAACACTGCAAAACAGCAATACAAATATATCTAGATATGACACATGAAAATGACTTGAAAATGACGTGAAATACACACAAACCTAATATATCAAAAATGTCAACTTTATAGCAGAAAGAAAAAAAAAACATTTTATTCATTGTGTAATTTTGACAAATGGCAGATTCAGTGAGTCAAAGTGCAAAAAAAAAATCACAAATAAGTAGGTTTTTGCGCAACAGTGACATTATAAACAGAAATCTAAATATGAATATTGTGTTAGTTAAAAGCATAAAGAGCTCTTGTTTTGATTCCATGTTTCTCCTCAATATCTCCTAACACCACAAAGACTTATATGAATCAACCAACAGCACACCTGATATAACCAGCCAAAACTAAAACTGCACGATATCTACAAAAAATAGCAGAATTCCTTGAAGAAATGTTTAAAAGTCTAATAAATACATTACCCATACCCATTTTTTTTTTTTTTTACATTTTTTTCACCCCAAATTAGCCAAGCCAATTAACACATCCTCTCACTACTAGGACTCCCACTATGATTGCAAAGCTCTGGACATTAGGAGGGGTAAGGAGAAGTTCTTACTTCCTCTGACACATAAGAAATCACCAACACCTCTTACTGAACTGCCACCAATGCAGCCTCACTAGGCGGAGTCCCACCCTAGACAGAGCAAGACCAAACCAACTGTGCTCTCTCTAATTCTGACTGCTGATGGCAAAGGTGACAGGTTATAGTGTTCACATCTTAATTAGCAACATTTAAAACCCTGAAATTGACCTGAAATTTCTTACTGTCAAAAATATGTTTAATTTAAGAGCAAACATGCAAACACTAATGAAAATGCATGTAAAGCATTAGAAAATCCTCCATTTACTGAACACAGAACATATTTATTATGTATATGGAGCCATTTGGCCTGTATTTGCTCAAAATACCCTTGTGAAAAGGAAATATACCTACATATGTTCAAATTAGGTAAAGAATACTAAAGGTGCATTTTCAATGTATGTACTTTATAAAAATATGCATTATATATATTTTCTATATTTTCATAAAATGTATTTTTAAGCAATATGCTGTAAAGTAAACGTTGTGTTGATTGAAAATATATATAGTGCCATTAAATACTGCTTAAAGTGCACTTTAGCGTATTTTTTTTCAGTAGCCTTAAGGTGTATACAATATGTGCATCAATATGCAAAGTAGTGCATTTACAATATACTTCAAGTGTATTCAAAAGGTGTTTAAAAAACACAAACTTAAATATACTTAAGTTCACAGAAGTTGTACAAAAAAGCATTTAAAACCACAATTAAATGCTTTTATGTTGTGTTTAAATATGGTTAAATTACAAATGAAATATATTTAAGCAGCCATAAGTTGTTAAGTTGAAAATTTTCATTTTCAAGGGTATACATTTAAATAAATAACAAATACATTAGGAAAACACATTTTTTTTTTTAGCAATTTTCATTTCTCTAACTGACCTAACCCAGTATTTGGGTAATTTACTGTGGTTGAAGTTGAAAAATCCATTTAATATATCAGGGGTGTCAAGGATAACTGTATTGAGACTATTATAAATTATTTTAAGCAGTTAACAAAACAGTTACTTTTCTTTGTTTAGTTCTAAATATATTTATAATTTTTATTCCAATTTCTCCCTAATTTACGAGGCCAATTACCAAACCCATTATTACTAGTAATGCCCCAACACACCAGGAGGGTGAAGACTAGCACATGCCTCTTCCTACACATGTGAAGTCAGCCACCACCTCTTTTCAAGCTGCTGCTGATGCAGCATTGCCGAATAAAATCACAGTACACTCGAAGGGAAGTGGTTCTGATACATCAGCTCACAGACGCCTTGTGCTGATCGACATCACCCTTTGGGAGTGATGTGGGGAGAGAGTGCCATCTACCCACCCAGAGAGAGCAAAGCTAACTGTGCTCTCTCAGGGCTCTGGCAGTTGATGGCAAGCTGCATGAACAGGATGCAAACCAGGAGCTCCTGATCATAGTGGCAGCGTTTAACCTGATGGACCACTATCTTACAGCTATATTCTCTTTAATCATCTTAATTTTAATGCTGCATCAAGTTTCTACAAATAAACACCCACACTTACTGTACAGCTACTCTAAATAAGCTGGCTACACTGTAGTGTATAAGCCCCCTGTACTCAAGTGCACCACACTGTATTCATGCCCACTGCAGGGCTGTGGTGTAAAAACACTGTACTATATAAAGAACAGGCGTACTCACCTCCCAGCACACTGCAGTTCAGAAGCATCACTGTGTAAAAGAGGCAGGTAATTTGGCGAGAGGTCAGAGAGAATTGCATTGTTGCTGGTGAGCTCTGGAGGACTGGAGGCGGTGGAGAAATCCCCTAATACTGCACTCCTCCACACAGAGCACCTTAATATTGTGCTGGAAATAGGGAAGCTGTGGTGATGCATGCATCCGTCTCGTAAATATCATCACGGGAATAAGTTGCTGGCTGTATAGAGAACCACGGTCTGCTAGTTATAGCGCACAGTGACACACTCCTGTACAGTCATTCATAAGCTTGTCTGCTTAATCACTGAGCTAAATTTTACACACGGGGAGAATGCTTCAACTTCTAATTGTTCTTTGAGGTTCTTTACTGGGGATCTTACTCTACCTCTACCTTATGCCTACAGAGCCCACTCTGCACTGTAAACTCTAATAAGTTAAGCCTACTCAAATCATTTGAGTTAATTTGTTGACTTTTTTTAACTATTTTTTTTTTTAAGAATTTCTTATACTGTATGTAGCAAAACAAACATTCATCTTTAGGTTCAACAGACAAAACTGGTACCACTTTAAAATAAGACTACCTTTATAAAGGGTTTATAAATGGTTTACAATTAGTTTATTAATGGTTACTAATTGGGTTGTAAATGCCTTAAAAATCATTAATAATCAGTTATAACACATACGTAGAAAGGCAACAATGACCTGTTGTTTGCCAAATAGTGAACCCACAGCCATCTATATTGTTAAATTTCAGATCTGGTCAGATACTCAACTTACTACTTGTCTTTTCCATCTAACTCAACTTGCTTCTCCATCTCCATATTCTCCATCACTTTAACCATTTAACTCCCAAGTTTATTCACTCTACCACTAACTCTTTTAGTCATTTATAAACAACAGGTCATTATTGCCCTTTCTACGTATGTGTTATAACTGATTATTAATGATTTCTAAGGCATTTACAACCTAATTAGTAACCATTAATAAACTAATTGTAAACCATTTATAAACCCTTTATAAAGGTAGTCTTATTTTAAAGTGATACCTTAAAACTTGATGAATATTTGTAGTCAGAATTATGATGATTAAATTCCACAGTATCGGAATGTACTTCTGTCAATGTTTTAGTGACTATAATGAGACAATGAGAATATGAATGTGGTTGATATTTAATAACCTATGATTAAGAATGATGCCCCCAGCATTTTATCTATACAGTTGAGGATCTGTTTAAAAAAAAAAAAAAACATTCTGTAAAAAAAAGTGATTTACAATGGACAAATCCTCTCACACGTGGGCAAGGATAATTAGAGGACAATTGAATGTTTTTTGCACTGTTATATGCTAGGCTTTCTGAGCCACCAGACCAGAACTCACTTATTTATCCAACCCTTTACTCCTGAAGTTCAAGTCTGTAATTCAAACATCAAATATTTGAGTTTAGCCTACCAACATTTAAGTCTGCATTTGTTTTACCAAATTTCATAAGTAGAGCACTTGAAAAACTGTATTAATAGTAATGTAGTTTGTTTCATTTATATTTTGTCAAGATTGCAGTATGTGCAGTCTGATGTGTGTCTTTGGTTTTCGTGGTTTTCAAAGTTCAAGTCTCCCTCCAAACTCTCGATTTGTTGAGATCTGCAATCTAAAATACAGTAAAGTTTTTAAAGCTTTTCAAAGGTGCCTGAGCTTAGTCATGTTGGCTAATTCAAACTAAGCTATAAACAGTACCAGTCAAAAGTCTGGATACACCGTCTCACTCAATGTTTTTTATTAAATAAGTAAATAATACAATTTAAATAATAAATATTTAAATATATATTTTTTTTATTTAAATAATAAATAAATAATACAAAAAACAAAAAAAATTTGGTCCTCCACAATCCTCTGATCTAAACCCAACTGAGATGGTGATTTGAGATGAGCTTCACAGTGTGAAGGAAAAGCAGTAACTATTGTCCAGCACCTCCAGGAACTCCTTCAAGACACTGAGAAAACTATTCCAGGTGACTCTCCATCATGAAGACACTGAGATTAAAATACCAAGAGTGTGCAGATCTGTCCTCAAAGCTAAATGTGGTGACTTATAATAATCTAAAACTAAGTATAAAACATATTCTGAATTATTTAACACTTTTTGTACACAGAATAATTCCGCATGTGTTCCTGTATATATATTAATTTTACAATGTAAAAATCATAAATAGAAATAAAACCACACTGAATGAGAAGAGGCGTATCTAAAACTTTTCACTGGTAGTGTATATTAAGACTTATGAGAAGCACTACATGTCAGAGTTACCACAGAAGACTGGGCACACTGCTTTGCTCAGTGTGAGTAAACATGAGGTGTGACAAAATAGACCACTGACGTTGTGCATAATTCTGTAGTCCTCATAATGCCCATATATGGCACTGGAAAATTGAGTTAAAAATGCCTGTATCACATTTTGTGACGAATAAATATATTCAGAACCCTTAAAATTTTGTTTTGTGCACAGTTCTCTCCTGTACATCTCTGGATCATCTGTGTTACAAAGTAGTTTATGAGTCAATACATTAATATTGCCCCCCCCCCCCTTTTGTTTTTCTACACAGTTTATTTCTGCCATTAAGAACTGAGTGCCAAATATGGACATGACAAGATAACGAGTGCCAACTGCAAAATGATGACACAACTTCAGTGGTCTATGGCCCTTTAAATAAACTCACTGTGATTTACTCAACATAACTCAACAAGGCTAGAGATTGTATAATGTTTTACATAAAAAAAACTATTAATAAGTTTAATTAAAGACAAAATACAATGGTTTGCAGATCTTATAGACCCATATACAGTACCAGTCAAAAGTTTGGGCACATCTCTTTCCATTCAATGTTTTTTTTATTATGATTAATATGTTAACAAAAAGTGTTAAACAAACCAAGATATGTTTTATACTTTAGACTCTTCTAAGTATCACAATTAGGTTTGAGGGCAGATCTGCACTCTCTTTGTATTTTAATGTCAGTGACTTCATGAGGGAGAGTCACCTGGAATAGTTTTCTCAGCTTCTTGAAAGGAGTTTCTGGAGGTGATGAACAATAGTTGCTGCTTTTCTTTCAGGCTGTGAAGCTCCAGCTCATCCCAAATCACCATCTCATTTGGGTTTAGGTCAGGGGATTGTGGACAACAAATATTTTGATTACTACTTAGTTCAACATGTATCCCTTAATTGTTTTATGTCTTTAGTATTAATATATAATGTAGAAAATAAATAAAATATAGGTAAGATATAAAATAAAATAAGATAATCCTTTATTAATCACACAAAGGGGATATTTACAATGTTACAGCAGTACAGAAGAAAGGACAGAGAAACAGGTCAGGAAAAAAAATAATATAATAAACAAATAATGATAAATCTATATATACAAAAAACAATTACTGGAAATATATAAAAGATAGTTAAAAATTATATATAGTAAAGGAAGAAATATATACATCTACTGCATAGAGATATGATTATGGTAGTAAAGTAAAGAAAGTAAAGAAAAACCTAAAATGAGAAGATGTGTCCAAACTTTTGACTGGCACTGTATTAATCGCAATAGAACATAAAATACATATCAGGTGTTGAAATTGAGACATTTTAACATTTAATGAAAAATATTAACTTTATAACTTATAAACTCACAACTGCAGCAAAACATCTTAAAAAAAGTTGAGTAACATTGTTTTTCTGGAATTGTTCCACAAAATTTAGACAATCTTAAATTCTCTTTTTATACCCAGTTATACAAGTACAACTTATTACAAGTACAACAATTTCAAACCTTTAGTAGCCTCGTCTCAACTTTTTATAAAAGTTTTGTGGCCATCATATGCGCTGTTTGTTCTATTGTGAATAAAACATGGGTCTTACAAATTCACAAATTTTATTCTGTTTTGATTTTTATTTTTCTTCAATTTATTTATATTATTTGGAGTTGTACTATCAGTCTAGTATTGAAGCCTCTTAGATGCATGCATTGAAAAAGTTTAGTTATTGACAAAAAAAAAGTACTGAATACAGAGACATACATTTTGAATAATTTATTTGTTTTATCATTCAATAAAAATAAAGGATCTCTATAAATACACATGATGTTTTTAAAGTAATATAAAAATAGTGAAAACAGCCAGTCTGTTTCAATACATTTAAATAGATATTAAATACAAAAATAGATAAATGCTTTGATGCTGGATGTAAAGTTAAGCTATATTCCTCCTGAGTTTATGTCATGTAAACAGATTCTCTTGATTCCCCCGCTGGTATGAAGGTGGATTCTCCGGGTTTGTGGGAGCTGGATGTGGGTTGAAGCTGTGAAGGAGAACACTGGCCAGAGCAGTGAAGGATGTGGTGACTATCTAGACTTCATGCACTTTCAGATGGATGTACCTTTACATGGGATGCGTTTCTGTAAGGACACAAGTAGAAAAAAATTAAAAAGTTAAACAGCAATGTTCCCTCATGTGTAAATATATATACATTCAGCACAAAGTTCTCTAGAGTTTTCTCCCTCTTCTTGTTTTTCTGCATAGCCATAAGCTGATGGTGTCACACATTAGCCTGTGTCTGTCTTGTGTTTTTCCCTCTTTGGGTCCCATGTGCTCCTGTCCTCTGTCTGTCTAACTTGTAACTCCACCCCCTAGTTACTTCTCCAGGTGTCCCTTGTCCATTGTCATGTTTTTTGTGCAGCACATGTATTGGAACTCACCTTCTTTAATGCTTCCAGTGTTGCATTGACCCATGTGGCATTTACATTGATGCAGTGTCTCTTTTCATTCTGTGTGGTGAAACTGGACAGAATAACATACCATGGTTAAAAAATGCATTTCTGATGTTCATCACATAACATTTTTATGAGCCCTTATGACTCTTTTACACACACTTATTTTTACTGATTATTGGAGATGACTATATGATGTGTTTTAATCTAAAGCAGCGATTCTCAACTGGTGGGTCAGGACCCAAAAGTGTACTCTGAATGCAGAGATATGCAGAGAAGAGAATTTTCTATTTTGTGAAGTTTTACTTCATTTTATTATAGTAACTTTTATATACATATAAATATACACATAGTTGTCTATTTTCCAAAAATACATTTGTTTGGTTTGTATTCTATAAAAGTGGCTTGTCACTTAATGACCAAAAGACCAATCAGTCCCGGGCTGATATCAGTTGAGAACCCCTGTTCTAGGAGACAGCATAAATTCAAATAAAGAGTTTTGATGTTCTAAAAGTCAGGTAACTTACACATAAGCCTCATGGCATACGATTTTGCCTTCTTTTCTGCCGAGGACGTGTGCGCAGTCTTTAATTTGGCGCTGCGGGCGTGTTTTGCTGACTCTGGGACAGCATGTTTCTTTTTTTGCATCATTAGAAAACACTGCAAAACAACAATGTTAGAATTTGTTATAGATACAGTAGGTTGGAAAAGAGTTACTCAGCTAACTTAGAACATTATAAGAGCATTTTGCAACATTTTGTAAAGGTTGCAGGGAGCTTAGCCTGTAACATAACAGAAATAATTTGTAAGACTGAAGCTTTGCCGAGTAGCCAGCACGCTTGGAGGAAAGCACACTGATTCGATTCTGATATATCAGCTCACAGACAAGTGATGTTGGGTAAAGAGCGCAATCTACCCACCCAGAAAGAGCATAGCCAGTTGTGCTCTCTCAGGGCTCCGGCAGCTGATGGCAAGCTGCATGGCCGGGATTCAAACGACCTATCTCCTGATCATAGTGGCAGCTCCTTAGACCACTGGAACACTCGGAGCCCCTCAACATTTGAACTTTTACTTGAAGTTAACTTAATGTCTTAGTCTTAATAATTTGATAATTATTATGATTTTAGGATATAATTGATTAGAAAACAACTTCAAATAGGTTAATGTAATGTACACTATGTGATAAGCATAGGAAACAGCAATAACAATTTAAAAGTTGTAAAAGGTTTGCATTTACAATTTCTGCATGTAAATATTATTGAGTTTTTATTGTTCTATGTTAAACTCTTGAAGAACCATAGTTTTAAGAGTGCACAATTAAATGTTAAATTTGGAAGAATACAGTAGAATATAAAGTGTTGATTTATCTTTAAAAATTCAAACATAATTAAATGTTGATTCAATCTTGATATGACATTAATTCAACCATGAATATATGTCCTATATCCTACATAGGTGCAAGCATAAGACCATCAGTGCCTCATAAATATAATGCAGACAAAATCATATTTTCTAAATAGTTCCCAAATATCACTAGAAAAAGCATTCCAGTAAATATTTAAGAAACTCACCTCCTAGTATACAGCTGGACAGAAACATCGCCATGCAAAAGATGCAGGTAATTTGACGAACGGTCAGACAGAAATGCATTGTTGCAGATGAGGCCTGGAGGTCTGAGGCTGTGGGGATGATACTGTTCTTCTCTTTAACTGCACTCATTCAGAGACAGCATGTTTATACTGTGTTAGATAAAAGGAAGTAAAGATGATGCATACATGTGTCTCTTTTAAAAATACCATCAATGGAAGAAGCTACCGCTGTCCGTTATGACACACTATTGTCCAGTCATTCACACTGCCTGTCCACTGTCTTTATCACTGATCTACATTCTTACTTCATTTTAACTGTTTTCACTTTTGACAGTTCCTCCAGGTTCCTCTCTGGTGCATCAATACTGTAGCAGACTTATGCATTGTTTGTTGCATGTGCACTTGTGCGAACTTAAAACAATATTCTGAAAAATGGTGGGCTTCTCCATCTACAAAAAAAATTGTTAGGGATGGAATTAATTCTGCAACTGCCTGATTTTTTTTCCCCCTCTGGCATGTGTCACACTTCCTATTCCTCCTGTTGGTTCATTCATCTTCACATCTAACAAAATATATAAATTTTTGACAAATGTGTCACATTTCCCTGGCATTCCCCCTCTCTCTTTCTCTCTTAACTAATTCCAACTACAACTCCCATAATTCACCTGTCATGGAGGTGTCATGTCACACACATGATTTCAGCTAATCATGACCTGTCCTCACGTTCTACATCACCAGATTATTGGTCCTGATCTGTTTTGCCTGTGGACAATGTACCTTTTTTTGTATAAATACCCTTTCAGTTTGTTCCACTCTTTATGAAGTATTGCCAACTTTTAACAATGGCATACCACTCGTTCTTCCTTTCTTTGTTTAGACAGCTAGTTATACATTTCTGCCTGTTTCTGTTTGTTTTTGCCCATTTGATTGGGTTGTTGATTGGTTCTCTCCCTATTTTCATTTTCTGATCTACTTTTATGCCACAGTCTAGCCCATGCCTGCTTTGTTCATTGATTAATCTGTCAATCTGAATAAGATCTGGTTATACAGATATGTGTCTTTAGCTTCTTTGTTAATCCTTTTACAACCCTTTTATATAAATTTTCTCCATATTCATTTTTATCTCAATTTAGCTATGCCAATTGTCCCATCCATTCCTCAACATGCCCCCCATCACAAGTGATGCCACAGCACAAGGAGGGTGATGCAGCATTGTCGAGTAGCATCACAGCGTGCTCGGAGAAAAGCACAGCGACTCAAGTTTGTATGTGTTAGCATGTTCCACTAAACCCAAGTTCATTTCACACCGGACTTCTACTTTAAATGTAGGGGTGAATTGTGGATGTTTTGTGGAAGTTGTTGTGGAACTTGTGTTGCAGCCAGTGGCACAGGACCCAGTCCAAGAATCTTACGGATCGTGGAAGGAAAAATAAATGAAACTCCCTTCAAACAAGTATGAAAATATACTTAGCTAAAAAGTATAAAATCTTTGTTACTTCCTGAAGTGTATTGATTTATATTGACCATTCGGATCATGTACGATTGCCCAACTATCATTTATGCTCAATGATCCAAGACATGCCATGTTCCCCTGCTCTGTATGAGGAACAAAAATCTGATTTTGGGGTGTGACTCCAATTTGACTCATAAATGGATGTTTAATCCTTTAACATGCCTTGTCCTGTTTAGGGGCTACAGGTGTAGGTGATACAAAACCCTTTGTTCTGCATTAAAACAACTTTTTTACATTCTGAAAGTTTGAGGGCTTTGAAATCTCCTACAGGACACTTGGAGAAACTGCCTGTTCACTCTCTACTCCACTTAATAATTTCAGATCCAGAACAAATGTCAGGCAGACAACTGACAAAAATCCTGGCCTGTTAAAGGGGTTAAGTAAATTAAATACATTTACAACAGATAGAAGATGCTACAGATCATTCTGTGTAAAACAATTAAATGATCTATATTGTCTAAAGCTGCTTTTACATGGAAGGAGGAAAAAGTTAAAAATGATTAAAAATTCTATTTGTGCTGCACTGCAACTAAATGTGGACAAATACAGATCAGGTAACATTCTGTGTACAAATAGCCAGTACACACACACACACGCACCCACCCTCGAAGGCACCTCCCATTTTTGTTACTGCAATGTTTTTTTAACAGTTTTCTGCATTTAGTGTGAAAACAGCTTGTGTTTATTAATGACAGTGTTTTTTTCTATTATTATGTATTTTTCTTTTTTTTATATAAAAAAGGTACTCAACACAAAAACAATACATTTTGCACAATTTATTTGCCAATATTAAAAAAAATAAAGATGTACAAATAAATACATGTTAATATGATGTTTTAAATTAATGTTTAAATAACAGTGAAAACAGCCAGTGTTTGCACAATAGTTAAATAAATACAAAAATAGATAAATACTCTGATACTGAATGCAAAATTGAGCTACATTTCTGAAAACAAAGGCATGTAAACATATGGATTCCAAGCTGATATGAAGATGTATTTCTACAGCTGTGGGTTCTGGTGGTGGCTGGAAGTAAAGAAGAAGAGCTTCAGATAGATCAGTGAAGGAAGTGGTGAAATAATTCCGGATGCTCTAGACTGCATACTCATTTACTGGGGTGTACCTTTACACGGGTTACCGTCCTGTTAGAAAGAAAGATTTATACACTTTAATATGATGTATAAACTTTTTATATAAATAAAAATGACACACAGATTTAATATGTATACTGTACATGACACCACAAAAAACAGCATTACATTTCATCTACTATATTAAACCAGGATTATCTGTTCATGCTGATCAGTAAAAGTATTGGAATTTACCTGCTTCAGTTTCGCCAGTGTTTCTTCGATCCATGGGGCATTTATATTGATGCAGCTCGTTGTACCCTCTGTGGATAACCTGAGCAGATTAAGAGACCAGGATTAAAAACTTGCATTTCTGACATTCTTCTCAGAGTTTATATGAAATGTAGATTTGCTAATTAACTGGAGTTGACAGTGTTAAAAGTGTTTTATCTATCACACACACAGTCATTCCTTTCCATAAAGTCTGGTAACTTACACATATGCCTCATAGCAGTATCCTCTCCCCCTTCTTCTCCCAGGAACACGTGCACAGCTCTGAATAGGGTCCTTCACTTCAGCTGAGGTTAAAGTGTGACAACATGTGGATACCTTTGCATCATAAGCGAATGCTGTAAAACAAAACAACCGCAAAAAATATGAAACATTTGTTAGAAATTGTTAAAAGTCAGTGATGCTGAGAGCTTGAATAATAAAAGTTTGTGGCCTCACACTTAAAGTCTGTTGTTTTTCATGGTTTTTAAATGTTCTGGAGTGTAGATTAATACTAAAGTCATCAAATTACAATAAAAAAAACAATGTTAAAAGGGTTAAACAAACTAAAATATGTTTTATATTTTAGATTCTTTTAAGTAGCGCCCCTTGTTTAGATGACAGCTTTGCACATATTTATGAGGTAGAGTCACCTGAAATGGCTTTCATTTAACAGCTGTGCTAAACCTATCAAAAGTTAATTAATTGAATTCCCTTCCCTCTTAATGTGTTTGAGAGCATCAGTTGTAAAGTTGTGAAGAGGCAGAGTTGGTATACAGTGAATAGCTCTATTTGAGTAATGTTCTGGTCATAATTATGGCAAGAACTACTCAACTAAATAAAGGAAAAAAATACTTTAAGAAATGAAGGTCAGTCAATCTGAAACACTTCAACAACCATCAAAACCTATGATGGAACTGGCTCTCATTAGGACTGGTGTGTCCAAACTTTTGGCAAATTTGATACTATATATTAATTGAATTTGAGTAGAAGTATATAATAAATCATATATTTAATTACTGAATTACAAGCTAAAGGTGAGTAAAAATAAATCCAGAGTTCAAGGAGTCAGTTTGCAGTTTGTTAGCTTAACCACCTCTAAACGTCTTTAGGAGACCAAGAGTTAATTAGTACCATAAAACACATGCTTACACTAATAATAATAATAATAATAATAATAATAATAATAATAATAATAATAATAATAATAATAATAATAATAATAATAATAATAATAATAATAATAGCACCTTTTCTGAAAGCTTAGAGCATCTCAAAAACATATGGTAGAATACACAAAATAAATAATGTAAATTTAAACCTGAAAACATAGAATATAATAAAAACAAACAATAAAAACAGGAGTAAAAACAAAACAAGAAAGATTACATAAAATAAGAGCCATATAAAATATCTTAAAAGTATATAAACAGGATAAGAATATGTTGAATAACATATAGTAAAGTAAGGATTACAAGTAAAGGTAAATTAATAATGGTGTGCACCCCTTAAAAGGTCATTTTAAGTAAAGATTTAAAAGAAGGCTCAATTAAACTCAAATCAGGTTAATCTGGAGTGTAAGTGTTTACACTATTTAAAAGAAGTTTACAAAATATAATTCACTAACAAAATTAAAATCTATATTCTACATAAAGTATTAACTAAACAAATATAAAATTGTATATTATACAATATATATTTTATATTTTGTTTCATAAAAAATATCAAGTTTAATCTGACTTCTATTCGAACTGTAAGAAAGTTCATAAATTACTCACCTCCAAGCGTAAAGCTGGAAACAAACATGGCTATGTAAAAGATGCAGGTGATCTGTCCGGAGGTCAGAGAGAGACGCATTGTGTACTGATAAGGTCTGGAGGTCTGGAGAACTGAAGACTGTAGAGATGCTGCTGTTCTTCTGTTTAACTGAACTCCCTCAGATATAGCATGCTTATATTGTGTTGGGTATAGCAGAGTCATGATGATGCATTAATTTCTGTTTCTTATAATTACTATCAAAGGAACAAACTTTGACCACCCTGCCAGTTGTGACGCATTGTTGTTGGGCAGTCACTCAAACAGCTTGATTGCTTAACCGTGAATCTTCATTACTTCATACGGTTTCCTCTCTGATGCAGGCGTATTGCACAGCTACATATGTAAACCCAAACAAATATGATAAAAAGTGTGGGTTTGACATATGACAGACGTCAGTGTGGGAGTTCATCTGCAAATGAGAGCTTTATTAAGCTTGTCTTGTTTCTTCCCACTGACCCACTCACCTTCACCGTACTCTATTTCCCAGAATCTAGACTGGACTCCAATATGACCAGTGATGGAATAGTTATTTGAAAAAGTAATCTGATTACTGATTACTGATTACTCCTTTAAAAAGTAACTTAGTTACTTTATGGATTACTTGATTTTAAAAGTAACTAAGTTACTTTACAAGTTACTTTATTAGTTACTTTCAGCAGCTGCAGACACCACCTCCCGCCTGCTTTACACATGCTTGCTTCACCTAAACTGCAAGCAATATAAACAGCTTACATGGTTAATATTTGCCATTTACCTTTCTTATGTTACATTTCTTTCAAAAAGTGCTACTCTTGTTTATTAGTTTTAAAAAAAAAATTAAAAAGAAAATGAATTAAACTCAAGATATGAGTAAAACATTTGTTTAGTTTCAAATTTACAAATGAAGCAATGTTTATTAGCCCTTGGCTAAACATACTGTATGTAATATAAATGTGTGTGTGGGGGGGGTGGGGGGGTGGGGGATGCACAGTGTGTGTTTATCGAAAATGTGTTTTGATATGTTTTTCACAAAAAATGAGCCAATACCAATGAGTTTGAGTTAGAAAAAATATATTTTTAGTATCATTTGATGAAAAATGAAAACGGGTCTCACAGACCCGAACACCACACAAGGGTGACTTTACAAGTTACTTTATTAGTTACTTTCAGCAGCTGCAGACACCACCTCCCGCCGCCTTAACATAAACATTATAACCAGTTTTGCCAGTATTCCCTTTATTGGAAAATGCATTTTTAACAACAACAATATGTCTTTAGACATTTAAAGTTTAACTATTTTACTAAAGTTCTACTATAATAAAATATTTTTTTATAAAAAATAAAATATGATCTTTCTTAATTTCACTTAAGATAAATACTTGTTTTTATTAAAAAAATATTAAATAAAGAAAGTCTTTCTTGACCTGACATATTTAACACTGTAAAACTGAACATTGAACTTGTTGTTCTCTGCAGGGCAGCAAGGAGTGGTTTTATAAAACAGAACCGTGTATATGGTCTAGACCAGGGATCACATATATGCGGACTGTGGTCCAGGTCGGGACCCAGACGTTGTCCAATACGGACCCAAACCAGTAAACTACTGAGAAAGATTTAATTCTGACAGTTTTCATTTAAAGCACCGGAACTTTTCTTGTCTTTACGGTATACGCGCTCTGCGGCACAGTAAACTTGCAGACCAATCACATGTGGTGTAAAATCTTCAAACGCTCTCCTCTGCCAATCAGATCTGCGCAGACTGCTGCCCTGGCTAGTGAATTGGGACGCGGCCGGGAAAAACGCCTTTATAAAGAGATAGGGAGCCCGAAAACTGGTGGAAAAACGAGAACAGGATAAAACTAAAGACACGCCGAGAGCGAAAGAGAGACAGGGGAGAAATGTAAAGTTAATAGTGAAACAGGGGAGTGCAGTGAGTAAACCAATGGTTGTACCTCATTAACAGAAGCGAGACGCGTGTGATGGGGGGAGAGCAGTGTGTGTTTGTGTGTGTGAGTGTGTGAGGTGGAGAGAGAGACTTGAATAAGTAACTTTAATCTGATTACTGGATTGGAAATAGTAACGCGTTACTAAAAAAAAGGGTCAGATTAGAGTAACTACTAAGTAAGGCGTTACTGACATCACTGAATATGACTCCCATATAACCGTGAGCTGTTACCCAGATCAGTGTCACCTGAACTGTAACTACGTCACCTGTTATTCATGAGCTGAATTCCAAAGCCTAGGCTATCTTATTTTAGGGCAGATCCCTAGTATGACTGTCCTGTGTGACTGTCCTATGAAGTCATATTATTAGCAGCCTATTTGTCACTGAAATGGAACAGTCGAACACGGCTTTGTGGTGACATCACCCCATGTCCGGTTGGCTAAGTTTAGGTTAGAGTTAAGGTAGGGGTTAGGCTGAGTGTTTTGGTTACTTTTAGATTATGGTTATGTTATGTTTAGGTTAAAGTTAACACGAGCACAGAAAGGAAATGACTGGGGAACAGGGCAAGGATGTGACACAATACAAACAATTCCATTTTGTCTAATAAGTTCACTTACAAGGTTTGCACCACAACTGCAAGAGGCGGGACCTTTCTAGTGCTATCTTGTTTGACGGTTCCATTTCAGTGACCAATAGGCTAATAATACGACTTCATAGGACAGTCACACAGTAGTGTCATACCAGGGATCTGCCCTAACATTAGATAGCCTAGGCTTTGAAATTCAGCTCATGAGTAACAGGTGAAGTTACAATTCAAGTGACACTGATCTGGGTAACAACTCATAGTTGTGTCAGTAATTATTTTTTTGCATTTGCACAACAGTCAAGCTATGTTTAGAATGTGATGGTCATTTAGTCATTTTTATTATTTTATTTCTTTTTTCTAATTTATCCCCAATTTGCACGGCCAAGTACTCAACCCACTTAAGATTCCCCCTATCACTAGTGATGCCCCAACACCAGGAGGGTGAAGACTAACACATGCCTCCTCCAACACATGTAAAGTCAGCCACCGCCTCTTTTTGAACTTGCTGAGTAGCATCACAGTGCATTCGGAGGAAAGCACAGCAACTCAGTTCCGATACACCAGCTCACAGACGCCTTGTGCTGATCAACATCACCCACTCAGAGAGAGAGCAAGGCCAATTGTGCTCTTTCGGGGCTCCGGTAATCGATAGCAAGCTACATGAACAGGATTCAAACTGGCGATCTTCTGATCTTAGTGGCAGCGCTTAACCCGCTGGACCACATATGTAAAAATTTGATGCCAGTAAGTTGATTTAACTTTTTTTTTTGGCTCTTTTTTTTTATGATTAGTGTTACTAAAACTCCCATTCATACAGCGGTCAGTGGCTGGTCTTCTTAATAATAAGCTCTGGTAATGTTGCCCAGGTGTTCTTAGAATTAACAGTGGAACCTATGTATGTGTACAATAACTTGATTTACCATTTTAGCTACAAGCACTGATATACTGAAAAAAACAGTACCAGTCAAAACATTTGGACACATCTCTTCTCAATGTGTTTTATTTCCTTTTATGATTTTTTTAATGATATCAACAGATTCATAAAGCATCTATTAAAGCATTCATACAGAGGAACAAGTGCAACGTTCTGGAATGATCATCTCAGTCCCCAGACGTAAATATTATAAAAAAATCTGTGGTGTGATTTAAAGTGGGCTGTTTATGCTCAGAAACCATTAAACCTGACTGAACTGGTAATATTTGTAAAGAAGAATGGTCCAAAATGTCTTCAACCAGAAGACAGACTCTCAGTGGAAGCTATAGGGGAAGAGTTTAGAGGCTGTTATTTCTCTATCCACTAAATATTGATGTAATCTTTCATTTGGGGTGTCCAAATTTATGCACCTGCCGAATTTAGTTTAAAGAATTATTTAACACTTTCTGTAAATTCTATAAACTTCATTTCACTTCTCAAAAATCACTGTGTTCATCTGCTATATGATATATTTAACTTAAATTGCTGATCTGAACAAGCAATGATTTATAAAGGAAAATTATGAAATTCATCATGTGTGCCCAAACAACTTTGTACCACTGTAGCTTTGAGGACAGATCTGCATACTCTTAGTATTTTAATCTGTGTTTTCATGAGGGAGAGTCACCTGGAATAGTTTTCTCAGCACCTTAAAGGAGTTGTGTTTAGGACAGAATATTGTGGAGGACAAATAGTATGTAATTCCATAATGTGTCCATTAATCAATTTCATCTATTTGATATTAATCTTCTATGTAGAAAACAAATTAAATATGGAAATAAATAAAAACACTGAATTATAACATGTGTCCAAACGTATATAGAAACCAACAATTTACTGAAACACATGCATACTAATAAAATATAAAAGCAATAAATTATAATATTTTTATATTTAGGTCCAATTCAACTATAGAAGATTTGTTACACTTCCCAGGTGTTTGATTGCACACAGTCATGGTTTCAGGCCTTCACTCATATCAGATGTGCACTACGAGTGTTGCTAAACTGAAGACACACAGAATTGTTTTTATAAACTATGGAAAGCTGTCTTGTTGTCAGTTCTTGGATTTTTTTTAATTGTAAAATATTATAAAGAAGACAGTGAATACTGGTATAATTTATTAAACAATTTCATTTAATTAAAAATAAATAATCTCTATGTACATGTGATGTTTTTTAAGTCACATTTAAATACATATTGAAAACAGTGATTGTATTTCAAAACAATTAAATAGATACAAAAATATACAAATACTCTGTATGAATACAAAGTTGATAGCTAAATGTCATGTAAACAGAATGATTTCTTTTTTTTTTGCTGGAATGAAGGTAGGTTCTCAGAGAACTGAAGGAAGTGACGGAAGTGGTGACCATCTAGGCTGCGTGCGTTTTTAATTGGTTGTACCCTTACACGGGTATCCGTCCTGTAGAGAACAAAGATTTTAAACAATTTAAACAGTGTTTAGCGCATTTTTTACATTTGTTTTCTAAGATGTGTACAATACACAGATAATAATAAGTTGTATGATGTTCATTACACCACATCAGTATTTTTTACGTACATTTTCTTCTTCAAAAAAATATAACTCAGATCCATTGACCACCTTACCTCCTTTAATTGTTCCAGTATTTCATTGATCCATCTGGCGTTTACATCGATGCAGTGCTTCTTTCCATTCTTTGTGATGAACCTATACAGATTAGGAAACCAGGAGTTAAAAGCTGCCTGTGTTTTATTAGATTTAATGATTAACTGGAGATAATCATCTAATGCAAAGAGTAATTTTCCAAGAGTCAGTTAACTTACAGATAAGCCTCATGGCATAATGTTTTGCCGAAGATATTTTTTCTGCCAGAAACACGTGCACACATTTCGATTTGGCTATGTAAAGCGGCTTTGCTGACTCTGGGACAGCAGGTTTTCTTCTTTGTGTCATTAGAGAACACTGCAAAACAGAACAAGCAATGTTAAGATATGGGCAATACTGCTTTAAAATAATAATTATTATTATTTACAAATACATTGGCCAATAAGATCACACTTCAGTTCACCATCCACACACAGTACCTACTACTACTACTAACATATATAGTATTTATTCTATAATAACATGTGCCATCTACTTTCCTTGACTTGAAAACAGGTGTTGTAAAGAAAATGTTTTATAGTTTCTGAATGATTTAACACTGATTTAACAGGAGCTTATATTAGTCATATTTAATCTGACAATGTGAAAATCATGTTCAATCACATTTTTTAAAGGATCTAAATTGTTTGGAAAGATTAGAATCACTAATTAATCAAGAGAGTAATGTTGTGCTGTTACTCCACGAGTTCACTATAGACTATAGAGTTCACTATAAATTGCTAAAGGTTGCGTTTTCTCACTCTTTCACTCTCACACACTCACAAACACAAAGTTTCATCTTTCAAAGCTGAAATTGCAAATATATATAATATAAGCAGCTACACTAGCATTAATTTTCTCCATTAAAGCTCTGTTAAACTCAGTAACTCACAATACACAATACTATAATTAAAAATCATATAACTTCACTATGTTATAATATAGATCTTAAAATACACTAAAAAAAAAGTCTAGTCTAAATCTTCCAGGCCTAAACACTACACACCACACTATTATTACTGTCCCTCACACTAAAAATGAAGGGAAAAATAATCATCATAAATCACAGATTTGTTGTTGTGTGACTTTTTTCATTTGTTTATTTATGAATCCATGCATATTTAAATTAAAAATAATTTAAGTTTAGTACTTATTTAGTACTTGTTTATTTTGTGCTAAATTGTCTTGATACCTTTGTTTCAAAATTAATTTAAATTTAATTTACTGCATTGTCAAACTATGAGACTTGGTATTGGCAGATCAAATCAAATAAAATGAATCGGTCTTCAGGACATCCCTAGTTATGTTAGTGTAGTGGTGTTTAATGTGTTTACTGTACTATACTTTATTATAGTACCACTTAGTGGTAATATAATAATACGATTAATGACTGAGAGATATGAGCTGTTAATAAAACCTATCCGTTAATTAACCTATTTTTAAACATTTTCTTTGAGGAGGTCTGAGGTTACCAGATACCATTCAATATCTGGTTAGATAAACCAAACAAACTGTATCAGCTGTGTAATTTTTTTCTATTTGTTTAATCTAATATCAGATTATTTTTCACACGCATGCAGTAAATAAACCTGATAACATAAAAGTAGCACTCACCTCCGAGCACACAGCTGGACAGAAACACTGTTATAAAAAAGATGCAGGCCATTTGATGGAAGGTCAGAGAGAAACGCATTGTGGCTGATGAGGTCTGGAGGTCTGTAGGCTGTAGAGATGTTAGTGATCTTCTGTAAAACTGCACTGATTCAGAGGTGTCTGTTTATATCCAGTAGGATAAAGGGAAGTAATGATGATGCATGCATTATAAACTCCCTTTGAGGCAAAATGTGACCTTTGTTATGCAGTCATTCAAACTGCTTGTCCACTTAATCACTGAGCTGCATTCATCTTCAGCTTAATACTGATGGTTTTTCAAGTGTTTCGAGTGTTTTAAGTTTTTTTTTCAAAAGTGTCTCCTTGTTGTGCAGACAGACCCTGGCAGACCTGTGCTCCGCCTCTTACGAAATCAATATAAAAGTATGGCAGATATGGACGTCAGGTGGATGTTGATGTGCCAGGCCAAATGCATCATCCAGAACTATAAGCTCTGCGCAGGAAGCAGGAAACTCGGAAACACGTCACTCATACCTCACCAGCCAATCACCAGCCTCCACCTGTCCTTATAAGACCTTATACCTGTTCTCTTTTGCTCGCAGATGCTGACATGCGTTTTTTGTCTCACAGTTTGGTCCCGCTGGCTCCGCTGGCTCCGCCCCGGCCATACCTATATGGAAGGATCTGCAAGGATCCTGATGCTATGGATCTGAAATAATGACGGGCCTTCGCCAAAGACTTTACTTTTGCTAATACTAATTGTTATACACTCTCTATTGAAATTAAAACTTTTCTTATTGCACATTTGTCTCTAGAGTCTTCCTGCTAGAACTGATTGTCAGTGTACAGCCAACAGCCAATACAGTTCTCATTCTAACTTTTAAAAGCAACTAGCGAATTCAGCCACATCGCCCTCCTTTAAAAAAGTAAATGACATTGTGGACAGTCCGCAGGAGGGGAGAGTGGGTCACATACTGCTCGGAAATAATTGATTTTACCAAATTTAAAACCTCTGTAATATAATCAAGAGGAAGATGGATAAACACAAGCCATCAAACCAAACTGAACTGCTTGAATTTTTGCACCAGGAGTGGCATAAAGTTATCCAAAAGCAGTGTGTAAGACTGGTGGAGGAGGACATGCCAAGATGCATAAAAACGATTAAAAACCAGGGTTATTGCACCAAATATTGATTTCGAATATGAACTTTTTTCTTTGCATTATTTGAGGTCTGAAATCTCTGCATCTTTTTTGTTATTTAAGACATTTCTCATTTTCTGAAAATAAATGCTGTAAATGACGATATTTTTAATTGTAGTTTATAGAATAAAACAACAATGTTCATTTTACTCAAACATACAGCTATAAATAGCAGCATCAGAAAAAACTGATTTAGAAACTGAAGTGCTCTCTTAATTTGTTCCAGAGCTGTATATAAGAACAAAGAACCAATTTGATTCAGTTCTAACACACAAATTCTTATGTACAGGGGACATGTGTATTAATTTTATTGTAAACATCTGCTTTTTTACTTTGGAAAGACAACCTAATATCCACTGCTGACTGACTGGCCACATACACATACACACTTATACATATACAGGACATATCAGGGTATATCATCTATTTTTCTATAACATGAATAATCTGATATACAGACAATACTAGTCTAGAACTAGTTTTGCACTTGTATTGACTTGTAACTTTCATATCTGTGGTGTAGGCTTGGTGGTTTAATTAAATTATTTATTTTATTTTAAGGTTCAAGATCATTATTTAAAGGAACAATCAGTAATAAATGAGAGTAAGTATGTAAAATGGCTATATAATTTCAATTTACTAACAGATATTCAGTCTTATGTCTCATCCACTCCTCCCCAGATGCAAAACTCACATGGGTTGCCAGATTAACACACTGTGGCAAGCAGCGATGAGTCTTTCTCTGTAGCTGTAGCTGTAGCTGATTAGTGAATATATGTTTCAATGTCCAAAATGTGCACCCCTACTATGTTAGTTTTGGTGAGATATATATATATATATATATATATATATATATATATATATATATATATATATATATATATATATATATATATATATATAAATATAATTACCTAGCTGTTCAGAAGAAAATAGCCAGCTCCCATATTTCAATGGCTACAGCACACAATTTGATGCTA
This sequence comes from Astyanax mexicanus, assembly GCF_023375975.1. NCBI lineage: Eukaryota > Metazoa > Chordata > Actinopteri > Characiformes > Acestrorhamphidae > Astyanax > Astyanax mexicanus. Next base: position 101,982,232 of record NC_064408.1, read on the forward strand.
TTGTGTACACCTGGCAACCCTGAGTGTGGAAATGGGACAGAGGGAAAGCCGTTGGGCACCACACAGTTTAAATAAGAAAATACTGTCTGAAGCTCTGCTGAAAAGAGCTGACAGTGCTTTAACTCAGCATGTTTCCTAAATATCTGATGACACATCCTCATTATTTTATGAGTTAAGACAGAAAATATAACTCTTAATGGTCCTTTAAGCTGCGGGAATGAGCATCTTTTTTAGGCAAGTTTCTCGCACTGCACTGCTGACATACTTTACCACATTTATTCCTACAAATGTTAGTGTACTACAAAACTGGAAGCTGGATAGGAAGCAGTGCAGTCAGAGACACGTGCTCTGTCTTTATTAAGCTGGGGAAAAACAGATCTGTTAAAAAGGGAAAGATAAGTTATGAATTATTCCAATATACATAAAACAGGTGAAAGCAGTGACACAACAATACACTATCAGATTAAAATTTTCATTGATTGGAAGTCCTGAAACCCTATTAAACATTGACAAATAAAAGTGATTTGTTGATGTTTTGGCTGTTGCCAGAGTAACTACCTCAGCTGCTTTTAGATAAAACCAGAAATAGTGAAGAGATATTTCCCTATTCTCAGTGTTACCTCAATAAACCAATATATTGACACATATAAAAGATTATACCTTCTCACAACCTAGATAAGTAGATCTAGTGGTACGATAAGCTCATTTATATTAACCTGACTGTATTTGTATACAATTATGTGTCCAAATTAGTTAATAATGTTTGACCAATGAATAACAAGTGTTGTGTTACTAAATTTGGGTCAAATCTGACTATTTATAAAAATTGTACATCAATTTATCTTTATTTGCATAGATAGATAGATAGATAGATAGATAGATAGATAGATAGATAGATAGATAGATAGATAGATAGATAGATAGATAGATAGATAGATAGAATATTAGTAGAAAATTGCTACAGTCATATTGCAGTAATGAAAAAGGTTAAGTAAAGTAAAAGGATGACGTATCAAGTATAAGTCACATGATACTCTTATCAGTCAGCATGGGTGACTGGTGACTGGCTCCACAGGTAACTGTCTGATATATTTTACCTTAAAAATATAATTTCTGAAATCTTAAAATCATTTTGATGCTCAAGGGAGAATGGTGCCTCTGTTAATGCTTTTCCAGGCTTGGCATACTGCGAACTGCACTATGTAACTTTGGTGAAGTGGAGCCTGAGTCTAAGTGCAGAAACAGTTAAACAGTTACAGTTATCATATCAAGCCTAGTATGCATTTAAAGTAGGAGAATATATATCGATAATATTAATCTCAAGAAATTTACTTGGACATTTAAGTGGATTTTTAGTGGAGGCAGAGAAACTCTTTGTGATTAAAAAAGAGGGGAATTTCTGTTTCAGGACTGTGGAAAGAAATTGCCCAGTGGTGTCTAGTATATTTATCCCTTGCCGTTTATTTTAGGACTCAAATAGCCTCAGTAAGTTTGAGGCTTACTCACTGTCACACAGAGGAAGTTCAGAGGAAATCCCCACACAGACACATGACCGGTAACTAATGTAAGGTGTTCATGCTATACACTAATACATCACATTCTGCATCATTTATATTAACCAGACTTTAATCATATACGTTTTTGTGTCCTAATAATTTAATAACTTTTTACCAATGAATGACAAGTGTTGTGGTAGTAAAACTGGGTCAAATCTGACTCATTCATAGTCAATATTCTTCTTCTTTCTTTCTTCTTCCTGTTCTTGGTTCTCCTTATAATAATAAAAAAATACTTTCATGATGTAATTCTCTTTTTATTTATCTTCATTTGCATTTTGAAAACAAGACATTCAGCATTTTCCATGTCTTCCAGATAGATTTTTTTGCTGCCTTCATCAGGGTAAGTCCAGTTTTGTAATTATTTGGGTTGGACACATATTTAGAGTTAGGTAGAGTACCCTGACCCCACAATGACTCAAAATCTTTCTAAAAATACTTCAACCAAAAGTACAAAAGGGCTGAAAGGAACAATCAATAATAAATGAGTGATTCAGTTAAATGGCTATTGAAGTCCAATTTCCAAACACTGGAGAACGCATTCTGCTCTACCTGCTCCTCCCCAGAAGAGAAGCTCACAAAATGCCTGTCTCTAATATATAAGTGCTTGTGGTTAATTATCTAGTTATGGTTAGCAACCTTACTGAAGCTCAGTGATTACCTGTTCAGTTTCCTTGGCTAGTTGCATGCTGTTACTGTATCTATACCCAGCAACCCTGAGTATAGAAATGAGACTGGGGGAATGGTGGTGGGCAGAATTCAAAGCTACATCCCACACAGATTTCTGTGACGTACCACACATTTCAAATAAGAAAATACTGGCTAAAGCTCTGCTGACAAGAGCTGCCAGTAATTAAACTCAGCATGTTTCCTAAATATCTGATGATATATCCTGATCATGTTATGAGTTACCAAGAAAATATAATATCCAAAAATAAACTAAAGTAAGTACTGAGCAACTTTTACAACAGCAGGATACCTTTGTATATACAGCAAATACTTACATATCATTATAAGAAGTAAAATTTCTTTTTTTATATATCAACTTAAATGCAGGACAGGCACTGTCACTAATGCACTGTTACTGTCTCTGAAAATAAACACAAACAAGAAACTTATAGCTAAATGTGAATGACTAAAAGTGCTTTTCCTGTTGAACTGCGACATACTCTTAATGTATTTTTACATATTTATACATTTTACAAAATTATATACTATTTTAAATAAAAGAAAAGCATGAAATGAATATTTTTAATGGTTAAAATTTAAATTAAAATCAACATTTATATTTGTTATTTATTTTCTTTGTATATATTTGACAATGAATAGCAAGAGAAAATTATACTTTATTTGCTATAGTAAGTAATATAATACAGGAAATTGACAAATCCTGCACCTAACAGCTGGGGTTATGCATAGGGCTCAGCCAGGATCTACTACTCACTCAACTAACAACAATAGCAAAACCACCACAATCTGATACTGGCTCGACAAGAATCCAGAAGCACAGCCTAACACTATGTTCATGGTCCATTGCCTCAACTGCCAAGTAACAGACCTACCAAAAAATAACCTATGAACACACAGAATCCCTCCTTAATCTAAGCTCACTTCCTTTAACTATGGCAACAACACACTTACCTAAGCACAATCACACACAATAAATCACATAATAAGTTGCGTGAGCAGAACACAGCAACCACTACCATCTGATACTGGCTCGACAAGAATCCAGAAGCATAGCGAACTATGTTCATGGTCCGTGCCTCAACTGCCAAGTACTCAGACGTCTACAAAAACTCATGAGACAAATTATTACAAGAGCAGGACCACACCAATCCCCTTCATCCAAACTCTAACACAAACTTCAGTGCAAGCTCTTCTCAGGGGTCATCAGGCAGGCACCTTCCTTCGTCAGTGTTTCGCTGAATTAGGCCCACGACACCTCCAGAAGGCTCAACAGTGAAGTCTGGCGTCCCAGACCCACCCCCCTCCAAGCTTGCTGTAGAAGCACAAACTCACTCCCTTCCCCACACAGCCTCAGCCCTTCTGAACCACAACCACTGACTAGATCTTTCAGCTACATCTGACAACTCCTTCACTACAGTCCTTAGCACACGACCTCTAATTCCGAATTCAGACAGCAGTCTTGTGGCAGACTTCGCAACAAAGCCTCTAGTACCTACCTCTACCGGTCTAATATACGCTTGCCACCCACGCTCTCTCACCTCAGCCACCAAGTCTGTATACTTCAGCCTTTTCCTTTCATAAGCTCCATCTACCTCGTCTTCAAACGGAACAGTCAGCTCTATAAAATACACTATCCGCTTACTTTCAGAGTACAACACTACATCCGGCCTCAAGGTTGTAACCAGAATGCACTCTGGGATCTGCAGTTTACTACCTACATCCACTAATAACTTCCAATCTCGTGCATTGGCCCACTTACCAGCAGTTTTCAAGCACTGTGCTGTTTCTCCACTATGCTGCCCCTCACGCACAAACGTGATTACCCTACTGCAACCTACCACGGGCATGTTATTAACTTCTAACCGTTTCTTATCAAGTGCACCTGCAAGAGATCTAAGTACCTGATTATGCCTCCATGTGTAGCGCCCCTGGGATAGACTCACCTTACATGCCGACAAAATGTGCTTCAGCGTGCCACTTCCTGCACATAGCTTACAACTTGGATCCTCACCCACCCACTGAGCAAGGTTTTGTGGCGTTGGCAGAACATCATATGTAGCTCCCAACAGAAACTTTATACGGCCTGTATCCAATCCCCATAACTCTCGCCAGGTGATTCTCCGCTTCTCTACACTTTCCCATCTCATCCACTTCCAAGAATCACCTAAACCTAATCCTGCCCTTCCATTTTGCACCTGCCCCACAACATCCCTGTGCTCCAGTGCCCTCCTTGCGGCTTGAGTAGCTTCTCGAGCATTCCACTTTCTCCCAGACCTAGTCACTGGTGCTGTTGCTTTAACCAGCCCGTCTTTTGACCCTAACAACTGCATTTCACGTCCTACCTTAGCACATTTGAACTCCTCAACCAAGCTTGTCAACGGCAGTTCCAGCATCCCTCTCCCACACCACGCCACACTACTAAGGCAACGCGGCACCCCCAACCATGTCCTTATAGCCTTGCTCATAACCCTTTCTAACCTCTCAACCTCAGAAATCGGAATATCATAAACTGTAAGTGGCCACCTTAGACGAGGCAACAAACCAAACTGCAGACACCACAATTTTAATTTACCTGGCAGAAAAGACTTATCAATTCTATTAATGGCCTCCACCATTTCTGTCCTCAACCCTTCCACCTGCTCTTTATCATTCAGTGCTGCAGTATACCACCTACCTAAACTCTTAACTGGCTTTTCCAATATAGATGGTATGACTTCTCCCTCCATCATAAACCTTTCTTGTATCAATTTCCCTTTAACGATTGATACACTCCTAGACTTGCTCGGTTTAACTTTCATCCTAGCCAGCCTAAGATTATCATTTAACTTCCCTAGCAGTCGCCGGGTACATGGCACCGTGGTCGTTAATGTTGTCATATCGTCCATAAACGCCCTAACTGGTGGGAGCCGGGTGCCATCATGCAGCCTCTCCCCGCCTACGACCCACTTAGAAGCCCTAATAATCACCTCCATTGCCATCGTAAACGCTAGCAGTGAAATTGTACAACCTGCCATTATACCTATTTCCAGTCGTTGCCAAGATGTGACACACTCCCCTACACTAAAGCAAAACTGTATGTCTTCAAAATAGGCTTTAACTAACCTTGAAATCTCTTCTGGAACCCTAAAAAAATTGAATGCCTTCCACAACAATGCATGCGGTACCGAACCAAAAGCATTAGCCAGATCTAAAAACACCACATGTAGATCCTTTTTCTCGGCTCTTGCTGTTTGAATCTGATGCCAAATAATACTATTATGCTCTATGCAACCAGAAAAACCTGCAATTCCTGCCTTTTGTACAGACGTATCAATTAAATTATTTCTTTTCAGGTACGTTGCTAGTCTACGTGCAACCACACTAAAGAAGATCTTACCCTCCACATTCAACAAGCTTATGGGACGGAACTGATCAATCGCCACAGAATCCTTTTCTTTTGGGATAAGAACACCACCTGCTCTGCGCCACTCCTTTGGAATAATCCCCTTCTTCCACACTATAGCCATTAGTTTCCATAGAAACTTCAAAACATCTGGTGCACTTTTATATAATCTATATGGAACCCCATTTGGCCCTGGGGCAGAACCTGCCTTTGCAGCCTTCACCACCTCCTGAACCTCACTCCACCTAGGGGGGTTAACATCCATTTTCCACTCTATATCACCTAACGGCGGCATGTCTGCTGGTAGGTCCAGGTCGCTAGACCTTTCCTTCTCTGTGTAAACACTCTTAAAGTGCTCCTCCAACTCCCTCTTTCCGACCTTTAGATTTCCTGATTTCTCCTTACTAAACAGACTCTTAACAAACCTAAATGGATCTCTAAAGAACTCTATCCTAGCACGCTCCTTCTTCTTCCTCCTTTTCCTCATAGCCTCTGCTCTCCGCAATTTTACCAACTTACTTCTCAACTCCTCCTGCAATAACTCAATGCCCTCTCTTTCTGCCTCATTCCCCTTCTTCCACTTCTTTCTGAGTAACCTTGATTCCTTAACCAGTTTTTCTATTTCTACCTGCCGCCTTGATTTAACTACATCTTGACACTTTACGTTCCTCTGCACAACACCAAATCTTGCCATTCCATAATCATAAATGACTTTACCTAGCCTGTTCAATTTACTCTCTGCTGTTCCCTTCAAACCCTCAAGCATACCTTTCAAATCATCATTAATACTCCTCCATGCCATCTTGTCTCCTGTGCCTGGCCATTTAACTTTGGATCTTTGACCGATTCCTTTCTCCCTACCCATCTGCTTTCCCTTAGCCTTTGACCTATCAACACCTCCTTCATCCTCCACTCCTTCTGTGCTTAAGTTAGCCTCCCTAGTATCAAAGGTATTGATATCCTGCGGACTGTGGCACGTAACCTGCCACTGGACTTCAGCCGACTGACTCAAACAATTCTGTTCAAAGTATTGTTCAATGCGGGGCCCCTGCACTCCTTCACTCAAGCACCTCATCTTTCCTTGGTGCATCCTCAGCCCTCTCACTGATGTGACCTTGCTCCACCCACACACACAGGTCAGCAACTCCTTTCCACTTACCATCCCACCTGCCTCTATGCTTAACCCACTTCTCGTAGTCATGTCCGTTCCAGAGTCCGTAACCATGTTATCCGCCTGTGAGTCATCTTCCACCCCTGCTCTCGCTGACTCCTGGGGTATTGCTTTTTTCTTTTTCAATGTAGCTTGCTTGGTTGCACACACATGGTTAACCATGGTGGCTGCTACCATGGATTGCCAGCCCATGGCAGCATCTTGTCAGCTGTCTTTCCATGCTGTCACAGGGTCTTTCCTCTGTTGTCAACTGTTCTCTTCACAGCAGTCACTAGCTTAACTAGATAAGATAGCTAGATATATACGCTAAATCTGTTCTCAGATAAAATCAGCAAGTCAAGTTCATTAAGTTTATTAAAAAATGGAAATATAAGCAGGCTTACCTAGCACAGCTTTTGAAAATAAAACTAAACTAAAACTAAATGCACTGTTTAGATATATATATTATCCCTTTCATGCATAGAGGTCACTACAGTGTACAGCTGTTTAATTTTTTTTTTCTTTAAATATGCTTGCAATTTTGGGCACTGCTGCATATAGTCCACTGTAGTGGAAGCTATTGCATCATCCTATACAAAAAAATCCCATTGGTTGGTCATTGTAATGGGAAAAAGAAGTCAATGAAATCAAGATGGCCAGCAGACAGGGAAAACCACCAAACACCTTGGCTATTTTTGTTTCTACCTTTTATAAAATTATATCACTGCAGGTAAAAAAATATATAATTACATCAAGTAACATCTAAGGTGACATATTATGTAAAGATTTTTGAAATTTAGATTTTATATTTGAGGGAATTGTAGATTAATCATCTGTCCACTTAATTGTACATCATGCATCATTAGCTATTTTTCAACTTTTATGCAATGTCAATTACTTCCAGTGTTGTTTTTAAAATAATTCATATTGTTTAATGTTTTGGCTGTAAATCAACTTCTTTAATTGAGGAATGTCTGCCAGTACAGACAGTTGCAAGCAGAGAAGTAGGGTCAAGCAGTGATAGTGAAGGTGAGTCTGGAAATGTTACTGAGGGAGTTGAGGCTGAGGAACGGAGATGAAGGAGATGAGGCTGTTGAAACTAAGGGCACCCCAATATCCAGTATGCCCCTGGAAACCACTGGCCCCAGCTCAAGAAAGTATAAAATGCCAGCACACGAAGAACCAAGTACATCTGCATGAAGTGTCTTGTAGCTTTGTGCCCTGTATGCTTTGGCAACCATCATAGAAAATAGTCTCAGAAATTAGCAACAAGCATGATTTGACAGGAAATATGATACATGCTATAAAATACTATAAGAGAATATGCTCACTTAACAGTTCAGAGACTTGACAAGAATACAGTATGATGATACCAGTCACAATCAAGATTCTATAAGGTTCTACGGTTCAGAGACATTTTCTTGTGTCACAATATCCTCCTCAGTTCCACTATTCCAACAGAATACCATATTACAACTGTATAGCTGAATTACATTTGTGTTTTTTTACAACAAAAAATGCATGAAGTACACTTGAGTGGACAGATAAATATTTCTTTATCGAATAAAGATAGAATATATATTTTTTTCAAACCTTGTTTTACATCCCTAAGGATGTATAAAAACACTTAGAAAAAAAATCCTGACTGAGTTTATTATAATTCATGCATGAGAGGGTTATAGTGAACCTATATCTTATAAAGTCTTCGGGTCTGTAGGACCCTTTTTCTTTACTAAAGTAAAGACGTTTTTACCTCAATAAAAATTATAAAATAATTAAGATTTATTGGCTCTTCTTGGCTCATTTTTTGAGGAACATCCATAAGAAAATATTTTCATTTCTCTGTTCAGACTTACAGCTGATACTGGAAGAGAGAGAGGGTTTTGATTATGATGTAGAGGAAGATGCTTTAGAATGTGAGTCTGACACTGAGTTTGAATAGGGGAAGCACATATGTCCAAAATCTTACAGCACTTCATGTTCCCCTCTGCTGACAACTTTAATAGAGATGTGTATTTCATTTTCCAGCAGGACTTGGCACACTGTCCACCAGTGATGGGAATAACGGTGTTTAAAAATAACAGCGTTACTAACGCTGTTACTTTTCTCAGTAACGAGTAATCTAACTAATTACTCTGACTGTCACTATAACTACTTATCTTGCTTATAAAACACGCTCTGAGAAGGTGGGGGTTGTGGGGGGTTACGGGGGCGATTAAGACAAAAGAAACACAATAGTTACTTTTACTGGTTACTAATTACTTTTATAGTGGGGTAACTCAGTTAGTAACTCAGTTACTTTTTTGGAGAAATAACTAGTAAATATAACTAATTACTTTTTCAAAGTAACGTGCCCAACACTGCTGTCCACACTGCCAAAATACCAATTGGTCTTATGTAATATTCAGATTTTCTGAGACACTGATTATTTGGTTTTCGTTGGCTGTAAGCCATAATCATCAACAATAAAAGAAATAAACATCTATATAATATATGAGTTTTACATTTCAACTGAATTACTGAAATAAAATATTTTTTAAATTATATTCTAATTTTTTAAGATGCACTAGTAAATGATATTTGCTTTTGTTTATTTTATGAACAAAATAATCAACACATGTACAAATGAAGCGAATATAGTGTTTTATTTATTAGAATTTCATTATAAATGCATACATACTCAGGTCAGTTTATACATAATGTCTGTCTGAACAACACATTGGCACCATTGATCACATTGGTCTATTTCATGCTTGACTATACCACACATAAGGGGCAGAGGTTTACTGTGTGTGTGTTGCATATGTACTTCCCCTCTTCAAACTCAGTGTCAGACTCACATTCTGAAACATTTTCCTCTACATCACCATCAAAACCCTCTCTCTCTCTTCCAGTATCAACTGTAAGGCAGTCTGAACAGAGAATCGAAAATAAACCTAATGCCAAAAGTACTAATTGGTCTTATATAATATTCAGGTTGATTCAGGTGATTTTTGTTTTTTCTTTCTTTTTCTCATCAACAATAAAATAAATAAACACTTAAAATAGATCACTCTGTGTGTAATACACAGAGGTGTAAAGTAACGAATTACATTTACTCACATTACTTTAATTGAGTAGATTTTACAAGTAATTTATAATTTTTAAAGTAGTTTTTAAAATAGATCATTTTACTTTTACACAAGTAATTTACTTCGCTACATTGAAAAACTCCCCATTACTGAGTAACAAATGAAATGCTGGGGGAAAAAAACAAATTGTCTAAATAAAAAAAAAAAATTGAGTTTTGTTCTCCATGGCAGCGCAGCTGAACTTTTCCATGCAATGTTTATTACGTTGAGTGGGAGAGACGCTGTGTAAATCAGCTGTGTAGCCTGGGGTCTGTGCGTGCGGCTCAGGGGAACCGGTGTTCTGTCGAATTATGCTACCCATTGATATGTGCTTCTTTACGACCAACATTCTTTTGTATATTTTCATATTTTTAATGATAATTCCTTACGTTTTTATTGGGAACATGTACGTAGCAGTTAAAGCATATCAATGGTAGGTTAAAAAATAATAATGAACTGTAAAACTATAAAAATACAGTTTATAGTCACATATATGACCATAACTGTTTAACTTTTTAACAGTAAAGAAAAAAAATGAATCATAGAAACCTATGCCACTTGTTCTTGAAAATGTTTTATGGGGTGGTCTGAACAAATACTGCCTGAAAGGTCCAAATTATTATTTGGAATAATAGTTCATTAAAAAGATTTAATTTATGATTTGTACTTTTTTTACATCAACTAAATAAAAGTAACTATGTAACTTTTACTCAAAGTAAATTTTAAATTGAGTACTTTTTTACTTTTACTCGAGTAGATTTTTAAATGGGTACTTTTACTTTTACTTGAGTAGAATTTTAGCAAAGTAAATGTACTTTTACTTAACTACAATCAGTACTTTTTCCACCTCTGGTAATACATCTATATAATGTATGAGTTAGTAATTCAGTTAAAAATTTGAAAAAGTAACTTTTTAACTATATTCTATTTTTTGAGATATACTAGTATTCTTACAAATGTGATTTAACCCGAGTAACGAGAATACATGTATTATATGTTTTGTTTATATTACTTTCGATAGGAATTAAGTAAACATCTGCTGAGTATTTTAACAATAAAAAAAATATTATTTTGAATTAAAAGCCCCAAAATGCAATGGGTCCACCAGACCCAGCACGACTCTCTGTGTTACAAAAAAACGAAGACCCTATAAGGGTTAATGTCATTCTTTATTCCTGAAGAGAAAGAAATTAGTCTGATTACATGATCACACTGTGGTTTTGTGTTTCTGGAGGATGCAATGGGTGTTTCCATCATGAGGCACTGTTGCTATTTAAAACACTGTTACAGTAATACAAACTTCAAAAGAAGTAAGATAAGGCGTCAGTCTGGCGCTGTGTGAAATCATCTGATCAGATGTCACAAAACCAAAAGGTAGGATTACTCTTTACTGAAAAACATTCACTCGGACAAAGACTTACGACACAGGCAGCATGAGACAGAGGGAAACAGATGAGGTAGCCTGTGTGTCTCAGAATGCTTCTGTTGAGACTGAAGGTGATGCATGCAAAAGATATCTGCACCTATCTGCAGAGCGTGCTGGAAACCGCAGCTCAGGAAGTCACAACACTATTAGTGTTCTCATGTACAATCCAGCCCACCCCGTTAGTAATCGAGTCACATTAAGCTGTCACAAATCTTCCATTTGAAGTGTCATGGCAACTGAATGCATGTTGACATGACTAAACATTTGAAAAAAGGAGGATCTTTTCTGTCCTAGATTTGACCTGCTCAGAAAGTATGATGGTGTCATGATAAGCTCATTTCATGTGGATGACACTGTACAATTTCTTCCCGTTTCACTTTCTTTAGAGTCCCAAAGACCTAAAATTAAAGGGCCTCACGATCTTTGAACTGGGAAAGGAAAACAGATTTGGAATCGCTGTCCTGCCTTCCTGAAAACATCCCAGTTTCTAATGCTATGTTAGCATGCTCAGAACCATATATAGAAGCCAGTCTTTCAGGCCTATGGATCAATAGAATGTCTAGATGACAATAAACGCATTGAGTATTGTAATGCACTTTTCTCTTCACTTAGCTTGTGTGCTCAAAATCGAGAATGCTGAAGCTAGGTTGCTAACTAGACCAAATAAACATTCTCATACAAATCCATTACTAATATCACTGCATTGGCTTCTGATGGAGCAAAGGATCCAGTTTAAAAATCTTACTCTTACTTATAGAGCGTTACATGGCCAGGCTCCCATGTATATTTCTGATGTACTTTACCCACACATTTGTTTTCCTAATTTTTCCCATTTTTTCCCCAATTTACATAGCCAATTACCCAACCCACTCATTAGGACATTAGACTAGCACATGCTTCCTCCAATACATGTGAAGTCAGCCATCGCTTCTTTTCAAGCTGATGCTGATGCAGTATTGCCGAGTAGCATCACAGCACACTTGGAGCGTTTCGGTTCCAGTACATCAGCTCACAGATGCCCTGTACTGTGGACCCTAGGAGTGATTGTGCTCCTTCTGAGCACCGACAGCTTGACGGCAAAGCTGCATGAGCGGGGGTTCGAACCTGCAACCTCCCGCTCATAGTGGCGGTATTTTAGACCGCTCGACCACTCGGTGTTCATTTAGCACGTTCTCTTAGGTCAAGTAACTTGAATATGTTGTTGTTTCTCGCTCCCGATTGAAGACTCGTGGAGATTGAGCATTTGAGGTTGTTGCTCCTAAATTATGGAATACATTGACAAACTCTTTAAGAGTTGCCGATGCAGTGGAGTCTTTTAAAAAGTGTTAAAAGACTTATCTTTTTAAGCAGGCTTTTGGATAATATTCAGGGACTGCTTTGCTTCCTCTAGCACAGGAAACCTGCACTGTGTGGAAAGTAATATCAATTCAAACAAGTGTCAGTCTAAAAAAATCTAGAAGAAAATGCTGCACCCTCTGTAAAGAAGCTGAAGTTTGGGTGTCATTGAATCCTACATCAGGACAATGACATACCCAAGCTTTTCTTATCATAGTCCACCAAGGCTTTGTTTCAGAAGAAGTCCTGGAAGATTCAGGAATGGTCATTACAGTTGTCTAATTTGACCGAAAATCTTAGGTGGGATTTGAAAAAAGGGTATGCAAGGTGATGTCAAAAAAGGTAATCACTTGAATTTAACTAAGCAAATAAGTAAGAGCCTCCCATTGGATAATTACTTATTACTTATATTATTTTTCATCTGGCAACAATATATTTATCCCTAACTGATGCAGGCAGCAGCCGTGAGTGCCAGTTTGGTTTGAAGGTGTCCCTGTTTCTCCCTCACTCAGCTATACCTGAGATTATACTTCCCAGAATCACTCCCTCACACAACCACATGACACTGCACAGGACACTACCCAGAAGCCAATCACCCAGTTATTGAAATCACTTGCCCTCCACAAACAATTTAAATAAACCTCCAATCCACTCACTCATTGTTGAGTATTGTTTGTCTAACCCCCAAGTTACAATGCATTTCTGATCCTTGTTTACTGACCTTGTTTAGTTTTTCTCGTTTACCCTGATTTTTGCCTCACTACTGATATCACCGTGCTGTTTATGACCCCTGGAACTTTATTCTACTCTGGTATGGTTAACCCATGCTGCTCCTCTCGATGCTGCCGATATTGACCTTGTTTGTTCTGACCACTTTGATTTACCTCTTTGTTTAATAAACACTGTTTGCTGCATCTCTGTATGTCTGAATTTTGCACTAACATGACAGTTTAATAATCTGAAAAATAATATTTCAAAAACATGACCTAAACACAAAAACAAAAGAATTCCGTAATGGGGGCAATTACTTTTTCAAAGCATTATATATACAATTCTTGTGTTGGGTACAGGTAGAATTTGGCCTTCCCCTTTAACCCATCTGTGAAGTGAACTGACACATACACACCACTTATCAAACTCATCAGAACACACACACATACACACACAGTGATACAGTGAGCACACATGCCTGGAGTGGTGGGCAGCCTACACACTCTGGCCACATAAAGCTGGGCATTTTCCTGCACCAGGAGGAACCCACGATCTGACAATGGCCCTAATGTACCTAACAGCATTCAGGGTACATTGGCTATTGTATGGAGGTTTAAGCTACCCTTCAATTGGTCAGTTCTGAACACAGGAACTTTAAGTGGCTAAATATCTATTTTCAACCAGTAGTGACACAGACATTCCAGTATCACTGCTGTGATAAAAATGGCCACACCTACATTTCTGGTCAGCAGTGGTTCCACTGTTCCACAGTGCTGAACTAGCTTATGGAAGCTACATGCCTTAGAGGTCCATATTCTATACGTTTTCTGAGCCTCTATAGGGCTCTTCACACAGAAGCAGGCAGCCGGTTGTGGTTACAATCTGTGATCACACATCATTCTTTTGGTTGTCTTTTCCACACCCAATGCTGTGTTCGTTTACCAGTGGGTACAGAGACGTACGGGTGGAAATAGTGCAGAGGTCTTTCTACAGACCAGAGAATTTCCTTTTTACACAAGGTTAAATTGTGATGCTGTGTGCAGAATTGGGTGGTTAATCATTCCAGTGCCAGAGGAAGCAGGACAACACATACGTGTAAAACAAATCCCCCAAATTAATGAACAGAATAAATTTTTTTTTCATGTTTTTTTTTTTTTTTGTATTTTATAGCACTTTTAAATATGGATGTTATAACAAATCAGCTTTACAGAGAACAGGGGCTGAACCAATTTTTAGCAAAGTAATTACATTACAAGGAAAAACACCTACAGATCAAAAAGAAATAAAATAAAATAAAATGCAAACAAAAACAGAATGTAATAATTTATGTAATAAAAAAAACCCCTCAAAGATACAGAAGAGATCATTATAATATTAAGAGACCACTTCGGTTTCTGAATCAGTTTCTCTGATTGTGCTTTTTATAGGTATATTTTTGAGTAAAATACATGTTTTTTTATTCTATAAACTACGGACAAAATTTCTCATAAATTCCAAATAAAAATATTGTCATTTAAAGCATTTATTTGCAGAAAATGAGAAATGATGCAGAGCGTTCAGACCTCAAATAATGCAACTTCATTTTCATAAAGTTTTAAGAATTCAGAAAATCAATATTTGGTGGAATAATCCTGGTTTTTAATCACAGTTTTCATGCATCTTGGCATGTTCTCCTCCACCAGTCTTACACACTGCTTTTGGATAACTTTATGTCACTCTTGGTGCAAAAATTCAAGCAGTACAGTTTGGTTTGATGGCTTGTGATCATCCATCTTCCTCTTGATTATATTCCAGAGGTTTTCCATTTGGTAAAATCAAAGAAACTCATAATTTTGAGTGGTCTCTTATTCTTATTCTTTTCTGTATTTAGTAAAACATAGAACATATACTGTATCAGACTAAAATATATCCCCATTCAGGCACTTGATGGCTGCAACACATGTTTAATGTTGTGATGCTGATTTCTCTGGCCCAGGTGATCACTGCATTTAGTTTTTATTTACATGTATTTACACTTTACACAGCATCCTATCTTTTGGGGATTAATGATTTATCACAGGATAAGACATATTAACAAACCAATAAATAATATATTAAGTAAATAAAGAAAATGCTTCTCGTTTTGTGTTCAATGAAAAGACATGGTATTTGACTTCACAACAGACTTCATTGTATAGTTGTATAGGGGCTGTGGAGTTGTGTAAAAGTATGAAATGTAATGCACTTTAAATGATTAATGTATTTTAATGGTATGGTTTTTGGTCACATGATTGTCTGTATGTTTGTCTGTTTTTTTGTTGTAGTGCACTATGCCCTCAATCTAAGCAAAATTTCTTCTCTGGCAGACAAATAAAGAAACTATGACTATGACTATAAAGATGATTTCTGTATTATTTCAGCAGAATGTTTTTTTCGTGTGTGTGTGTGTTCTTAAGGTGCATCTAATAAAGTGGCCAGTCAGTAAAATACAGTCTTAGCATTTCTCACAGATTTGATGTTATTATATAAATAATAATATAACTGTTTAATTGATAAGAATGGAATTCACTTTCATTATATTATTATTATTCATATATAACTGCCATATATCTATTGATATTAAAACCTCCTTAATGCAATATTTTACATAATAAGAGAATCCTAGCTTCTCTTTACATGTGATTATTGCAGGAATGAGCGGTCCAGTGATAATTAAAGTGTTAATTAAACTTAAATAAAATGTCATATCATTTATGTACATTAAGCTTTAGAAAAGTAACGGGTCATTTATGAGCTTTGCTAATGCTCAGACTATATTTTGAATATATAGCAGGACTGATAGGGAGATTACAGTTTACTTCTGAGGTGTCCTAGTGTCTCACTGAGGGAAATCAACTCGTCATGTCTTTATTTAGAAGGATGTCTGATGCCATCTTGTGAGCAAATGAGAGCATTACAGTTATTATTTATAAACATGTTTGATTTCTTTATGTTAACATTATTATATTATATTAAATAATTTTTTATATTATAAGTATTTTTGTGGTTATGGTTTATTGTTTTTCCACTGTTTACTTCAGCTTTTTCTGAAAACTGTGTGGTACTGTAAAGCTTAAATACATCTTATTTACATTTTGGCAACCTAAGACCTCATTTACATGTAACTGTGTAAGTAATGTTTTGTATAAAATGATGTACATTTTTGTACCACAACAGTCCACATTGTTCTTTCTCTTCAGATGTCGCTTCTTTATTTGTCAGCTTGTGAACATATGCATTTTTGCAAAAAAGATTGTAAAGCTTAAATACATTTTATTTACCTAGAATTTGACAACCCCTGAAATACCTTTGATTACAATGGACACTTCATGTTTGTGAACAACAAATCAACAGTGTACTCCTCTGGCTTTGGGTCAGTGGTTTCATCATAAGAGATGCAGGATGTGATGACGCATCTGGAATTTTACAGAATGACAGATGAGCCTCTGAGCTGGTTGAATTGATGCATGAATATGTTTTCACTCATGGTTTAAAAATGTTGCCTTTAAAATGATCTTAGAATAAACTGAGATTAAACACTGACTATTAAATTATTAAATTATTTCATAGTCATTAGAAATTGTGTTGACATTTCACTTTAATTCTCTATTGTTGATGCCCAGCTTGTATGTAAGTTAAAGCACTCTAAATACCCAATCAATAAAGGTGGGACACTGTGTAAAATGTGAATAAATGTAAATAAAACAGAATATAATAATTTACAAATCGTAAAGCCTTTTCTTGCCCCCTCTCAACTTTTTTTCAAGATGCACAGCTGCCATTAAGTTCTAAATTAATGTTAAACCTAATGTTTTCCATGAAATGGTAAAATTATTTTATTTTCTACATAGGATGTGTATTCTATTTTCATTTGTTAAAGTGTCAGTCCGTATTATTTTGATTCCAAACATATATATTCATTCTAAAAACTGGGGTGTCGGGTCGTTTTTCGAGTTCTTCTGGCCACGTCTTTATGTACTTATGTCTACATGTACAGCCTCTAAAAGAGGATCCGGCTCAGTTTTACTGAACGCGAACAGCTGGTGGAGCAATGGAGACTTCAGAAGAGGAACCTCAGAGCTCAGTAGCTCATTCTCTCATAGTAAAAACGAAGAAACAAAGGAGTGAAGTTTCTGACTGAGCGTGCGCTCTCTCTCTTTCTGACTGAACATAACCTGGAATCGGATTCATCCGCTCTGAAAGGAGATAGCATCACAACCGCCCAGTTTAAAATGATTCTTCCACATGCTCGGTGCAATTACCCATTCTCACCAGAGAGGGCCCTCAATCCCCCAGATCCCAAAACTTACCAACATCAGCTTTAATAAAAAATATGGGTCTATAATATTCACAGATCCTTTCATTCTGTTTTCATAAACATGTATTAACATTTTATACAGTGTCCCAACTTACTAGAATTGGAATTGTAATGAATCTAAACCTAAATGTGACTCATAAATGTGACAGCATGTCAAAACCCAAACCTATATGCTAAACCAGACACTAATGCAATCTAAACACAAACTGCTTCTGACTGGCGTTGTAAGCTTTTTAAAACACTATTTAAAAACACTTGTTGTGGTTTTTGAGGACGTCAGTTTCATAAGAAGTCGTTTTGTGTTTGTACCAGCAGCTTCCTGCGTGTGAAAGACTTCCTTACAGTGGCACGCATTAAAAGTCAAATCATATGCAACAGACCTCAGTCCTATACGTCATGCCTAACAGACCACAATGACTTTTACTTCTCTGCTCTAACATTTGATGCAGTGTGTGTAAGCTACATTGTACATTTGAATTTCACTATAAATGTTCATGCCAGTGACAAATCTATATATAACAGGACATTTATTGAAAATACTAACAATATAATCTAAAATATTCAGACTGTAAATGTAATATGAGAATATAACGAGAAGGAAAAATTAATATAGGCCTCAATTTGGATTTTAATCAGAAGTTGGTGTGGCCTTAAGCTTAAATTTACACTTAATGGGCCCTTTAAAGCAACAAGTCATATATAGCAGTGCTATCTTAAAGTAACAGCTTCAAAAAAATGAAGATGGCACACTGAATAATTAAGTTCACAGTTCAAATTGAAAGTGTAATTGTCACACACTGTACATGATCATACACGATATAAAGTGCGGAGAAATCTGTATACGCAAATCACACAATAGAAAGTATATAACTGTGTGAAATATAGGAATATGTGTAAAATATAGGAATATGTAGTAGTAATAGTGTCTCTGTTGGTATGAAACATCACCAACTGCACAATGTAATTCTGGTGGAGCTGCCCGACACCTCATTTCCATGTAACTATGTCAGTAATTTCTGTATAAAAATTATATACATTTTTGTACCACAACAGTCCACATTCTTCTCTATTTGTCAGCTTGTAAACATATGAATTTTTGCCAATAAATGGAGATGAAAGCACTATTTGCGTTACTCTTGTATGGCATTGGTTTAAAGGTGAATTACAATACTGTAGGGGGAGCCCAGGTGCAAAAAATAAACAAGTATATAAAAAACAATTCTCACACAATACTGCTTTAAGCAGTATTTTATTATGATAATTTGATTAAAAACAAGAGATCAAACAATAAAGTTAATATTTAATAGATTAAAATTTTATTTAATTTAACTTTTAAAATACTTTTTTAAAATAGTAACAATTCAAAAGATAAATATACGAAATTGCAATTTTATTTTGAATTTAATTGTATTTATTAAAAAAAAAATTGTGTCTTTGTGTTCTTGATAGAAATATGGGCAGATTACTAAAGCAAATCGGTGTGTCTGTATGTGAACATGTGTAGGATTATCTGTTTATTCAGCAGTGGTTACATTCCTAACTCAAGCTGAATAAGTAAGACACAGCAGTGCTGCTGGAGTTTTTAAACAGAGTCACTTTTTGATTTAAATTAATTAAGCAGTAGTTAACACAAGCAGTGTAGTTAATCAAACACAAAAAAACAACATTTTCAACTGAATTGTTACTCAGTCTTTTATAATTGAAAAATATATATAATGATCAGTGTGGCCTGTGCAAAAGTTTGGGCATGCTTGGTTTTATGTTTCTTTGGATACAATCCGGGTTAGCACCTGAACATCCCTTTCAGACAGCTTCCTCTTACAGCGTCCACAGTTAATCCTGTTGGATGTGGTTCATCCTTCTTGCTGGTATGCTGACATTACCCTGGATTCCGTGGCTCTTGATACATCACAAAGACTTGCTGTCTTGGTCCCAGATGCTCCAGCAAGACGTGCACCAACAATTTGTCCTCTTTTGAACTCTGGTATGTCACACATAATGTTGTGTGCATTGCAATATTTTGAGCAAAATTGTGCTCTTACCCTGTTAAATAAATCTTCACACTCTGCTCTTACTGGTGCAATGTGCAATTAATGAAGATTGGCCACCAGGCCGCTCCAATTTAGCCATGAAACCTCCCACACTAAAATGGCAGGTGTTTCAGTTTCATTGTCCAACCCCTGTATATGAATTCTCAGACTATTTAAACACTCATTAAACTTTTAGTGAACATCTAAAGACCTAAAACTGAAACCAACGAGTGTCCACGAAGGCAGGGGGAAGATATAAGAAGATAGCCAGGTGTCTTTAGCTTGTGGTTTCTTTTGTGTGAACTGTTGTTCAGATGTTCAGGGAAATGGTGCCGGTCTAAAAAACTAAAAACACCATATGACCACAGACAATCTGTCTGATGAAAGTTTAGCTGAGTTAAGAGGATGCAATATGTAGGCATTGCTCATACAAACATAGCCTCTTTATAAAACATGTGCAGCGCACTTAGGAAGTCAGAACAGAACTATATGGTCACAGCCAGTGAAGATGTAGGGGTAAATATTTTTGCTTTTTAAAAAGAACACCCTGCTCAGTGCTTATGTTATTCCACATCCTGTTCCAGCTGGAGGAAGGGCTCCAGTGGCAGATCTACACTCTAAAAAACAGAGGTACAATATGAGTACTTTTTTTTTAGTCAGAGGTACACTCTTCATAATTGTACCCTCAAAGGTACAATATTGGTCTTTACAGGGTCAGATTTGTTCCCTCTAAAGTACAAAGTCATTTCTAACAGCAATAAGTACAAATGTGTACCATTTAACCAGCCAAAGGGTACATTCAGTGTTCTGCATCACTGTACTATATATTTTAATTGCACATTTTTCATTTGAAAGCCAGACAATTTTGGATCATCCAGTTTTTGAGCCACATTCAGTTGATGATAATGTTTATAATTTTTATAATCTTTACTGGCACAAAAAACATGGGTACAAAAAAGGACTTTCACTGAAAGGTACTTTTTTGTATCTCAATATAAGGTACAGCCCCAGCGACAAGCTTTGTATTATTTTAAGTACAAACCTGTACTTACTTTTCTTAGTGTGTAGAATTTTTCTGAGAAGGGGCCATTTACGGGCCACAATATTCATAGAGGGTAAAAAAAAAGTATTATTTTACCATTCACACCCTGCTCAAACAGTTGAATGTTATTTTAAAATCTTAAAAGTAAGATTGGTAGAGTTAATTTTGTGCAAAACGTTTTACACACATAAAAAAAATTCTGCAATCAACATTTTAAGAAATATAGACTCAATGTCCTCAAGTCTCACGCTTTTGAGGTGACACACATGGTATTTCTCACGCTTGCCAATCCATCGGCTGTATATTATAATGTACTCTCGTTGAGCCAATCAGAATATAGATCGCTCTGTTGTTAGGCAGACCTAGTCAAAGAGGGTGGAGTTTAAGGCGCGAAGAACTGTCCGATTCGAAAAGTTCTGAAACACACATCGGTGAACAACTGAAGAAGAACTGCGCATCCAAACCACACCCCCCCCAATCTCACTCCGACCAAACTTCAAAACTTGAGAGCCCTGATAGACCGTTTCAATGAGGGAAAACAATAGCAAAGCTGTCTGTTCCTTCTACGCTTCCAGTGGCGCTATTTTCAATTAATCAGCTGTCAAAATTTTCGCAATTTTCGAACATAGAGCAAACACGCTATAGTCAGAAATTAATAATTAATGATCAAACCTCTTTTCCTGATCCTTTTGATAAGGATTTAAGAGATGGAAGACTCAGATTAGGTGAAGTTTGCTGTTATTGTGGAACAGTGTGTAAGGGAAAGTTTAAATTAAATTACATCCGCTGTTTTGAACGCTGTTTACCACTAAACGGAAGTGTCCTAGGAACAGCTACGTCACTTCCTACGCTCATGAATATTCATCTGAAATGGTCTATATATATATATATATATATATATATGGTAAGCCTGGATAAGCCCGATTTTGTTCAGTGGTTTCTTTCTACTTTTGAGGGATTTTTCCCTGCCTTCACCCGTTCAGGCCCCAATACCTGAAAGCCATTCACGACACAGCAAAAAACGAACCACCCACTGAACTGACCTACTAAAAAAAACACAGATATGCAAATACACAGGTCTAGCACAGGTGTAGGACTGGGCAGTAAGACAGTATTGTGGTGTATTAAAGCATTTAAACATGATGACGGCGTATTAACCACATGACTCAGAGTAAAAGCATCACAAATTAAAAACTAGGACAGCTGGGAGGTTGGCATTTGGAGCTCACTGATGGTACTGAGGGTTCTCATTAAAGTGATAACAGGAAGAAAATGCAACAGTCAGTGATCAGTAAGTTACGCAAGCTAGTTAAAAAAAACACCACTGCTACAGTTAGGCAGGATGGATTTCTTACAAAGGAAAAGGGAGAGCCAGCAAACCTAGATGAACCGGTATGTAAGATCCATCAACAAAAGATGGAAACACGTCAGAACTAATATCCCTTCAATTGCCTTTCATACATACGTTGACCTCCAAGAGCAGAGTGGCAGCTGCTAAAAAAACCTCGACTCAGTTATCACAACAGACTTTATCTCTTAACACTGACAAATATCCCACTGAAGAAATGGTGTCATGTCACACCAGTCAAAAAAAAAACTTCATTCAAAAACATTTTTGAAACACTTAATTGTCAGTATGAGTTACCTGGTGGAAACTATGTGTTAAAATAACAATTCCCGACTTGTATAATACAAGTTTGACAGGACGTACTGGTGCTGGTGTCTAAAACAAACAGCTTTTGTTTATGATAGATGTGTGTGGTTCTCAGTGAATATGACACCATGCAGGAACTTACAGTCTAAATGTCTCTAAACAATCTCTTCCCAGAAAATATACAAAGCTTATAATAACACCATAAGTTATCATTAATCCAGTTAAAATAAAACAATGTAAACAATAAACCCATTAATAAAATGTGTACAATTTATATAGGCTTATTTTTTTATTAATACACAGGCAATATTGTTAGTATGTGTCACATCTTGGCCTCGTCTCGTGTCTCTGTGTGTCTTCCCCACGTGACCTGTGCTCCCCTGTGTCTCCTGTCTCAGTACTTTTCCATGGCTGTATTCGGAATGGCATACTACATACTACTCGCGTACTAAATCTGCCTAAAGCCAGTATGCAGTACGCAGTGTGTGACCAAACTGAGGATCTGTAGTGCCCTACAGGTACCCGGATGGTGTACTACTCCGCTCCGATTTCGCAGTGTGCATGGGGAGCTATCTTCGCGGTGTACTGCATCCCAACATGCATTGCGACTGGCTTCTCCAGCTCGCTTCAGAAAAAAACAAGATGGAGGCGAGTGCGAGAGATTTTTAAATTTTATAAATAAATATATTTTTAAATTAAGGGAATTATTTTGGAAAGTATTGGCTCACCGCTGTCGAGCCCCCTCCGCTGCCGCGGCCGTGCTCTGTCCGCCGCCGGGACCCTCCGCTGCCGCGCGTTCTCCGCGGGTGGGGACCCTCCGCTGCCGTGGCCGCGCGTTCTCCGCGGGTGGGGACCCTCCGCTGCCGCGGCCGCGCGTTCTCCGCGGCGGGGACCCACCGCTGCCGCGACCGAGCGCTTTCCGCGGCCGGGACCCTCCGCTGCCGCGACCGAACGCTTTCCGCGGCCGGGACAGCGGAGGGTCTCGACAGCGGTGAGCCATTACTTTCCTTGATGCAGTAAATTATTCCCTGAGTTTTAATAAATTATTCTGTTACTTTAATAAAAAATTCCCTCAGTTTTAATAAATCGTTCTCTTTATTTAATAAATAATTACCTTTGTTTAATAAATCGTTCTGTTGATTTAATAAATAATTCCCTGTGTTTAAATACATATTTTTCTTTTAAATAAGGGAATTATTTGAATACAAATTAGTAAAATTGTTTGATTTGTGTTGAGATTGTGTAAATATGAATGAGAGTTTGTTTAAATGTTTTCTTCTTGTTGGTACTTACATAGATGAAAATAGTAATCTACTAAAATAAATAGAAAAACATATTTAAATATAACTGGAACATACTTGGGTTGTGGGGGCTGCTGTTAATTGGTTGTTAGAATTGGGTTAGCTGCTAAACTCTAAAATAAAAGCAGCAATTGCTATTCTGGACAGTATGCAGATCTCATTAGTTTTAATAATGAAAAGGTAGGACATTTTTCATGTTCTTTCTGTTTACAACTCACTCTGAGGAATTCGGAGCACTACAGAGCACTGATTGGTGTGTCAGGGACCGTGTAGGGTACTACAATCAAAAGTGTTGCAGTACCGAATACTACATACTGGGCAGTGTGTAGTATGCAGTACATACTAGTGCAGTATGCAGTACGCAGTATAGTAGTATGCCATTCCGAATACAGCCCATGTGTGTCTCATTTGTAGCTCCGCCCCTTCCCCAGGTGTTTCCAAATCTAGAGTGTTTCCTGTTTCTTTAAATAGCCCTCGTCTACCACTTTGTCGCCGTCGGTCTTTGCACTAACCCCTGTTGTTTTGTCTCTCTGTGTTTCTCTGCGTTTCATAGCCCTAGTTCGTGCTCCGTGTTTATTTCTTGTTTAGTTTTCTAGTTTCTTGTTTCTTCCTCGTTTCCCCAGTTCCCTGCTTAGTGTTTAGTTCCTTTCTGCTTAGTTTATTTATTATTGTCCAGCCTAGTTTTTCCCTGTCTAGTATTAGCTTCTTGTTTGTTTTCCCTTGTAAATATATATCCCTGCCCTGTTTAGTTTTGTTTATCTTCTTGGTTATTCTTGGTAGTTTCTAGTTTCTTTGTATTCAGTCCCTCGTTTGTTTCTTTGTTTATTTACTCCCTGTTTATTTTGCTATTTATTATCTCTTGTTGGTTTAGTTTATGTTCTCTGGTTTCTCTCGTTTGTTTTGGTTTTTGGTTATTTGTTTATCTAGTTTAATTTTAGTTCACTCCCTTGATCCTTGTATATATCTCCCTGTTTTATGTTTAAGTGTTTACTTGTTTCTCGTTTCCTGGTTTATTTATATTTATTTATTAAATTATTATTTACTGATTTCACCCTACCTGCACTTGTGTCCGCCTCCTCGTCTCCCTGCCTGGGTCTCCGTGACAGTACGTACTGTTTATACAGTCATATGAAAAAATGTGGGCACCCTTTATTAATCTTAATCATTTTTAGTTCTAAATATTTGGGTGTTTGCAACAGCCAATTCAGTTTGATATATCTAATAACAGAAAATGTGCAATATGCATTAAAACCAAAATTTGACCGGTGCAAAAGTATGGGCACCCTTATCATTTTATTGATTGGAATACTCCTAACTACTTTTTACAGACTTACTGAAGCACAAAATTGGTTTGGTAACCTCATTGAGCTTTGAACTTCATAGCCAGGTGTATCCAATCATGAGAAAAGGTATTTAAGGTGGCCAATTGCAAGTTGTTCTCCTATTTGAATCTCCTCTGAAGAGTGGCATCATGGGCTCATCAAAACAACTCTCAAATGATCTAAAAACAAAGATTATTCAGCATAGTTGTTCAGGGGAAGGATACAAAAAGTTGTTTTAGAGATTTAACCTGTCAGTTTCCACTGTGAGGAACATAGTAAGGAAATGTAAGGAAATGTTCTTGTTAAGCCCAGAAGTGGCAGCCCAAGAAAAATATCAGAAAGGCAGAGAAGAAGAATGGTGAGAACAGTCAAGGACAATACACAGACCACCTCCAAAGAGCTGCAGCATCATCTTGCTGCAGATGGTGTCACTGTGCATCGGTCAACAATACAGCGCACTTTGCAGAAGAAGAAGCTGTATGGGAGAGTGATGAAACAGTTTGCAAATTGAATATTGTCTTTTATGTATGATTAACTCTATGCTCTTTGTGTATGTGCATTTTATGTTTCTTTAGCTGACTAATACTTCTAAATAATAATAATAATAATAATAATAATAATATATATATATATATATATATATATATATATATATATATATATATATATATATATATATATATATATATATATATGATTTGGTTGGTGTCCAGAAGAAGCACATATGATTTAAAAAAGAGTCATGTTTGAAATAAAGATGTGTGAGTAAAGAACTATTAAAATGGTAAAAAAAAAAACAACAAAAAAAAAAACATGACGTAGGGGTTATTTGAACTCACATAGATTCAAATCCTGTTCATGTAGCTTGCCATCAGCTGCCGGAGCCCTGAGAGAGCACAACTGGCCTTGCTCTCTCTGGGTGGGTAGATGGCACTCTCTCCTCACATCACTCCAAAGGGTGATGTCGATCAGCACAGGACGTCTGTGAGCTGATGTGTCAGAACCGAGTTGCTGCACTTTCCTCCGAGTGTGCTGTGATGCTACTCGCTCAGCAGTGCTGCATCAGCAGCAGTTGTAAAATAGGTGGTAGCTGACTTCACATGTATCAGAGGAGGCATGTGCTAGTCTTGGGCATCAATAGTGATACGGGGAGTCCTAATTAGTGGGTTGAGTAATTGGCCGTGTAAATTGGGGAAAAATGGGATACAACAAACAAACAAAACTCACACAGCTGTTAGGTGTTGTGTCTTTATGTTTGGGTTTAATTTAATCATAAACGACCACAGCAACCTTACAGTTACTTGTGTCGTGAAGTTAATAGTGAGTGAATGGGAGAGTAGAATATAGGAGAAAGGAACTGTTAAGAAACAGTAAATATTAATATTAAAGGTATTTTTCAGCTGATCAGACAAAATGACATTTAATCCAAAAACCTGATTATGATTAAGAGAATGAAGTGTCATGTGAGTGATCTTGTTTGGGCTGACTCAAGTGTCTGAAACTAGTGAGTTGTTTTAGATATTTGAACTGAACTGTGTATGTGGGTGAGTGTGCAAAGGACAGTTAGGCTGACACCTCAAAACTGAATGTCCAGTATGTAGTATGTAATGCAGAAGTCAGCGCCTAAGCAGCAGAGATGAGGCCGGAGGACACATAGAAAACAGTAGTAATCAATAAATGATTTAACTTAATCAGTTAGAAACAGTTGCTGAGGAACCGCTTAACTGACCTTTGCACAGTATGTATGGGTGGGATTTTGGGGATATAAGGTCTTGCAAATGTAAGGATCATTGAACTTCTTCTACTGAAACTCTGTCTGAGTGGAAGGGGTTCCCAGAGCTCTGTTGTAATAAATTGCTAATTTGCTGAAGATCTAAGTATCCTGTCTCTCTATCAACTCTACTTCGGGCTTCCATCAAAAGAATCAAGGGGAACGCACTGGAGCAGTTGAGGGTAGTGCTGATTTTCCCAACAGAACCCAAAGCAGTTCTTTCATGGTATTACTTAAAGGACTGTTTGAAGCATCTTTATTTATGCTAAAAATAGTGTTTTTTAAAACGTAAAAGCCAATTGAGGAAGAGCATAAAGACCTTTTAATTAAATGGTTTCAACAGACATTTTTTAACTAATTAATCTGTTTAGTGAACTTAAAATTATAATTATATAAAATTACCTATTCTCTATGCACTTCTCTATGAGCAGCTTTAAATTAAAGAATGTCAAATATAGCATGCTATGTTTTTGATTCCATGATGTAGATTCAAGTGAGCGTAAGAGAGTGGAATAGTTCACCTCGTTCTAAGAATGCTATTGTTCTATATTGTAAGGTGGGCTTGATTAGAATGTCCTGCCCTGTACTTGGAAATGGTTTTTGTCAGTCATCACTAACCAGATACGCTTCCTCTCAGCTCAGCAACTGACCACACCGCCACTATCATCTGACAGCCTCTACACATCTGCAACCGCAAGCTACAGGAAGCAGCACTCATCTCCAAATATCGCTCACACAGAAGACAGGCATCACAACGTTTTGATGTACAACTCAATCTCACACGATTTTAGAATCAGTACAGACACATAGCTTTATCTTCAGTAAATTAGTAAATTAAAATCATTAAAACAATGTAGATATTAACCATTAATGGCGTACAAATCAGATATTTCTATTCATATTTAATGAGTGAGTTGTTGCAAAGAGATTAATTGTGAGTGTCAGTAATCACGTCTACAGTAAACATAGCCATCATGGAAAAGCTATTTAAGGAATTCATCCATCTGGATACTTGGGTACTTTCCACTTGCAGCCACGCCTTGTGTGCATAACAGTGATAATGGGCATATGCACACGCACACACACACCGGTTTGTTTTTCATACCTTATCAGAACATGGGTCCCATTAACTTACACTTTCACTTCTCCACATTTTCAATGAGTTTATTTTAATGCTTTTATTCTGATACATGTTTTATGTGCTGCATTGTTTTCCTTCACTATTAAAAAAAATGTTAGTATTCATTCCAAACCCTCATTATCACTAGAGCCAGAGTGGTAGATGCTCTGCACTTTCACCTGGTTTGATGAAGCTCCTCATCTTCGAGTGAATCAAGCTCTAGTTAAGAACACTTGAGCTTTGTTAGTTTGTATTGAGATGAAAGAACTTGTATTTTTACACAAGTCTTTGTCTCTCACTGTAAACCCAGAAGTTGTTTGAATTCAAATGATTTAAGTCTGTTTTACATAAAATTGGAGATTTCTAAACAATACTCAACTATTTTGGGTTAGTTGAACATTCGAGGGCAAATAAACATTCAAACTGAGATCTTTGAGTTGAACCAACTTATAATAACTGAGTTTAGTCTGTTGCCATTGGCAGCTTCTTTTTCATTGGCTTCTGTCACAATCTATTTGCATACTGGGTGTGTCCAACAGTTTCTGACACTCACCATCAGTGTGTAGTGATTCCCCCATGGGCTACCTTAGAAATAAATCAACTTCCCCTTTAGTTGTAATAATTTGATGTTTTAATTTCTGCTAACTCAAGTTTTCATTCCTCATTACTTAAAAAAAATGAGCAAACCAGCTGCCTTAAAGATAATTTAAGATATAACAAAAAAAATGTTACATCAACTTCCCATTAAGTTGTAATAACTATGCTAACTTAAGTTTTCATTCCCCATTACTTAACTTTTTTAAGGCAACCGGTTTCCTAAATTCAACTTCTGGGCTTACAGTGTAGTACTTTATACATGTATTAAAAAACACTAGCACAAAATGTGATTGAGACACTAAGAGAGTGCAAGACATTTAATCTATATTACAAAGCAAATTATTATCAAAAGGAATCTGCCTTCTGTACTTCTGACAGACACTGTGTTCAAAGATTATCAAAAACGCAAAACAAACAAACAAAAAAATTAATACGTGACCAGGATCTGTAAAAATTAGGGCCATGATTGGTAATGTGATTAATTGCATTTCATTGTAACTTTCAGTGGAAGTTAATAAAGATTTCATTTCAAGTCATCTTTCTGCATTGGTCCATTCATCACGAAAATGTGAAACGGTAAGATAAATAAAAAACTCAAAAATGATCCTAAAAACAAACACGCACATACACACGCTCACCCATTAATAGGCTGGTCACAGACCCGACGGAAAGGTGGGCTGGTAAAACAAAGGTGCGTATGTGTGAATGTTCCAGCAGACTGAAGGTGAAGGTGAAGTGTCATGTGGGGGGCTTCTGTGTGTGAGGTGATTGGTGGGGGTTGGTGGTGTTGGTAAGGGTGAGTGAGTGAGTGCGTGTGTGGTTGGAAGTACTGAAGTATTATTTCCCCTCTCTAGCGTGTATAAAGATACTGAGAGGGGCATCTATCAGACATCAGAGATCAGAGTCTGCAGAGTCTGAGAAGATGAGAACTGAACTACTGTGTTTGATTGCGGCGCTGCTGCTGACAGCCATCCTGTGCCAAGGTGAGAGATTCTTAAAAGCTTAAAATATATTTTTACTCTAAAATTGAGAATTTGCTTGGTTAAGTAGAGATGATCTAAATGTTTCTTCTTCTACCAGCAGAGACTGGACCAGTTGGCAAATGTAAATGCCTCAGGACTTCAAACACTGTTCTTCAAGTCCAAAGAGTAAAGAGTTACTATGTGCAGAAATCAGGCCTCTGCCATGTTGATGCTGTTGTGTGAGTAGTTTTCCTTCTTGTTTAGAAATGAATCACACTTTAAAGAAAGAATACAGAATACAGAAAGTCAGAAATGTTCACACTGTTAATCTAACTCTGCTTTCTTCATGGTGTTACAGATTCACAACTGTGAGAGGAATCGCTGTTTGCTCAGACCCCAAGAAGCCCTGGGTGAAGAAAGCCATGACAGTAGTGGATGCAAGAACAAAAGCTTCTTTACCACCGTCTTCACCAGCAGTTCCTACCAAGACTGCTGCTTCTAGACCCACACGGATTACAACAGGTGATTTGGGTCTCACTTTCAGTGGAAACTCTCCTGTAAATGTAAAGTGATCCACTTGTAGATATCAAATCATATCGTATCTACCAAGTAAAAGCCTTGTTTATCTATTATTTTGCTGTTTTTTATGTTTTTGACATAATGTGAATCTGGCAGTTGTTCTTTATATTGCATAATTATTTCATGATTAACAGACCAGTAGAAATATTCTAAAATGACTTTCAATTTATTTAATCTTTTTACTTTATCCTCCATTTAAAATTATGTTTTCATTTCATTTCCCTGTAAAATTGCTAAAATTGCCAATAGCCAATGGGTTTTTGCATGGAAACAATATGATCTCATTCCTTTTAAACAGTTTCCAAAAGCTTTTTTTCTTTTAGGCTTTATGTATTATTACTTCTTTCCTTGTACTGCCTATACCTATATAGTGATCTTTGTTGGAATTACTGATGAAGATGGAGCTGTTGTCCTTCTTTTTTGTTGCAAAACTGAGGATTTGCTTTGTTTTGACTCTTTGATCAGACCTGAAGGAGCTTTTGGTGAGCAAAACCATGACTTCAGTGGATTCAAGA
This sequence comes from Astyanax mexicanus, assembly GCF_023375975.1. NCBI lineage: Eukaryota > Metazoa > Chordata > Actinopteri > Characiformes > Acestrorhamphidae > Astyanax > Astyanax mexicanus. Next base: position 102,012,821 of record NC_064408.1, read on the forward strand.
AGGCCAACAGCTTCATTATTATCAGCAATTCTGACAAAGACTACTGCTTCTACACCCAAATGGAGTACAGAAACAACAGGTGACTTGGTTCTCACTTCACAAGAAAAAATCATCTGTTGAATCAGAATGACACTCATGTTCATACCTTTCCATTTTCTGTTTTTCTTTAAAAACAAAACAAACCATATGAATGTTCCACTAGAAATATAATCTTTTTGCATTTACTTGTGTGAAATGTGGGAAGCTTTTTCCCCTTCTCTAAAGCTGCCATTTTGGAGATACAAGATAAGAGAGTTTTTGGATGAGACACCAATGCGTGTTCTTGAATGGTTAGTCTTTAAAGCCAATTTTCAAAAGCTTTCTTTTGTATGTACTGTATATTTTTCCTTTATTGGAAAATTAGGAATTTGCTTTTATATTAAAATGTTTAAGATTTCTGTTGCGAGAGAGCGACAATATTCTCCTTCTGTTCTTGAATAGTCAAAATTTGAAGTTATAGCTTATTTGTCAGATATATTTTTCATTCTTTTCATATCTTAAAAAAACACAAATAAACAAAAAGTAAATAGAATATACGAAACACAATGAACAAAGAATACATAGCAAATATGTAAAAAAAAAAATCACACATAACAAATATATATGAAACACAATTAATATATAACCTATATATAATAGCTAAAAACAAAGATATTAAAAAGATGTAATTTGGTCTGTCCTTATCGTTCATGCAGTCTGTGATTGTTATACATTAAAGCTGATCTGATCACTTTTTTGTTTTTTTTGTGTGACGATGTGCTTTTACACTGGCAACCTTCTTTTAGTGAAGGATTCAAAGCCCACAGAAACAAAGGACTGTCACATTTCTGTCTGTATAAGTGTATAATTTATTTACGCCACTCTGACTATATAATTGTACGGTGTCTACTCTGCTATATCTTCCTCACTGTATTAGTGAATGGTCAGTTCTCAACCTTCATCTGACCACTGCTTGTGCTCTGGTAGTCTGAACTATCTGAGTTTAGAAGTTACCCAGTAGCTGACTGTATTAGGTATTGTGAAGTTATGAATGTATCAGATACTATATATATATATATAATACTATTTTTTATGCTTTTCTTTTAATAAATGTGTACTATACTGAAGACCCTGGGTTTGTTTGGTGCTTAATGGAACATGTGTTTATATGTAGGTGTGTGGATGTAAGCATGTGTGTGTGTGTAGCGTAGTTGTGTTTGGGGTTGAGGGGGGTGGTCTGTATTAGTCATGTCGTTACTTATAGTGGAGTTTACACACACGAGAGAGGTTTACAATAGTTTGAGGTGTCTGTGTGTATGTGTTTGTGTGTGTGTGTGGGTTCAGTCCCGTAGAGCTGTACATTGGGGACGTCCCCCCTCATACTCACAATGTGCTTCTCATACTGAACTGACACATTAAACCATATCTCACCTTTCATAAATCTCACCTTTCACACACACACGCACGCACACACACACACACATCAGTTTAGCGGTCCACATGCATTGACATTATTAGAAAAAATAAGTTACAATCCAACAGTTTCTTACCTTTTATTTTTTTGTTTAAGTTTTCTCAGGAAACTTGTGTACAAAATGACAGTAATGTACAAAATAACAGTCAACGAACAGTAATATCACCTTTTAACCTCTACCCACACCCATCCTGTTCCATTCCACCCAACCACCACACACATGCCCATATCAGTGCTGTGAAACAGTATTTATTCAATATTTTTTTTACAGATTTATTTTATTTTTGCTTTTTTTATCATACTTTTTTATCATTTTTTTTATAAAAAAAAACACATACTAATATCAGACAGATAAACTGGGTAAATAAAAATGTATTAATCTATTTAAACCAACCTGGCCCTATACGTATTATAATTGTTATTAACTTGTAACTAAGCATTTTACGATAACTGGCAATAAGTCTTTTAAATATGAATTCAGTTGGAGGGTTTTTGAGCACCTCAATCAAATTTTGACTAAAACCTTAATTTAAATGTAGTTTTTTGAGCCGTTCCATGTTGCACTTACAGCTGTGCATTAGATCATTGTCCTGCTGCAGAACCCAAGTATGCCCAAATATTTTGGGTATCATCAAGTTGTGGGTATCATTAAGATACACAAGTCAGCAGTGTTTTTACCTTAAAACTCTTACATTGAGACCATCTTTGCCCAGACTCTTTCTTATTATTGCCTCATTACCAGTGACCTTAACTGAGAAAAGTGAGACCTGCAGTTCTTTAAATGTTGTGTTGTGACCTCCTGGATGAGTTGTCCATGCCCTTTTGATGTAATGTTGGCAGTTCTGTCACTCCTTGGAAGGTTCACTAGTGTTCCATGTTTTCTCTATTAGTGAATAATAGCTCTCACTGTGGTCTGCTGGCATCCCAAAGTCTTAGAAATTACTTTGTAACCTTTTTAAGACTGTCAGTTCAACAGATCAGCAACTGTTTTTGAATTTCTTCAGATCAGGGCATAATGTATCGTCTTTAAAAACTTTCTATCTGATTCATGTTGTCAGACAGGGTCTATTTAAGAGATTTCTTGATTGTACAGGTCTGGCAGTAGGAGGACCTGGTTGTCACTAGTGAAATTAAACTCAGCCTTTCAAAAATAATGTGGTTCATCTTAGTTAATTATTGTAGAAAATTACTTTTTTCCACATAGGGCTGGGTTGGTTCGGATTGCTTTTTCCCTTAATAAAGGAAATCATTATTTAAAAAACTGCTTTTTGTATTTACTCAGGTTATCTTTCTCTTAAAGTTTGTACTTTTATATCAAACTTCCTTTTTTTACTGCACTGTATACACATATGCACACAGTGTGCTATTAAAATCTTCATAAATGCAGCACCTCTGCCATAATTTACACATATTTTTACTCTTTGTCATATTAAAAGTAGAACTATCGAGCAATTTTTTTTTTCTTGTGATTATTTTCATTAGGGTCAGAAAAATATTAGTACTGCTTTCATTGTGTATTTAAGGACTTATACATCTGAAAACTGATTGGTGGATGTAGATTTATATGGTCACTGTTTATTTATGTTATTTCCAGTGACAATGGAAATGGAAAGTTTTAAAGATGTTTTATAGCTTCATTCTTTTTCTGGAGACTTTAATGTTTATATTTATTAGTTTGTTGAGCATTTTCTGCTTCTCATCACTGATATCATCAGTACAAGAACTTTGTGAAATGTGTGTAGAAAGTATCTATATAAACAGACCATCATGAAAAAACAGACAACACAAAACCCTGAAGGTTAATTTTCTCAGTGAGCATGTGAATGATTTCAGTAGCGCCGTAGAGTCAGGGGGAGGGAAAGACGACGGATTTCTTTCGCACTGACTGAGTGTGAAAGTGTGGGCTGCTCCAGAGTATACTCACTGTATAGTGTGAGTGGGTGAACGAGGGGCTAGTTTCCATCCCCGCAATGCAGCCCACAGCTTAACTGTTAAAGGAACAACTGAGGCAACAGTCTGAGTGGTCAGTCATTTGTGCCTAAATGGTGGTTACCTGCATGGACAAAATGCAAGGCGTTCTTCAGGGGTCTTAAACTAATGACGTTATTTATGCTTGCTGATTCCCTTGATGACCAAATTAGATTGGTTTCAGTGGAGTGCGTTTCAACTCTATAGACCCAGCAGTTGCCTCAAAGTTCTTTAGTAAAAAAACTACATTACTCTAGCAAATAATTTAAATAACAGATTTATAGGAACTAAAACACACGTATCAGAAAGATAAGTACAGATTTGTACTTAAAAGAGTACAAAGTTTGTGGCTGGGGCTGTACCTTATACTGAAGTACAACAGAGTACCTTTCAGTGAAAGTCTTTTTTTTTGTACCAGTAAAGATTATAAATATTATCACCAACTGAATATGTGTCAAGAACTTGATGATCCGAAATTATCTGGCTTTCGAATGAAAAATGTATATTTCAAATATAAATAGCTTTTTTGTACAGTGATAAAAAATAAATAAAAATATATTACTGTATTTTCCGCACTATAAGGCTCACCAAAATCCTTTAATTTCCCCCAAATATCATCAGTGCTCACAAAAATCTGGTGTACCTTATGTATGAATTATACCAGTCAGGTTGTAAGGAGCAGTAAAGCCACTCCGCTGAAGTACAGCATTAAACAGGCACTAGCTGTTTTACCATTTAGAGGTGAGTATTATCAACCTGTAGCCTGCTGCTAACCCCAGCTAGCACTGCTGGAGCAGTATTAGCATTAGCCACTAACCGCACTAAGCACTAGCTCTTTTGCTGTTCAGTGGTGAGTATTATTGGACTGTAGCCTGCTGCTAACCTCAGCTAGCACTGCTGGAGCAGCATTAGCTTTTATTCACTAACTGTGCTAAGCACTAACTCTTTTGCTGTTCAGTGGTGAGTATTATTGGACTGTAGCCTGCTGCTAACCTCAGCTAGCACTGCTGGAGCAGCATTAGCTTTTATTCACTAACTGTGCTAAGCACTAGATCTTTGGCTGTTCAGAAGTGAGTATTATGGACCTGTATTCTGTGCATGTTTATCGCGTTAAAACAAGCTACGTGGGACGAACCGCTTGCTAATATTGCCTTGGCTTTACTAACCCAAATAAACAGCTTTCAGGAAAGAAATCTGTGTAGATTAACATCCAGCACTCATTGACTTCAAAAGAAAACCACACAGTGGTGAGACCTGCAGAATTAGAAGGAAAACATGGCGCCACCCCTGTTCCTTACTAGTGTCTTATAATGTGTCTTATAGTCCAGTGCACATTGTGTATAAAAATAGACTAGAAAATAGAAGTTTAATAATAGTGCGCCTTATAATGCACAAAAATACGGTATATGGTACAATTATTAAGACTTTGTACTTTAGAGGGAACACATTTGGCCCTCTAAATACCAATAATATACCTTTAAGGGTACAGTTATGGAAAGTGTACCTTTGAGTACCCAAAAGTATTATATCATACCTCTGTGTGACTAGAACCTGGTGGGACTCCACAACATGTGCTACATCAAACTCATACCAATGACACAAAAATAAAATCAGTTTTTGCATAATATTTAACATCAGAGTGGGGTTAAATGTGTCTCTACCAGTGGGATTATGTGTTTTTTAGCAAAGCTGCTGTGACATTTTGGACAAAACTGAGCTTAGTTTTGGATGGGATTCTAGATGTTATTGTATTATATTGAATATAATATATAATATTTTAAAACATTAAAATAGTTTTTTTTTGGTAATTGAAGTTGTTTTGGTAAACAAGAGTCTTTATAAAAAGGAAAAGCCCCATTTTAAGTTCAGATTTTATCTGGTGGCTGTTTAAATGAATTTCTCAGCACTACCACCTTCCTTAAACCACACAGTCTAACACATTTATTTTGACTCATCTGTCCAGCTATCTTCCCACTCGTATCTCTTCATTAAATGAATGTGCTTTAATGACTGAACATTCACAGATTGCTTTAGTAGTGTTAAACACTAAATAAGGAAACTTAAATACGGATATTAGTCATTTATCACTCATTTTATTTTATTTCTCAGTTTAAAATAGTAATAGAAACAATAGTTAGTCCTTTTGGTGCCCCATCACCATTGGTGTTCTAAGTTTAATGCTCTTCCTCTTCTTCTTCTTTTTTCCTGTTAGCATATTTTACTACTAATTTTCAAGATTTATTGTATGAATCCATATTACCTGATCCCATGTTGCATTGGATGCTTAATCCTAAAACTTTCCCATGTCCATTCTAACTTCCTATAAGTCCCCTGGATTTCTTTTACATGTACTGACAAGTTTTCATAACCCTCATCCATTGACCCAACCTAACCATTGACCCATCCCCTCCTTTTAACGTTGTTATCTCTCCTTCCTGAATGTACATATAAAACAGGGTGAACTTGCTTCCTATAAGAAGCTGAAACAGTAATCTGAATTCTCTCCTGTCTCTTCCAATTCTTCTAATTCTACACTTTGGTTTATGCTGTTTCAGCATAATAATATGTATTGTTTGCTTTCTTGCATTCTTGTTCAACTCATAAGTTTAGACTTTTAGAGTTAGAACAAACTCTACATAAAAAAAAAACTAAAAAGATTTTAATGTCTCCCAAACCTTTTGTATAAAATATTGGGTAAGACTAATCCAGTTAATACGGGGTTCCAAAAGAACATCACACTAACTTTCAAACATGGTGGTGGTAGTGTAATGGGTGTGCAGAGGGCCGGCCTAAGCCTTTATGGGACCCTAAGCAGAATTTAATTTGTGGCCCCTATACCATCACCACCAGTGCATTTATGCTACATTACAGCTTATTAGGCTACAAACAACAATCCTGCTGATAGGATAATGCACAGCCTAGATGTTTTAAATCTTTAATTAACCAACTTTAATTAACATCGCCCATTATTAGCTGCCATATTGACCTCGTTTGTCTAGCAGATTTTAATAAATTTAATAAATAAATACTAAACAGTCCTGATATCCTTAATGCATCTTTAATGCAAGTCTATATTTTAACAGCTTACATTTCCATTTTATAAATAGCATATCTTACGTTAGCTACTCTTAGCATTTTGTTGGCTAGCTATCCAAAACATAAACTGAGCCATAGCCTTGGTTAATGATGACAAACAAATTGTAACATTAGACATTAAACCTACATAAAACATAAAGCCCATGTCTTGCTTTTTTTCTCTTATTCCAGCTTCTTCTTTCTGCTGCAAGAGGATAATTCCTTTCTTGAATCATGGCTTTGCTGACTTGCATTCACTTCAATTCTCACATTAGTTATCAACTATTAAAACGGTGCATAACTACATCAGGCAACCCCAGGAATCCATTCCGGCTCTGGGTGTGGCGGAAAACCCTGCTGCTTCAGGGCCTGAGTCACTTGCCCTGTATTAAACTTTTAAATGACATAATTATAGGAAATTATATTGAACATTTCTCCCGCTATTTCCATAAATGCATAAACTACCAATTGTCACAGGATCCAAACACGGGACAGACAAGCGGGCATACAATAAAAATGGTTTATTAAATAAGGACTTTAACAGATAAGAGGAATCTAGGCAGGCAGAGCAAGGAGCAAAATAACAGCATAAATATACAACATACCAGAGTGAATATTAAAAAGGCGACAAAATACAAAATAAACGCTGGGTAGAAGAGCTATGCAAGATAGGTTCAATACCAGGCAAGAAAGGACTGATTGTGAGAGCTAATTATAGTGCTGAGTCCAGGTGTGTACAATCAGTAGGATGGCGAACCGGAATGTCGATGAGTCATGTGATCTGGCATGTCCAGAGAGTTAAATGCATTAGTATTATGGAAAATGGAATTTGTTTCTGGAGTATTAGAGTTCATAGCAGGCAGACAGACAGTGACAGGACTGACTAAAATAAAAAAAAAAGTTTAAGAATAATCTACTTTTTCCATTTTTATAACCTTGACATTGAATTGCTTCAAGTCATGTGAATAATCTAAAATAAATGCAAACAATTACATGTAAACAGTTTGCAAGTCCTAAAAACTGTAAGATACTGTTTTTGAATAAACAATGCATTATTGATGGTATTACCACCCTACCATGATCAGCTGCCCATGTCTTTAAAAGCTCTCTGGATTACTCTGCCATGGTCTTTTAGTAAAAAATAAACTGTTGTTTTATCAGATTAAATGTGTAGCTAAGAAAACTAGTACTACATCATTATGTATTATCAGGCTTTGAATGTAAGAGCTGTATGACTTGCTAATGCTAATGCACATTTAGTAATGCAAAGCAACAGGCGCTATAATGTTAGATTAGGTTACTTCTTTATTTGATATATTTTTAGTTATTGCTCAACTGTAATTGAATGCTGCTTGTCTTTTGTGGTTTATGATTTGATCAGCAAAATTCACATCTTTCCTATTAGCTCTTGTCATCTACTGTATTTGCATACTGGGTGTGTCCTCCTGTTACTGAACACTCACCATCCATGTGTAGTCGCTTCCCTGTGGGCTTTCTTCTCTTAGGCATACATGTACAGTACATTTAAGAAAGTTAAACATCTCTATTAGACTGAGGGTGGCTGTATGTTAGCTAAATAAATTAAAATACACAACTGTAAACCCTGCTGTCTGTGTTTTACTATCATTTTGCTGGGATTTTCTTGCAACAAAGAAAGAAATATTGACTGTTATAACTCCTGAAGTGGAGTTCTTTACTTTAGTGAAATTGTAAATAGACTCAAAGTCTTGAAACTGCGTGTCTGGTAAGTGGAGTTGCAGTAAGAAAACCTGCATTTTGCCAAAATGCCAAAATAAGAACCACAGACTTGTTAATGCCTTTTTTTTGTGGAAGTCTTCTGAAGGTCTTGGCCTTTTTTACGTTAATGCTACGTCTGATCAGTTCATTTAACATTTAAACCCATTATACTGTGGCCTGACTAACACAGATTGATGGTGTCAAAATGACAACTATTACATATTTTCCATTTGCTTGATCAGATGATCTTTCTTGTTTTTTTTTTCTATTTTTTTTAATCTTTCACTCCCCCTCTGTCTTGCTTTCTGTTTCTATTTATGTCTCTCACACACACGAGTAAGCTCACACGCTTTCTCGCTCTCTCACACCACACACACACATACACACCATTGCACTTTCTCCGACCAGAATTGTGGGCTGAGGGCTAGGTGTGGAGGGTGGGATGGAAACAGAAGAGCATTAAAAGCTGTGGAGGTATGAATGTGTCAATCAGAGAGACCCCAACCAGCACTGCTCAGCTGAATCATGATGAATCTGTACCATGGAGTCTTCATCTGCATGGCATTGTGCTTTTACTGCAGCGCTGCAGGTAAGTCTGAATGGCTGAGCTTTCAATAGCCTGATGTGCTTTCACTGTGGCTGATGTTCTTTTCACTGTGGCTGATGTTTCACTGGGGGTTTTGTGAGACCACTCCGAATCAAAAACGGAAACTGTGATAAGGTGTGGTATTTTTATCAGATCAAGATCTTGTAGCTGCCGTGCCATGCATCTCTCTATCTTCTTTCTTTCTTTCACTTTCTGTGCACACAAACACAAATGCTCCACGGGTCGTGTGAACATTTTACTGATGAAATGCTTTAAGAGAAATGATATAAAGTCACTTAAATCTTGTAGTTTCTACCTGTAGTTATCAGTGATGATCATTAATATATCTAGACTAACACATATTTGTTTCTGTTGCTGCAGACTGGCCCCCACACTGCTGTCTGAAAACACCAAGTAAAAGAATACCTGTCAACAGATTAGTGAATTATACAATCCAGACTACAGGACTTTGCCCTATCAATGCAATTGTGTAAGTACTCACACTCTCACACTCCAAACCAGCTCTGCTCAAACTGGGGGGCCGCAATGTGGTCTTAGGGGGGCTACAGAAAAAATATTTGAGTTTAAATCTCTCTTACCCTTAGTGAAAAAAAAATATTCTTATATATAAGTATAATATAATTGTACTTAAAACATATTGATAAATGTATGCTGTAAACATACTAACAGAATTATGTACTTCCTTAAAATATATTAAAAGTACATTTTTATTATGCTTTCATCAAATGTTTGAAAGTAAACTTTGATCATACCTTTAAAAAAAGTAAAATATAGTGTATTTACAAAAAAAAGACTACTATAAAGTACACTTTTAGTTTAATGTAATTTAACATACTTCTCAATTACTTATTTCCAAATATACTTTTGTACATTTTTAGCAAAGTGTGTTAAAAACAACGGTTACTATAGTTCACTTAAAGTGCAATGTATCATTTAACATTTTAGAAAGTAAATTAAATTACTACATTGGTAAATTAAAAAATAGATATATTTAGGTATTACATTAATATAACAGTTAAAATATATTCCAATGCTCTGTAATTAAATTTAGGTAAACAATGGGAATTTCATTAAGTAAATTATAGGATTCATGTGTTAAATAACACATTTACATTTAAAATAAAAAAGGTAAAGCAAATTTGTAACATAAAAATTGTAGTACAGTTTATTAAAATATATATATAATATATATTAATACTCTAAATATGTAAATATATTTAACATCAATTCTTAGTACATTTCTAATATACCCCGTGTATAATAGTGATACAGTTGTAATACTTATTAAATGTATTATAATCTTACTGCAAGCATATATAATAATATATAATATGGGGTTATATAGATAAAAAAGTATGTTTAAATGTTACTTAAGTATTTAAAATAGTTCCATTTTAGTACAGTTTAGTACACTTAGCACAATTTAAGCAAGACTTTTGTACTGTTTTTATACAATTAAAAGTGTAAAATAAGTACAAAAAAAGTTTTTTTGCACTTTTTAAATATACTGATTAATAATGTGGCTACAAGAACACTTTAGTGCACTATAGCATAGTAATGCTTAGTATACTTTAATCTACTTTTTTTTCACTAGGGACATATAATGTTCATATATCTGATTTGGCCTTATCTTTAAAAATGGTGACTGATATAAAAATGTTTACAGAGAAATTACTGTAGTTTGTTACCCCGGGATGGTGGGATTTGGGGGGCTGTTGTGGCACTTAACATCCACACAGGGGTCCTCCATCTAAAAAGATTGAGAGCAGAGGCTCTACACTATTTCAATTCTCAATCACAAATTTTACTTCTTTATATGAACATGATAGTGTTACATGCTTTACAATTATGAATTGAATGAGTTGTTTTTAAAAGTTGAGTTTTTTTTAATTGAAGTAAATGCACTTCATTTCTACATACAAACAGGATAGCCTTTATTTATAGACACTCTTATAGACGCTCTCAGAAAGGTAGGAAAAAAGGTGCATGAAACAGTTCCTAGTAGATTCCATAAAATAATCAATTTTGATTCTAAATGTGTAAAGAACCTTTACACTGGTATACAATATTTATATAAATAAAAAACGAATAAATAAATGTAAAAATGATAAAAAAAAGTTTAGTTCTATCTGAAGATTTGTGTTAATTCCATGCACATTTACCTACTGTTTTTTTTCTACAGTTTTAAGACTGTGAAAGGACGAAAGCTGTGCAGCAATCCAGACTTGGACTGGGTAAAACAAGCTATGAAGAAAATAGACCAGAGAAAAGAAGAGAACACAGAGACCAGCTCTGGACCAGCAACCTCTACAAAACCCAAAAACGGACCAAGAAAATCCAATAAAAGGAAGGGAAAGGGGAAGAATAAAAAAAGGAGACAAAATAAACAGTAAAATTTTGCTTCAGTTTTAATTCTAAAAATGCAGTTTTCTGAATGCTATTTAACTTAAATTCTGGAAACATTACTGTATAATGTTTATGCTCTTCAAATTCCTTCAGACTGCCTGCTATTATTGCTATGATTTACTTTATACATAAGCTATTTGCTTGACAGTTAGATCTGTAATTGTATAGATATGGTTTAATATGTGTGATAAATTGGGGAGCACTTTTTAATAAGTTTTAGCTTACCTCATTAACTTTCTTCTTTCATTTATACAGTATAACTGATGTGTATTAGAACTGCTGGCAACCGTTTATGCAAAGATTATTTGCACTCTTAGATACTTTTAGGAACATTTAAAGTTGGGTTTTAGATCTACATGGAAACTGTCATTGTGTTCGTTCTTTCCATAAGTGTTCCACATTATCCAGTGATTAATGTATCTGGAATTTTCTGGAAGATTTCTACTGCTGTAAAAGCTTAAGTAACCAGCAGTCAGTAAGAAATTAAGACAAATAGTCCACCCAAAGCCCTGGATTTGTGTTTTCTCACAAAAAAGAGACTGAATTGATTCATGCTTGTTTGGTATTGCACTGGAGGCTAATATAATATTAGAATTGAAGTGTATTAAAGTCATCTAACATGATTTAAGTGTGGATTCAGTTCCCTGCATGGTATTGAGATTAAGAGGCATTACTCAAAACTGTAAATGAACTGTTACTACCAGGGGTTTCTGAGAACGCTTCATTACTTGCCCTATTACACTGCTTACTACTGCTTTATACACCATCATTTTGTTATGCGTGTGTCAGCAATCATATTTCCTCTTGCTATCGGTCCTATCAAAATAATTTCAACTAGTTACTTTGTTTTAAACTTCAGTCACCCATCATGAATGTATAAAAGTTGATTGTGGCATCCCTCAAGAGTCTGGTCTATGGCCACTAACCATGTACGAATTCTTAGGGTCTGCTTGTTTATCTTACTTATTTTACACTGTGGCTTTATGGTTGCCACCTTTTCTTAAATAGCTTTGTTAAAAATATTGTATCATATCTGACTCATATGTATGATTTAGAGATATACATGTAAACGTTTGTATCTTTTTTCATTGGTAAATTGTATTTTTACCTTTTTATATTTTTTAAAAATAAAATGCTTGTATTTTTTAATGGATTCTTCTATTTTTTTCTCTGCTGTGTTAACATCTTACTGACTACCCTGTGTTGATGTATTTCTGTAAGAATGGCTTAAGCATATTTAAATTCATGCTTATGAAAGTTTCTAGTACACTTTAAAACAAGGTGTTCCTTAAAGGTTCTTTAGTAAAGGCTCTCTAAAGAATGGTTCTATAGTAATGGATCTTTAAAAAATCATTTTAACTTTTAGTTGCATACGTTTTTTTTTTTTTATAAGTAATTAAAAGTAATTTAATAAGGGTCTGATATGTCACCATCCAGGGGTTCTGCAGTGTGTTTTGACCAAAAGGAGGCGCTATCAGTCAGTAAATGCAGTGTGAAGCTCTCTTGTTGTCTCTCTTGAGTCAGCTCTCTTGGCTGGATGTCAAGTGGAGTTTTTGTCAGCCTCTTTCACCACTCTGTACTCCCCCTGTAAAAAGGGAACTTCTGAGTTGGTTTTGTAAACAGTGTTTGGTGGTTGCACCAGTTCTCTGCCTATGTGTATTTTTATAACAAGCCTCACAGTATTCTTACTCTCACTAGTACTAAAGGAAATATACAATCTATTGTTTTTTTTATTTTATTCATTAAATTACATTACATTAAATTTGGCAGACGCTTTTGTCCAAAGCGACTTACAATAGGGAAGTACAAAAGTAATAGAAGTTTAAGGTAAAAAACATATTTAGATAGGGCCTAAAGGAGGTAAAAGGGGAATAATAGAATAGAGGAGTAAAAGAGGGGAAGAAGGAAATGAGGTTAGAAGTAGTTAGTTAGTTAGAGGTGTTTGGAGAGTAAGTGCTCTTTGAAGAGCTCTGTCTTCAGGAGTTTATTAAAGATGGTGAGAGATTCTCCTGATCTGGTAGTGGAAGGTAGTTAGTTAGAGGTGTTAGGAGAGTAAGTGCTCTTTGAAGAGCTCTGTCTTCAGGAGTTTATTAAAGATAGTGAGAGATTCTCCTGATCTGGTAGTGGAAGGTAGTTTGTTCCACCATTGGGGAACATTATTCAGTCAGATACCCTGAAAAAGTCATGCACAGGTTAGCTGTACTTCCCCAGCAAAATGATTGACCCCTCTTTCATAGCTAAATTATAAGTATAAGACTTGCTGGTATCATAAATACGACTGTTAATCAAAGTGTCAGTAACACTAATATTAATACAATACATTTAAACAGATATATTATATTTAAATGCATTTTCAGACATTGACTGTGCCACAGAACCCTTTCTGTACAGAAGTTTTCTGTCATGTACTTCATTTCTACATACAAACATGATAACCTTCATGATTTCACTCTCAAATGCAGAGAAATCAAACAGTTCTCAAGAGACGCCATAGAAGAACCATTAAGATTCAACAAAGAGTCATGTTTAAAATACACTATCCATGTTTTTAATAAGCAAACTTCAATAATATAACAATACCCCCTCAATACACACACCATATTGGAACTAATACATTGCTAACTTAATTAACAATAAAGTTATAAACAATAAAGTTTGTCCAGTAGCAGTGCTGTATGGCTCAGACAAGCTGTTTTTTATTTTCTAATCTTATCAATGACTTTATTAACGCACTTAGTACGTATAAACTTAGTCCAGTGTTATGCTGAGCTTAAGGAGTTGCCATGTGAGTCAGCCAGGCTTCTTCCTCTACCACTTTTCTCCAGTTCTCAAGAGTCTTTTGACAGTGTTGGAAACAGTATCTTCATCTATAATTTATCTAAAGAAAGACGTATACTATTAATAACTGCTCAGCACCTCCAGGAACTCCAGGTGACTCCACCTCATGAAGACACTGAGATTAAAATACCACAAAGAAGAATCTAAGTATAAAATATATTCTGGTTTGTTTAACACTTTTAATTGACAAAATAATTGCATGTGTTCCTGTATAGCTTTAATATCTTCAATATTAAATTTATAATGTAAAATGTAGAAGAGGTGTGTCCAAACTTTTGGCTGGAACTCTATCACAAACAGTTTAACGCTATTTGCAGATTGTGTGCATCCTTTTAATATCAGATTAATCATTCATCTGTGTGATCCTTTTATTTCCCCTCTCAAACATTTCCGCCTAAACTAAAAACTTTTTCACATTTGCCACATTTTCACATGCACCTACCAGAAAGGTAACATCTAGTACTAGTAGAACTGTGGTTTCTAGAACATTCTGCAGATAAGCACACTTAGCTTTTATAAGCATCAGCACAAACACAGCAGTTGAGTTTATCTTGTGCTGTTACTGCTTATGATGTGATAAAAACATATTAAGTGAACCTTCATCAGCAAAAACCATCTCCCCTTCTTGATTTAATAAGTATAAGACTGAAGCATTACAGTGAATATTCTTAAATCTCATCTATTTATAAAAATAAAAATGCAAATGAGACTTTTGTTTTAAAAGTGCAAATGTTGGTTATAAGTACCTCACAGCCACATTTTTGCCACATAGACTTTAGTAAATACAATATACAATGTACTACCTAATGTGTTCTATTACTATACAAATTCAACTCGTGAACTAATAGGTACTTGGACAGTAACATCTTTTGTAATTTTGTACGCATACTCACTGGATTTAAAATAAAGCAATGAAAATATAATTAAAGTGTAACTTTAAAGTACTTTTAAAAAATACTGTGTTAATTGCAACAAAAAATATGATATATGGATCATTAGGATATACTGTAATGAAAAAGGAACTATGAAATTCCTGAAACATTTTTCTTGTAATTTTTTTTCTTGATTTTTCTTTATAAATTATTGATTGTTCTGGAGTTGGTTTCCTGAATGACGTGAGTAAAGAACGAGCCAGTTCTGCGTGTGTTATTTTCCAAAGAGCTTCGCAAAGCGAAAATTAACGAAGGAGGTTAAAGAATGTCTTTGTTGACTCCTCCCCCGAAAAAAAATGCACTCAATCAATCCACAAACATCGATTCAACACTGCCAATATGCAGTATTTATTCACAAACGTAGAAATGTATAACATTATACATATTCTGATATTTAAATTACAAAAGGATGTACTTTGGCATTAATAAAATACCCCTAAAGATACATAAGACTAAATAAATAACCAAAATAGTAATTTATTTTAAAACAATTACCTTGTTTTAATAGATTGTTTAATGTTTTACAATAGATTGTAGCATTAATATAGTTCATTTAGTTTATTAATTTAGTCATATGTGTTATTACGTATGTTCCTTTATATATTTATTTATTTATTTATAGGAACAAATTTATATATATATATATATATATATATATATATATATATATATATATATATATATATATATATATATATATATATATATTAAAAACAAAACAATTAAACCAACCAGAATATGTTTCATACTTTATACATTTAGCTTTGAGGACAGATCTGCAGACTCTTGGTATTTTAATCCCAGTGTCTTCATGAGGGAGAGTCACCTGGATTAGTTTACTTAGCGTCTTGAAAGAGTTTCTGGAGGTGCTGAACAATAGTTGCTGTTTTTAGCTGTGAAGCTCCAGCTCATCCCAAATCACCATCTCAGTTGATTTCAGGTCAGGGGAGTGTGAAGGCCATGCATCTTTTTGTTTACTAGATAATTCCATGTGCGTCAATTAATAGTTTTCATGGTTTTAATATTAATCTACAATGTAGAAAATAAATTACATAAAAAAATAAAGAAAAACATTGAATATTGTAGTTTTTGACTTTGCGAGCTGATACACCCCAGAGTTTGCCCAGATGAACGGCAACAATTTTCGTTAGAAGCACTAATTAAATATTATTAAATATTACCCGCACATTCACCGCAGAGTCCCCTTTACAATACGTGTAGATGTGATTAAAGACACCGCAGACATCCCCTGCACCGGACCTACAGTACCATGGATATTCCCAATAGCATGGAAATATATAGTGTTGTGCTGTAACTCCCGGCCTGTGTATAGGTGCATGCATGGCACAGTAACAGCCTGCACAGACTTGGACTATGAGCATCATCTGCAGGAATTCATTGATTGTGTTCATTGCAGGAAGAGCTCTACCTGGATTTAATGATTTATTCATTGGTTTGATTTAAATATGCCCAGTTAGACTACAAGCTACAGATAAATATATCATATAGCAGATGAACACAGGGATATTTGAGGAGTGATATAAAGTTTATAGGATATTCAGAAAGTGTGCAATAATACTTTAAACAAAATTAGGCAGGTGCATAAATTTGGGCACCCTTGTCATTTTATTGATTTTAATACCTTTAGCGCTAATTATTGGAACACAACATTGACCTTTGATCTACATACACAGGTGAATCCAATTATGAGTTTCTCTCCTCTTTGCATCTTCTCTGAAGAGTGGCAACATGGGAGCCTCAAAACACAACTCTCAAATGACCTGAAAACTAAACTTTTTCAACATCACATCATGGTTTAGGTGAAGGATACAAAAAGCTATCTCAGAGATTTCAGCTGTCAGTTTCCACTGTGAGGAACACAGTGAGGAAATGAAAGAGCACAGGCACAGTTCTAAATAAGGCCTGAAGTGGCAGACAGAGAGGCTGTATGGGAGAGTAACTCAGAATAAGCCTTTTCTGAGCACACGCCACAAACAGAGTCGCTTAAGGTAAGCTAAAGCACATTCGGATGAACCAGCTTCATTGTGGAATACGATGCTGCCGATTGATGAAACTAAAATTGAGTTATTTGGAGGGGGGTATGTATGACGGAAAAAGAACACAGAATTCCAAGATAAACACTTTACTGCTCCCCACAGTAAAATTTGGTGGTGGTTCATCATGCTGTGGGGCTGTGTGATCAGTGCAGGTACTGGGAATCTTGTTAAAGTTGAGGGTCGAATGGATTTCAGTCAATATCAGCAGATTTTTGAGAACAATGTTCAAGAATCAGTGAGAAAGTTGAAGTTGCACCGGGGATGGACACTTCAACAAAACAACGACTCTAAACACTGATCATAATCTACTATGCTTTAGTAGATTATGATCAGTGTTTAGAGTCGTTGTTTTGTTGAAGTGTCCATGTGTCATGCAGAGGAACAAGTGCAACATTCTGGAATGATCATCTCAGTTCCCAGACCTGATTAATATTATAAAAACTCTGTGGTTTGATTTAAAGTGGGCTGTTCATGATCAGAAACCATCAAACCTGACTGAACTGGAGATGTTTTGTAAAGAGGAATGGTCCAAAATACCTTCAACCAGAAGCCAGACTTTCATTGGAAGCTATAGAAAGCATTTAGAGGCTGTTATTTCTGCAAAAGCAGAATCTACTAAATATTGAGGTAAAGTTTATGTTGAGTGCCCAAATTTATGACTAATTTTCTTTAAAGTATTATTGCACACTTTGTGTAAATCCAATAAACTTTGTTTCACTTCCTAAATATCACTGTGTTTATCTGCTATATGATATATTTCACTGAAATTGCTGATCTGAACAACCAATGATTTATAAAGGAAAATCATGAAAATGATCAGGGGTGCCAAAACATTTTCATACCATTGTAACCCCATCATGTGAAGCAGTCACATTGCAAAAACAGGGCCACTGTCTGTGAACAAAACCACAGGACAAAATAAGCAAACTGAAATGAACAGAATACTCTCCCAATGCAGGTAAGGATTAAGAAAGGATGTTAATTATGATACCTGTCAGACAATGGCATCAAATATGAAGTAAATCAATGAAAGACTTTTATATTGACATATTTATATGATGGATTTTAATAAAAAGAAACGGCCGAATTTTTCCGATGTTGTAAAGCGCAAAGCAGCAGGATCGAGCAACTGAGGCCACATGGTGCGTAAAGAGAAACTGGTCATCAACCATGACACCCAGGTTCCTAGCAACCTTTGTCGGTGAGAGAGAGAGAGAGAGAGAGAGAGAGTCGATGCTTATAGAGAGGTTGTGTTGAATAGAAGGTTTTGCTGGTATGACCAGAAGTTCAGTCTTTGAATTTCCACCAGATGCGTGAGCGTTGCGTTTGCGCTTCACAAGTTAAATTTATTTACACTGAGTAGTACTTTCCAAACACTTCAGAATGATAGAATGAACTCAAAATAAACATTTAGCTTTCACCAGTTGAGTATATATTAATCAATACTGTATTTGTACTGAATCCGCGGTTGAATCAGAAGAATGCATATTAGCAGCACCGAGTTGTTCTACTGTTATATCCCACGATTTTGCGAGATCTTGTGTTTCTTGTCAGGCACCACAAATGCAACCGGTGGGTCTTGACGGATGGCAGAGGACGGAGCGAACACGCAGCTCAGCTGTTCTACAATGCTCATGCATCTGATGGAAATCCGCCTTAACACATTCAGTGAGTCCTTGTCCTGATGCGGCCCAGCCTTACCCGCATGATCTGATTCCTCGGGTTGCTGTTGTTCCTGGAACAACGTGAATAAAGTGGATCCAGGACCGACAACCCTCACATCCAATCAGATTTAGCGTCTCTCAGTGATTCAAGCGCGACTGCCCAAAAAGACCGCGAGGAGATTAAAAAAAAAAAAAAGACCGCGAGGAGATTCAAACACCAGTAATTGCTGTACCCCATTGTGCATACAGGCTGTGCAGTGTGGAGAAAGGTAAGATATCTCCTGTATCTCCTCTAATCTGTGTTGATACTGTTTTAACTCAACTAAAGTCTGGCTCTTAGGCTCTTTTTTATGGATGCATATTTGAAAGTTAGAGCCCCCACCAGAGCCCTTTTTGGGAAAATGTTTTAAGCAGGAGCTAGCTAGATTATCTAGGTTTACATGCTAACTACATGCTAATGTATTTAGCTAGCTAGTTTACATTTTAAAGACTGGTGAATTCAATGGACCTTAGGATTTAACACTTGTTTTAATTATATGAATATCTACAACTTAGCTGGCTTATGTTAGTTAGCTAGATAATGTTAGTTAGCTAGATAATATGTTAGTTGGTTAAGTAAGTTACTGTATTACTTTGCTAGCTAGTTAGTTAGCTAGTTAGGTTAGGTAGTTATCTATCTACCTAGTTAATTACTTAATGTATTAGTTAGCCAGCTAATTTGTCAGTTAGCTATTTAGGTTAGGTAGTTAGCTAGCTACTTAGTTAATTACTTACTTTATTAGTTAGCCAGCATTTTTTTTAGTTAGCTAACAGTTAGTTAGGTTAGGTAGTTAGCTGTATATTTAGTTAATTACTTACTTTATTGGTTTGTTAGATACTTTGTTAGTTAGCTAGTTACTTGTCTATGGTAGTTAGCTATCTACTTAGTTTATTACTTACTTTCTTAGTTAGTTAGATAATTTGTTAGTTAGTTAGTAACTTGTCTACGGTAGTTAGCTATCAACTTAATTACTTATTTTATTAGTTAGGTAGCTACTTTGTTTGTTAATTAGATATGTAGTTAGCTATCTACTTAGCTAATTACTTACTTTATTAGTTAGTTAGATAATTTGTTAGTTAGCTAGTAATTTACTTGTCTAGGGTAGTTAGCTATCAACTTAGTTAACTTAATTACTTTATTAGTGAGGTTGCTACTTTGTTAGTTAGTTAGGTATGTAGTTACCTATCTAATTAGTTAATTACTTTAAGTTTGCTAGTTAGTTAGTTAGTTAAATAATTTGTTAGTTAGCTAGTTAGGTATGTAGTTAGCTATCTACTTAGTAAATTAATTACTTTATTAGTAAGCTAGCTACTTAGTTAGTTAGTTAGTTAGATAATTTGTTAGTTAGCTAGTAACTTACTTGACTACGCTAATTAGCAGCCTACTTAGTTTGCTACTTACTTAGTTAGCTAGCTACTTTGTAAGTTTGGTTATTTAGGTTAGTTAGTTAGCTATCTACTTAACTACTTACTTTTTTAGTTAGCTAGCTACTTTGTTAGTTAGGTTAGTTAGTTAACTATCTGCTAACTTAGTTAGCTACGTTAATTACATACCTACTTTCTTAGTTTGCTACTTACTTTGTTAGTTATTTAGTTAGCATGCTTTACAATCTTGCCCTATTATGGAAAGCCTTTAAAGCTATCTTACTTGTTATATTAGTTTGTCACTTTAGGTTACATTTTCAAAGAATCCATCGTGCCTGTTGTTGAGCCAGGGCCATCATGCATGTTGTTGAGCCAGGGCCATTGTGCATGTTGTTGAGCCAGGGCCATTGTGCATGTTGTTGAGCCAGGGCCATTGTGCATGTTGTTGAGCCAGGGCCATTGTGCATGTTGTTGAGCCAGGGCCATCGTGCATGTTGTTGAGCCAGGGTCATCTAAGAGATTATGACTGAAAAATGCTCTTCTTAAACCCAGGCATGAGTTAGTTGCAAACAAATTTACATTTATTTACACTTCACACAGTGTACCAGTTTTTTGTGTTTTGGAGTTCTACGACTACTACTACTAATTTTAATTTTAATGCATGAGTCAGGGCAGCTTTTTATTTTCATAATCCCCCCCCCCCATGGGAATAATGCATAGATTGGACACAGGCTGTCCTGTAATATCTAGGACCAAGAAGTTTGTAGAAGTTTTGTAAGTTATGAGGCTCTATGAATTTCAGTTAACTTGGGCACCCATGACCCTGTTTTTAGGTCACCGGTTGTCTTTTCAGGGAGCACTTTTGTTAGGTACTGACTACTACAAATTAAGAAAATACAACAAGGCCTGCCTTGTGTTTTGGAGATGTTTTGACCCAGCCGGCTAGAACATCGGTTTGGTTCTTGTGAAAGTGTTTCAATATCTCACATCCATTTTTCCTGCTTTTATCTCTTTAGCCTTAAATGAACTATTCACTCACTGCCTAATATATTTACTCCTTTGACATTATGACCAGATTATAAATGTTTATTCACGTACGGATATTTAAAGGATTCTTGTTCAATTCTCTTGCTAGAAATATCCTGACGTTTTTCCACTGGTGAGCCAAATGACCACAAAAATCTTGTCAGGATCATCAAGATGCCAAAGCACATACTTTTTGAAGGTATAAAAACAGCAAATATTGCTTTTAAATCTGTTATTTGATTGTGTTTAATGTATTTATTTTTCTGTTTTAAATAGAAAAACATCCTAAAGACACATGGGAAGATAATTGGAGCTTGTCTGGAAAATGGGAACCACTGGACACTTTTCGTGAGTTACAAAAGTTACTTTATTTCAGTAATTCAGTTAAAAATGTGAAACTCATATATTATATAGATGTATTACAAACAGAGTGATCTATTTTAAGTGTTTATTTATTTTATTATTGATGATTGTGGCTTATAGCCAATGAAACCCAAAAATCAGTGTCTTAGAAAATCAGATTATTATATATGATCGGCTGGTACTTTTGGTGGTGTGGGCAGTGTGTCAAGTACTGCTGGAAAATGAAATCTGCATCTCCATAGAAGTTGTCAGCAGAGGTGAATTGTTGTAAGATTTTGTGGGAAAACTGCACTGTCTTTAGACTTGATAAAACACAGTGTATCAACACCAGCAGATGACATGTCTCTCCAAACCATCACTGATCATCAGTAAATTTTACATTTTTATTTGTAAATAAAGGGATCAGAGTCTGGAGGAAGAGTGGAGAGACACACTGTCCAAACTGCTGGAGGTCTAGTGTGAAGTTTCCACAATCAGTGATGGTTTGGAGAGACATGTCTGATATCTGCTGGCGTTGATCCACTGTGTTTTATTATCAAGTCTTAAGTCCAGTGCTTAAGTGCAGTGTTTTTAACACTTCATGCTTCCCTCTGCTGACAACATTTATGAAGATGCGGATTTCATTTTCCAGCAGGACTTCGCACACTGCCAAAAGTACCAATTGGTCTTATATAATAATCTAATTTTCTGAGATGCTGATTTTTGGGTTTTCATTTTCAAAATCAACAATGATAAAAGAAATAAACACTTACAATAGATCACTCTGTGTGAAATACATCTATATAATATGAGTTTTACATTTTTAACTGAATTAGGCTAATAAAATAAAGTAACTTTTTAAAATATTCTAATTTTTTGAGATGGCCCTGTAGATTCTTTATTGACCCTGATGGAAATGCATATTCTAGCTTGTAGAACACAAATATAAA
Source organism: Astyanax mexicanus (assembly GCF_023375975.1). Classification (NCBI taxonomy): domain Eukaryota; kingdom Metazoa; phylum Chordata; class Actinopteri; order Characiformes; family Acestrorhamphidae; genus Astyanax; species Astyanax mexicanus. The sequence goes on from NC_064408.1 coordinate 102,035,319, forward strand.
TAAACTACAACATAGTATAGTAACTCTGTCATATATAGAAGTGTCATCTATTTCTCTGATTTGAGCTTCTCAAAAGCTTGATTTTAAGGTTTGTGTGGATTTGGATATGTTTTGATTATTGTCTTGCTAAAAGTTCCAAACTGCAACCCAATTATAATTTTATAGACTTTTGCCAGAAGCAGACATGTATCCATTAAAATGTCATTGTTGTCTGGAAGAAATGTACAGTAGAGGCATTTCTTTGACTTAAAGGTAAAACAATGTAATGGCAAAATGTACAACATGGTCCTTCAAGTTCAGTATATTAAGGCATCTTACCGGCACCACACATGTTTATACTACTTCCACATTCTGAGAGAAAAGTAGCATATTTATACATCATATTTTTATTTTATTTTGTATTCAGTGCACTCTTTACTCTATTATAAAGTCTAGGTTAACTGTGGTTTAAACAGCAGATTAAATGTAGGATATGTTTTAAAACAAAAGCTTCCTTCCATGTTGATATTAAAACGTTATCTATCTTTCTTTTTAGTTTTGTGACATTACAAAGAGAATAATCCTTTACATGAATTCTATGGGAGAGGTGGAAGATAGAAAGCAGACCGTTTTGAAAAACTGGAGGTAAAATATAAAATTATGAATATATATTATATTGCCAAAATTATCCATTAGCCTGCATTGCATTTGGTGATGTAAGGCTTGGATGGAGCTGCTTGGCCTGGGAAACCCATTCCATGAATCTCTCTACTCTCTACTGTTAATCTAGGCTAAAGCTAAATGAAGTTTGGATGTGTGTAGTGATGTAGTGACTCTGCAGAAAGTTGGTGAACTCTGTGCACTATGCTCCTGAGCAACCGCTGACCCCACTCTGTTATTTTACACTGACCGAGCCCCTGTTGTTCCCAGTCTCTTCCACTGTGTTATAATATCACTGACAGTTGGCTGTGGAATATTAAGTAGTAAATAGTGAAATTTCACGACTGGACTTGTTACACAGGTGCTGGATTCTATCCCGGTACCACAGAGCTGGAGTTCACTGATCTCCTGAGAGAGACCAAGCCTTAGTGCTTGGCTTTATTCACCTGTGGACTGTGTGAAGTGATCTAATGATTCTAATTTCTTATGACTTATCTGTTTGTAGTTAACACAGTGTAATTTTATTTTAGCTTATTTGCATCAGCCAGAGGATGCAAAGGCAATTGGACAATCTCCAGTGTCAAACATCCACAACAGCAAGATGGCCACATGAAATATTAAACACACAACCAAAAATAAATACAGAAATGTCCAACAATATTGCTAAAGACACTGTATCTGCAATGTTTAAACTCACTTTGTTAAACATGAGTTCTCATTAATCTTCTCATGCTTCAGTTTTTATTATTGTTTAAGTTTGCAGAAAACATCCTTAAAGGAAAGAGCTGTGTAGAAGAATATGGAGTTGACATAAAGCAGCTAAGGCACCAACTGTGCCACACTCTTTTTTTAAATTTAGGTGAGCGTGTGAGATTGTGAGTGGGAGCGCGTGTGAGTGGGAGCGCGTGTGAGTGGGAGCGCGTGTGAGCGGGAGCGCGTGTGAGCGGGAGCGCGTGTGAGTGGGAGCGCGTGTGTGAGATTGTGAGTGGGAGCGTGTGTGTGAGATTGTGTGTGTGTGTGTGTGAGATTGTGTGTGTGTGTGTGTGTGTGAGTGTGTGTGAGATTGTGAGTGGGAGCGTGTGTGTGAGCTTGTGTGTGTGGGAGTGTGTGTGAGATTGTGAGTGGAAGCGTGTGTGTGAGATTGTGTGTGTGAGATTGTGTGTGGGAGTGTGTGTGAGATTGTGAGTGGGAGTGTGTGTGTGTGTGTGTGTGTGTGTGTGTGTGAGAGTGGGAGCGTCTGTGTGTGAGATTGTGAGTGGGAGCGTGTGTGTGAGATTGTGAGTGGGAGTGTGTGTGTGTGTGTGTGTGTGTGTGTGAGAGTGGGAGCGTCTGTGTGTGAGATTGTGAGTGGGAGCGTGTGTGTGAGATTGTGAGTGGGAGTGTGTGTGTGAGTGGGAGTGTGTGTGAGAGCGTGTGTGTGAGATTGTGAGTGGGAGCATGTGTGTGAGATTGTGAGTGGGAGCGTGTGTGTGAGATTGTGTGTGAGATTGTGAGTGAGAGCATGTGTGAGTGGGAGCGTGTGTGTGAGATTGTGAGTGGGAGCGTGTGTGTGAGATTGTGAGTGGGGGTGTGTGTGAGAGTGTGGGAGCGTCTGTGTGTGAGATTGTGAGTGGGAGCGTGTGTGTGAGATTGTGAGTGGGAGCGTGTGTGTGAGATTGTGAGTGGGAGCGTGTGTGTGAGATTGTGAGTGGGAGTGTGTGTGTGTGTGTGTGTGTGTGTGTGTGTGTGTGAGAGTGGGAGCGTCTGTGTGTGAGATTGTGAGTGGGAGCGTGTGTGTGAGATTGTGAGTGGGAGTGTGTGTGTGAGTGGGAGTGTGTGTGAGAGCGTGTGTGTGAGATTGTGAGTGGGAGCGTGTGTGTGAGATTGTGAGTGGGAGCGTGTGTGTGAGATTGTGTGTGAGATTGTGAGTGAGAGCATGTGTGAGTGGGAGCGTGTGTGTGAGATTGTGAGTGGGAGCGTGTGTGTGAGATTGTGAGTGGGAGTGTGTGTGAGAGTGTGGGAGCGTCTGTGTGTGAGATTGTGAGTGGGAGCGTGTGTGTGAGATTGTGAGTGGGAGCGTGTGTGTGAGATTGTGACTGGGAGCGTCTGTGTGTGAGATTGTGAGTGGGAGCGTCTGTGTGTGAGATTGTGACTGGGAGCGTCTGTGTGTGAGATTGTGACTGGGAGCGTCTGTGTGTGAGATTGTGAGTGGGAGCGTGTGTGTGAGATTGTGACTGGGAGCGTGTGTGTGTGTGAGATTGTGAGTGGGAGCGTCTGTGTGAGATTGTGAGTGGGAGCGTGTGTGTGAGATTGTGAGTGGGAGCGTGTGTGTGAGATTGTGACTGGGAGCGTCTGTGTGTGAGATTGTGACTGGGAGCGTCTGTGTGTGAGATTGTGACTGGGAGCGTCTGTGTGTGAGATTGTGACTGGGAGCGTCTGTGTGTGAGATTGTGAATGGGAGCGTCTGTGTGTGAGATTGTGACTGGGAGCGTCTGTGTGTGAGATTGTGACTGGGAGCGTCTGTGTGTGAGATTGTGACTGGGAGCGTCTGTGTGAGATTGTGAGTGGGAGCGTCTGTGTGAGATTGTGAGTGGGAGCGTCTGTGTGTGAGATTGTGAGTGGGAGCGTCTGTGTGTGAGATTGTGAGTGGGAGCGTCTGTGTGTGAGATTGTGAGTGGGAGCGTCTGTGTGTGAGATTGTGACTGGGAGCGTCTGTGTGTGAGATTGTGACTGGGAGCGTCTGTGTGTGAGATTGTGACTGGGAGCGTCTGTGTGTGAGATTGTGACTGGGAGCGTCTGTGTGTGAGATTGTGAGTGGGAGCGTCTGTGTGTGAGATTGTGACTGGGAGCGTCTGTGTGTGAGATTGTGAGTGGGAGCGTCTGTGTGTGAGATTGTGAGTGGGAGCGTCTGTGTGTGAGATTGTGAGTGGGAGCGTCTGTGTGTGAGATTGTGACTGGGAGCGTCTGTGTGTGAGATTGTGACTGGGAGCGTCTGTGTGTGAGATTGTGAGTGGGAGCGTCTGTGTGTGAGATTGTGAGTGGGAGCGTCTGTGTGTGAGATTGTGAGTGGGAGCGTCTGTGTGTGAGATTGTGAGTGGGAGTGTAATAAAGATTAAAATCTAGACATATTCTTGTATAGACATATTCATATATTTTTGTACAGATCGCACTCAGAAGTGCTCCAGTTGCTGGGGCTCACTGTCTGCAAAAGATAGGGTAGAACATTATCAGTATGTCTACCTTTTTAATTACATGTGTTCAAATTCAGTCATTACTTGTTTTGTAAAACAATTTCTTGTTTAGGTGCAGTGCCAGAAGTGCAAGGCTTGCTACCACACAAGATGTTTGAAAACTGCATGTGCCATCTGTGCTGTATGTGAAAGTAGGTACTATGCGAGTACATTACCTGTCAAAGGTAGCTTAGCTACCTACATTGGTAGGCCATTTAGGCACATAGTATTTTTGTGATAATAGTATTCTTGGTGACAATAACAGAAATGTTTAATTTAATTTAAATAATAAATTCTTTTAAAATATATATTTTTTATAGAATAAGAGAAAAGAAAAAAAATGTAAACCTTTGTAGATTTTCTAAATAACAGTAAATTACCAAGATTGTCATACACAGAATGATGATGATGATGATGATGATAATAATAATAAAAAACAGCTTCACAAAAAAGCAAAACAAATACTAAATAAAATGCTTTAAAGAAAAAGAATACAGCTCTATCACAAAGCCATCTACTGTACAAAAAAAATCCAATGTACTTAACTAAGTAGTTATAGCTAAATTATTTTAGTTAGTTAACTACAGTAGATTTAGCTAACTAATATAGAGTAGTCAACAGCTAGCATAATAATAATAATAATAATAATAATAATAAAAGATGCTTCGGTCAAACTCCCTCTGCCTATGGTTTCTGCATTTGAGTCCAGAGCTGCCTGATTATAACATTTTAACTTGTGCAAAAAACAGTTTGATTTGTTCATTTTCTATATTTGAATAAAATAGCATTAAAAACAAATTCCTATGCCACAGACCATTTTCTTAAGCCCCACCCGAAACTGATGGAAAATCTCGGCTGACCCAGCCCAAGTTTGGGTTAGGCCGGGCTCGGGCAAAGAATATAAACTTTGCGTGGTTAATAAACATTTTATTGATTAAGGATCACCGTGTTTCACTGCAGTAAGCATTTAAGGTGGACCGGTAGTCCGTATAAGATTTGAAAAATCTAAATCAAGTTTGGATTGTGATCCTTTTTTTTTATTTTCCATTTTTCATAAATCAATCATAAAATAAACATGAAATACAAGCTGTTATTTGTTTTTTGGTACTATATTCAAAAACGAAAAACAAAATAATGAATAATTATCCTCCATTGAATATCGAATGAATGATGCACTGATTCGTTTAGTTGGTTATTTTCCAACTTCATATTTGCTTAAAATCATGTTTGCCACAATTATTGGTACCCCTGGTGTTAGTACTTTGTACAACCACATTTAGCCAACAAGACAGCACTTAATCTTCACTTAGTCTTCTCCTATGCACTCTCCTCTTCAGCTCACCCCACAGCTTTTCTATTAAGCTTAGGTCTGGGGACTGAGAGAGCTGTGAGAGGAGCTTGGTTTTGTGAAGCATTTTTGAGTAGATTTGGCATCATGTTTAGGGTAATTATCATGCTGAAAGACCCAATGACAACCCATATTCAGCTTTCAGGTAGATGCCACCAGATTCTGATTCAAAATGTCCTCATATTTTAAAGAGTTCATGCTTCCATGTATCCTTACATGGTTCCCAGGTCCTTTGGAGGAGAAACAGGCCCACAGCATCACTGATACTACCCCTGTACTTAACAGTGGGTGTTTGTTGCCTAAAAGCTCTATCTTGGTCTCAACTGACCAAAGCACACAGTCCCAGTTAAAATCGCATTACTACTCAGTAAATGTGGTGGCAATGTGCTCTTCCAGGCATGTTTGTCACTGTTCCAGAAGTTTTAAACTGTTTTGAGGATGCTCAGACTGTAGATACGGGCATCTGCAGGTGAGTGGCTATTTTCTTGTAGTTCTTCTGTGTAATGCTATATTTATACCCCAGGGATACAGGAAGTGATACATTTACTAATTACTGATTTCTAGATACTTTGATCCACTTTATAAACTACAATAAAAATGACATAAATTGTTCCAATACATTTATTTCCAAGAAATTGTTAAGGGTGCCAATAATTGTGGAACACATCATTTTATGAAAAAGGATTTTTTATTTATTAATTTTTTATTTACTTGATTTGAAGGTTGCTTTTTTCATTTTTTTTTTCAAAGTGAGATTCTGTAATAAAAAAAGTTTATTTTAAGACTTTTAACACATTTTAACTAGGGGTGTCCATAATTATGGAGGTGCTGTATATAAAGGGTACCCATCCTCCTCTTGTCAGACAACTTGAATGTATGAAAAACATTTGGAAAATAAATGTTAAGTCTTTATATATCAACATTGGTTTAAAATATTCAGGTAGAGTTTAAGGTAAAGAGCAGGAGTATTGAACTGAATTTTGCAAAGGTCCATTCATTTAATATATAAAATTTAAAGGAAAAGCAATGCATAAAATAAAGTCCAATTAAAACATAAAAATTATGTCAGTTGTCTTATTAGAAATAGTGTCTGTAACATGTGGACAGTGGCACCTAGATTTTGGTTTGGCTAAATTTTGGAAATAATGCTGATATTATTTTGGACTTTTTGTAATAGAATCCTAAAACACACTTTAATCAGTTAAGTTTTGGGGACAAAATAATTATTTTAATAAATGTCAAATAACTAAAATTTAAATGCTTACTGTTCAATGCTGTGAACATCAGGCGAGGATGAAAGTGAGCCCATCCTGGTGGTGGATGCAGAGCACACAGTCTGAGAAGAAAAGGTGGAGACATGCAGGAAAGTAAGACAGGACGAAGAGAGATTGGCATAAACACAGAAGAATGTGACCTGGGGGATAGTCGAAAAGTTCAGCTCCCAGTGAAGGGACCCAGCTCAGAAAAAGATGAGGATCCAGAAAGTGAGACAGAACCACCTAAGGGAACCTCTGCAAGTTTCCCTGTGGTTGAACGCTTATCGGTCACTGGTTCAAAAAAAAAAAAATCTTATTTGGTCACAGAAGAGGAGATAAGTCGCAGAATTAAAGCTGAAAACATGTCTACACATGTTTTCAGAAGTCTGCTAGGGGTGGGTTTACTTATGATAAAATAACCAGAGTGCTTAGTGTTTTAGTTAGTTTTGCCCAATCAAAATGTTTGGCTTACTTTTTTTTTAAACCTCTTAGGGACGAAAGAGAAATTTGCCACAAGTGGCTCTGAATCGCCCAAAAAAAAGCAAAAACAAAACTCAGCATCTTCAGTGCCCTGAGCGAAGGAGAAGCTGCTGAACTGGCTTTTGGCTTTGGAAGCCACCTTGGACAGCATGTGACCAGAGATATGATGAATGAGGGAATAAATCACGAGAAGGCAGAAGCAACAAGGTAAGAATATCGAAGATTTTACACTTGAAAGTCTGGACCAAACAATGTTCTTGTTTTTCTTGCATTGTATTCTTACCTTTTGTCTGCTTATGCCTGGTTCACACTACACGACTTTGAGTTATCTGGTCATTTTGCTGTATTTGCGAGTCCTTCTGTTGTGACTTTCACATTACATGACTGTTCGGCGAAACAGTTTTTCACTGTGGAAATTCACAGACTCCTCTGGCTGATCTCCAAAAACATTTTATTATGAGAACAAACCAGAACTAAAAGCACACAAAATCTAAAGATGCCATGCCAGTGAATCTCTAGAAAGGAGAATCTGACCAAGAGTATGTAGGCTTTTAAGCTTTCCATTTTTTATTTTAAAGTAATGTTTTACTTCACTGTCCTAAAAACCTATGAAAAAATGGAGAGACTCCACTCATGTAGGTAATGATAACAGGACATGGGTGCATAGTACGCTCACTAAACTGCACTGTGAAACCAAAACTAACTTGACTAAATTTACATATCGTAACAGACATCAACCTTGCTTCAGACTCTGGCCCAGACTTTCAGGTGTAAAAATCGGCATTTATGATATGCAGTCATGGCAGAATGTAATGGCCCCACTGAATTTTTTTTTTCCAGAAAATGAAGTATTTCTCCCAGAAAATTATTGCAGTTAGACATGTTTTATTATACACATGTTTATTTCCTTTGTGTGTATTGGAACAACACAAAAAACAGAGAAAAAAAGGCAATTGTTTGGGGAAAAAATAACTGAAATCAATTACTTCCTATAACCATCAACAAGCTTCTTACACCTCTCAACTGGAATTTTGGACCACTCTTCTTCTGTAAACTGCTCAAAGTCTCTCATATTTTAAGGGTGCTTTTTCCAACAGCAATTTTAAAATCACTCCACAATGGGATTTATGGGATTTAGACCCAGACTCCTTGCTGTCCACTTTAGAACTCTCCAGCAATTTCTTTCCATCCATCTCTGGGTGCTTTTTGAAGTATCTTTTGGAGTCATTGCCCTGCTGGAAGACCTATGATCTAGGACGCAAACCCAGCTTTCTGACACTGGGCCCTATATTGTGACACAAAATCCTTTGGTAATCTTCAGATTTCATTACGCCTTGCACACAGTCAAGGCACCCGGTTCCAGAGGCAGCAACCCAAAACATCTTTAAACCTCGAACATAAAGTTATTTACCCTCAATTTTAAAAAAAAGGTGCCAATAATTTTGTCCAGCCCCAGAGTTTTGTGTAGAATTATGTCATGCCTTTTTTTTCTCTGTTTTTTTTGTACATGTGTATAATTAAACATGTGTAAGTGCAATAATTTTCTGGGAGAAAAACACTTTCGACCATGACTGTAGATATAAATATTACATTGTTATTTAAAATAATGTAAATTTAACATTTCCATTTTGCAAATGTAGTGCAAAGTCAGTATTTCTACTTTTACATAATATACTTTTATCCATATATACAGGCAGACCCTATGTACGATACAGACGAACTTGAAGAAGAATTTGCAAGAAACATCAACGTTTAGTCTGATGACCCATACGTTTGGTCCTGCAGCGGTTGATTCTATGTTGTCTTTTCTTATAGAAAAATTAAAAGATATCTAAAAAGCTCCTGGAGCTTTCCCTGCTCCATGCAAGTTTTATTGGTAAATGGCTAATTAAATTATTCTATTTATTTTTCATTCTTACCTTTAAAGTCCACTTTTACTAGAGGCATTAATCCCAGTTTTCTTGTGATTTAAGGTGGCTATTTGTGTTTCTCTGGCTGCTCTTCACTGACCGAACTCTATTTTCTACACTGTTCTTTCAGTCACCACTGACCATAAACTGTAGTTCTAAAATTAGAATGTTGCACCATTTTAAGTTTTTATTTTTATTAAGTGTACTTTTGTTTTGTTCTAGTTATTAATATGTATACATAATGGTTTGGGAATAACCCAAGATTGGCCCAGACTGATGGCCAATCTTGTCTCTACGAATTCATGCTAAAATTATTTGCTTCAAATTAAATACACACACACACATTTACAGCTCTAGGGGGAAAAAATCAAGAGGAAGATGGATGATTACAAGCCATCAAACCAAACTGAACTGCTTGAATTGTTGCACCAGGAGTAAAGCAGCATAAAGTTATATAAAAGCAGTGTGTAAGACTGGTGGAGGAGAACATGCCAAGATGCATGAAAACTGTGATTAAATCAGGGTTATTCCACCAAATATAGATTTCTGAACTCTTAAAACTTTATGAATGAATCATTTCTTATTTGCTGCAAATAAATGTTCTAAATTACTGTTTATCTGAAATTTGGGAGAATGTTTTCTGTAGTTTATAGAATAAAACAACAATGTTCATTTTACTCAAACATATACCTATAAACAGGGGTGCACATAACTTTTTTTGTGAGTTACTCATGTGAGTACCAGCAAATAGTGTTTGGTACTCACCTCATCTGTGATAAGTCTTAAAAGTCCTCCTCACTATCCACCGCACTGTCGCCCCCATTGTCCTCCTCAGTGTCGCACTCATTGTCCTCTGCTTCAGCATCCTGTGTGGCAGATGATGATGCTGCTGCTGTAGATGTACTTCCTTGCCCTTGGTTGAGCCTCCGGTTGGCTGTCTCCATCCACAGGTCAACAGCTGGCTTTGGGTTAAATGTCTCTGTGGTCTCCTTTGACAGGTGGATGTGCATATGGGCTGAGAGACGAGCATGTGACAGGCGGGATCTGTATTTGTTTTTGATTATGTTAAGATGTGAAAAACCTCTCTCACAAGCTGCACTGCTCAAAGGCAGTGCAAGAGACAGCTTAACCAGCTCTTTGATGTTGGAGTAAGCATCCGGGTTACTTGGATTATTTACTATTTGGACTAGGTCATACACAGAAGATGCTCCCAGCCGTTTTGCTGCCTGCTTTAAGCGCATCCATTCTGTCAGAGTGATGTCTTTATTGAGCTGCAAGATGGCCTCGTATTTTTGGAGAATGTTGCAAATTGTTGTGTTTCCAAAACTGTGGAGGCCTTGCATTTCCTGAGGCCAGGTTGAAGGGTCAAATACTAAGAAGTGATCACATGACTTAAGGGAGTCATATCTAGTTTCAAACTCTTCAATTAATGCACTGAGTAAGTCTGTCTTGTCTATGTCAGCCTCAGCATTAGAAACAGTCTGTGCACTATGGTCTCCAGCATCCAGCATAAGTTTGAATTGCCCAATGGCCACCATGAGTTCGTCCTTACATTCCCCTATGGTCAGCTTTTCTTTCTGAAATCTGATTGATGTGGTCTTCAAAATGTTGCCAATGTCAACCATGTGTGTTAGAAAGCATTGAAAACGCTCTGTGCAGATATGCTGCAAGTCAGGGTTATCACTTGTAGCCAATTGCATTTTAATGGCTGGCAATAGTCTTGATATTTTTAACAGTACTTCGTGCCGCCATGCAGACCACCTAATATTATGAAACTTTCCCAATTTCACAAAGGAGATCCCATTTTCTTCACATAGCTTCTGCAATGCAGCTGTTTTTTTCGCACCACCTTTCTGTAAATAAAACTGCAGCAGCCTGACCACAGACTGATTGAAGGTTTTGCAGTACGGAACCTTGCGGTCAGCTGATTTTGCGCAATTCTCCAGCGTGTGTGCAGTGCACAGAATGTGCACAAGATTGTCTCCAATCACAACTAGTCCCTTTAGTTTTGGCACAACGCCGTTGTACACCCCGACGTTAACAGCTGCGCCATCTGTGCACACAGCGACCAACTTTGTTCTCCAGTCGTCCAAGCATGCGTCCTGAAAAAGTTTTACCAACCCGTCTGTTATTGCCTGTGCGGTGCGGTCGGCACCCAATTCGACCAATCCGAGAAAGTCTGACGAAAACTCTCCATTGGTGGATACTGACACAATGTACACAATCTCCTGCTCAGTTTTTGTGATGTCTTCGGACCCGTCAAAAAGCAGTCCCCAAAACTGAGCAGCCTGCAACTTTGCTCGTAGCTCCCTGCTGATGGTATGCGCTATGCTCTGCATAATCCTTGTGCCCCCTTCACGTGAATGATAAGCAGTCCCAACATTAACTCCTAGCCGCTTCAGCAACGGAATATCCTCCGCAAATGATGACATGGGACGGGTGTGTTTCGCTTTATGGAAAGCAAGGAGAAAAACGTTAAAAAGGGCTTGCCTTTGTTGATCAGTAAGCTTGTCTCGCCATCTGCTAAGTGGACGACTTGCTATGTCTTCTCGGCTAGCTTGTTTATTAGCAATGGCTTGCGCCACAGTGGCATGTTCCTTGCTCTTTTCGTGTTTGTTAAATAACGGATGATTGAAATTCTTCGACCCTTTATAAAACGCACCTGTTTTGTCTGCTAGCTGTGGATGGGCACGGCAAATCTTGCACCACATTTCTGTTCGCTCATCATTAGCCTCAAGCCACGGCACTTCTTGCAGCCACTTCTCCGAAAAAAGTCTTTTCTTCGGCTCTGGCTCCAGTTGCTGTTTCTTAGTTGGGGGCGAAACTCCAAAGAAGCTGCTTACTGTTGTCTGTTTCTTCTTAGACATGTTTGACTATAATTACCAACATTTACTGATGTACACTGGCGACTTGAGCAGTCATGTGAAATATTTCAGGAGGGATAGTCAGTACGCAAGAGCGCGGTAGTGACCCAAGTGGCAGTACGCGTTGCTAATTTTTGTCGCGCATGCGTACCTGCGTACCAGTTATGTGCATCCCTGCCTATAAATAGCAAAATCAGAGAAACTGATTCAGAAACTGGAGAGGTCTCTTATTCATTTGCAGAGCTTGCTCTGTGTGTGTGTGTGTGTGTGTGTGTCTGTCTCTCTACAAAATTTGGAATATTACACAATGTTAATCTTTACAAAACAAATCAGGCCATCCCTGTATTAATGGATGAGTCAGATGGTAGCCTAGTGTCTAATTAGTTGCAGTATTCTTTTACCAATGTTTACCTTTTTTTCCCATGGTAATTTAAATGTGTGCAATAAAAAAAAGTCTCATTACCATTTGTTCTTTCAATAAAACTTTACTTAAAGGATTTGTATTTATTGATTTTATTTATGCATATTCAGATCAGAAAACATTCATGCACTGGCAGTAGTTAAATACAGTATAATACACAAAATAATTTATAGTACTCAATGTAGTATTCAATGAATATGATCATTACAAAATTATTTTAACAGGAAGCATCTTATTCGTAACATTTCCAGTCACAGTAAATTTTAAATATTAAACATCAAATCATGACATTTAATATTAGATATACTTACAAATTAAGTGTTTACATTAGATTCAAGTGATGCCATAAAAAAAACTATTTGCTTTCTTTCAGAACAATATTTGTAAAAGAGGTGTTTTATACGCCTTTTGAAAAGGTTCAAATGGATAAAGTTTTCATTAATTGGAAAAGTTCTTTACACTCTCAGCACTTATTGAGGTCTTATGAGGCAAAAAAACAAAAAAATCTTTATAGCACCTTTCATTTCTACGTCATGCACATGTTGAGAGAAATATTTTCAGAACTGCATCTTTCATAGTTGTCTTAGGATATTAAGATAGTCACATACTCCAACAGAACAACATTGTTTTCTTTTCTTCTTTTTCTGTGGAAAATCAAGAAGTCCTTCTGTTTCTGACTTTTCTTTATCTTTGGTTACATTTTCCAATATTTTCAAGTCAAGTGTTGTTTCTTCATGTTTACACAGAGCTGGGGAACTAGTTTTATTTTTACGTTTTGGAAACAGTGGTTTAAATCTGCGACTTTTATCTGTGTTGTCAGCTTTAGTTGAATAATCACACACCTTTGTTTCCAGTTCTGCTTTCAAAACGCAGTCATGTGTGTTTGAAATCATTTCAGCTATGCTAGCAGGAACAGTCTGCCACTCCTTGACAATTTCTAGAATGGTTTGTAGTTTTCTAACAGTCTCGTCTGTTTTGGACACATTTTTGCTTTCACTTTTTGCTGCTACAGAATCACCTGGATGGTTTTCCTTAACAGTTTCTACATCATTCTTGAAATATTTACATGCTATTTTCAAACAAGCACATGAGCTGTAAAAAGAGAAAGTACAAAAAGTACACTGTTGTGAATCTGCAGAAGCACAAAACACTTCATCAGTAAACATGCTGGTCATCTCTACAACTTGGTCTTGAATTTGTATTGAGTAACTTTTGTTTGCTTCAGAAACCTGTACCAAGCAAGAAATCTGTGTTTCCAAATCAGGAAAATTATGGCGGTCAAGTTCTGTTAGTTGTAGAAGCAGTACATGATGCTTACAGACTACACCTTTTACACCTATGGGACAGCTACAGTAACACTCTGCTGGACATACAGTATACACCGTTTGTAACTTGGACTGAGAAGGGACCTGATATTCACAAATTCCCCGATCTCTCTTTACAATTATTTTGTCCCTCCAACCACTTTCAATCATCTGGGAAACTGAATGCAAAAGATCCTGAGAAGCCAAACCTATTGGATTCTTCACACGATCAGCTTCCTGCAGGGCTTTTATCACAGTGAAGTAATCATCAGCTTTACCAAGGAGAACGTTAAGTAGGTCATCCAGTCGCCTATTCCTGGAACCAGCCAAAAACTGGTATTTTAGACGATGAAAAAACCTGAAAGATAAAGAAAAAGTTTTGTTTTTGGTGGGGGGTGGGGGTGTTTTTATTTTATTGCTTTAGGACGTTTTTTACTTTGTAGCATTAATTCCATGTCAGAAGTTTCCCTAATCAGTGATGGTTTGGAGAGACATGTCATCTGCTGGTGTTGATCCACTGTGTTTCATCAAGTCTAAAGACAGTGCAGTTTTGTTTTCACACAAAATCTTACAGCACTTCATGCTTCCGAATGTTGACAACTTTTATGGAGATGTGGATTTAATTTTCCAGCAGGACTTGGCAGACTGCCCACACTGCCAGAAGTACCAATTGGTCTTATATAATAATCACATTTTCTGATACAATGACAATCATCAACAATAAAATAAATAAACGCTTAAAATAGGTCACTCTGTGTTTAATACATCTACATAATATGAGTTTCACATTTTTAACTGAATTACTGAAATAAGGTAACTTTTCAATGATATTCAATTTTTTTAGATGGCCCTGTATGTATAACATGTTGCTTATTAATGCTCTAATGTTAGATAATACAGTGTGCAGATTTTGCCTACCGGTAGTCGAGGCTTCAGCTCCCAGCCTCGAGACGCCTCCCGTGTGCTGAGGTTGTTGCATCCAAAGGAACACAAACACAGTGAATTCCAGTCATGAAGGAAGGAAATAAGCATTTTACTGATGCAGGATGTTATGTAAACCATATAAAATGTTATGATGCAATTTGTCTTTAAAAAGTCTTTATTATTATTATTATTATTTTTTAACAAAATTATAAAGAAGTACTATTTTATAAATATAAGACTTGGTCCAACTGTACAAATTAGAAAATAAAGAATTTAAAAATTAATATAATGCAATGTGTGACAGTTGTTTATGAATGGGTCATATAAGAGCTGCTCCAAATCTGTAACACTTTATCAAAACAAAATTAGATACTTTTTTGATCCAATTCTAGAATATAAATAACTGGTCTAAAATAATATTAATACAGTTTTTTTTGGTTATTTGAATAGGCAGTTTATATCATATTTTGAATCAATTAAATCATTTATGTTAATAGGTTTCCTAAAATGTGTTTTAGACGTGGCCAAATGTAATTGTACACTATAAGCAGTTCATCTGTGCATACAACTTATTTGTATGTCTAATCTAGATTATACTTGTATGCAAATTTTATGTAAATTAAATGATTTAATATGTAATAATACTGTTTATTGTGATTATTAAAGTGACACCAGCAGGACCAAGGTCTTTAGGCTTCCCAAATGGTTACCTTTCACAGGTACAGAATCATAGAATCAAAATTGCATTTAATGTATGACATATGCTGTTTCTATATCTGATAAAATAGACTAAAGATCTGCATATTGTCAAATCAGTGTTCTGCTCAAGAAACATGTCACAAGCCTCAAATAACAAGACTTAAAAAAACAAACAATTACACATTTGTTCAAGCTGTATTTTCCGTATTATTGTTGCTACAAAGATTTATATACACATGAAATCTTAGTATCATAAAAGTAATAATAATGTTACCAGATTTAAGAAGGGGTGCATCTTCTTGGAAGCTGACTGAATGTTACTGAGAAATTAATAAACACAATTCCACAATGTATCATAACTTTGACTTGATATGGTTTTAATAAACAGTAGTCCTGCATCTGTAAAATGTTTATTTTCTTTATTTATGACTGGAATTGACTGCATTTGTGTTCGTTGGTTGCAATAAACTCCACAATGGTCTGTGCATGTTCTCCCCACACTGGAGGCGCCTCTCGGGGGGAGCCGAAGGCTCGGCTACCGGTAGCAACGCCACCAGTAACCCTGCCTTCACACTGGAAAGCGACAATGTGACAGGCAACCATTTATTTCCTATGGCAGGGCGCAATGTGTTGCCACAAAACGCAAGAGGCAACAAGCGACAAAGTGCCAGAGCGACAATATATTTATTTATTTACAGTAATGTGCAAAGGTTTTAGGCACCAAAGCAAATTACACTAATCCATTTATCTCAGCAAAATGAGTGTTTTACCTGAAAAAAGCACCACATATGATTTAAACAGATGCAAATAAACATAAATAAAGTAAAACGTAACAAGAATTTTAATTTTAACTAAGTATGGTTATATCCTATGAGCCTCTCCACTCAGAGTCTCTCCACTTACAACAATGAATGTTATACTTAGCAAGCAAGAAAAAAATATCCATTACATCAGATGTTTTGCTGTCTTGATGATTAATATAGTACTTAGTTCACGTGAAACTGCATGTATATGTTCAGTTCCATCGGCAGCTCACCGGATTTGCCAAATTTACCAAACCAGGTGTTGACATGAAATATGAGAACAGATTAGACGTTTTCCTTAATTGCTGTTTTTATTTATTGCAATAAATGTAGCTATCTGATGATAATCACAAAGCCCTGTAATAGATCAAGAGCAGAAAATGTTCCTTGCCCCCAGAGCTTTTTGTTGCAGTGTGCATAGAAATCGTGCACTCAAATGAAAGAAATTGCAAATCGTTCACTCGAATGAAAGAAAATGTAAGCACAATCTTCTATATCGTTAGCCCAATTTTTTATTTATTTATTTTTATTCATCCACAGCTCCTCTCAGGCTCTGTAGAACACTCTTAGATTACAAACAGCTTTATTTTTAGTATTTAGCTTTACGACTGTTTTTGAAAACACACCAGTATTTTTGTGACTGTGAGTTGTAAGTTGTGTTAACAGCAACTTAACATTTCTGATTTATAGTAAGAAATATTACCTTTCAATCACGTTGTTGGTTTCTGAGTTTTTATGATTGAACCGCCGACCATAATCAGCCCACATGGTTCCAATGTTGTTCCAGTTCTTCAGGAAATACTGGCACACAGATGGGTATTTCTTAAAAGTCTTGCAAAACTCAGCAGAT
This sequence comes from Astyanax mexicanus, assembly GCF_023375975.1. Classification (NCBI taxonomy): domain Eukaryota; kingdom Metazoa; phylum Chordata; class Actinopteri; order Characiformes; family Acestrorhamphidae; genus Astyanax; species Astyanax mexicanus. The sequence goes on from NC_064408.1 coordinate 102,052,026, forward strand.
GTCCTTTTGAAGTGCTTAACCTTCATAAACAATACAATATAATGGGGGAAAAAATTAGAGATATGTTTACATATGAATTTACATTTGTTTACCTCATCTGCAAGTTCTTTTTTAAATTGCAAGAATTTAAAAAAAATATTTAAAAAAAAAATGTTTAATCTGCTACTACTCACAATACTGCCACAAATTACAAAAGAACTACAAAACTACTAACAAAATTTGCCCAGATCAGCCATAATAATTCATATCAAATCAGAAAAAAAAGAAAGATACAATATTTACTCACTGTACTGCAAGCTTTCAGCTTACAAAAAAAGGATATAATCTCTTTCCTCTTCTGGGTGTTTGAGTCTCCTTGTACACCAGATTCAGTTTTAGACAGCCACTGATTCACCGCCTTAAAATAAGGACAAAATACTTTTAAAATGATTTTAAAAAGAGTACTGTACTCATCAAAACAAATAGTTGCACTCAGAAGAAAGTATCTTTAATGAAGTCAAAAGGTGATCACCCCATTACACCAGGCCTTCTGGATGTGTGATGAGCGATAACTAACCATTAATCTTGGCATAATTTTTTTTTATTTAAGACCAGAAAAGCAATCGACACTCCACCCCAAAATTACACAGTTGCTGTGTAAGAGTATTCGAGCTGCATGTAGGCCTGTCACGATACTCATTTTGTGTGGAAAATATATTGTCTTAGAATTTATTGTGATAAACAATATTATTTTCATTTTAAGACCATTTAAATGCAACTGACCTAATGAAAAAAAGTAGTATAAGAAAGCAATTATACAAGTAATTATAGACATCTAAATTTTTATTTTGGAAAATACAGTATATACTTTATTTTTCCCCTACTGCATTGCAAACTGTGTGTATGGGGGTCACAGATATAAAAGAAATGGTCATTGCATGACTAGCTAAAATACTGTTCACTGTTATGTATGCATACAAATAAACAATAGACAGATATAATAGAGAGAGATCATGATTATTACCGTATTTTTCGGACTATAAGGCGCACCGTATTATAAGACGCACCATCAAAGAACGCCTATTTTCTGCTATTTTTCCATACATAGGGCGCATCGCATTATAAGGAGCATTAAGTGACACTAGAAAGGGTGCCTATATCAAAGTGAACAGGGGTGGCGCCATGGCGGGGTGGGGGGGGGTGCGGGGGTGGGGGTGTCTTGCCGGTGGAGCGTCTCAGTATATATAAATCTAGCTCTTTCAAAGTCAAACGAGTGCTGGATATTAATCTACACAGATTCCTCTCCTGAAAACTGTTTATTTGGGTGAGTAACGTGCTTCAGTTTATTTACAGTAAGCTTAGATTTCCAGATGTCCACTAAGGCTTGCTGCACCAGCGTTAGCATAGCTATCCGCTAGCACGCTAGCTAGTCCCCTAAACTAGTAAAGTTAACCCAAACTTAAACGACAGCGTTACACTGAGTAATCCTGCGTGTTCTGGTAAGACAGTGAGATATTAGCTAGCGATTCGTCCCCCGTAGCTTGTTTTAACACGGTAAACAAGCAGATTACAGGCTGATAAAACTCACCTCTGAGAGAGTTAGTGCTTAGCATCTAGCTAATGCTAGCCAGGCAAAGCAGCACAGACTTACAGGCCGATAACTCACCTCTGAACGGTGAACGCTTAGCGATTAGCATCTAACTCTAATAATACTGCTCCAGCAGTATTAAAAGTACTAAATTTAGATAATACTGATCTCTGAACAGTGAAAAAGTTAGCTAGCTAAGCGGTTAGCATCTAGCTAATGCTATTGCTGCTCCAGCCACGGAGCTGCACGGCTCTGCACGGAGTGTGTGTTTACTTTAGATAATTTAGATAATACTGATCTCTGAACAGTGAATAAGCTAGCTAATGCTATTATTGCTGATCCAGCCTCGGAGCTGCACGGCTCTGGACTCTGTATAGCACTGAAATTCTCTATAACGCTGCACGGAGTGTGTGTTTACTGCTCCTTACAACCTGACGAGTAAAATTTAGATAATACTGATCTCTGAACAGTGAATAAGCTAGCTAGCTTAGCGGTTAGCATCTAGCTAATGCTATTGCTGCTCAGCCTCGGAGCTGCACGGCTCTGGACTCTGTATAGCACTGAAACTCTCTATAACGCTGCACGGAGTGTGCGTTTACTGCTCCTTACAACCTGACGGGTAAAATCCATACAAAAGGCGCACCGTATTATAAGACGCACTGTCAATTTTTGTGAAAATTAAAAGTTTTTAAGTGCGCCTTATAGTCCGAAAAATACGGTAAATATTATTGAGGGCACGTCCATTTATTGTACAATAAGTTGACAATATAATTGTGACAGGCCTAACTGCATGGAATGAATTATTGAAGGACACCTTTAGGAACCACTTCAGCTCCATGCTGAGACATCAGACATAGTGTGTTTAATGCTAACTCTGTATGTGGAGCTTATTAAAAACTGGATTTTAGCCTAAATGTTAAATTTATTGTTCCTGGTGACGTTTATCTTCCTTTCGAATATGATCGTTATCCCACACTTTCTACTAGGTGTAATTCGATTAAAATATGGCTTTAACAGCACTATTAGTTTAAAATGCTAAACTAAAACATCAAGCCAGGAGCCACATCTTACATAACAGACAAAATCAGCATATTAATCTTAGTTTAAAAAAAAAAAAAAGGACAATTTATGTTTAATCATTACTTCTGTTTAGGATCGTTTTGCTCCAAAAGACAAATACCATCTGAATTTTCACACTTTCTCACACACACACACACACACACACACACACACACACACACACACACACACACACACACACACACACACATACACACACACACACACAAGACATGGTACCAGCATAACAATATGCTAGATTCTGGAAACACTGCAGACAAGGCATTGATTTCAGCAAAGTCTTTGTCAACCATGAATGCTCTAAAAGAAAAACAAACAATAATTACTTATTACTGATTAAATTATTATTTTAATATTATTACCTAGAAATTTGTACTGCATACAAATGACTATATTTGCATGAATATAAATTACCTTGGAGGAGTTGGAAACTGCTTTTTAAGAACTTCAAGAACTTTTTCCAGAACCTTCTGAGTTTCATTGCCAACTATTGCATAGGCCACAGGCACTCCTCGTCCATGGTCATCTTTCACAACAAGTGTGAATAAAGGGAATGAATACTGGTTCACACAGTAGGTTGTGTCAACAAATACAATTCGTCTTGAGTGTTTCTCCAGCTGAGATTTCATAATTGGTGTCTGCAAAACGATGATCAGCTCTTGGTTTGATGCATATGGCTGGTAGTATAAAACATGCTCTTGAAAAGGTCCCTTCAGTAATGCATCCACACTCTGGCTGTCATTAGAGTAGAAGTGTTTTTTTCTCATCATGCAGGTTCTGACATTGTCAATGTCACGTGGAGTAACAAAATACTCACGACTGTGTAGATCACTGTGTCCTTGTTTCTTGGCCCACTTGTGGCATTCAGTGAGTATAACATCTGGTTTGGTTCCAAGTGCCAACAATTCTTCAATCCGTGTTACCAGTACTGGACAAATGCGCTGAAACTCTCCTTCACTAGGGTCAGTGGGATTGTGGTCATTGTGTTCATCATAAATGCGTTGTACACTAACAGAAAAGTTCTCCCAGTCATTGATTATTTTAAATGAAACATAGGCCTTACATCCGACTGCTCTGTAGCTGTTTATGGTTTTCACTCCAGACCTAAGACAGGGAAAGCTAAAATATCCTCTTTGCCGATCTTTACTGCAGCTGAATTATAGGTCTTGTACTGGCCTTTCAAAGGTGTAGTTAAAAGCTTTTCCAAAATCACTTTGGAGCAGTCATCTTGTTGTTCAATAACAAATACGTTGACTTGTTTGTTGGCACCAGTTGTCTTTCGCTCTTGTTCCAGAACTGTTCTTTTAATTATTTCTTCCATTTCTGAAAATAAAAGAAATCAGTTTTTTTTTTTACAAAATAATATTTTTAAATGGCACATGTATACATTTCAGTAAAGGTATAACCAATATAATAATACTTGACTGGACAAATAATAAAATATCTACATTTATCAGCGAACAACATGGCACGACGGCCCTGGCTCAACAGCATGGCACGGCGGCCCTGGCTCAACAGCATGGCACGGCGGCCCTGGCTCAACAGCATGGCACGGCGGCCCTGGCTCAACAGCATGGCACGGCGGCCCTGGCTCAACAGCATGGCACGGCGGCCCTGGCTCAACAGCATGGCACGGCGGCCCTGGCTCAACAGCATGGCACGGCGGCCCTGGCTCAACAGCATGGCACGGCGGCCCTGGCTCAACAGCATGGCACGGCGGCCCTGGCTCAACAGCATGGCACGGCGGCCCTGGCTCAACAGCATGGCACGGCGGCCCTGGCTCAACAGCATGGCACGGCGGCCCTGGCTCAACAGCATGGCACGGCGGCCCTGGCTCAACAGCATGGCACGGCGGCCCTGGCTCAACAGCATGGCACGGCGGCCCTGGCTCAACAGCATGGCACGGCGGCCCTGGCTCAACAGCATGGCACGGCGGCCCTGGCTCAACAGCATGGCACGGCGGCCCTGGCTCAACAGCATGGCACGGCGGCCCTGGCTCAACAGCATGGCACGGCGGCCCTGGCTCAACAGCATGGCACGGCGGCCCTGGCTCAACAGCATGGCACGGCGGCCCTGGCTCAACAGCATGGCACGGCGGCCCTGGCTCAACAGCATGGCACGGCGGCCCTGGCTCAACAGCATGGCACGGCGGCCCTGGCTCAACAGCATGGCACGGCGGCCCTGGCTCAACAGCATGGCACGGCGGCCCTGGCTCAACAGCATGGCACGGCGGCCCTGGCTCAACAGCATGGCACGGCGGCCCTGGCTCAACAGCATGGCACGGCGGCCCTGGCTCAACAGCATGGCACGGCGGCCCTGGCTCAACAACATGGCACGGCGGCCCTGGCTCAACAACATGGCACGGCGGCCCTGGCTCAACAACATGGCACGGCGGCCCTGGCTCAACAACATGGCACGGCGGCCCTGGCTCAACAACATGGCACGACGGCCCTGGCTCAACAACATGCACGGTGGCCCTGCCTTAACTTAAATTAAATAATAAAAAAAAAAACAATGCACATTTGATAATACTGTGCCGAGGTATAAAATGTTCAATTCTAACCTCCAATAATTTATTTTGTCTTTGAAAATGTAACCTAAAGTAACAATAAACTAACATAAGCAAGTGAGATAGCTTTAAAGCCTTTCCATAATAGGGCAATAGATCCAAGTTGTCCAAATCAAATTGTAAAGCATGCTAGCTGGCTAACTAAATAACTAACAAAGTAAGTAGCAAACTAAGAAAGTAGGTATGCAATTAACGTAGCTAACTAAGTAAGCAGAGAGTTAACTAACTAACCTAACTAACAAAGTAGCTAGCTAACTAATAAAGTACGTAGTTAAATAAGTAAGTAGATAGCTAACTAACTAACCTAAATAACCAAACAAAGTAGCTAGCTAACTAAGTAAGTAGCAAACTAAGTAGGCTGCTAATTGACGAAGACAAGTAAGTTACTAGCTAACTAACAAATTATCGAACTAACTAACTAACAAAGTAGCTATCTAACTATTACAGTAAGTAATTAACTAGGTAGATAGATAACTACCTAACCTAACTAGCTAACGAGCTAGCTAACTAACTAATACAGTAAGTAATTAACTATGTAGATAGCTAACTACCTAACCTAACTAGCTAACTAACTAATACAGTAAGTAATTAAATAGGTAGATAGATAACTACCTAACCTAACTAGCTAACTAACAAATACAGTAAGTAATTAACCAGGTAGATAGATAACTATCTAACCTAACTAGCTAACTAACTAGCTAGCAAAGTAATACAGTAACTTACTTAACCAACTAACATATTATCTAGCTAACTAACATTATCTAGCTAACTAACATAAGCCAGCTAAGTTGTAGATATTCATATAATTAAAACAAGTGTTAAATCCTAAGGTCCATTGAATTCACCAGTCTTTAAAATGTAAACTAGCTAGCTAAATACATTAGCATGTAGTTAGCATGTAAACCTAGATAATCTAGCTAGCTCGTGCTTAAAACATTTTCCCAAAAAGGGCTCTGGTGGGGGCTCTAACTTTCAAATATGCATCCATAAAAAAGAGCCTAAGAGCCAGACTTTAGTTGAGTTAAAACAGTATCAACACAGATTAGAGGAGATACAGGAGATATCTTACCTTTCTCCACACTGCACAGCCTGTATGCACAATGGGGTACAGCAATTACTGGTGGTTGAATCTCCTCGCGGTCTTTTTTTTTTTTTAATCTCCTCGCGGTCTTTTTGGGCAGTCGCGCTTGTAATGACGTCACTGAGAGACGCTAAATCTGATTGGATGTGAGGGTTGTTGGTCCTGGATCCACTTTATTCACGTTGTTCCAGGAACAACAGCAACCCGAGGAATCAGATCGTGCCACGTTGTTCCAGGAACAACAGCTGTCACTCCCCGATCTATACCTCCTGCCCAATTTGTGCCGCGCATGCGCACTGCACACTGAGCAGGGGGCGCATATCGGGCAGCCACGGCTGTCAACAGTTGTCGGCGCTGTGAGATCGCTGATCAAGCTTAACTTCCGTTTTCTGAATTCTAGATAGACAGATAGGTGTTTAAAATAATTAAAAATCGAAAATAATCTGTTAAAATGTGTGAGCCTGCTGTGTTTTTATTTATTTTTTGTTACATATACCAAGTCTGTAAATTACTTCACATTTAAAAATTCTTTTTATTCTTAAAATACACAGCAAATTATTATAAATAACAGGTACAACACATTCATCAAAATTCCTTCGTTGGAGGATGGCGTGAATGCTGAATTTAACGAAAATGTACTCTGCACAGCTCTGTAAAACTTAAAATCCTTAATTTTGACACCACAGTGTACGAGCTGTTTGCGACAATGTGGGCGGAAGTACACCTTGGCATTACCTACCCGATCTGTGCCCCTGCTCATCTCGCTCAGTTTGCAGTGCGCATGCGTGCGCATGCGCGGCACAAATCGGGCAGGGGGTACAGATCGGGGAGTGACAACAGCAACCCGAGGAAATCAGATCGTGCGTCTGCAGAGTGAGAACATGAGAACTGTACTACTGTGTCTGACTACAGCTCTGCTGCTGACAGCCACACAAAGGCTGGGTGAGGTTCTTAAAAGCTGCTATTTTAGACTTTTTTTATTCTATTTTATTCTATTTTCTCCATTCTTATAATTGACTACTCTGTGGCTGCATTTGTCTCTTGTGTAGTTTACATGTTGTTGTCATGTTTTTCTTCTGCCAACAGAGACTGGACCAGTTGGCAAATGTAAATGCCTCGGGACTTCAAACACGGTTCTTCAAGTCCAAAGAATAAAGAGTTACTATGTGCAGAAATCAGGTCTCTGCCATGTTGATGCTGTTGTGTGAGTACAGTGGATGCATTTAGATATTAATTTGTGCTTGTTTCTAAGGCATAGTTTGTGACAGGATTTAGACTAAACTGAGCAGCAGTGAAAAATCGTCATTGGGAATGTCTATGTTAGTCCCAGTGTAGGACTATGATGGGATTTAAGGGCCACTGAAAAAAAATAAAAAATAACTTTGAGGCTAAATTTATTGTATTATGAGGTTAAGAGACTATAGTCATAATATTTCAAGAATAAAGTCAGAATATTAGAAGATTAAAGTCGAAATATTGCAAGAATAAAGTCATTATATTATGAGAATAAAGTTGTAATACTATGAGAATAAAGTTGTAATATTAAAGAATAAAGTCATAGTATTACAAGATTAAAGGCATAATATTTTGAGAATAAATTTGGTATATTACAAGAGTGAAGTTATAATATTACAAGAGTAAAATTGTCATATATTTCAAGTTTAAAGTCGTAATATTATGAGAGTAATGGATATATTTCGACTTTAACTTTTTAATATTACGTCTTTATTATTGTAATATTATGATTTTATTCTCATAATATTACAACATTATTCTTGTAATATTATGACTTTTATATTTACAACTTTATCCTTGTAATTTTATGACTATAATCTCGTAATATTACAACTTTAATTTCCTAATATTATGACTTAAAGATCCTTAAAGATAATTTACTTGATCTGTATCTGTATGGAGTAAATGTATATCTACAGTAATTTATTTTAACAAGACTTCCACTTTAACTTTTTAAACTTGACGCATAAAATTAAATCCATGATTTTACAGATTCACAACTGTGAGAGGAATCCCTGTTTGCTCAGACCCAAAGAAACCCTGGGTAAAGAAAACCATGACAGTACTGGATGCAAGAACAAGAACTTCTTCAACACCATCTTTACCTACAAAAAACACTGATTTTAGACAAGATGATACTGGTAGGTAAAATGTATCTGTTTTAGGACTAATAGTTAGATCGACTCATGTTAATGCTTATTTTAAGACAGGAACTGCAAAACAAAATTTAAGGAAATGTGTCTCTTTATAGTATTATATTATATTATATTATATTATTTAATTCTTTAATATAACTTACTGAAACCATAACCTGAAAAATGTCTCCTAATCTGGGCAGAAACCAAACAGGAAATTAACAGGCCACAGACTTAAATAACACCAGAAATGGTAAACAAGGCACCACAGAAACTGGGAACACTGGCCAGTATGTGTCACGGCCTCGCTCTGTTTCTTTGTGTTTTCCCCGTTTCCTAGTGTGTTCCTCCAGTAGTTTTCCGTCACGTGTGTGTCTCCGCCCCTCGTTACCTGTCTCCCCAGGTGTTCAGTGTTTTATGTTACTATATATAGTACCCTATTTGTCTATGTTTATCCGTCGGTCTTTGCACCTTCCTCTGTCGTTTGTCTTGCCCCGTTTTTGCCAGTTTATTTCTACGTTCTTAGTTCTGTGTTAAGTTTATATTCCCTGTTTATTCTCTTGTTTGTTCTAGTTCCTTGTTTATGTACATATTTATTCCCTTGTATATATCCCTAGCCCTGTTTGTTTATTATCTGTTTAGTTTAGCTCCTTGTTGTTCTCCTAGTTTGTTTTATTAGCATTCTTGTCTATTTATGTTATTATTATCTCTGGTTTGTTTTGGTTTGTTTCTTGTTTATTTACGTATTAAAGTCTGTCCTACCTGCACTTGCGTCCGTCTCCTCGTCTCCCTGCCTGGGTCAATCGTGACAGTATGTCTGCAGAGCTCCATTGTGAGGCTCACAGCAGTCTGATACTCACATCCACTGTGGAAACAGAACTGACATTATGTTGGATGCAAAAACAAACATATTTATATATATGTATTTATATATATATTTTTTTTTACAAACAGTTGCCAATTCAAAGTGTTGTAACTGAATACAGTATTTCTTTACTGTGCTATCAGCATTAGCATAATTAACTGCTGTTGTCCTCAGAAGCCCCCTGGACAGAGCCAGTAAAAAATGAATTAAGCTTTATTCATAAAATATTGTTCAGAGTTTGTAGAAAGAAAATGTGTTTATTATATTTGTTTATTTGAAACTGACACTATCATTAGCTAACTGATTTTATTCCCACCCAGGACAACCATGTCAGTGTTTTTCTCCTCTGAGAAAGTTACAGACTGAATGATCTGTTTTTCACTGAACTCTGTGGTCCTCCGGTAATTTTTTACACATCTCTGAGTTTCGTCTCCTCATGTTTAATAAAATATCTATTTGTCCACTGTCACGCACCGTAATTACACTTTGGGTGCATGTTTCCATAGAGACCTACGTAAAAAAAAAACTGCGAGTGGAAATGGAGGAGCTACTGAACGCAATGTCACGTGACAGAAAGACAAAAAACTCACTGGTCCTCCTGTTTTTCCATTTGCAGTCCAGATGCAAGAGTTTTATTACTGAGTAAAAGTATGAAATATTTTTCACAGACGTCCCCCCTGAGAAACTATTGCTGTCCAGATAGGACTGTAGAAAAAAAAAAATAACACAACGTAATGTCAAAGTAAATAGAATATGAAATAGAATATCTTTTGAGAAATGTGTTTTGTGGTAAATTTGTAATAAATGTATATTTAAATATATAGAGAATGAGTCAAAATAAATGTGGATATATTGCGACGAAAGCCCACTTGCTGGTGTTACTTTTATTGCTGCCCATATATTCCAAATTGTGTTAATTTACAACAAATATCCCTTCTGATTCTTTAGCAACGTCCACCCCTCCGAGCCCTACTAGTGCAGACGAGTACATTACACTTCAGATGCAAGATAAGATTAATTCACTGTGGATGCTTTCTAAATCATTTTTTTTTTACTTTATTTTTAATTTACACATACTTTATACAATAATTTGCTTTTATGATATGAAATTATTTTAAAAAATGAATGCAGTTAATATTTACATGAACAATTCAGAACAATTTTTTATCAACTAAATGTATAACAATATATTGTTTTTAATGAACAAGAAAAGAAAACAGCTCATATGATTACCGAAACCACTTTCTGACTGCAAAAGACATTTTGAAATGTCACTTTTTTGCAGAGGAGTTCAAAATCATACTACAGAAATGGGGAGAAAATATAATACCTTTGTAAAATATATGTCATATAAATATATCTATGTAGAGCTTTAATTGATTTACTTCATATTTGATGTCACTGACTGTCTGTTTTTATAATTAGCATCTTTTTCGTAACCTGCAATGGTAGAGTATTCTGTTCAGTTTTCTTTACTTATTTTGTCCTGTGGTTTTGTTCACAGACAGTGGGCCAGTTTCCTCAGTTTTTACATGTAAATGTAGTCAGATTTCAAATACTTCAGAGGACTACGGATTTTCTGAGCAAAACAACAACTGCTGCAATATTACAACTCTTGGGTAAGTTTTCTTTTCTCCATGTTCAGGTTCTTCTAGCACAGTTTGCTACTGTATGTTCCTTGCTCGTAATATACTGTATATTCACTCATTTTATCTGTTAATACTTGTAATTTATAACTGCACGTGGACCAAAATGTACTGTGAGTCGTATTACTATGCTGCAGACAGTGGAACATATTGCAACTGGTGGTGCTCAAATAAACCAGTAAATATAAATAAACCAATAGTTATAGTTTTATATATATATATATATATATATATATATATATATATAATACTCACTGGATTTTCTCATGAACATAATTAATATAATGATTATGTTTCTTAATAAAATAATGCAAGATTACAGAAAACTACTATATTTTTATTCTTCTTTAAATACATGACAGACAGGTTGTGTGTATTTTGCAAAACTGCATCACTAGTGGATGCTAGCTGAAATGTGATCTGTAAAATAAGTATGTTACACCTTTGTGAAACTTAATGAAAGACATGAGGCATATTTTCCGTTGTATTTGTACAAATCTGCTAAGGTCTTATTTAGAAATGGCATGTTAGCAAACCGGGTAAGAGGGGAACTGTAAAAGATGGCTTCCAGATTCTTACCTTTTTCTGTTTTTTTATGTCAACTCTTGTTTTATAGAACAGTGACTCCTGAACCAATGAGAATTTCTTCAGTTCCACTGAAGGCATTGACAGATATACTGTCAGTTGAAGCTACAGTGTGGAACTCCTCTACAGCAGCACTTCTGCTGAATACCACTCAACCCACAAAGAACGTCATAGGTAAGTTTGTTAGATATGGTGTAATGGACTAAAAGTAGGGGATGGAGGTTGAATTGGCAGTTGTGTTTTAAATGTTGCACTATATACTGAAAAAAAACGGCCAAGACAATCTGCTGCAGTTCAAACCGAGCATCAGAATGGGGAAGAAAGTTGATTTAAGTGACTTTGAATGTGGCATGGTTGATGGTGCCAGACGGGCTGGTTAGAGTATTTCAGAAACTGCTGATCTACTGGGATTTTACGCACAACCATCTCTAGGGTTTATAGAGAATGGTCTGAAAAAGAGAACATATCCAGTGAGCTGCAGTTCAGTTCTGTGGGAGCAAATGCTTTGTTGATGCCAGAGATCAGAGAAGAACGGCCAGACTAGTTCAAGCTGATATAATGGCAACAGTAACTCAAATAACCACTCGTTACAACCGAGGTCTGCAGAAGAGCATCTCTGAACCACAACACATCGAACCTTAAGGTGGATGAGCTACAGCAGCAGAACACACCGAGTGCCAACAGATTTCTGCTGCGTCAACAACATAAAAGCATGGATCCATCCTGCCTTGCATCAACGGTTCAGGCTGGTGGTGGTGGTGCAATGGTGTGGGGGAAATTTCCTTGCACATTTTGGGCCCATTAGTACCAATTGCACATCGTGTCAACTCCACAGTCTACCTGAGTATTGTTGCTGACCATGTGCATCCCTTTATGACCACAGTGTACCATCTTCTGATGCTACTTCCAGCAGGATAATGCTCCATGTCATAAAGCACCAATCATCTCAGACTGGTTTCTTGAACACAACAATGAGTTCACTGTACTCGAATGGCCTCCACAGCCACCAGATCTCAATCCAATAGAGCAGCTTTGGTGGAACGGGAGATTCACATCATGGATGTGCAGCTGACAAACCTGCAGCAACTGCATGATACTATCATGTCAATATGGACCAGACTCTCTGAGGAAGGTTTCCTTGTTGAATCTTGAATGCCACAAAGGATTAAGGCAATTCTGAAGGCAAAAGTGGGTCCAACCTGGTACTAGCAAGGTGTACCTAATACAGTGACTGGAAAGTGTATGTACTGTGTATTATATACTAATAGAACTGCCTGTAAAACCTGGGCAAAATATGTGAAAGAAGTATGTAAATGTAAGCATATACATATATTTTCAGTGTATTGTGGCTTTGACTACTGGAAATTGTTGGTTAGGGTTCATTCACGGTGGTAATTTGAAGGTTTGTGTTGTGCACAGGTCAAGATTTTATGGAAGATTCATTGCAAACACTGGAAACAACAACAGGTTTAATGAGAAACCTACCCTCAGAGACATTCTGCATGCAGATAACTGAAGACTGAAGAACATATTCTGTGACTGAGAGACCAGCTATATGTACATGTAGCCATATTATAGACTCAAATAAATCTGAGAAAATGTAATATAAAGTTATTTCCAACAGAAGACTCCTGAAGCATGTGTACTTCAGGACTAATTGTACTAATTGTACTAAGTGTACTAATTTTTTTTATCAATTTGATAGTTAAAATTTGGTATGTTGATAGGATGTGTCTTTGTTGTCTTTGTCTGTTTGTAGCATACAGGTTACTTTACAGTTTGTTATACAGTTTATGTACTAATAGGGACAGCATGATGGTGCAGAAATGTCCCTCAGTACGAGAGAAAAAGAGAAAGAGAGAGAGAGAGACAGAGAGAGAAAGAGGAAAAACTCTCAGATACATTTACAGGTAGCCATATAATAGGTTAAAATAAATCTGAGAAACGTGTTTAATTGTTATAGTCTTAGGACCATATTTTAGCGATCTATAGAGCATCAGTCAATTGCTGATCACGCAGCTGGGTTTGGGGTGTGTCAGTGTGTCTTTGGTATCACAAAATATGCCTTGCACGGCTCAAAATGCACATACTAATTATTTTAATTAATCATAGATGTGTTTTGGGAGTAGCGTGAAATAAACCAATCAGAGAGCCACTTGTCATTCCCTTTAAGAGCCAGGTGTGCTCTGACTTTGGCGTGTTTGTATCTTAACAGCACAGTGCTTTGCACATCTTAGCAGAAGACACTGACCTGCGTGTTTACACTGTGAAAGTGCACCAGCAGCTCATTTAAGGAAGCAGTAATGTTAGTTTATTCTTCATTCTGTCTATTGTTTAGTTAAAAGTTGGTTTTGTGCTCAGCAGCATGTCTGAGTGTGTTCAACAAGCAGGGGTGTACGTATGCCGGGCAAATGGATGTTTTCCATTGTCAAAATAGAAACACACCAGAAATGTACCTGAACACACCTCACTTCAAGACCACCACACCCATCAGAGTAGATGTATTCCTAAACTCTAACACAAGGTGTAAAAATAAACTGTTGAAAGGGTGCAAGATAAGAATGAGCATCACAATGCGCTTTATGCAGGGTGTACGATAGGTCCCTTAGGCACCATCATTGCCTCCAGTTCTTGTAACGTCTAGGCCCTTACAGGTCTTGCTGTAAATGGGTGGCTTGGTCAGAGCCTGCATCAGAGAATATGTGGCTGAGCAAATGGGTAGGAACAAACTGAAAGCAGATGGGAGGAAAGAAAGGGACAAGCAGGGTAGGTTTATCAAGTCCTGTAAAGACATGTGGAAGCTGGTTATGAGTCTCTTAATAGAACTTGATATAGCTAAATAATTTATTTATTTGCAAAGCAAGTGTTTATTGGTTAAAAACAACAACAAAAAGCGTGTCTTCCCTTGCAGCTGGTTGTATTGCCACTTATGACAATGTGTTGAATTTTCTAGGTACCGTAAATAGCAGCAAATAGTAGTAATTGTTGTAGCAAATAATACGTTTTTATGCTTTAAATCTGTATGTGTACTCTGAATTTTTTTTTTTCAAAATCTATTTTGACTTTTTTGATTGTATATTTCTTTTTCTTGAAAAATCAACAACATATGTGATTTAAGCAAGGGTTGCCAAAGCTGTGCATATTACTATACATTTTTTTTTCATATGTACCAGGAATGTTTTAAATACAAATACATACAGATATTAATATCTGTCTTCTTATTTTTCAAGTAGTGCTTTCAAAGCATGTTTTTTTCCCTTCAATTTATTATACTGAGAGCTCTCTGGTGTATTTCTTTCTGTTGATCTGTTTATAACAGTGTCTTTGTCTGTTTGTAGCATACATTTTCACATTTACTTATTAGGACAGTATGATGGTGTCTTTATGTTTATGCGAGAAAAAGTGTGTGTGACAAAGACAGAGACAGAGAGAGAGAGAGAGAGAGAGACTGAGATCATATCTATAATGTCATTTGAAGAGATTAAGTACTTAGATATAGAGGCTCTGAGAATAAATGTAAAGCTGTTTGCTATATTGTATATAAAGAGTGTATAAAATGACTGTGTAGAGTTGTGGTCTGTAATAGGCTGTGGTTCTGAGACTGCTGAATTGTTTATTCCTAAATGACCACTAGGAGGCGATATCTGACAGTGAATGCACTTTACATCCCTGTCAATCAGCTGAATGTGAAGTGGAGTTTTATCTATACTATCAATGTATGAGGGAATTTCCCATTTGTTTTGTGGGGAGTGCAGATGTTGGGTTTACACCAGATCTCTGTTCATTTACATCTTCCTGAATTTTCCTACCAGTTGAGATGTGTTTACAGAGTTTTAAGAGTAATTCTTACTAAATAATGACTAAATAATGTGACTAAATAATAATTATTTATATCTTATCTATATCTATATCTTATATCCATCCATCTATTTATCCATTCCATCCATTCATTCACAGTTGCCTTCAGCAGTCACTTCCTTAGTTAATAGAGTCCAGCTGTGTGTAATTAGTATCAGTATAAATACACCTGTTTTGTGAAGGCCTCAGTGGTTTGTTAGAAAACACTTGCAAACACCAAGGAACTCACCAGACAGGTCAGACAGGACAACTATAAGTTGTGCACACCACAAATCTGGCTTTTATGGAAGTGTGGCGAAAAGAAAACAATTGTTGAACAAAAAAGAGAAAAAAAAAACTAAGAAGTGCTGTTTGCAGTTTGTCACAAGCCATGTAGGGGACACAGTAACATGTGGAAGAAGGTGCTATGGTCAGATGAGACCTACCAGTAAATGCAAAGCACTACGTGTGGTGAAAATGTAACACTGCTCATCAGAGTGAACACGCCATGCCCATTGTGAAACATGGTGGTGGCAGCATCATGTTGTGGGACAGGGACAGGGAAGCTGGTCAGAGTTGATGGGAAGATGGATGGAGCTAAATACAGGGCAATCCTGAAAGAAAACCTGTTGAAGGCAACAAAAGACTTGAGACTGGGAAGGAGGTTTACCTTCCAGCAAGACAATGACCCTAAACATAAAGTCAGAGCTACAGTGAAATGGTTTAGATTAAAGAATATTCATGTTAGAATGGCCCAATTGAAGTCATGAGGACAAGACATTAAAAGACTTTAAAATTGCTGTTCACAGACACTCTCCATCCAACCTGGCTGAGCTTGAGCTGTTTTATAAAGAGGAATGGGCAATTATTTTAGTCTCTAGATGCTCAAAGCTTTTTGGAGACATACTCCAAAAGACTTGCAGCTGTAGTTGCAGTGAAAGGTGGCTCTACTAAGCGTTGATATGAACGAGGCTGAATAAGTGCATGCACACTGTTGCGTTGGTCAATCACTTAAAATCGTAATAAAATACATTGATGTTTGTGGTTCTAATGTACTGTATGTAAAATGTTTGTCCAGATAGGGATTAAGGGATTGGCACTGTGTTCGGGGTAAATGCCTTAGTGCCCAATGCCTTTCTCCAAGTGAACAGTTGCTCTGAATGAGCGAGTTTACTGTAAAGTATTCTTGGGCTGCTTGAATGCACTATATAAGTATAACTTTATTTTTCATTAATTCATTTTCTTAAAGCTCTTATTAAACAATGTCTCAGGCATTAGCCAGCGTATTGGTTTCTACCACTGATTACAACCTGGTTTTAGCAGAAAGCAGGAGGGCGCTCTCCTGTAGACCTACTTCCAGACTAAACACCAGAGACTGTATGACTGTATGAACCAGTATGACTTTACTGTCAGTCATTGCAGAAAATATAACTTTAGGTGTGGGCCATGATGACAAACTAAACAACTACATCAAACACATGCTAACCAAACTTGAACAAAAAAAAACGTTACCAAAACAGGAGAAAATGTATATAAAACGATGTACCATTCACTTTACCTGTAATATATGAGTATGATATATGATATATGCAAGAAATCTTGACGAATTTAAAAGACAAAAAAAGCTAAGCACAGCTTACTGCTAGATATGGGCATTTAGCTGTGTAATCATACCCAATAAATCAGTAGGTCAGATACAAAACTTCCATTTAGACATGAGCAGGTACCTTTCTGCCTCAGAATACTGTCGAAAAAGGCAGCATGTCTTACGTTTAACATTTAAAACACATCCATGCTACCAGAGTAGAAAGTATATGTGCTGGGTCATTTTAAGAGGGTTGCTTTTCCAGGTCATCAAAGGGGAGGCTCTTATACTGGAAGGTGCTCTCCTGGTGGTCACTCACAGAATTACATTAGCAACACAAAAAAGCAAAATAAATATTACAGACCACCATTCTATTCCAGTATCTATTCTTATCCATTTTAGTGTGCAGAATTTTCTTGGAAAATCGTGGATGTTTTTTGGCCTGGTCTGCAGTATACTGTAAGCAGTATACTTACTTTTTTCCTTAGGGCACTTAAGGCAAATTCTTACTGAAGCGCAAATTTCCTTACGCTGACCTAAGCACTCTACTTAACACACGTGTTATTGAGATAAAACGTCAAATAATGTCAGTCTCTTAAGTGCACAAGACATAGTGCAGGGAACACTCTTTGAAACTGAGCCCGGGCCAAAGTACTGTGTCTGCTAAAACACAATCTTTGCCAAGTTTTGTGACTCTCATAAACCATGAATAAGCGCCGTAAGAGTCAGCGGATGTGTGCCAGGACTATTAGCCCAGTCTGCCTTTTTACAGTCAGAGTGTTTGTGGCCGTACTTCTGAGAAATGCTTTTCATAAAGTCGGGGCGTCAGTGTTTTAGTGCAGATGCTTGTCACGATTTGTAGAGCACTGAAATAAAGCAGTCTATAACTGGGAATAATAGTTATCGTCTATCCCACGCTTTAGTGTGACATTGATATCATACACTGTGCTGTACAGTTCATTCTCTGGAATATTAATACTGTTATAAAATGTTATGAGGACTGAGGAAAAGACGTAATCTTTATTTTACACATGTTGCTGCATAGATATGCTTATTAGAGATATAGACAGCTGATGATGTTATTCTACTCAACCGTAAGGCCTATTGGAAGAGCCGTCAGTCTTTTAGTCCTACAGCTGCCATCAGACATAATGCAGATATATTTTCTACATTACAGTATATCAGGCCTGGAATAGAAATCATGGGCATTATAAAAGTGAGCATTAAACCTTTTATGTTTTCCGTTTTCTATGCAAAGCACCTCTTAGACTTGGCTAAAGTGAAGAGTTTAGGTCATGGAAATGACCACAGCGAGAAACAGCTATGCTTAACATCAGTGAACAATGTGCCCCGATTTATACATAATGATTTATCAGAAGTTTCATTGGAACATGTTAAAATGGAAAACCTATCATATAATACCAGGATAAAATGTGACTCAAGTAAGGAGCATTGTAAAACACACCCACAACCTGTGAAGATGTCAGCGAGGCAGTAGAATGCAAATTAAGAAAAATATGCTTACAAATTTTTAAACAAACTTAGCCACGTTAGTGAATGTTGCACAAAGCCCTCTTTGTCATGTCTGTCACAAATAACGAGGCTTCACACGTTGAAATTAAGAAGTAAAAGAGTCATTACTTGATTCAGTACCCACTGAGCTGACAAAATGCTACCAAGAACATTCAGCAGGTGATAATTAGACTTTTACCAGAAAGACTCCAGAGGCACGCTTACAAAAAGAAAAAAAAAAGTATCTTAATATGATTTACCAATTTGGAAGTTAACATATATTGTACACTACCTGACCAAAAAAAAAAAAACGTGTTACCTTGAGCAAGTTTAGCAACAGTATGTGCTGAAAGAATGAGGTCAGCTGACTACCTGAATATACTGAATATAGACCAGGTTATTCCACCAATGGATTTTTTCTTCCCTGATGATACTGACATATTCCAAGATAACAGTGCCAGGATTCATGGGGCTGGAATTGTGAAAGAGTGATTCAGGGAGCATGAGATCATCATTTTCACACATGGATTGTTCACCACAGAGTCCAGATCTTAACCTCATTGAGAATCTTTGGGATGTGCTGTAGAAGACTTTGTGCAGTGGTCAGACTCTACCATCATCAATGCTGCTGCAAGATCTTGGTGAAAAATGATTCCAGCAACACTGGATTGAAATAAATCTTGTGACATTGCAGCAGCTTATTGAAACAATGCCACAGTGAATGTGTGCCACCATTAAAGCTAAAGGCGGTCCAACCAAATATTAGAGTGTTTTACCAGGCAGTGTATGTTGAAGTCTTTGGTGAAGGCTCTGTCAAAAGTTCAGGTTTTGTAACATTTGGACCCTTGCCTATTCTGCCATACATGGATTGTAGAGGTAAACCTTCCCAATTTAATTGGGACCAATGGTTACAAAAAATATGAAATTTTGTATCATTGCTACACAGACAATACTTAGTTGGATTTCCACTGAAACCTGCATATAACCAATCATTAAATATCAGCAGAAGAGACAGTCACATGCTTTTAAAAGCAGGTGGAAGATGATTGGTGATTGGTTAGGAAATGCCTCTCCTGGTAGAACTATTGCAAGATAAGAGATGTGATGTGAGGTCCATTGAAATACATTTAGGTAAGTTTACAAATGGTTTGGCAATATTTTGCGAAGTGTTTACAAAACATGTATATAAACAGGGGTTAAATGGGATTATATGAGCGACAGGTATGAACAATCCATCTAATGAGACACAGCTGAAACAGATCAGCATTAGAGCTGTTTCTCAATCTGTGTTCTTGGTTGTACTTGTGTTCTTGTGGACTGGAAAAATCATCATTAAGTGGACTTCTAACAGTCCAATATCCCAGAATGCACCTTGCAGCAGTATTGGAAGAGAAGTACGTTATATATGGTTTAAGAGTAGTACTGCTGTGTGATAAAATAAAGTTTGAAGTTGTTTTTAAATGAGAATATAGTGGTTTAAACTTCAGATATGTGGTTTATTTGTTAAAGAAGTGGCTACATGAAAATGTGCTTAATGTATTCGGAACAATGCTTTCTGCTCCCCCGAGAGAGTGACATCATCAAGTACATAGCTGTTCCAGTTACAGAATAAAAGTCCCACGTCCTCAAAGTGTATGCATTTGTGAGTCAAACTTACCAAGTCCGTACTTTCCAAGTACGAGAGTCTAACTTGTGTACTCCCCATTGAGAAACAGCCTAGATGTGTGGAAACAGTTCCTGATTAGCTTACATTAGCTTGTAAGCTAATTAGCTTGACCAGTTACGTGTGAGGTGCAGTTGTATTTTAACAATAAATTATTCTAAAAAAAAAATAGTTTTGAATGTTATATACAGTGAGTCCAAGAAGTATTTGATCCCTTGCTGATTCTCTTTGTTTGCCCACTAATAAAGACACTATCCTTCTGCACTTTTAATGGTAGATATAACATGGAGAGACAGAACATCAAGACAAAAATCCAGAATATAATTTTAAAGAATATATTTTAATTAATTTGTATTTCAATGAGGAAAATAAGTATTTGATCCCTCTTGCCAAACACACTCAATACTTAGTGACAAAGCCTTTGTTTGCAAGCACAGCGGTGAGACGTTTGTTGTAGTTAACCACAAGTTTAGCACACACACCAGGGGGAATTTTGGCCCACTCTTCTTTGCAGATCCTCTCTAAATCATGAAGGTTGGTGGGCTGTCGCTTGGCAACTCTGACCTTCAGCTCCCTCCATAGATTTTCGATCGGATTGAGGTCTGGCGACTGGCTGGCCCACTCCATGACCTTAATGTGATTTTTCTTGAGCCAATCCTTTGTTGCCTTTGCTGTATGTTTAGGGTCGTTATCATGTTGGAAGACCCAACCACGGCCCATTTTCAGATCCCTGGCAGAGGGGAGGAGGTTGTCCCTCAGGATTGTGCGGTACATGGCTCCATCCATCTTCCCAGTGATGCGGTGAAGTAGCCCTGTACCCTTGGCAGAGAAACACCCCCAAAACATTATGCTTCCACCTCCATGCTTGACGGTGGGCACAGTGTTCTTGGGGTCATAGGCAGCATTTTTCTTCCTCCACACATGGCGGGTGGAGTTGAGGCCAAAAAGTTCAATTTTGGTCTCGTCTGACCACAAAACCTTCTCCCAATAACTTGGTTCATCTTTCAAATGATCATTGGCATACTTGAGGCGCGCCTCCACATGTGCTCTCTTCAGCAGGGGTACCTTTCGGGCACTGCAGGATGTGAATCCATTGTTGCGCAAAGTGTTGCCAATTGTTTCCTTGCAAACTGTGGTCCCAGCTGCCTTCAGGTCATTTGCTAACTCCTGCCGAGTGGTTGCAGGACGATTTCTGACCGTTCTCAGCATCATTGCCACCCCACGAGGCGAAATCTTCTTTGGAGCACCGGGCCGAGGTCTGTTGATTGTCATGTTATACTCTTTAAACTTTCTGATAATTGCACCAATAGTTGTTACTTTCACATCCAACACCTTACTAATCTTTTTGTAGCCCATTCCAGCTTTGTGAAGGTCAACAATTCTGACTCTGAGGTCCTGTGACAGCTCTTTGGTTTTACCCATGTTGGAGACTTGAAATCTGTGTGATCTGTCTGATTCTGTGGACAGGTGTTTTTCACACAAGTGATTAGTGAGAACAGGTGGCTTCAGGTCAGGTAACAAGTTGATTGGGAGTGTCTAACTGGTCTGTAAAAGCAAGAACTGCTAATGAATACTAAGGGATCAAATACTTATTTCACTCCATGAAATACAAATCAATTAATATATATTCCTTAGATTTATTTTCTGGATTTTCTTTTTAATATTCTGTCTCTCCATGTAAGAATACATCTACCATTAAAAGTATAGAATGATCATGTCTTTATTAGTGGGCCAACGAAGAAAATCAGCAAGGGATCAAATACTTCTTGGACTCACTGTAACTGAATGTAACATGGCTCCATACATATACACTCATTTTTAAATAATCTGAATATGTAGGCCTATTCTTAATTCTTGATTTCTTGAGTTCCATCCCAAATCTGTATTATCAGTAGAGGAAACTCAAAATGTGTACAATCTAGAGACACTTGAGGTAATATTCGCCACTACAGGGTTATAACTGTGTTAGTGCACCCTCTGGTGGCAGTTAAGCTGTCTAACACGCCTTTCCTTTCCGTTTTCTGAGCATTTCGGAGAAGATGACCCAGTTATAACAGGAAACTACCTCACTACTATTGGTTTTTGGTGTTTTGGGTTTGGTAGTGGTTTTAGTAGTTCAACAATGAATATGCTTTCATCTTCTCTCAAACATTTACTTGTGTCACCTCTGTCTTCTGTGTTTCTGTATCTTTACTCTGTATTCTTTTACAAGTGTGTGTGTGTGTGTTCGTAGAAGAGTGTGTGTGTGTGGTTGGCAGAGTTTGCAGGCTTGCGTGTGTGAAGAGGTGGAGGAGGAAGACAGGGTGAAATTAGACGCCTGCTGCCTCACTGCTCTCTCATCAGCGAGTGTAAAATGCTGTGGAAAACACACCTGCTCCCCCTCACACTGCCGGCGGAGGGGCTGCACTGTAGCTGCCGGCTGTG
Organism: Astyanax mexicanus; assembly: GCF_023375975.1. Taxonomy (NCBI): domain Eukaryota; kingdom Metazoa; phylum Chordata; class Actinopteri; order Characiformes; family Acestrorhamphidae; genus Astyanax; species Astyanax mexicanus. The sequence continues at coordinate 102,074,590 of NC_064408.1, forward strand.
GAGTGGATCGATGTGAGACACTGTACTGTCAGGAGATTACATTCACTCCCCTCTGCCCCTTCCAGAATAAAAAAAAAACACTGCACACACGGGAATACACATTTTTATAAGCAACAGGTAGGACCAGCAACAGACTGTAACACTGTCGTTATGTTACACATCAACATTTATTCTGTTGAGACTTGTGAGCTTTTTTAATGCCTCTATATGATATTACATACGTCGTATTTTTTTTGTACTTTAATGTTAAGTATGGAGCCCGGAAGAACCCGTGCATAAAAAAATAATGAAATCGAGTGAATGATATGGCAATTTGTGCTCACAATTTCTTGGATTCGTGCGAACGTTTTTTATGTGCACTAAGATAAGAAGCTAGGAGGGAAAGAAGCATTTTTCTCTCTTGAGCTGTTACAGGGCTGCTGTGATGATAATCAGTTATCTACATTTATAACCTGCTGATTAATAATGATATAGTGTTACAGTTACAGTGAGCATATTTTGCTGTGGTGGTGTCATCTCCACAGCGCGTGGGGGAGAGCCGACCAAGGCTTCGCGGAGCTTATTGACCAACAATATACACAAATACAGTCAATTCCAGTCATGAATAAATTCAACAAACATTTAAACTTGAATTACAGAAATAGTGAGCACGGATTAAAGAAATCGTTAGCACGAATTGCAAATCATTCACTTGCACAAAAAAAAAAAAAACGTGAGCATGAACTGCTATATCATTCACTCAATTTTTTCGTCATTTAGTAAGAAGAATGATGCCACTCTGTTCAAAAGCTGTGTACTGCTGCTGAGGTCTGAGGATGTCCTAAAATATACGCTAAACTTGAGAGCTCATGACCCTGCTGCTGGTTTGTCCTTTTTTTAAAGTACTTTTTGCATCAGGTACTGACCAGTGCATAATGAGAACACTCCACAAGACCTGATATTTTGGAGATGTTCTGGCCAAGTTGTTTACCCAACACAGTCTGGCACTCATCAAATTAGCTCATATTCCTCTTCCAAACCAGCAACTTCACAAACTGACTGTTCGCTTACTGCCTAGTAAAGTCTGTATCCCATTCCTTACAGGTACTATTGTAACTGGTGAATAAATTAAATAGATAATCAATATAATGCCAATGCTTTTAAGTCTATGATTGATCCCATCTAAAAACCATAACAAAAAAAGCTAAAGCTGCTATGTAAATCTGTGTAAAGGTAATTTAATGCAGTAAATAACATTTTTATTCCAAGCTATTTTGCCATTTTTCTTCTGGTCCCAATGTAATTGTGTCAGAAAACAATTCTATTGATCAAAATAATGAAATACAATAGACAATGCGAAAAATCTTTATATTATTAGGCTTTAATAATAATATTAATAAACAATGAAAATCCTTGCAATAGCTACTGGCAGTGACAGTGGGGGATGGTGTAGTGGGAGGGTGGGAGACTGATGGTGACCTGACTTAGCCCTTAACCATCTTTATTGCACCCTTATATTGCTTCTTCTGCAATTCTACACCCATGACTAATGGAGAGCTACCATAACTCAATAGTATGCTGTAACCATTACCCTACATTAAGAGCATGAAGGGATCACAATAGCAAGTAAACAAACATGTTACATTTAGGCTTATTTATCAACTATCCTTGAAAAATCTCTTATAAAAAACACAAGATTCTAATTTTCACAAATGTTTTCTTAAGATTTAAGATTTGTTCAATTTACAAAGACAACAACTTTCAACATTATAAAATAGTATAATGTCAATATCCAATAAAAAAAGTATCTCCATTTTTGTCAATTTTTTGTTTACATCATTTAAACACCCAAACTTTCCCTTACATTGTGCCAAAATTTCTTGACGAAAGGACCAATTTAAACTCTTCCAAATGACCTAAAATAAACTCTTTTTACTTTGACTTCCATTGAAAGTTTAGAAGTTTTTTTTATCTCTCTCCTGTAAAGTTGCTGTTTTAGATATACTTGTTTTTCATTGGACAGCAACAATAACTGCCAACCATTCTCAGTTTAAAACACTATCATGAATACCTTTTTTCTGATGCCATTTATTTTTCTAACATTATTTAATCCTGTACTGACACTGAGGTCCGAGGATGTCCTGAAAAGTACACCATACCCAAGATTCATAGATGTAATTCATGAAAGCCCTGCTGCGCAACTTACATGGCTAAATGGATTTGTTGTTTGTTTTCTTAATAACATGTTTAACCCTCCTGTTATGTTACGGGGCAGATTGACCCATTTTAAAGTTTGAAGATCTAAGAAAAATAGTTAAAAGTATTTGTTCAGTAAGAAACTTCTTCTGCTTGCTTTAATTAGTGTAATCAACATATACTATGATAAAGGTTCATCTCACATGTTTGCAACCACCCCCTTGCAAAAACTAAAACTAAAACTAAATTACAATGTTATATTTCAATATTTTGTTAAACTATTGTGTTTTATGTGTTGAGCTTTTCAAAGTAATAAAGTAGCGAAACATTAAAAAAAGTTTGAACTTTTTTTTTTTTATGAAAACGAGTGAATTATTCTAATTGAACCATTACCTTTTAGAGGTAAGGAGCACCATTGCACTAAATATTGCTAGAATAATTAATAATTATGTTAATAATGAAATATTCACACTACTTGTTAGGATTTTTTATTTTTTTAGACATCTTTTGGATAATTAAACATGCACCGGTTCAAATTAACCCCGTAACTCCATTGCTGTTCTTGATAATGAACATAACAGGAGGGTAAAATAATAAAAAGTAATAAAAATAAAAACAGAAACATGATGTTAACCATGTCCAGCAGTGCCATCAATTTACATGAGCTTGGAGGCATCTGGGATAGATTGTGGAATACATCGGAAATATGTAATGTGATCAGTGGTTGATATGGCGCAGTGGATAACACCACCCCCTGCCAGTGAGCTACCACATCATGTGGGAGACTGGGGTTCAGTTCCAGGTCTGGGTGGCTAAATGCTGTTTTACCTTTATGCTGTTTTTTTTTAGTCCTTGGGCAAGACTCCTAACTCTACATTGACCCACCTCTGTAATGGAGTGTAAATGTAATATAAATGATCAGAATAATCAGCATTTCAGACCTTTTTTGGAAATAATGGGTGGTTTGTGTGTTGGACCAAAGACAATCAAGGCTTATCCAGTGATAAAGGATGAAGGTGTTATGAATTGTGTGGAGAAGACACACATTTGTAGGAGTTTGTAGGAGTGTGTATAGCAGCCAAGAACATGCAAATCAGTGAATTAAGATCGATTAAGAAACATTATGAAAATATGACAAAGCTTTGTCTGACACTCATCTTGCCAGTGTATTTTCGTTCGTGTAGTTTTACTGATGCACTGATGATTTCTGCTTTGTTACAAAAATCTGCCAAATCTTCTTTTCTCTTTGGTAAATCTTGCACCAAGTAGGCTTGTTATTCCACCCTATCCTCAATCATCCTATCCCCAATCACAGTTCTCTACATGCCCTATTAGGCTTTGAAAGGACAGGGTTCTTCCAGTGTGTTATGAATATCCACTGCCTACTACAGATCAATACAGAGACCTTTCACATAGGCCACAGCCACCATAACATGCAGGATGAAGGAGCTCCATCATCCTCTGTGGCTCGGTCTGTGTAAAGGCAGGGTCAGTGAGGTGTACTTCATGGCGACTGAGAGGCGTCTGTGTCCAGGCTAACGCTCATGTCATTCCAGGTCTGCACACACAGAGTGTAATGCTGAGCTGCTTGTTGTTTCTACAACGCTAAGTCAGAAAAACACTGGGACAGTATGGAAAATACACACAAAAAAACTGTGTTTCTTACATTTACATCCCTTGCTGCATTTCAGATCTGCAACACATTCCAAAAATGCATTTCTTAAAGGCAGCATGTGTGGCTCTGAGTCTGAATGCTTGTTTCTGCGTTAAAGCAGACCCTAGTTTTGATACTAGTTGCTGAGGACAGTCTGGATGGTCCAAAGCCCATCCTGACTGTTCTCCTACCTAGTTCCCCAATGGTGGAACAAGCTACCTTCCACTACCAGATCAGGAGCGTGCCTCACTGCCTTTAAAAACACCCTGAAGACAGAGCTCTTAATGGAACACATACTCTCCTAACACCTCTAACAAACTAACTACTTCTAACCTAATTTCCTTCTTCCCCTCCTTTTCTTTTCTATCCATCTCCCTTTAGGCCTCTTTAGGCCCTGCCAAAAATGTTTTTTTTTTGCCTTAACATGGTTAACATAAGGTTTCTGTTTTGTACAATAAAATTTGAAATGGAATTTGGCAGTGTAATTCTGTATTGTAGCGCTTGATGAAGATTTTCTAAAGTAATCCCTTGTCATATGGTTTTATCAGGTTTTGCTGAATTTCTTGATGCAGTGCCATCTGAGGAATCAGAGACTATGAGTATTAAGCTTAGGCTTGCACCCTTGTCTTTTAAACACTGACCTTTCTAAACATTTCTTGAATATTAATTGATATTATGGAATATGAAGATGACATGCATGTGCAGCCTTTCTTTCTTTGAGGAACATTGGTGTTAAACCTTTTATTTATGTCCTCATGCATTTGTTGACAGACTGGAAATTCTTTACCCAGGCTTTTCTGTTTAGTTAGAAATTACCAGACACAAACATTTCATAAACCATTTACAGTGAGATCATCAAAAATCATCAAAGCAAGTGTAAGTAACACTGAATGTTTTTAATTAGTTTTTTAAAAACATGGGAAAAGGAAGCGGGACGGCGCTCCTGCAGTTCTCCTGACCAGCGAAACAGAAGAATAATCTAATAATTCATGTTTGTAAGACATTGTTGGGACAAAGAGTTTAAATGCAGGCTGTTGGTTTCACATGCCCATATGTTGACATATGAGTCTGAAATCAGTTGTATGGACGTGGGCCAGTTTCACTATTCAGAATCAATTTAATTGATTGATTGATTTATTCATTCATTGATAAGCAGCACTTCTTAGTGTCAGACTGGATCAGTGAAAACACTTCACTTGAACCTGATACATAATGCTGATACAACAATGGGATAAATGTGATGACAAGTGCCATATGCTTCCAATATTAGTTATGACAGATTTTGAGTATTAAACAGGGTCATGTTATCATTACTGGAAATAGTCATGACAGAAATTACAATGTTTGATGCTGTGACTGTTTGCCATATGCTTTTTAAAACAGACGCATTACTTCAACCTGGAAAATCACAGAGATCTTTATCTGAGTGTGAGTAAAGTTAGGTAAAACAGTAAGCAATTTATCCTGTAGTTTTCTCAGGGGGAGGAGGTTCATTGCTAATGATAAATAAGTAACTATGAAGCTGCTCCAGGACACTGCATAAGCATTTAAATGAATATGTAACAAAAAGTGAGCACAATCTGACCATACAAATCAGATTTGTACAGATGCATTTGATGTACCTGCCAAATTGTATTTTTTTTCTGACAACAAACAAAGAAAAAAAATTATACATATTCATTTATATACCACAGGTGTGCCGGGGGGAAAGGTGGTCAGCCAAATGGCCAACCTGGACCCAGCATAACTTGCTGCATCCATATTAGGTCAGTTCTTCTGTCAGGTTAGCAGCAACTAGACACAGAGACAGACGCAAATGTGAGTTATTATTAAATAACAAACAGGAAACAATACAACAAACCAAAAATTTAACAACAAAGAAACACGGAGTACACTAAGACTGAAAAAAAACGAAGAAACACACGCACCCTGACTGACGTAGAACACGCACAAGAACCAACAACTGAACATTGAAACAAAGGGGCTATAAATACACATGGAGGGAACAGGAAACAGGAAACATCTGGGTAGAGGTAACAAGGGGGTGGAGCTAAAAATGTCACATGTGGGAGCACTAAAGACAAGGGTGGAGACAAGGAGAACACATGGCTAGGAGAACAAACAGAGATAAAATAGGACAGACAAAGTAAACAGAACAAGAATGTGATATACAGCTCTGGAAAAAATAAGAGACCACTTAAAATTGATGAGCTTCTTTGATTTAACCAAATTGAAAACCTCTGGAATATAATCAAGAGGAAGATGGATGATCACAAACCATCAAACCAAACTGAACTGCTTGAATTTGCACCAGGACTGGCATAAAAATATTCAAAAGCAGTGCGTAAGACTGGTGGAGCAGAACAAGTCAAGATGCATAAAAGCTGTGATTAAAATGATCTGGAATTCTGATTCAGGTCAACACAGTACACATTTCCACTGTGGATCAGTCCATCCCAGATGCGTCTAAGCCCAGAAAATTTGAACCTGTTTCTGGTTTACATGGTTAACTTGAGGCTTCTGCTGTGCACTGTGTAGTTTTAAATACCATTTGTGAGTGTAATACTCGGTTATGCAGTGCTTGACATTGGTTTGTCCAGTGTTCTGTGTTCATCTGGTCCTATCAGCTATTGTAAATTTGTGGTTATTGATCCTTAATGCACTGAAATGTCTGCAATTCCTTGAATCATTTAATTATCTTAACATGAAGCATGGCAGTCAAATCATTTTGTTTCTAAGCTGAAAGAAGAAGCATTTCTGAGTGGAGAAGGGACAATATTGTGTTTAATGGTACCAGTGTGTTGAACGACCATCCCTGCTGAGCCTAATATATTCATTCTAAAAACTGGGGTCTCTGGTCACTTTTCGTGGGAGTTCTTCTGGCCTCGTCATGCGTCTTTATGTACTTATATCACATGTAAAAAGAGGATCTGGTTCAGTTTTACTGCAAGCACACTCTCGCCACTTATCAACTCTTTGGCTCATTTTCTGTAAAACAACAGTAGACTCTCACGCCTTTCAACTCTTTGGCTCATTTTTCACGCTACAACTGTACACTCTTGATGCTTATCAACTCTTTTGTTTGTTTTCTTTGCTACAACTGTACACTCTTGCAGCTTATCGACTCTTTGGTCCATTTTCTGCACTATAACTGTAAACTCTCGGCGTTTATCAATTTTTGGCTTGTTTTCTTGATTTCAGAAGGGCTCATTCACCCATAGTATAACCAGAATGTGTAGTTGAAGTGAAGTTTCTGGCTGACTAATCTGGAATCGGATTCATCTGCTCTGAAAAGGGACTGCATCACACCCGCCCAGTTTAAAATGATTCTTCTTTACTTCAACCTGGAAAATCACAGAGATGTTTATCTGAGTGTGAGTAAAGTTAGGTAAAACAGTAAGCAATTTATCCTGTAGTTTTCTCAGGGGGAGGAGGTTCATTGCTAATGATAAATAAGTAACTATGAAGCTGCTCCAGGACACTGCATAAGCATTTAAATGAATATGTAACAAAAAGTGAGCACAATCTGACCATAAAAATCAGATTTGTACAGCCTTCTGCATGTTCGGTGCAATTACCCATTCTTACCAGAGAGGGCCCTCAATCCCGCAAATCCAAAAAAACATATGGACATTAGCTTTAAGCAAATTCATTTTTTTTTCTGTTATATTTATTGTTTTGCATTCAGAGTTGGACAGCGGTCAGATGTTCAGATCATCAGATGTTAGAATACTATAATTACTGTTGGTGCTGAGCTGAAATGCGTCATAACCTCTGAATCCATTTAGCATCATTGATCGCGTCCTTGTGTCTGTTTCTCCTTTATCCCTCCTGGCCCCTGGGTCCTGTGTTAAGCGTTTATCCAGCTGTGTGCTGGAGATAGTAGCCTGCAGTTTGCTTAGGGGATTTCAGTGTTTTAAAGCTAAGGGTTAACTGGGGTCACCAACGCCTCGTGCTGCGTGGAGGGCAGAGGGCCTGACTGTGTGTCTCAGATTAGGCTGTGGTCTGTAGGACGGGGATTTGAGCTTTGACCCAGCTTGTAGCCAAGCAGCGTCGTAGCCCCCACAGTGTTTAGAAAAAGGAGGTGTTAATAGTGTCTGCTGAAGCTAAATCACTCTCCTTCAGATCCCATGAGATCTGGAGAGAGCGCGATGGGTCAGAGTGGACTGTGCTAAAGGAACAGGATAATTTTTGTGTGTTCTTCTATAAACATAGACTGTATAACCTCTGGAGAGGCTTTCCATTAGACTTAACACACTTATTATGTTGGATAGAGACAAAGTCTTATGTCAATAGTGTCTAATGTTTTAACTGTGTGATTCCCAGTGATGCCACAGCCATCTGTGTCCAAAACACTATTGCCTAATAGAATAAAATTATTGTTTAGTGCTCTCCTGCAAGCGTGTTTATCTAACCAATGTCTGTTGCACTGGTAGCAGTGTCTTGTTTTGTGTAATATGGGGAGTTATAACAAGTGTACAGAATTCGAAAATAACTAAATTGAGGAAATTTTTTACAAGATTTTTACCACAGATTTTTAAAGTAAAGGTTTACCACAAAACTAAAAGCAAAACCGAACAAAAAACAATCAGTCAAAAGTAACACTATGTATGGCCATGCAACCAGTATGTGTTTACATAGTTCTGTCTGCACGCTGTAGACTTAAAATAAAAAAAAATGGGAATGATTTCATCCGATGACCCTCTTTATTCACCACTGCATAGTGTAGCTAAAGTAGAGATGTCATTTAAGGTATGTCCATATTTGTGAAAAACCAGCCATTTTGAACAGACAAAATAGACATTTGTCAGAGAAATATTTAATAAAAAGTCCTTTTGAGAGAGAACTTCATGTCACATGCAATGGATGCATACCCTTAATTAGCGCTGTCAATAGAAAGAAACCATTCACACATTGTTACAAATTTTATATAGACCAATAAATGTATTAATGAATTAATTAGAGAACAAAGTTCTGACAATTTTTTTTTTTTTTTTTCATTTTACACATATTTAGTTTTGCATCAGCCATATATTTAAAGTTTCAGGACCTTAAAACAAAGTAAACTTGCTGCAGCTGAATATTTAGTAAAGTTTGTAGTCTGTGTTCCTCCCTTCAATTGCTTTACATTTATTTTTCCTCTGTAGATTCAACTGCTTCTATCACATGACAGAAGCCCCATGGCATTGAGGATCTCCTGTCTTATGTTAAGCAGGCAGTTAGACAGTTGCACCACTCCAGAGCTGTAAAACAATGTATATTTCTATGTATATTTCCTAAAAAGCAAGAAAAGGGAAATGTGTTATTTATCTAAACAGTGATTTTATGTAGTGTGACATTTCACAATTCTAGAGTGGCCTTACAGTCTGTCAGCTTATCATTTGTCACTTATCAATGTTTTTTATATTCTACATATGTATAAATTGTATGATAGTATATCATCTTGTTTCTGAAAAAGGCACTTCTGAAAAAATCTCTACTTATTTAGTCTACAGTAGAATTTGAAGCTTATTTATGTCTCAAATGCTTGTTACATTATTACAGTAAAGCTTAAACACAGCATGTCTTGAATGTATCACCAGCACAATATTCATACTTATCAAGTGTTCCCCAAAGTGTTATACAGTAAATCACATATGTCCAAAAGTACAACTGATTACAGATTGGATTAAGAAGAAATCTTCTTTACTTTTCTTTTTTTTATTTAGTTTCTAAGTCTATAAAAACAGTCAATCTAAATAACTTAACTTATATTAAACAATCATATCCAGACTGTAGTACTAACATTTCAAGCCTAAAGATTGGTTTACTTAATATTAGATCTCTAAATTCAAAAGCAGTTCTAGTGAATGAAATCATAACTGATCAGAAATTCGATATTCTGTGTCTGACAGAAACCTGGATGAGGCCAAATGAATATACAGCATTAAATGAAGCCACCCCTGCAGGCTATAATTATATACACAATCCGAGATTGTCCGGTAGAGGAGGTGGGGTCTGCATATTTTTCCAAAGTACCTTAGTTAGCAATCAGAAGCACTATGATAATTTTACTTCTTTTGAGCTTCTTTACACCAGTATAATTAATCCAGTTACAAAAAAGAATGCATTTTCCTTAATTAATATCTACAGACCACCAGGGCCCTATTTAGAATTTTTAAAAGAATTTAGTGATTTTGTCACAGACTTAGCAGTAAGTAGTGATAAAGTGATTATAGCAGGAGACTTCAACATTCATTTCGAAAAATTGGATGATCCATTAAAAAAGGCATTCACATCGATTTTAGACTCAGTTGGTATTATTCAAAATATAACAGGACCTACTCATTACTGTAATCATACTCTGGATTTAGTTTTGACCCTGGGTGTGAGCATAGATAACCCGAATATTCGTTCTCAAACCTCAGCAATTTCAGATCATTACCTTCTTTCATTTAAATTACATCTTAGTCATAATATACGTACATCCCCTAGCTACTCTGTAAAACGTTCAATTACGCCTTTTACAGCCCAACAATTTACAGGTAAGCTTCCAGACTTATCAACTCTAATATATTCTCCTATAGACCCAGTAGAACTAGACAAACTAACCGAAGGTTTAGAAAATACCTTTCGCTCTACCTTAGATGTTGTAGCACCCCTTAAACATAAAATAGAGAGACAGAAAAAGCTCGCACCGTGGTACAATGACCAAACTCGTACCTTAAAGCAGTTAGTACGAAATTTAGAGCGTAAATATCGATCAACTAAACTGGAAGTGTTTCACTCTGCGTGGAAAGACAGTCTTGTTAAATATAGAAAATAACTTAATAAAGCCCGCTCAGCATATCTGGCCTCACAGATCGAGATAAATAAAAATAATCCTAGAGTTCTCTTTAGTGTTATTTCCAAATGAACTAAAAGACAGGCAGGTACTGAACCTCAGATTCCAGCCATTCACACCAGCAACGATTTTATGGACTTCTTCGATACATTCGGGATAAAATTAAACAGATAAATATTACATCCTCTCTGTCATCTGGTCTGGCTGATCTAGAACAAAACCCTGTCACCGAAGTTAGGTTGGAAGTCTTTAACCCACTTCCACAGCTAGAACTAGAGAAAATGATCTCCTCTTCAAACAGCACAACCTGCACACTTGATGCAGTTCCCACAAAATTATTAAAACAGGTACTGCCAGATATAATTAAACCTCTGTTAATGATAGTAAACTCATCACTCACCCTAGGCCATGTACCCAAAGCCTTTAAAACAGCTGTAATAAAACCTCTGATCAAGAAACCAAATCTTGATCCTAGTGTACTGTCTAACTATAGACCTATTTCAAACTTACTGTTTATTTCTAAGATTTTAGAAAAAGCTATAGCCCAACAACTTTGCTCTTACCTGCAAAGAAACCAAATCTATGAGAAATTTCAATCTGGATTTAGGCCTCATCATAGCACTGAGACAGCTTTAGTTAAAATAACAAACGATCTACTTACAGCTGCCGACCAAGGCTGTGTTTCCCTACTCGTACTTCTTGATCTGAGCGCAGCCTTTGATACAATAGATCATACTATCCTTTTAGAAAGACTAGAAAACATGGTTGGTGTAACTGGAACTGCATTATCATGGTTTAAATCATACTTAACCGATCGCTATCAGTTTGTGAGGATAAATGATATGTCTTCCAGTTATACCAAGGTAAGATATGGAATTCCACAAGGCTCTATATTAGGACCATTATTATTTACATTATATATGCTCCCACTGGGCAAAGTTATTAGAAAACATGACGTAGATTTTCATTGTTATGCGGATGACACGCAGCTCTTCATATCAGCCAAACCTGACGACAGAGTGAGATTAAAATTGAGGATTGTGTAAAAGATGTGAAATTGTGGATGTCGCACAACTTCCTCCTATTAAATAGTGAAAAAACAGAAGTTCTCCTATTAGGCCCCAAAGCTGCTAGAAATAAATTATCAGACTTAATGCTAAATCTGGCCGACTTCTCAGCCTTGGAGTTATCATAGATTCAGATCTAGCATTCGATAAACACATATCTAATGTTACTAGAACAGCTTTTCTACACCTACGTAACACTGCCAAGCTAAGAAATGCCCTATCACTGCATGACGCAGAAAAATTAGTCCATGCCTTCATTACCTCAAGGCTAGATTATTGTAATGCGCTACTGTCTGGATGTTCCGGCAGTCACTTAAATAAACTTCAGCTAGTTCAAAATGCTGCAGCCAGGGTCCTTACTAAAACTAGAAAATTTGACCATATTAGTCCAGTCCTGTCAGCACTGCACTGGCTTCCAGTCAAATTCCGCATAGACTATAAAATTCTCCTGTTAACGTATAAAGCCCTACACGGGCTCGCTCCTGAGTATTTACGAGACCTCATCTCCTATTATGAACCACCGCGATTTCTTAGATCTCAGGGTGCTGGTTTCTTAGTAGTCCCTAAAATTCAGAGGAGCTCTGCAGGAGGAAGAGCTTTCTCTTATAAAGCGCCTCAACTCTGGAATAATCTCCCCGAATATGTTCGGGACTTTAAGTCTAGACTGAAAACTTACTTGTTTAGTTTAGCTTTTGGTAATTAATGTTTTTCCCTTTAGATAAGGCTGCAGATTCAGGGGTTCATGGACAGAGGAAATTGTGGTAAACTGAGATGCTGGTGCTGTTGTTCTCCCACTGCACACGGTCACTCAGGTTTGTGGACGGTGGAGTGGGTGCATGCCAGTGTTTCAGGGAGCCTCCATGTCTATGTTACCTTCTGGCTCTCTGCCTTTAGTTAGGCTGTTTTATTCAGTTCTGCCGGAGTCATTTGCCACACTCTGATAATGTTTTAATATTCTCAGTTTTGCATAAATCCAGTCAAAACTAATTCCATCTCTCTGCTTTCCTCCGAGTAACTGACTGCCCACCTGTCTGACCCGATACCGATGTTGGACCCTCAGGCTCTCGCGTCTCCTGTCCGGCCAGACTGATGGAAGTTTCTGAAGTCAGCTCTTCTCCACCACCACCACAGATCAGCTGCTCATCGTCCATCTTATTCTCCACTACTGATTACATCCAAGCCATTAGTGGCGCTATTACACTCCTGAATATATAAAACCTATATGGATGTATAAAAGACTTTTTAAATTTTAATTTAAAAGCCGTTTGACCAGTGGTAGGATGGTCCCCCCTCAAATGTGAGTCTTGGTCCTCCCAAGGTTTCTTCCTCCTCCTGCAGCTCTGAGGGAGTTTTCCTTGCCTCCGCGCTCACTGGGGGTTCTGTATTCTGTATTTTCTATGTTTAATGTTTTGCCTGATTCTTTGTCCTGTAATCATGTTTCTGTAAAGCTGCTTTGTACCAACACCTGTTGTAAAAAGCGCTATACAAATAAATTTGATTTGATATTATATTGAGTCGATTACCCAACCCACTCATTAGGGCTTCCCCTATCACTAGTGATACCCCAACACTTGCAGGGTGAAGACTAGCACATGCCTCCTCCAACACATGTGAAGCCAGCCACCGCCTCTTTTCAAACTGCTCTAAAACATCAAGTAACAGATGCCTGTGCTGCCTGACATCATCATGGGCGGGGAGAGAGCCCCATGCTCTCTCTGACTCCGGCTGCTGAAGGCAAGCAATATGATCCATGATTTTAACCAGATCATCTTAACTTTTAATAAAAGTCAAGGCAAAACAATTTAATTGTATGTCATTTTTAAACATTTCTTTTGGTCCTTTTTACCATTTTAAAACAACAACTTCTGTGTTTAAGCTATGTGGTAAACTGAACATTGCCAATATTAGAGAGGTACATGATTTTTTTTTTAATGGACAGCAGTTATATACAGTCAAATTATAGTTGCAATATGCAGCAATCTAATTAAAGTCGTTCTTTTTTTTTGCCACTATCGCACACCCTAATGCCTGCAACGTCAACAACAGCAGGCAATTCCATAAAAACAAGCATAAACAGCTTAAAAATCCCCACTCTTCACTCCGGCGGTTTCTTGGATTGCAACTGCTCCAAGTCCTAGAGTAACACAATTATCATATTTATAAGGTTTCAGTGGAAAGCTCTGCATATTGACCCAGTTAAGTAGATGCTATGCAGGGATTTGCTTTATCGCCACAGAAGCATCCCCCCTGCGTCTGTTTGCCAATACTTAGAGACTGTGCATCATATCTGATCACTAGATATTGATTAGATTAGGCTGAGCAGCTGTTTGATAATGAGATCTCAAGTATAATTATAAAGACCAAACAGAGCAGGAACACCACAGATTGATCTGTTTTGGTTCATTTCCATGCTTGAGAAAGGAGAGAATCTGCAGAGTTTTTTTTTTCTTGTGGGGGATGTTGCATCCCCATGTCTCCAGCCTGAGAAACCTCTCTGTCTTATTGCTTATATAACAGTGCAGGATGGACTATGAATCTCTTTTTTCCATCTCTCTGTCTCTCTTTCTTTCTCTCTGTCTTTCTCTCTCTGTGTAGTCAGAGCGATGTTCTACGCCTTCTGAGCGTTCCAGGAGAAAGCGCATCACAGAGAAAGCAGTTCTTTGACAGTTCTTCGTGCATGGGTGGCGCCGTATATATGAAGCTGAAATTCTGTGTCTGAAGACAAGACAAAGAGAGGAAAAGATGTGGATCATCATGATGGAGAGTTTGTGAAAGGCCTACTGAGCACTAAGTGGAAGAACAAAAGTAGCATCCGCTGTTATGGCTAACAATATGATAACAGAATCCATTGTGCTTTGTGTTTTACCTTGTAGCGTAGCTGTAACTTGAAGTCATTGGGCCACTGATCTCAAATAAGATGAAAAATAAGGCTTGTTCTGTTACACAATGCTATTATCTATATAGCAGTGACACAGAGATGTTTAAAAACTCCAGCAGCACTGCTGTATCTGTTTCAACCATACCATCACAGCACACACCAATACCATATGAGTATCGCTAACGTGCTGAGAGTGACCCACCACTGTTTTGGTCCAGGGAGGTCCTGACTATTGAAGAATAGGGTAAAAGGAGGATAGTAAACTATGTCGAGAAACAAATACAGGTCTGTCTGTAATTATAGAAATACAAACTGCTCCTTTATGATCAGTGGAGCTGAAAAAAAATTAACAAATAATAGGTGTAGAAACAGGGAGGTGATCATAATGTTGGCCATTTTGGAGGCATCAAAATCTTTCACAGAACATGTTTCTGCAATTTTATCTTTATATATATTTATAGGTATTAATATAGATTGTATGTAAACTGACAGCAGAGACTACTTTCTCCTTCTATTTGATCTAAGTCAATATGACAGACTAGGAATTAATCCTGTATTCTATTGGCTGGCGTATGGATCTCCATCGGACAGTGCATAATTTGAAATAATTTAAATTGCTTGAAATGCTAATTCTTGTGAATGCAGCCCAAACTTTGCATTTAGTGTGCACGAGTGTGCAGTAAGCCACTGTTTAGTTTTGGACCTACCAATCATCAAACTAAAAAAAACAAGTAAATCTGTTCTTGATTTCACTGCTGTGTTGTTTTATGGCTATTAATTTGGCCCAGTCAAATAGAAGAACATGAAAAGAACAGTGTTGGAAGTGAAAGTAATGCATTATAGTTTTTTTGTAATGTTTCACGTCACATAAAATCCACACAGACTCATTAACCTAAAAGAGATTTGGTAAATTAAGTTAGAGAGAAACATGAATGTAAAAAAACGCTGTCAACTGCTCTAAGAAAATACTTTAACCTTGTACTTGTTTTTGCTCTTGTAAGGTCCAAACTTCTGCACATTTAACTCTGCCGGAAAACAAAGCTTGTTTTGAATCTAACTTTAAAGTAACTGAATTGAAAGTTATTCATAATTAGCTTAAAAGAAAGACGTTTGAGTTAAAACTAATGTCATTTAGAGGAGGATGGGCTTCCTTTTCGACACTCAGTTCCTTACACGGTTTCTTCCTCTCAGTTTGGATCTCTGTAAAACTGCCCTGCTCTTGGTTTTGTAAAGAACAATATAAATAAATTTGATTGGATTGGGTTTGCATGTAAAGACTCATTCAAATAAAGTTTTTGAATAGTCATTTTTCATTATAGAACCATTGCCTTTTTAAAGAGATATCATGGTTATAAAATAAAGTAATATAGCTTGACAACCTGCCCTTTAAGCATTCTTATGGCTCTTTCAGTTGCTATTTGTGTGTATAAAGCCGTTGCCTTTTTAAACAAACAATCTTTGAAAGGAACTGATTTATTATAAAGGTTCTACACCAGCAAAAGGACGGTGCTTAAAACATGTCAGCTTAGACTAAAACATAAAGGTTCAACTCGGTCAACTGCTCTAACAAAATGCTTTAAACTTGTTCTTGCTTTAAGATGGTCCAAATTTCTGCTCATGTGATGAAGCCTGTTCTTAATTGTATACTGAACTTGATGAATCCCATGTTGAACTTGGACTCTGAAAAAAGAACTGGATTAAAAGTTAATTATTTATAATTAGTGTGGCGCTCTGTGGAAGAGAAAGAAATGCAGATTGAGTGATGGAGAGTTTGGAAAGGCTCAGCCAGCAGTCAGAGACAGGACTTTCAAAGAAGGAAATGAAAAGAATATGTAGTTGTGAAGTGATGTTTTACAGAAACTTTGCCTAACAGGCTCTTGTACAACTTGAACTCACATCAAAACCAGATAAACCAACATTTTCATACACGATTATCCAGATGAAGTCAAAAAGAAACATGAAAGTATAAATGATATTACAGGAGTTGTCCTGTGGGCCAAAATTCTGTTAATTTGACTCAAATCCCGCTCTTAATTTCACTACTGTGTTGAACTTGGCACGTCCTTTATTGAACTTGGCCACTGCTAAAGCTAAAGCTGTGCATCTCTGATTGGCATGGTGAAGCCATCTGTGCGGGGTTAAGCGAAGGCCGTGCCACTCTCCAGAGTTGGGGTGCTGCAGGGCCCCAGTGCTGACCCTGGGGCTCTCTGTGGAGAATGAAGGCCTTGGCCTGTCTGCCATGGCGCTGGGGCCAGGGGCCCTCCTACCCCCACCTCTCCTAGGGTTGCCCTTTGTCTGTTAGGCTCTTCCCACACTCCTGTTCACCTCTGGTGGGTGGGGCCTGAGATCCCGTCAATCCAGCAGCATGCGGCCCTGTGACTGCCCACAATGGGGTTGCTGTGGTTTTGTTCCGTTTTGTGCTGTTCCTCAAAAGCGTCTGGTGCACAGGAAGAAAAAAGCGGTGAAAAGGAAAGGGAGGGGGAAGGTTTCTAACTGTCGGACGCAGCTTACTTTACCACAGGGTCTTTATTTTCCCAAAGCGATAAAGATGTTGTGAACATGCGCTAAGCTCCTGCTCGGCGACCTGCACTGGGTCATTAGCCAGGCAGGAATGCACAGAGCTTGTTGTCGAGCATGAGCTAAACCATGAGGCGCTAAACCATGAATGAGAGTCTGGTGGAGGGTGAACATGCAAACACTGCAGAGGCAGTATTTGTGTATAGAGTATTTAAGTATAGAGTTTGAGTAGTTAGATCTACTCAGGGTCTTCTAGATGTTTATCTTTGGTGACGGGCTGAAAAGGTTTTATAGAGAAATATAGTATTAGCATGAACATCAGCCAATACATAACATTTTAATCCTACTTCATCATTGGTGTCAGAAATTAAACAGGATGATGTTGTACCAACTCTAGTTCAAATATGCAAAAGTGAGACAAAGTTTAAGACCAAGCTGGTCAATTAGCATGACCAACACAAACATTCTGGTTAACCTGCAAAGTTTAACAACAATATTGAAGAAAGTAGTCACTCTTTTTTTGGCAACAGTCCTGAGTCCTGAGTTGTTTTCAAATGTAAAAAACCTCTTTGACAATGATTTCATTGTCTATATTTCACTGCTGTGTAGTTTCTTTAGTCTTGGATGAACATTTTCTGCCAAATCATTTTTTTCTTATTATATGCTTTTCAAAAAGGTGGTCTATGGTCATCTGTGGTCAGAGATTAAGGCCCCGGATATTTTAAACACTAAGGTTTCTGTCTTCTTTTTTAAAAATATCTTTGTCCACAGGAGGAGATATTTTAAAAATATCCCTGTCCACACGGAAACACCATACCACTCAAATGTCCAGAATCTCTGTTTGAGGTAAGGTTTTTACCTCCAGACAGGAGGATCTGAAAAAAATGTGTACATTGCATTTTGGAGCTTCCACTGTTTTAGGTAATGTGAGAAATAACAATAAATTAAGCTGTAAATA
This sequence comes from Astyanax mexicanus, assembly GCF_023375975.1. Taxonomy (NCBI): domain Eukaryota; kingdom Metazoa; phylum Chordata; class Actinopteri; order Characiformes; family Acestrorhamphidae; genus Astyanax; species Astyanax mexicanus. Next base: position 102,092,662 of record NC_064408.1, read on the forward strand.
AGTTATTATTTCGCAAATCACAGAGAGAACAGAACCAATCCAGGCGCTGTCCATGATTCAAGCTCATTCTGAACAGGCTAAGCTAATGTAAGCAAAAAGCAGACATACACGTTTTCAGTAAGCTTAATTTTCCTGTCCACACAGCTTTACAGGTAGCAGAGTTTTCAAAAAGCTCCTTTTTCAGTGAGGGAAAATGCCGTTTTCGTGTGGACGGAATGCCAAAATTAAGAATATGAATATCCAAGACTTTGGCTTGGAGGCTGCTAAATAGCAAAAGCTCTGAAGCTGCTCAGTCAGAGTCTTGGTGACTGGGGAATGGATTTCATTTTAATGCTTATGATACCAAGCCTCTGGCAGAGTAAGTAGTGGAAACCACCCATTTAATGCAGTTTGTTTATCTTTACCAACAGTTTTATTACAACCCAGTTAAACAATTAAGAAAATTTAAAATCAGATCTAAAATGGTAGCAGTGTACAGAGCACTCCCACAGTGCAAACAGTGCAAGGAATTTGTGAAGGGAATTCTTACACATTTCACACACTTCTCGCAAACATTTGTATGAAATTTAACACAAGCACTTCCTAACACATGACCCTGCAAACGATCCTACTGTCAAAAACAATCTTCAAGCTAATACTACTATAACTACAACCTCACCAACCCCACTACCACACAAGTGATGATCACACCAATGGAAGAAACGCTACAGCACAAACCCTAAACACGTGCAAAAAAACAAAAAACTTACTATATGTTTGGTTTATGCTGGGCTTTTTGCTTTGTATGTCTGTTCCCACAGACAGTTCTAGCCAGAAGCCACCGGTCACGATCATTACCATCCACTACACTGTTCACTTTGATTCCGTCACAGATTTAGAAATGGAATGTTCCATCTATCTGGTACCCACTATTAGGCCTTACTCAAAATCTTATAATTCATTGTTGCCTTGCCAAGAGCACACTGTCCAGTGTTCCACCTTAGGTGTATTTCCATTTCTCTGAAAGAGGGCATTACACACCAAACAATTTAGAATGAATTAACATCTTAACCATCAAATTATGCAGTAAATGTGAATAATCAGTGCAGCTATTTGTTTTTTGGCTTATATGTTTGGACATTTACTGTCTAAGAAAGTTTAACTTCTCTTAAAACTTTTTTAAAACTTCAGAATGGTTCTCACACATCTCATTTAAAAAAAAGCTGCAAAGAAAAACATTTATTTAAAGGTTATTTTGCAATCCAAGAGTTCTTCCTCCGTGTCATCGCTTCAAAGAACCTTCCTTGGCATCTTTATGTATTAAGAGTTTTAAGAGTGTGGAGGAGAGGAAAGGTCTACAGTGTGTTTTCAGGGCTGCTGCACCTCTGGCAGATGGAAGGAACTAGCTCACTTCTCATAAACCTGCATAATACCTCCGACTACCTCCAGCACTTTTACTGTGCTCTACACTTTTCCCTCCATGCCTCGCCAGCAGTGTTGTGAATTATCATTCCAAAAGTGAGACCCAGTCCAAGAAACAGAGTGTGGAGGAGGATAAAGACTTCTTGGAAACTGTCATGAGAGTCAGTTAAATGTAATTAGGCCATGGCAACCCATCCAGCTGTATTTTCCTTTCTTAAGTGCTCTTACTACACACCTCAGCTTTGACTTAATATGCCAAGGGGCCTTTGCCTTGGCAAGGCACATCTCCCTTTCCTCACCATATTAAAACATCTGTAACCAACACACACACACATACACACACACACACACACAGTTCCCAGTCACTGTTTTTTTTATATGGTACAGAACAAGTTTGGCTGGTGATAAATGAAATAAATGATTCTAAAATACTGCTCATGTTCAGCTTCACAGCATTTGAAGCCTTGTATAATACAGTAAAAAATATTCATCCCCTTGAATGTTTTCCCCTATTATTGGTTTTATAAAACGGTCAATATAATTTGACCATTTTTCTGAAACTTTTACAAATACATGTCAATTAAATGAAAATATTAAATGTAAAATAATCATTTTGATTACAAAAATAGTCATTCTCTTCAATGTGTTCAATGTTCTAATCAAGCACAATTTTTTTACAAGATCTCAAACCTTTATTAGCAAAGTCAGGCCTTAGGCATGTCGCTAACCATACAAATACAAACTGTATGTATCATTTTCTGACTCAAACCTTTATCTAAATCTATGGGCTTTTTAGAGCAACTGTATTAACTGATCATAAAACAAAAAAGTAATATAACTACTCACAAGGCAGTGCTATAGATATGCATAATAAGATAGATGATTCCTACAGTGAGTGAAGTTGTTAAATTAAGATTTAAGATTTAAGTTCAGGGGAACTATGGAAGTCAAGAGGATACCTGGAAGACCAAGTAAATCTTCTAGACTGGTGACTCTGGAGTGGTGGTGCTGCTTGTACACACAATCTTTGTGGAAGAGTCAGAGTATATTGTAAACTTTTAGTAATTAATGCGACTGATTGTGTGAAATTGCTACAGCAGTCCAATTTCTTAACACTGGATAAAGTTTTCTGCCCCACACACTTCTCTCTAGATGTGAAGCTTACAAGGGTTGCCATATTGACACACAGCAGCAAGTAATGACAAGTGTTACTCTGTAGCTGATTAGTGAATATATATATTTCAATATTCTGAAATGCCTGCGTCTACTATGCTAGCGGTGGTGGTAAATTACCTAGCTATGGTTAGCAACCTTACTGAAGCTCAGTGATTACCTGTCCAGCAGACAATTAGCCAGCTTGCCATTTCCATGGCTGTAGCATACTGTTTGCATGCTATTTCTATACCTGGCAATCCGGGTGAACGAATGGAACTGGGGGAATGGCAGTGGGCAGATTTAGGAGCTACATAACATACAGATTTCTGTGACATTCCACACAGATAAGAAAATAAGAAAATACTGTCTGAAGCTGCGGACAAGAGCTGACCGTTCTTAAACTCAGCATGTTTCCTTAATATCTAATAATACATCCTGATGATGTTGAGTTTTTACAGTAAATATAATCCTTAATATTTCTTTATCACTGCTGTTGCTAGAAAACTTAATGTTAGAAGACTGCTATACAACATCTTCAGAACACCATGCTGCCTTTGACATGTGTGAGTGAATCTAGCATGCTTTGGGGCTGTGACCAGTGACATTAACAATATTGCATGCATGGGAGAAAAGCTGAAAAGGTCATTTTTAGATGTATTACTGCACTTTTGATGCGATTTGAGATATTATTCGTATAAACATGTTTCTAAACTGTATGCATTTACCATGGAATAATGAATGCTGGCTTTAGAATATGATAGGTTTAGTTTCTATGATGATGGCAAAGCCACCAGTGGCCAGAAGTCGAAGAGAACACATTTGGCTTCTCTGCATCTCTGTCTAGGATGACCTTCCCTTTTCACATCACTTAACATGATACTAGCCAACGCTGGCATCTGTTATAGCTGATGTAACAGAATTGGCACTGTCCAATGATGTTGCAAAGATGAGCTTGAATAGATTGGTGTTAGTGTTTCACATGTGTCAGAACAAGTGTGTGCTGTCAGCTTCAGGAGTGCTATCTGATGGGTTTGAACTGGAAATTGAGGAAATAAATGTTAAATTACTTTAAAAAAAAAAAAATAGGTTTTGTCATGAGAGTGATTCACATGTTTGGCTATATGTAGTAGAAAATGAATGAAAATGTTATGAGGTTTGACATGCAACATTGTATACGTTATTATTCTATGATAAATAGCAGATAATATTTCATATGACGAGGAATCCGAAGTTTGAGCAGCAGTAATGTATGGCGGAACGTCCTACATGTTCATCGGAGCGGGATTCGGCCTACGGCAACTCTTTCCACTCGTCTTATTAGGCCCGAACTATGAGCACCAAGCAGTGGGGAGGCTTTGGCTTGAAGGTTGCCAAGTATTTGTCAGCCTTGTTATGGCTGTCGGAGGCTGGCTGCCTCCTTAATGAGGGCAGCGCTCTGGAGCAGCTCGCTTTTGCCCTGCCATTGCATTCATCAGGGCATGCATGCAGATACCATGTCCTCAGAGTGCTGATTAATAAACTGAGGTAATGTCAATGCTAGGTTGCCAGGCAGTGCAGTAAGATGGGTGACATATGAGTGCACTCGGAGCAGTGGTTTCAGCAGTCAGGTAGCCAGGCTTGGTGGAGCGTACAGTGGAATAGGGGTTAAGCAGGTCATTTAAAAATGCAAAAGGCACCAGACGCATGTGCTGCGAGAACAGAGTGGAACTCGCTGACACCAATGTACATTTAATGAGAATGTAACTCTCTCTCTCTTACACACACACACATGCATTCACACACTCACTCACTGACTCACTCACTCACTCACTCACTCACAGAGACAGTGAGACTGTGAGCACTTCCTTCATGGCTTTGTTTAAGTCAAGCGCACGCTCTTTATCCAGCATGGAAATGCAGCTTTTTATGGTTCATTAACTCTTATTGAAATCGCCCGCGCTCCACAGAGTGGGCTGGTGTGCCCCCTCACCCTCGCCTTCTGTCCTGTCTGTTACTGAGAGAGAAGAGAGAGAGAGAGATAGAGAGAGAGAGAGAGAGAAAGAGGGATAGTGAGTGAAAGACAACAGCAAAGTAAATTTTAGTAAGAAAAAGAATGGGGCTTTGAATGGTCCAGCGGTCTAAAGCGCTGCCACTATGATCAGGAGAAGATCAGCAGTTCGAATCCTGTTCATGTAGCTTGCCATTGGCTACCGGAGCCCTGAGAGAGCTCAATTGACCATGGTAGTGCTAGTAAAGCTTGAATGAATTGAGAATGTAGATGGGAAAGAGCAAGGACATGAGAGATACAGACACTGACAAAGTGTGTCTGAGAGTGAGAGAGAGAGAGAGAGAGAGAGAGAGAGAGAGAGAAAGAGAGAGAGGGAGTGAAGGAGGGAGAGAATGAGGGAAAATTCACTGCATTCATTTTTTAGTTATTCAGGGTTGCTCAAGCTATCATAAACACCCTCCTCCCTCCTCCCTACTTTATCTCACACAAACAAACACACACACACACACACAAACACACACACACACACACTCTTACACATACATGCATGCACACTTACACACCCCTGGGCAGTGCGTCTGATAGTCTGTCAGGCATTGTTGGCATGTTGGAGGGGATTATACAGCAGAGACATCTCATTCCAACTCCACACCACTGTGCTCCGGCACGTGACACATGATGTGATTTTTTCGGTTCGTTTTATTCAGTGACAGGGGCTTAAAAGGACCCCCACGTGGGAGGAATTGGATTGGAGGGGCAGTGGCAACACACAGTGGCATTTTTTTCTGAATCGGGAGCAGTAGTGTATTGATTTGACCTTCATCTGGAAATACCAGAGGACAGGGTCGGGGTAATGGACGCTCGTTGTGTTCATTTGGGTTGTCTCCTCGCGCCTGAGAGATGACTTCCTGATTATGTCACGATGATGGTCGCAGTGTAAGCAGTGAAAGTGACTTGAACCTGAAATGGCTGTCTGTGGCTATTCCTGAATGTATTGAATTATGGTATTCGCTATGCGGTGCGCTGCTTTAAGAGTCCAGCGCTGTTGCGTTGTGTTGTTCACTAATCATTTAAAAAAAATCACTAATCAATTGTTCTTGGTAGTGTTAAGCCATTAACCCAAATGAATAGCTCATAAATGGCATATATACAGTAAATATCAAATACATGACATGGACACATGGAATTCCTTATTATACAAAATATCCTTATTTTCCTGCAACATTTTTAATAAAAACAGATAAAAAACATTTTTTCTCTATTTGACATTATTTGAATCTAACAGTTGTTCTTTACATTGTGTTAAAACAGCATTATGATTGGACCAATAGAAATGCCTCAAAACGGAAATGTAAACATTTTTTTACATTCACATCCACTGAAGTACATTATTTTTATTATTTTTATTTTATAAGCTGAGCTGCTTGAATTGTTGCACCAGTAGTGGCATAAAGTTATCCAAAAGCAGTGTGTAAGACTGGTGGAGGAGAGCATGCAAAGATGCATGACATATGTGATTAAAAAACAGGGTTATTCCACCAAATGTTGATTTCTGAACTCTTAAAACTTAATGAATATTGAACTTGTTTTCTTTGCATTATTTGAGGTCTAAAATAATTCTGCAAATACATGCTCTAAATGAAAATATTTGTATTTGGAATTTGGAAGGAATGTTGTCTGTAGTTTATAGAATAAAACAACAATGTTCATTTTACTGAAACATATACCTATAAATAGCATAATCAGAGAAACTGATTCAGAAACTGAAGTGGTTACCTATTTTTTTTTTCAGAGCTGTATATTAACATATGCAAAACACAATACTAGTCCCTTATCCCATAACAGTAGACATGTTAGTGCTTTGTTTGTGTATGTGTGTGTTTGTGAAGTGAATGTTGAGTAAGATAAAGGTTCTCTGCCAACTTCAAGGTTCTTTACACTCAATTGTCTTTTATCAAAATGGTTCTTCTATAGAGTCCCTTGAAGAACCCTTTGTAGCACCTTTATTTGTAAGAGTGTGGGAACGCTGAACCTTCTGCCTTGCCGTTCACTTTGCTTGTATAAATAATGCAAGGTGTTTCAGCACCACCAAATGGTCATGCATTACGTCAGTGGTTGTCAAGGACAATTGCTTACGCGCAGTTAACTTGCTGAGTGTTAAAACTGATCCCCTGATCACCGTTCTTACTATGTCAAATTAAAACAGTAGAGTTTAATTTAATTTAATTCACTAATGTCATTCAGATTTACTCATTACTCTGAAGTGGTGGCTTCATGGGATTGGCACAATCATGGCACAGAAAATGACACCAGTGATGCCAATGCTAAATCTGGATGCTGAAACACAGCTACGACTGGATACAGCTGGGTCAGTTTTGGCCCAAAATAGAAATGCTGTACAAATAATTCACATGGTTGACCCACAATACTCTTGCCATCACCATATCTGACCCATTAATGCCTAACTGGGCTATATTTGGTCTGCTATCTGGGGCACCCTAAGCCCTGTGGTACTCCACTGAGTTGCTCCACCAAGGTGCTAGGGTTCAAAAGCTTGTACTGGTAGAGACTTGGGCCATGTACAGGCTGTGCAACTTCCATTCCCAGAATGATCATATGTGGTTAAAATCTGGATATATCCAGGTTAAGAGAGTTAGGGAGCCCCCAAACATCACCTGCCAAAGGCAAATATCACAGTGTTTTGTGTATTATGTGTCTAGTGTGGATAGCCAGATGCTGCTGGTCATGTCATGATTACAGTGGATAGAAATGCCTTATGAGACTGTGAAATGGGGAACTTATATAGGTGTGGGTGCTCCCAATCCATCCCCTAAGGTAACATTTTATGATCAATCTATATACTTCAATACCATGACTATTGCATTGTCGGTGTAGAAAGTGAGGATAATTTTACATTCTTAAGAACAAAATGTGTCTTTATATCATATGAAACCCACAATCCAAGCATAATGGAAGTAATGATTAATGGTAGGTTAATCCAACAACTGCAAAACTGTTCAAATAACTGTGCAAACCCGTGGACCACAACGTTTTAGCAATATTGATAAAATTATGTTGCTATTTATTGGATTATTGGATTGGTATTATTGGATGCTATTAGTTACCTATCAACTAAGCAGTTAAATTTTTTGCTAACACTCCGGACACCATTCTATTTATTAATTTTTTACAAATTTTACAAGTAATTTTAGCAAAGCCTAGTTGCTTTCTTGGGCTTTGGGTACTAATAGTGAAGCAGCATGACTGGTGTTTCAGACTCACAGTCCTTGGGCCATAGTGTCAGAGTCTTAGCTTTTAAATTAATACACTTAATTTGTGACTGGAGGTTAGCTGAGCATGAAACGTTTAATCTTAACCTAAATGTCAGATTGCAATCAATTGCTATTATGTCTATTTAGTTCAACTTTCTTTCCATGCTGTTTATTTACAGGTAAATGATAAAGTAACTAGTTCCATTTACTCAGCTCAAGAAAACATTTGGAAAGACATTATTCTTCAGACTAATTAAAGAGTTATTCACACTTAAGTAGACTGATATGTAAGATAATCTACTTTTCACTCAGATGTATTTATTCTTCAGTTTGTTCTTAGTAGTTTGCCTCACTTTCAACTTTTAATGATTTATTTTATTCTTCCAAATAGAGTCAATTTATCAAACATCTGTTTCTGTGTTGTTATATGCTCCACTTTAGATTTAAAAGTTATTATGTATTTGTTAAGCCTTCTTTATTTTTCCAAGTTTTCTTATAAACAACTTTCATTTTACTAGTGTGTTAAATTGTGGGGTGATAAGACTGCCTCTTATCAGGACCACCCCAGGAAATGAAGACCAGAGTTACCACTTTTGCACAGAATAATTTCATCAGAGTTACCAGCCTCAGAAATCTTAAGTTAACAGCCCCCAGATAAGAGCCACTTAAATGCTTCACACAGTATTTTAGTTTGTTTAACACTTTTAAGTTACTACATGATTCTTTATTTGTTCCTTTATATTATGGATGAATTGTTTAAAAAAATGGAATGTGTGTGCAAATGTTGACTTGTACTGTACACCAATCAAGGAAAAAGGGAAAAAATGAGTAATATAAAGAAATAAAAAGGATAATAAAAAAAAATAAAATGCTGGAGAACTTGCAGTAACATGTTGGCATGTTGGAATAGCAGTTATTCATCACTTCCTGTTGGTATCATTATAAATTATGCATGAATTATTGCACACATGAACTTCATTAATGTAAAACTATTTTTGTAGTTAATCCTAATGTCAGCAGAACTTACAATACACATTCATACAACTTAAAATAAGCAAACTAAGAGTGTTTTTTATAAATTGGTTAGACGATAAAAAAGCTAATTAACTGAACTAAAGATTTCTATTTGGCACAACAGATGGTGGTTTTCTTTAAAACGTAAAAAAAATAAAATAAAAATCAAGTGCTTTTTTATAGTTTTTCAGTTGGGACACAGCCTTAGTTTTGTAGTGGAGCAGTAAACGGTCCACATTGAATGGTTGCCTCTGTTAAATGAACACTATTAACACTATTATTTTTTAATTAAACCATTCATAGTAAATAAATAAATACTTAAATAAATACTTTTACCTCAGCTTAACGGCTCTTTAAGCTCTGTCCTTCCTATCTAAACTCGCTCTTTTTTAAAAATCGATTTTTTTTTGTCCACGAGGCAAGCGCGCGCACTCATGCACGCGCTCACACGCGCTCAACATCGGTTGATTGACACCGCGCGCGTTCCCGTTGGATCCTCCTTCTCTTTCCCAGGCTGCGCGCTCGCTCCCGCTCTCCCCGCTCAGAAGCCAAGTTTTGTGCACAGGGATGCGGGCGCGGAGGAGCAGCCTGGAAACATGGCTCACTCCTGGATTTACTCGCCGCTCCGGCTCCATCTACTCCTTCTTCTTCACTCAGTGATATTCTGTCAGGCGTTGAGGAATTACCCGGATAATGAAGGTGAGCTTTATGAGCGCTGTGTTTCTGACGGGTTTTCTGCGCTGTGTGTTGAACTGAACTGAACTGAGCTGAGGGAAACCTCGCTGCTGCTTCACTTTTAGACGGAGTCTCTCTATCTGTACTCGGGATGCTCGGGGAGTCCAGTCAGTACAGGCTGTGGTTAGTCAGTGTGTTAACTAGGTTAGCTAGTTAGCTCTTTATGTGTTAGTTAAAATTTAAGCTAACTAGCTAGGTTAACATTTTAGCTAAAACCGTTAAAATCCGGAGCGACGCGCTGTTACAGAGCCCTGTCAGTTAACCTACCAGCGTTATAACCTAGCTAACAGTTGCAGTGACTGAAAACAAGCTAACAACCGGCGTTTTGAGCTTTAGTAAGATAATTTAGCTTTCTAAAACTAATTCAACAGCGTTATACGATAAAAACAGACTCGGGGTTAACCAATTATAAGCTTAAAATGTCTCTTTTTAAAAGGTCTTTTTGGCTATAATTCGAGCCACTAACGTTAACTTACACGAAACTCGTCTTTATTTTTCGTGTTTGCGAGTACTTAACGCTAGCTTTTCATTCCTAATAAGAACTTTAGATAGCTAATTTTACCCTAATTGACAATTTCTCCTCTTTTAAACCTCTTTATATCATATTAAAGCTGTAAAATGTTGAACTAAACGAGCTAAGTTACTATACACGGAACACGTCTTTTGTATGTGTCTGTGTACTTAGCACTAACGTTAGCTTTCCATTTGTTATTAGAACTTTAGCTAGCTACATTTTTCCTACTTGACCATGTACCCCCCTTTTAAACCTCTTTATATTGTATAAAAGATGTACACATGTTGAACTAAACGAGCTACTACACGAAACACGTCTTAATTATGTGGCTATGTAGCTTTTTCTTTCGTCGTAAGAATGTCAGATAGTTAATTGTTCTCTACTTTACCTTTTTTTCTTTTTTAAAATCCCTTTATATTGTAAGAAAAATATATAAAAATGGTTCTGAAACTTACGCAGTGACATTAAAACGTACAGGGCTTAAATCCATGTAATTACTAGTTTTCTAGACAGAGGGGCGCATAGTTATCACTATATATGTTTTATTATATGATTATATTATATATCATTCCCTGAATCAACAAGAGAACTGCTGTCCAGCCAAAAAACATGTCATTTGTTGTCCATCTTCGTTTTTCTCCATCATTTGAATCCTGTAGATGCTTTGTGCACTTCAGCATTATAATTTTGGTAACTATATCAGATACGTGTTTTAATACATTTAAGATAGTTACATGGTTTTGATTGGACCGCAACCATAACCAGGGTCAGAATATTGAACAATTGTTGTCACTTAGGATAAGTATCTCTTTTATTTTACTTTACTTTAAGCACCATCGTTACTGAAGTGTGTTTTAAGCTCGTTTCTGCCTCCTTCGCTCTCCACATGCTGTTTGGAGAGGGCGTTTCGCGTCTACTTATACATATTCATCTGCCTTGACTCTGATTGGCCAACAGCATTTAGGGCGGTACGCCAAAGCCACGCCCCTCTCGTATAGACTCAGGTGGCCAATTTGGGCTGTTTTTAAAGGGGGGAAATCAGCTCGCCTTTCAGACACTCATGAACAAAACAAACTATAGACGAATTTATCGTGATTAATCTTACATGAAACGAGGTTCTCAGATAGAACAGCTGTCAGATATGTTAATTTGTTAGAGTGAGCTCGGAAATAAAGACAAAGAAGTAAGTGGTGGAAGACAAAAGCATGTGATGTCTTAGTGTGATATACAACTGAGATACATGTTTTAATCTAGTATATTTCTCGTTATTTATCAGATAAAATAAGCTACAGATGAGTGCTTTATGAATAAAATTTCAGTAAGGAATTGATTATTGGTTGCGCTGGGAATTGTAGTAGTTTGTACATGCTTTAGGCAGCTTCGGATAATAATAAAATCCGCTCATGCAAACATAGAACATGGGAGTATGTGATGCTGATTATGTTGGTTATGTTGAAGTGTGCTCATTGTAAAATCAACATCAGTTCAGGAGCTTGCAATGCTTGTAACAAACAGCAGGTGGTACCCCTGAGGCTTTGTGTCTGTGTGCATCTGTGTTTGTGCCTGTGTGTGTGTGAATGTGTATTGCAGATAGTAGTACCATAAGCCACCTTCTCTGTTTTTTTTTTTCATCTGAATTGAGATTAGTGGACTAAAACAGATGTTTAGTTTATTCTCTACTTAAGACACAGCACATCATGAGCAATTGAAATCAGCATAAATGGGAATGCAAAGCCCCCTACAGAGCAATTGCTTTGCTCTCTTTCTTGAGTTTGCCAACCCCCTTAAGGAATCGCTGAGGTTTGTAAAGAGACAGCAGTATCACAGGTGCGACACAGACACCCATCTGGATATTCCCGTTTCTACAAAGAGGGGAAAGATAAAAAGACAGTGTGAGAGCATGAGCTCCATTTGCATTCCCCTATTCCACAAATTCTATATCTATACTGGACAGTAACAAAGGATTCATTTCAATATGCTAGATAGGAAACTATCAGTAAAATGAATGCAAGTCTTATCTGTATTACATTATACATTCAAGGGATTCAAGCACAGGTACCCTGTTTAAGCGACACCTTCATTCATCCATGCAGGCATTGTCCGTCCATCTCCCCGTCTTGGCAAGATGCTTCAGGTGGCCCCTTTTTCTGCTGCCCGCTTGCTGCTCGCTCTCATTAGCTCTCTTTTTGTGAGCATTCCTACTGTGTTTGGAGAGGCTTTCTTTGCCACCTTTGTTTTCCCTACTTGGCGCAGTGGCAGAGAAATTAGCATGAGAAAAAGCCCTCCTTTATGCCATGTTCAGCCGGGCTCATAGGCCACGGTGAAGGCCTGAGCCTCTCTCTCACTCTCTCTCATTCTCTTTCTCTCTGTATCCTGCCCTGCTTCTGTTTTCATTCATGGACAGTGAAGACCATGAACCAGGCGCTTTTGTTTTGAGAGTGGTAATGAAGTCTCTTGATTGGCCTAATCTGTATCCCCGGTCTTGCTCTTTCACACAGTCATTTACTCGGCCCAGCAGATTGAAAAAATAAGGTCCGGTTGTGTAGGTTTTGAGTGGTTGTTGGTCTGTTATTCTTCTCGTGCCTCCTTTTTAGTATTGTGATGGATTTGGCAAACATCCTGCACCTCTTAAATCCCGATAAAAATGAATGAGCTCTGACAGGCTTCACTGGACTTTATTTTAGCATAAACTAACATGTCATAAATGCTGTAATGGGGGAATAGTATTAGCCAGACTTTGTGACTTACCACATTCCTTTATGATTACATTTTCACAAGAGGTAGAAAGCTCAACTTGTAAGACATTTCATTCTTACATGCATTATTCTGCTTATTCAGAAACTAAAGAAGGTGCCGTAATACAAAACCTTACAAAAAATCACCTTTTTATGCTCTGGTTAATCAGAAACTCAAACATTTTAGTCCTACAAGTTATTAATACAAACTGTCATTGTTTATCATGTATGCAAAAGTGTTAAAATGTCAAAGTTGTTTTGCCCATACAATTTTACAAAAGAAAACAACAAATATACAAAGCAAAAAAATGGAATAAGTAATTAATTTTAAAAATCAGCCACATTAACACTATAGCACTTCTTTGTGGACAGTGTTCACATCATGTCAGCAGGCTCAATAGCTGTTTTATGTTTTTAGCTGACGTGTTGCTGTTTGTTTGTTGTTTCTGCATTATATTTCTCACATCTCTCAATTGTTTCCAGCTTTGTTATAAAAGCTGTCAAAAAGCATTTGTTGTATTTCAGCTCCCATATTTTAAAAAATCTTATGTTGGAAAGTCTTATATTACATGTTTTGTAATTTGACAGACACTGCTTCAAAACAAGCCAAACAATAGTTTTGGTGGGGGTTGGTTTCTAAGGCACAATCCTTTCTTTGACTGGATCTACTGAATAGCTCAGGGTGGCTCTGATTGGCTACCAAGCAATGTGTCATGGGATTTTACAAGGGTACAACACATTTTACACTGACATGCTACAGGTCATGTCATTTCAGTATGTACAATGATCATATGTGTATCAGTTGTACAGTGTCTTTTTGTGAGTGATGCTGAATACTGGCCAGCTGCTAATGTCAAGTTGATGTAAATGTTATAAAAGAGTTAGAGCGAGACCTAATGTCATAGAAGGCATTACTACCCACAGTGGACAGAGTAGTAGGTGGCAATGATTGCGATTGGCTTGCCTTTAGCCAGTGACTCATCGAAAGGATTGTCTTGTAAACCCAGATGTGCACTACAGTTTCAGCAAATATAGAGCTTAGTGTGAGAAATGCTGGAACATTCCTTTAAAAAGATAATAAAGAAATGCACTGAATGATCTGCCCTCCATGTGAACCAGACACTCAAGAGCAGAGATCTTTAAACAGCTTCGATTCCTGCCTCTGGAAGAGGCTCAAAATCACTGACGAACCTTGCATTCGAGAGCTGTATTTGCGTGAGAGGATTAATGGGATGTGTGGAGAGAGGCTGATTTGATTCAGCTGCGCGCCCGTCCACGCTCTCCTGTGGCTCTCCAAGCAGATTTTTATCAAAAGCCGAGGCCCTCAGCAAGAGCATGAGCTCCTGTAGCTTGCGCAGCTCTCGACTCCTCTCCAAAGTACACTGTACTTTAAACCTTATCACTCTCATCCTTATCCAAATGCTCCCCGATCAAACGGTTCTTTCAGCAGGGCAGGACACGCCAGCCTGTGGTGCTTCAAAGAGAAGCAAGAGTGCCGAGTTCCAGGGCAGTGGAGCTGCTTGAAATCTCTTGAGGTTATGAACCTTGATGGCATATCAAATGGAAGCGATGACGTGTAGTTGCACTGAAAGCACTGAAACAGCCAGTTTATGCTGGTCAGCCATAACAGTAAAACCACATCTGTGACTGTGAAATAAAGTGAGTAGCATTCATTATCTCATTGCAGTGGCACCTTTCAATTAATGTGTTTGAAGTAGGAAAATGGCCAAATGTAAGGACCTCAGACACTTTCACAAGGCTCAGATTGTAATGGCTATGACTGGATCAGAACATCTTAAAAACATTAGGCAATCCTTGTGGGGTGTTCCTGGTATGCTGTGCTCGGTATCTACCAAAAGTCATCTATGGAAAGACAACCAGTGAACCGACAATAGTGTCAAAGGTGCTTAAGGCTTATTCTGAAAAAAACTGTTTTAAGTAGTATTGATTGTACTATTCTGTGCATCATCTTTTAAGATTACATTACTGAGTATTGGCATGGAACAGGTCACTGATGGTTCATGTTCATTGTGTCATAGATATAATGCCATATATCTGATATTATGAAGTGTATGATATACTGCTTTATTTTACTTAATAAATATATAACATATCCACAGACTTAATCAAATGCTTTTGTTACATGATTGGTTGTATGGCACATCCACATATGGATGCTAAGCTCAGTAGCAGCTAAAATAAGCTTGCTGAGCTTCTGCATGGTTGGCTGAGGTTCGATCCCTGGAGAATCTTTTGCTGTGATGGACTGGTGCCCTTTCCGGGGAGTGTTCCTTCCTTGCGCCCTGCAATTCTGGGTGGGCTCCAGACCCACTGCAACCGAGTTTAGGAAGAAGCAGATAAGATGTATGGATGAATGGATGGATTTTTTAAAAAACATTTTATTGGCTAGTTTAATGAATGCATCTCTAATGGGGTGCACTATTAACTAAATTTTACTAAGGATGGTATTGTGTGGTTTGGGATGCAGCTTTTGTAACGCAACAGTATTTGCAGATTAGTAATCACTAAAGCAATAAACCAAATTACATAAATTCAGAAAACTCATTAAAAAACACATTAAATCACTTATGTGTGTCTGAACCCAACATTCTTGCAGTGCATAAATAAGCCCAGAATTTTAATTTAGGGCTTGTTCAGTGTGTGAAAAAATCATTTGCTAGTGAGGTCTCTGTCTTCACCTTGTCTGCTGTGTCCTTAATGATCAATGATATATAATCATCAACAACATGTATAGTCTCCAACATGTCCTATTCCATAGAACAAAATATTACATTCTTGTGATTTCCCTAATTAAACAGAGTCTTAATTCAATGGGACATAGATAAATAGTGTATATATGAGTTGTCATGTCGTTAAAAATAGAAGGCTTTAGTCACAGCGCGTGAGGTGAAAAGGAAATGAAGGTTTTACATTTGGCGCCATCGATAAAGGAAGGAAAATGGTCTGTCTTTTTGTATTGAACAGAGAAGAAAATAAGCACCACTATCTCCTCCAGAATCCTGAAATGATTTCGCTTGTGCGGCCCCAGGCACTGTAATACACACTCGCAATCTCCTTCCCACATTTGTTTCCACCCTGATATTACACACTGACTGCGCTTCCCCTTGACAGACAGACATTATGAAGTCATTTTAACTCCCCTGATAGATAATGGTGCTGCATATTGGCAGAAGCAGGTTTTACCTCAGGCAGAGTAATCATACGTGATTAAAACAGATCCGAGCTGTTTTGTACATAAGACCTTTCAGCTCACGGTGGCTTTGATCCCTCCTTCCAGCCCGGTCTTTTAGCTTCATTAGGACACACACAGTTAGAGGCTGGTCTAATGTGGAGCAGAAATGCTTTCTAATGACAGAAGCGGTGAGGACAGTGTAGACTGTAGACTATTCATTAAGTGCAGTACTTTCATCACTGATTGTCGGCTCTCCTGCTAGGTTCCAGACAAGACTGTTCTGGGATGTCTTTTTTTAATTGGTGCACTTGAGCATTGTCTCTGAAGAAGCTGAGCACTAAAAAGAAGCTGTCAGTGTTTGATTGTGAATGCTTTTTCTCTCTTTTCAAGTTTTGATTTTAAGCGTAAGTGACTTTGGACTTGATTTTTCTACACTTCATTTACAAATTCATGCTGTTGTAGCAGATGTTGTGATGTTGGTGAGGTTTTACAAGCTTTAGAGCTTAATAATATGAAATTAGGCTAAAATAAAGTAAACATTGCTTTTGAAATAATAATACAGCACTGAGCTGGAATGTGACGGTTTTAATTAAATTAGTCAGGTTTTTAGCTTTGTTAAACAACAGAAAATGCACCCTACCTGCCTAATAATGTAAGACCTAACCTTTCACACACCTACTGTATTAATGATGTGAAGGGACTAAACAACTAAAAGACTAGCTACAGTATAAAGTGATTCATATAATTTAAATTTCAATTTAGTTCAATATAATACAATATTGATTTCATAAGACTCAAGGCACAAGTTAAAATGCAAGTCAGTATGCCAAAGTATGCTGTGCTGTATGTGCACAAAGACAGATTCATTGATGTGTAGTAAGCTCAGTAAGTTTGTCCATCTGTTCCTCTGCTGATGTATTTTGGATGTATTTTGGATACGGTTTACTGGATGCAGGTCATGTTGTTCCTGCAACAGTGGGAAGTGTTTGTGATAGTATCCTGGGAGTATTCTTTAAGAGATCAGAAAGGCTACTCAGCTATTTTGTTCCAGGTCTTCTTGACCTGCTAGAAGTCAATTTGGTATATAGCTGGCATATTCTCACACAACAACACACAGTTTTAGCAAAACACAGCTTAGTTAATGACTCATTCTCACACAAACTGATGATATAAAGAGCTGCCTGCCGAATATGTCTGTAGATAAACAAAAAAGCTCTGAAAGAAATTGTCTGCCTGTTACTTGTCTTTGAAGCCTAGAACCCGTGGCACATCCCAACTATTTCAAATCTACTGAGAATTGTGACAAGGCGTCAACAAGTCCTAAAAATTAATTAGTTTTTGATAATGCATAATTTTCTGTCTTTTTATATGTCAAATCAGTTCTGCGATTCTGTCCACGTTACTGCATCTTTAAATTGTAAGCCCTAATTCAATTTGTTAAAACATAGCATAACATTCTTGTCCATTTTTTACACCTTATGTGTTTTCTATCTATTCTAACATAATTTCTTTAAAGAAAAACAACAAATAAATGTAGTGTTTGGTGAAAATGTCTGCAAATATTGTGTATATTATGTGTGTATTATAAATGATTATATTAACACTGCATTATTTTAGTACAACCTACTTGAGTTGCTCAGTTGGCTCTGTGTTTGAGTTCTCCTTTATTGCTTCTCTAAATTTCTCCTCTGTTGCTTCTATATTGTAGACTGGATGGTTCAGAGTCATGCTAAGGGGACAGTATATGAACACACATAGGAAAAAGTATTTTAAACAAATTACAAAATAGATAAGTAATAGACATGGGCAAGAGGTTATGAATGTCTGTAATGTTATGTTTGATGAATTGCCCTGGCCTGTATTATACATAATATATTAAATTTTTGCCATATTACGGTTCCCACTCCTAATTGCTCCATCCTTGTATTTATGTAAATTCCTGTTGATGACAAAAAGCTGTAATTAGAGTTTCTGTGAAAAAAAGAAAAAACAAAACATATTTGTGACTGGAGCCTGTCTGTAGACCATTATTTATATGCTTAATTTAAAAGGTGAAAATCAGGCAAATAAACTCCTGCTGAAAAGTCGAGAGGCTGCGTGTCTGAGAGGCCTCCTGAGAGCACTAATGTCTGTTAACAGCTGCATGGTTTATAATGGCTCGATATGGGTTCAGATACAGACAGCGATGATGATGTCACCTTCTGAGTGTGTGGCCCCAGTCTGAGCATTCTAATTGGCCCTCGAGTTGGTTTGCAGTTTTAACCTGTCTGGTGTATCTCTGGAGGGGGTTGGTAGGTCTGATAGGAATTTGCTACCCAGGGCAGGTCTTGCAGTAGTGAAAACCCACCCCAAACACACACACGGACACACACACAGACACACACACAAATGCGGCAGGTGTAGGGCAAGCCATGTGTGCTGTTCTAATGAGACGTCCCATGAGTGTGCTGTGTCTAACTAACCCACACAGACCACCATCTCACGCTACATCTAACACAGGCTTATTTGTACCACTCATGCTGCTACACGCTGCTTGCTGGAGCCTGTCAGTGTTCTGTGACACACATTATACACATTATTAACTTGGGAAATGGTCCCGGCTTCTGCTGCTTACACCTCCCTGAATCACTAGCTTAAGTGCTTCCTGTTTAAAGAAAGTCTGGCTGCTGAAAGAAACATGTTTTACATCGACTTTTGACTAACTCTGCTTTTCTCTGTGTCATACTTAGACAACCCGATCTTTCTATGAGCCTTATTTACATTATGTGTACTCGTTATGTGACTGGCCTTGTCCCGTTAATGCTGACTTGTACCACTTGAATATGATAAGTGAAGCTATCATCCATCAGCTTCTGCCGATTCACGCTTCCTGTGTTTGTTCTAGCTTTTTCCTCATTCTCAGTGGGTCGGCTGAAGTACGTTTTTATCTGAGCAAATGTCTGGTCACTGTTTATCTCTTACCACGAGGCCTGGTGGTCTTTCTCAAAGATAGTGTTGATACGTTGGTGCCTTCTATCTCTGCTGATATGTCCATATCTTTGGGGCAGGACTGCTCGGTATCTGGAGCCCAGCATGGGTTTCCGTGGCTTAGCGCTACAGATGCTCCTGCGCTATGATAGACTACTGTGGAACACGACTTCCTGTCAACAAGCAATGCGTCTCATTAGTTTCCAGCCTTCTGTTCAGAAGCTTGGAGGCTTGCAACATTTAGGTCCTAAACAATATTAAAACTGATACCAATGTTTTAAATAGCTAAAATCTACTCTGCCATCATTTTTATAGTAAAAAAAAGATCTCCTGTAGGTTTAGTGATTGAATAATAAGTGTATTAATAAAATCTGTACGGAATTACTTTTTTATTGGGGTGGTTTATGGTAATTATTGATGGACATCTTCTGTGATTATAGTCCTATCCAAATGAGTCATGTAAGTCATTTTTCCAACATTAGTAAAGGTTCTGGAACCTTTTACCTCAGTGTCGTAATAATTACCTCACATTATGTTAATCCTGTGATTTTCTGAAGTATAGGTGTGTGGAAAAATGAATGTAGTTTAATTTTCCATGGTACAAATACCATGAGTGGCATAAATGACTATGGCAAACCTCAACACTCAAGTGCAGAAGATGAGCTAAAGGACTCATCAGTTGTTGTGTAGCATGGCCAGTAGCCTACATATAGTATTATATGCATGTAGCTGCTGATATTCCAACTAAACTTTCTTTATTACTATACGTTTTTAATGCAATTGTTATTGGGCTATTATTCCAAGTGATGTGGACCCTTACGCAGTACTTTTTTCATTGTTATATGAACAGTTAAATTAGTGTTTAAAATTACAATGTTTAAATTAACAATGTGAGATTTTTAAAATTTTTAAAGCATGTGCATTTTACATTGGCAAATTTGCTATGTAGTAAATGGCACACGTGGCACATGTTTCAGTCACATTATTGTTGCTACCACTGAAAAGCCACAATGTTTATCATCACTTGTTTGATATACCTGTAACCAAATTCACCGTCATGCAGTATCTTTTTCATAGCCAATTTCTGGTCAAGCCTATTTGGTAGGATGACGCAAACATCGAATGGTTTTACAGTTGAAAGGGATTCTGTCTTTGAAAATTATACAGTAAATGTGTTTAAGGAATGTGTTCTTTTTTAGGAAACAGGAATTCTTTAAATTGATCCTTAACTTGGGCTTCTGTGCAGATAATAGCACTGCTGCCCTTCCAGAAGTGCTTTTCTTTCTCTGCCCTTCATTGTAGACCTTTTTTATCGATAGTAAAAGCCAAGAGTTCAGTTGACAGGTTTCTGACCGTAGCCGGCTGACGGGCGTTTGGGGACTCCAGCAGCTTTGGCTGACCAGACTAGCACAGGCTGGACATCCCTGGTGGATCTCATCAGACAGTCCAGTCAGGATGGACACTCTCTTTAGCCCCACTGTGAGCTCTGCTCTCCCTGCGGACTGCAGCACTCAGTCCAGAGCAGCTGACTGACAGGAGCTGCTGACTTCCTCTTACTCTAATGTATATCACATTTCTGCCCGGAGATAGAGAGATAGCAAAATGTCACTTTATATGTGTAAAGAAATCACCGCAGCTGTTCAGGTCTAGTTTCACAGAGTATTATATCTTTTGTGAGTCCACTGAGTAGGCTTGTTTTTTCTACACTCGTAAATAAATAATACTTAAATACAGATGTCAAATAGGGTCGGCAATATGGCAGAATATTGTATCACAATGGTTAAAGGCATTTTCACATCTTTGGAGCCAGCACATTTTGTTCCCTAAAAAACTAACATTAAATGGATCAATTTTAAAGGACCATTTTTTTAATGTGAAAAAATTAGCCTCCAGTAAATGTAGTGATTCCAGTTAAAGATCTCCTACGTGTTGAACAACGAAAATGGTTTGGTTCAGTCAATAATGCTAATGTATCTAGAAGTCCATTCATTATTTGCCACATTAGCATGTACAGTATAGCTGAACTACGTATTTTACATCTAAGATTTTACAGTGCATTTTTTCACATCTGTGCACAAGGGATTGCCAACAAAGACAAATGTTTAGATGTGGCAGATATTTCTAAATTATGTGATGATGTGTTTGTTTATAACTCCAGAAAAGCTGAATGTTAAGGTATATTGATCGATTTTGATAGATACAATATGTACCTAAATTATATTGGATATAGCACAATAATACATGGTATAAACCTAGACTGTCCTTGAACTGTATTCTGTTTACACAGCAGGTAAAAGTGGCTCAAATCTGATGCATTTTGAGTATCTTTGTGGCAGTGCGAGTGGCATTCTTAGTTAAAATTTTGGCCACTTTTGCTACGTTCACATTACAAGCCTCTAACTGATTCTGACTTTTTGGTCAGATCATATTTGGCTATCTTTTTGGTTTACATTTATAAATGCAAGTGAGCTGTATCTGTCTGTATTGTATATGTATCAGTCCCTGGAACAAAATGCATGTGCACATTTATGCACGACAACTGTTAGTCTCTTCAACAGCACTGTGACAGCACTAACACATGCATACAATCGGGACTTTTATATTTATGACTTATGTCCACAAATCAGATATGTATCATATTTAGGACCAAATGTGAAAGTGATTCAAATCTGATTTGAAAAGATTTGACAATTTGACCCACCCAGACAGCCTTCAAAATCAGATCTGTGTAATTTTAATGTAGTTTTCACATACGACACATATCTGATATGCCACAAAGCAACTCATTTTGCAACAGTCAGATTGAAAATTCATGCAACTTTTACTTCAATCCAACATAGGCCAAAATAAATGTGTGCTTATGAGAAGGTAAAATGTAAGACAGCTAATAAGGAGGCTTTCAGTGGTGTGACAGCAAGGTTACATACCTCATAAATATTGTGAGCAAGGTCTCTGTTCATACTAAACTAGAAGGCACATACTTCAACTGCTCTGAAGTAGTTGTTAATGTTTTTCTTATTTATTTTGTTATTTTACCTCAGGATAAGTGAATTATGTCAAGCATTGCTTTTTTGTGCATCTATGTCAGTTTAGTATCCTCAACTGTTCAGAAAAATCTAGGACATACAGTAGGTCAGATTAAAAAGAGAACATGGACAGCCTAAAAAAATAATAAGATTTACTGAGAAAATCAGATTTGTGCCACTTTACCTGCTGTGTGAATCTAGCACCTCAATCTGACACATAATGGCCACAGTGATGGTGTTTGCTTTCCATTTTGATGGATTTTAGTGACATCTGATATCTCAACTCACAACTCAGTCTCCGCTAACATTCCAGCTCGGATGTTTTTTTTCCCTTTTCCTTTTTACTGTCTCTGTGGTTACTGTTTGTGCTGAAAGCGCTTGCTGATGGCTGCAGTTTGCTGGCGTAAATGGTTAAATCTGATCTCCAGCCCTGAGGTGATCTCTCTACCCCTCGGGGGGGATTCTAGCCCAGCACACAAGCACAGCAGTTTAATGATGAAGAAGAGGTTCTGTCCTCCACACTCCATCTCCTCTTTTAGACACTGCAAGCAGAAAATGATGGCAATCAATTTGTTCCTTCCCTTTTTTCATGGTTGTCTACAATACGTAATCGTATATGAAGTAAGTAAGGATGTAGCAAAACAATAAACAACAATACTCTGTTGTACTGTACTGTACTGTACTGTAATGCTAAAGATTAGTCTCTGTGAAGTGTCTTTGCCACCTAATACACAGCTGCACCAAGAGATGTGTGTATATTAGGGGTGTCACGATTCTCTAAATCCTCGATTCGATTTCATTTTCGATTTGAGGGTCACGATTCGATTCGATTCTCGATTTTCTTGTTTTTTTTTCTTGTTATTATTTTATGCCTCATAAAATTTAAATAATATATTTATTATTATTATTATTATTATTATTATAAATATTATAAATATTATTATTATTATTATTATTTATTAAGATATATATGGTAATGCCATCTAGTGACTTTTTTTGGTAGCAACAGTGTGCACTATTAAAACAAGCAGTTTATCAGAGCTGTGTGTGGATGGCTGGTGAAACTGCTCATTACATGAAGCTGCAGTTCTTCATCCAACCACTAGCAGCAGCAGCACCCCGCTCTCTTCACTCAGTCACTACTTCAGTACAGCCCAGCCACGGGCTACAGAGCTCAGCCAGTCCGTTTTTACTGTTTCTGTAAACAAATAAAGGTTTTAACCCCACTAACCGGATAATACAGCTCACTACAGTTCATCTTTCAGCCCAAGCAGCTAACAGCAGCAGGTTAGAACAGCCGACACGGAGTCACTGCTCGGATACATTATAAACAGGTCAGTTAGCGAGCTGCTAACCTCAGGATGTTTATAACTACGGAGTTTAGTGGACACACCACGGCCGCCAGGTAAGTCTTTTAAAGGCTACTGAAGACTATTAAAGGCTATTAGAGGTCATTGAAAGCATTATTGGGGGGCAGAAATCAGTACAGGCTGGTTAGATAAGTGATGTTTATTAACGTCATTAAAACAGATTTTGTCAGGTATTGTCTTATAAATATTTACACATAACTTATATCTCTCCTGAAAAGCTTTTATTTTAGTCAGAAACACGCTTGTGTTTACTTTATCTGAGAGAAAGATGTTTTTTTAATTCAATGGAAAGCAACAGGTGTAGTCAATTATAAGTTTAAGATTTTTAATCCACCTCACTGTGATCTATAGTCAGTGTTCTCAAGTCACACTGACACACGCATTTCAGCGAGTTCACACGCTCTCACCTGCGCGCACCCACCCCTCCGTTAGATACAGATACAAAACCTGCGCGCCCAACCCCCGCCCCCCCTCCCCCCCTCCCCCCCTCCCCCGTTGGACAGATAAAAACAGTGATCACACTCCCGCCGACTGCGCTCATGCAGCGGCTCTCTATTTAAATGAATAGGATGCGCTGTGTTGGTGCCGCGCCATTTGCGTAGCGCGCTGCGCTATTTGCGTAGCGCGCGCGGGAGGGATCGTCGATCCTCTTTTTGACTTCGATACTCGAGATCGTGACCTCATTTCGATTCGATTTCGATAAAATATCGAGATCGTGACACCCCTAGTGTATATAAGAGACAAGTTTGTAGGGCATGCATAAAAGCAAAAACACGCATGAATTCTGATTTAAATCATTCATGTCGCATGTCCATGGATCGGATATGTATCTGATTTAGGACCACATATGAAAGTGACTCAAATCTGATTTGAAAAAAACATCGGATTTTGCACATTCACACAGCCATGAAAAAATCAGATCTGAGCCACAGCCTGGTAATGTGACCATAGCCTAAGTTGTCAGAAGTAATCTTGGGCTGGTCATGTCAAGGTGACGTGAATTATCAAGGTTCCATACCACTACTGTTGTGTGGGCATTTACCATTCCTCAATCCACAGTGTTGCGTGTAGCAGCACTACGTAATAGAAGGCATAACCGCTTACAGTGGACAGTGCAGTGGATAGTAATGTTTGTGACTGGTGGTATCCGACTAAAATTGTCCATACTATTAGACAAAATGCAAAATTTATAGCCACATTAAATGCAGGAGGAACCTGACACTTATCCCTCAGGTTGAGCATTCTTTAGCTTTCATAGGACATGGAAAATAATTCCTGTCCCATGACTTTTGGTCTGTCAGTATAAAAATGTCCCCCTGTTTCTACATTAACTCTACTCTTTTATAAAGGCTTGTCTTTAGATCTGGAAACATTGCTGTAAGTATTTGTTTGCATTTACCCACAAGAGCAATAGTGAGGTCAGATACTGGTGTTGAATGATGAGATTAGTTATGGCACTCCAACTCATCCTAAAGGTATTGGATGAAGATCCATCACCACAGAAAATGCAGTCCAATGCTGGGGGGTTTAATCCCCTTTATTCAACATTTGGCAATAGGAAATCTCCCATTCTACTGTATAACTTAATTCCTTTTAGAGGGTTTATACAAACAGTGTATGTGGGCAGCTGAGTCCTGTATTAACTATGGGTTTTCCATAAATGTAGCTAAATTCACTTAAAATAAGGGGTGTCCACAAACATCTGGACACACAATGTAGCTGTGAGACTCAGCTCAGTTCTTTAACTCTCTCTATCTTCTCCTCTCTCTCTAGCTGTGTCCCCTTTTACTCCTGGTCCTGCTCCCTCTGCTCCTAAATGTTTTGTTGCGGGTTTGTGGCCTTTTGGCAGGTAGATTAAAGAAGTGCTTTGTCCCTGGAAAGGATGGGGATTAGGAGCGGAGAATTGCAGGATTCTCTGCTTATTCTCTGTGAGAATAGAGGCCAATGAAAGAGAGGCTCCCTCCTCTTTGCCCCTGTTGAGCCTCTTGTGTGTGTGTGTGTGTGTGAGAGAGAGAGAGAGAGAGAGAGAGAGAGAGAGAGAGAGAGAAAGTGAGAGAGATTTTTTTTTGGTGTCAGGTCCCTAGAGGCTTGGATCAGGAAAGGGGAAGCTTTCTACTGTTGCTGTTAAGACCAGCACTTAAAGGGTATGTTTCAAGCAGAGGGAATAGGACCTCACCACAAGTTGATCATTTCTGCATGTAAAAGAGGAATCAATTAATTAATTTGTTTTGGTTAGTGGTTAAATTACTACTACATGTTGGTTGGTCTGATGGTCCATTTCCTTGCCTTTGTTTTTATTAATATGAGTCAGAATGGTAATCTGAGGTTTGGCTGGCCTCAGTTTGACACATTGTGCGGTTAACCAAAACTGCAGTTTCAGTTTATGTATTTGTTTATTTACTGTATGTAGCTGAGAGCTCAGACACTGGGGCCTATTTCCCACAATTGCTGTTTTAAAAACACATTAAAATACATGTGTTCATCCTGGGTGGAATCAGATGTGTTAAACAGCAATTAATATAATATAATATGAATTGAGCCTTTATTATCTTATACACTGCAATTATCTGTGCAATAAAATTATTGAGCAGACAGGATAATGAACTTGCTCGAACAGCAGTTTAGTGGACCTGGGTAATATGGGCTGCACAATATATAAATAAAAAATATAATAATAATAATGCCCACTGTCTGTTAATGATG
Source organism: Astyanax mexicanus (assembly GCF_023375975.1). Taxonomy (NCBI): domain Eukaryota; kingdom Metazoa; phylum Chordata; class Actinopteri; order Characiformes; family Acestrorhamphidae; genus Astyanax; species Astyanax mexicanus. The sequence continues at coordinate 102,118,734 of NC_064408.1, forward strand.
AATAATTAACTTTAAGCAGATATATGTAATAGAATATGATAACAGTGCAAACAGTTGTAGCATGGCATTTTTTATGTAATTTGACTTAACATTGCACATCCTGTAATGTGACTATTGGGCAATGGATGATTTGCAACCATGGAGCCACCTTTGCTCCTACTACACTACCATTTTTTTAAATCAATTTGCATGTACCTTCAGATAAAAAAAAAAAAATATATATATATATATATATATATATATATATACGTATATATGTATACATATATATATATTTGCACTGCTGACAGAAACACAGAACATGTAAAGCTGCAGCCGTTATCAATACAGATTCAGGTTGACAATAGTTCTATGGTCTGAAGAGACTCTTCATACAGGAGAGAAGTTGTTGGGTTTATAGTAAAAACAGCTTTTGTAATGAGATACTGTTGTGTGTTTTACTGCATATGATAAATTATACATAACTCATAATGCAGAGTAAAACTTAATTGACCTCTACTATGAGGTGCTTACTTATAAAATATTATTATATTATTATTATACATTTTTGAAAACTCACCTGCAGATCTGTATTTTGAGTTTCAATCAAATATTTTAAATGCAAAATAAACAAAAATAATTATGTTTAAAATCTTGTTCTCATGAGTACAATTTCGTGTCTCTTCACACCCGTACAATTTACAGTTAAAATATTTACACCAAACATTGCACATCAGCAGATCAGATAAAGACTGTTTCAGTACCATTAAGCAGATGTTTAGCATGCCTGTTTTGCTTCTCTGTAATAGTGTGTCCCTTCTCTCAGAAAATGGCCATTAATGATGGATATCCATTGGAACCATTAATGTTTGTGTGTCATCCAGACTTATACCCACACTGAGCATTCAGTTTTAATTAGACTTTGGATACAGTTGTGCTTTTTTGTATTTCTCTCATTTTGTTTTTTAATTTAACTCCAAAGGGTATGTGTTAGCAACAGGAGAGGGAGAAGCTGATATGCAGCGTGAAAAAGGAGGAACATCTGAGGTTTGAATGTGATTAAAAATTAATCACCCTGCTTGCCAGGGCTGTAATTGGTTTGGGACGGAGCTCAAAGTGGGAAGTTCATGGCTGAGGCTACAGGGAAATGGCCTGACTGATATAAATAGCGGAGGAGCTGCTATTTTAACCTCGGAAAATGTTGTTTTAAGAATGGATTTCATGAGGCTGGATAATGAGGTCCGGTATGTTTTTCTTAGTGGGGTTTTATTGGTTTTCAAACATGCTGGCTGTACTGTTTGGGGCTGCAATAGTCATTATTGGTAATGGCAATAATAAGAAAATGCTGAATTGGTGACATTTAGCTTTCCTATTTACATCACATGACTGTAAGGGAATCTACAGATGGCAATTAATAGTATGTGAATGATTTACTTTAACAACACTTGCACTTGATTTGCAGTAAGAAAATTATGTGTGATTTCATAACATGACGTTAAGAACGGTAGGAATCCACTGAAAAAATGCAGAAACAGGAGCAACTGCTAAAACTGTTGTAGCTTTATAACTACTAACTACAGCAACTATTGGGGCTCACAAAGCCAGCCCATAGCTGTGGATACAGAAGTAAACACAGTTTTAACACATACCAGTGTAATTAAGTGTAGCAAATTCTATTAATCTTTATGTTTTTATGCTGTTGGAGAAAATTGGAGTACCTGTGGAAACCCATGCAGACACAGAGAAAACATGGAAACTCCACCCAGATAGAGATTTATAACCATAAGGACTTATGCTGTCTTCAGTTGTAACTCCGCTGTTGGGATTTCTGTGGGATTTCAGCAGAAGCACCCCAAGAAAAAGGACTTCCTACTCAAAAAGTTGGGAGATCCACACCAACTCAGAGTTTAGAATCCAAGATGCCTACACCAATAGTAGTAACATCAGTAATATTATGGTACTTTTATCTATTGGTGTGTCATAAATCAGTTGTACACACAGTACTGTTCAAAATTTATCTTTGGACATGTTTAAACATACTGCATAATGCGACGATGTCAACTGGAATTGCTAACAATCCTAACCTAGGACATTAAAAGTGGGACATATTTTGGTTAGATTGGCCATAAAACAATGGCAACTGATTGCTCAAACCAGTTATGGTAAACGTCCAAAGTTCTTGACTCACTGTTTTTTGGAAGGGTCTTAAAATTGTATGCAACCACCTGAATTTTTAACTAGAACGCAGTCAACTCGGTTGTGACATTGTTCCCAACTCCAACATTTAAGGCTACGCTAATGATAAATTGAATAGTGGTGCAGGAAAAAATCGATTCAAGCTCGAATCACGTTTCTAACATTAACGGTTCAGAATCGATTCTCATTTTCGAAAAATAGATTTTTTTTGCTGGTGCAGCTACTGTCGAGCAGAGCTTTTTAACTGTACCACGGAGCTTTTTAACTGTACTGTGGAGCTATTTTACTGTCCTGCGGAGCTCAGCAACTGTCCTGCGGAGCTCTTTAACTGTTAAAGAGCTCCGCAGGACAGTAGCAACAGGACAGGGAAAGTTTTTGCTCTTACTGCCTCTCCTTATTAGGCTTCAGGGGGGTGTGTAGTGTCATGTTACGGTGTTTGTTGTTGCGCCGCTAGAGTATGGAGGATGAAGAAAAAGAAATCCAACCGATTTGAAAGAATCTGAAAAAAATCGAATCGTGACCCCAAGAATTGATTCTGAATCGAATTGTGGGATTCCCAAAGATTCACAGACCTAATATTTAATATTGAAGACATTAAAATGATTCAGGAACATCTCAGTGGGGGTTAGGTCAGGGGATTGTGGAGGCCAAACTCTTTTTTTAGTTTACTATGTAATTCCATGTGTGTTGCTTAACTGTTATCATGTATTTAATATTTATCTACATTTTAAAAAAATAATCTTTGGGGTGGAGTTATTATTAAAACCCAGTTTCTGTGGTTTATGCATATCCATATTTCTTAATAAGTTGCTGCTACAGAACTTGTGTTGAATTTGGCTAATGACTTTCTTTTGTTGCGCTCAGTAATGTCAGATTTGTCAGACTTCACCATCTACTCAGAATATTTAATTTGTCTGTGTTTTATTATTAAATTTGATAAAGGTTAAATAATGTGAATAGATCTTCACTAAACCTCCATAAGAGTTTGATTCTTCACCTTTACAGTACAACAGCTTTTTATCAGCAGTGAAGAAATATGTCTGTGGTCTTGATAGAAGTCAGGTGTTTAGGTGCTTTGTTTAAAATAATGTTATGTAAAAGGGCTAAAACTAAAAAAAGTCAAATTGTGTTTCTTTTTTTCCCTGATTAACTAATTAATCAGAATTGTAATGGAACAATTATGGAAATTGATTATTGAAATAGTCAGGGTAGAGTTGCTTCTCTAGCACTTTGTAATGTAATACATGCCTTATATAAGAAATTGTGCCTGTCCATTTACTGTAGCCTTTACTCTTTCATCCTGTTCCGGTTACATGGAACAATTTGACCAGCACAGACTACAGTGAGAATCAGTTTGGTGTCAGAGGTTGGGTAAAAATGCTCACAGCGTGTGAGAAACCAGAAGCAGCTGTATTAATAGTTCTCTCTCTCTCTCTTTCTTGCTCTTTCTCTTACAGTTACACTGCTGGATTCCATGTCAGCACCAGGAGATCTGGGCTGGGAGGCCTACCCAGCAGAAGGGGTGAGTAGAGTCTTCTGAACTTGATGCAATGATGCTATGATACAATGCAGCTTTAAAACTTACATATGCCATGGTATCACCTGGACACTTTGTTTGACTAGTATCTGGATGGAATCCTGATAAGATTTTTGCCATATGCGTTTATATACACTAGTTAAATACATCTAGTTAGTCAGACTGAAATCTGGTTCATGTGTTGGATGGAATATGCAAATATTTTCATTGTGTGCTATTGTTTTTGGTTGTTTTAGCTGTTGAATGCGTCTTCAAAAGTCTCAAATATGTGGCTCAAAGACGTCTCAGACCTGTCTATCTGTTTTAAATGTGCCTTGGGTGTGTTTACACTTGCTCTTTATTTGATTTATTCTGATCCAGATATAATCCTGCTACTCAAGACTTGAAGTGACTAAGTATAATCAGTTCACAGTTTAAAATAGTGAAGTCAGTCTTGCAGGATCTACAGTTTATGCAAAAATACAGGAATCACAACCTGCATCGTCCACATGGAGTCTCTCTTCCTTTTAAAAATTATACAAATAATGTATTTCCATATGAAGCACTTCCTAAAAAAACTCATATTTTGGAGTTTGAAGTTCCCTTCTACCTTGTGGTCTTCACTGACCTTCCAACACCCTTTCATAGTCCCTCATGGGCAGCCAGGTGGCATTGCTATCACCCTGCTGACTTTAAGGGCGGGCTCTCACCCATCCGTGACTCTGACCTCTCTCTGGCTCTCTCAGCTGGTGTCCTGTCCGGGCCGCCTGCTGGGCACTGGAGCAGTGGAGCTCACTTTAAGCACACCTGCTGAGCGAAGATCCTCATGCCATCCCAGCAGGGGATCATCCATCATCACTATATTTTGCTGCACATAAGCAAATACCCCTGTTCTAATGATGGATCGCTGCAGCCTCAGGATAAAACAGCCACATGCAGATTCACAACACGTTTAAGAACATTTGCCCCCTAGGATTACAGCCGTGGTCAGAGGTGGCGGTAATTCATAGGGCCGGCTTTTTAGAAGTGATCTAAGATGAGCATTTTTGTGCTCTGCTGCACACTCCTACACATTCTAGCTGTTACATATTCCACATACAGTGGAGTACTCCAGGTGTGTGTTTAAAGGTGAATGGAAGGTTTTAATTGACAGTTCAGGTAGCCTTTCTCTATTTCAACTGTCACATTTTTCAATCAACATAAAGGCATAAATGCATATTTTATGCCTAACAGTTTTTCCACCTCTGTTGAATAAAACATTAACCGCTTCCTAACAATGCCAAGGCAAGCACTCAAGGTTGTTTGCCTATAAAAATGCAGAGGTTGATTGACAGGTGGCTCACTTTTGATGAGAAGAGAGAAAGCTTTTTACTTTAACTGATTGCTTTTATTATGGATGGCAGTGACAGTTCAGGCCTCATAATGCACTCATCATGCTTCTGTCAAAACTTGCAAATTTTGTCAAGGTGCTCAGAGTAGCACTTTGTAGATTAATCAGGACTATGAGCAATCAAGTGAAGATGATTGATTGGGCTCCTTTTATTCTCATCAGTAGTGAACCACCTGTCACTAACCCTGGGCAACGTGGGTTATAAAGAAGCTGTATTTTATCGAGCATACAGTGCCACTCCTTTCGGCATAGTCAACTTAATATTAAAAGTGATTTAACAAGTTTGCCAATCAAGTTTTAGACCAGTCTGTTCAGTATATCAAACATGTTTTCCAGCTGGTTAGGATAGACAATACATCACTGTTTCTGCTACAGCAATTTATATATATATATATATATATATTTTTTACAGCTGATGCTTCAGAATAAAAAAAAAATATATAAATTAGTCAGAGAGAAATGAGGAAAAGGCAGAGAGGAGAGACAGAGGGGGACTGAACTATCTAATGTTTAAGTTTAGCACGTAATGTAAAGCCTGTCACATGCTGGCACCAGCAATGCGCTTCAATGTACGTAGTTGTTGTTCTTTAATTCCTCAGTGAACCACAATGTGCCACACTTCATTTTAATTTAAAACTACATATTGAGAAAGATTTGAAATTTTACACTGAAAATGCCAGTCAATCTTCAGGTAGACAAACAAGTACTAAGACTAAGTTACTTCAGCTAGCCTTGTAGCCTTGTAGAGCTTGCATTTTTCTTTTTACAAAAACCTCCAGCATGTAAAGAGGCAGTAAACTGATTTAACTGTTACTAAGTGATGCTGAACACTTTATTCAATTCAAGTTATGTGAGTAGAATGTAAAAAATGACCTTGAACCTGGCTTTTTTTTTTGTTTACAGAGCTCTGATATACAATTCTACCTTAAGCTATTGATGTTCAAGGAGGGGTTGGGCCTGCAGCTGTGCAAATATAGTAAAGGCTTAATCTGTAGGCTTAATCCCTTTTAAATCCACTATCAAATACCAGTTTAAAATATTGCTCAGATCTAAACATCTGTATGATATTTATGATGAAGCAAATATCTGCAGATAGCATTATGAATTTTAAATGTGGAAGGCCTTTTTTGTGGTTCAATTCAAGCTTTGCTTGTAGCTGCTTGAAAGCATGCCAGACGAGTTTGATCTATGCATCAATGCAAAAGGGGATCCATTTAAAAGAATCTAACATTCTTTTTAGTTTAGATTTTGTGATGTCTCTAATTCCATGTGTTGTTTTAGTGTTATAATATAAAAAATGGAAAGTATTAAAAATATATGAAATCCTACTAGCATCTTTGTTTTGACAATGTGTTTCTCTCAATGTATGTAGTGGGAGGAGATCAGCGTTATGGACGAGAGGAACACGCCCATGCGGACGTATCAGGTGTGCAGTGTGATGGAGGCCAACCAGAACAATTGGCTGCGTACTGGTCTGATCCAGCGCGAGGGCGCTCAGCGTGTCTATGTTGAAATCAAGTTCACACTGCGGGACTGTAACAGCCTGCCGGGAGTGCCTGGAACCTGCAAGGAGACATTTAACGTCTACTACCACGAATCCAACAGTGCCACACCCCCGCCTTTGAGGCATATCCGTGAGAGCCAGTACGTCAAGATCGACACTATAGCGGCTGATGAGAGCTTCACGCAGACGGATGTTGGCGATCGTGTGATGAAGCTCAATACCGAGGTGCGGGACATAAGTGGCCTAAACAAGCGAGGCATCTACCTAGCCTTTCAGGACCTTGGTGCCTGCATTGCACTGGTGTCCGTGCGGGTCTTTTACAAGCGCTGCCCACTGGCTGTGCTCAACCTTGCCCGCTTTGGTGACACAGTTACCGGTGGCGACTCTGCACTGGTGGAGGTGCGAGGGTCCTGTGTAGAAGATGCCGAGGAGCTGGAGGCTCCCCGCATGTTCTGCAGTGCTGATGGAGGCTGGCTGGTGCCCATTGGACGCTGCGTCTGCAAGCCGGGCTTCGAAGAGGTGGATGGACTCTGCCAGCGTGAGTAGCTTATTGTTTAGATCTTTAAGCAGGAATGAGTGGGATGCAATTTGTGCTTTTTGGAACACTTTCGAGTAAACATCCTGTAGGTTGGGGGTACCCCTGCTTTTACACACCCACGACAACTCAGCAGAGGCTTAATAATTAGCCAATTAGTAGATTCAGATGTGTTAGAGCTGGAAAAACAACAAACTGTGCAGAGCAGGGGTACTCCAGGATAATGAACAGATGCAATTGCTCTGGATATCCAGTTGCAAAGGAAAATTGTCAAGTTTATTGTTGTTATATCGTTAGTTACCTTGTAGTAACAATACTATACAAAAGTGTGTATACCAGCCACATAATTACAGTACATCTCCAGTGGAAAGTGAAGGTCTTTCTTGTTTTCTCTGTCCTCTAATCCAGTGTTTATTTATCCTGCTCCTGTCAACCAACAGCAATGCACAATTTTACTATTGCCCAAGAAACCTAAGCACAAGGGGAGGCTTACTATACAGTGTTTTGTATTGTATTGCTCAATACAAGTCTTTCAAATGAGTAAACATGTATGTTGACCAATGCTTGCAACAGACTGGAGAAAATTAACACCCCCACATATATCATTATGGATTTACACTTGTATAAATAAGCTGACAATGACAGCACACATATTGGGGGCCTACGGTCTAACTTTTCCTAACAAATACTATTTCTGTGGACTATTATACAGCTGTTACAAGACAAAACACATGTAAAATGTGTAAAATACAATGAAAAGAAATGTGAATGCTGGAAAATTTTCACTGTTTTTCACAGTTATTGTTATTTTGGCCGTTTCTTGTAACCCTTATTCAGTCTGATCCGCAGAAGGGTGTAATGGCTGAGGTTTTCATGTCAGACAAGCTGGAGCACAGCTGATTCCACTTGTTAATCAGTTCCAGTCTTTAAACAACTGGTCAGCACAGGCAGTGTTTCTCAGACACCTTTCTGGATGTGAATTGACCATTAAATCCTGCATTATGCAGTGCTGTGGGTCATCATGAGTAAGATGAACAAACAGTGCTTTAGAAGCAACTATGCATTTTAACAGGAATGAATGTGAATGCAGTGAACTGTGTTGTGAGTTGTGATGTGTGATTTTGAGGCATCTGTTTGACCACAGTGAGGTCTGTAGTGAGGTTTTGTAGGTTCAGAAGATCTACTTTTAAATAAGTGTCTAGTTCTGGTTTTACTGGTTTACTGCTTCAACCAGCTTATCCTGGTAACTATTAAGTTATATTTGATGTGGAAATCATGAAATTCTGCTGGAGTATGGTTGTTTGGAACTGAAACGTAACGCACCATGCTTGTGGAGCATTGTCTCTTCTGTGTTTACTTTGTCCTCTAAATAACAATGTCTCTGACTGTTTGGCCAGTGGGCAATTTTGAAATAATCAGATTTTCTATGTGTCTTATCTGTAAACAAACCGTGCAGACTGAAGGTCTCTTCTGGTTTTATTTAGCATTACTTTTCCCTTGCTCTGCTGTGTTACAATACCCCCGCTTCCCCTCCCCCTCTCCCAAACAGAACAGGCTAATCTCTTTCCTCAATCCATACTGCTAACTCATTTTAGCCTTTCCTTGCATCTCTTTTTTAGTGAAATCCTGCAATCTTTGACCATCAGGGCAAAGGGAATGCTGTTAGCAAGCTAAGCCGTCTGGCTATCTCACGAGATGGAAAGGATGCATTTGCTGCATAGCCAGCTAGATGCATTCGTACACTTTTGAGAAAGCATGCTGGGATTGCTGGGGTGGAAGTAGGGTTATTAGGAATAGAAAGATACAGTTTTTGTCCCTGTAGTCTGTCTGTAGTTTAGGATTAGGGCCAGATTATTTTTTGAGCAAATTTAAGCAAAAAGAAAATCTGTGCATCATTTGAAGACAGAGGGTTTTGTTGTTAGGTTTAAGAACAATGTAGTTGTGTAGATCTCTCAAGTCTTTGAATTTTGATAGGATTAATTTAATATAGGTGGTGGAGTTAAGTATTTTTGCTATAGGAAGTCTGTTAAATTTAGAACTCTAATAATTACATTACTTCGCCTCCCTAGGTAAAGCTAATCCCATTTAAATAGGGCTTTACATCTTTACATCTGCCTCTTCTATCCACCATGAACACATATTTCTGTACGATTTTCTCCATGATTAAATGCATCATGTATGTGCAGTGTTCAGGCTGGAAATGTATTCCAGCCAGTGCTGTGTTCCACAGTTTCTATGTTAAATCTCTGCGGCTCAGGAGCATGTGATGATTCAGTTCTCAGCAGAATAACAGTCATTGTGTGTGGCGGATTGGAGTGATGTCTGGAAGGCTGAGCTGGAGGTAGGAGATTATTGAGATGTGACAGGGCGTTTCAGACTTTCTCTCCGCTTTGTAATCCTCTCTCTGTAACAGAATAAGAAATAATAAAGCCAGCCTTCTCTTGGCTGCCTGCTCGACTGTTATAGTGAGAGAGAAGGACGTGTAAGCATTATCATCTATGCAGAAAGATCTTGTTAATGATGGTAAGCTTTTGTCTGCTGTCAGTTTTTTTTATACGCAGATATGATTAGATCTGTTGGTTATCAAAGATTACAATAAGGGGATTTTCACACACCTTTTTGGGTCTGGACTCTCTGATTTTTCAGCTTGGGTCTCAATTAAAATAGCAGTTGTAGAAGGGGCTGTAAACCACAATCTGGACCAAAGGACCAGAGTTTGGTCTGACCAAAAGAGATGGTCTCAGTTAGGATCTATTGAACCATGGGCCGGTTTACCTGCAATGTGAAAGCACTTTTCTAGATGGTTTAAAACTTCTGGACCAAGTTTTAAACCACAAAAATGATATCACCGTTATTGAAACATTTCTTATCGAGATAAATACCGATATTGAAATATTGTCCAGGCCTACTTGGTGCAGACCCTAGTCCAGATTTTCAGGTCTGTAATTTTATGATTTTTACTACTATTCAGATTATTTTTTTCCTCTGGGCTATAAATGAACTCTTTACAGTGTTCTTTTATGTCAGGCTGAACTTGATTGAATGCTGAAGACATTAATTTAGGACTGCAGGTGTACATTCAATACTGCAGGTTTTTATTCCACACTACAGGTGTTAATTTAGCTCTGGGGGATTGAATTTGCTCATGCTGACATTTTAAATGGGCGGATTTAAAGTGTGCTGTATTCAAGACATTGGGTTTGTCACTCTGCCTCTGCATATTTGAATCAGTTTATATGGATGTTAAAGTGTGTAATTGCGTTTTAAAGCATGAATCTAAGGTAAATATTCAACTGTGTGAATTTTGTAATGAAAAACATTACAAGTACGAGTACAGTCCTTTCTGATTAAGAAGACTATGCTCAGTATGTATGCCTAGCAGGCCTGACAAAATAAGGCAGTTTTAGTTCTGACTGATTTTGAATATTATAAAAAAAAAAGTAGTTCATTTATTGATTACATTTTTCAACTGCGTTACTGTGGTACCCCATTTTGATGGTGTTTTTAAAAAAAAAAGCCAAAACACCTTTTAGGTGTTGCTAAGCAGTTCTTTGGTGGTTGTGGGTTGCTATGGTATCTCAGGTGGATACTATGGTGTTGTTATGTGGACAATAGATGGGTGCTACAGCATGGCAAGGTTTAGGCATTTGCTGTGATGTTGCAAAGTGATTGCAAGGGTGATGCTAAGTGTTAAATCGTTCCTTTAGCACGAGTACCCACACTGATACTAATAATCATCATTAGATCCAAGTAATCAAATTGTGGTAGGATTTTTTTTGGGCGCATTTAATTATTAAAACATCTGATTGACATGTTATTTGCTGAATTGTTTCGTCTCATTACCCTTTGAATAGAGTCATAATAGAGGCAGCTCCTGTCAGCAGTGAGCCTCCTAATCACTACTGTTTGAAAGCGGGAGGCCACAAAATCTTTTTTCAGCACTGCAGTTCCCAGAGAGAGAGTGAGAGACAAAACCAGACCTTTAAAAAAGAAGCTGACAAAAGCAGGGATTGCAGCTTCTGGGGAAAGGTAAACAGCTCGTCCATTGCCTTCTGGGTAGTCTTGCTTATGGTTGATGGACTTAAACGCTGTTTTTTTGCTCTGCTGTCTGCTTCATCCAGCGAGTTGCTAATGGATTCATTAATGGCTTCTGCTTTTGGCCTGAGACCAGAGCCGTAGTGTAATTACACCGTCATTATTGTTGCTTTCTTTGCTGGCGCTTGTGATTTTTCTCACCTCTAGCCTGCCTTCTCCCTGTCCAGTGTGAGATGGACTCTGCCCTGTGCTCCTGTCACCCTGAGACCTATGTGCTGAGGATGTTGGCGCTTTTTAAATATTCATACATCCTTCCTGGACTGCTGCCTCGTGGGTGGATGTGAGTGTGGAGAAAGAGAGCAGGGAGTGGGAAGAGGAGGGGGGTGACAAGAAATGAGAGGTCTGTGAGGGTGATTTTAACAACAGAACCAGTAGCAGAAATTGATGATGTGAGACTTAAGTGAGAGAAAAAGACAAAAGAAAGAAATGAAGAAAGATAGAAGGTGGTGTTATAATTAGTTAGCACCTCATTTGCTGGCTTGTCACTACTCTTCATTGTGCTTCAGGCTGGGCAGAGGATATCTGCTACATTCGTTAACAGCCTGTTAAAGATACCAATGAATAAAGTGTGTGTATGTATGTATGTGTGTGATCTGTGGGTCTTTTGAATGTAACTGTGCTGCATGTATATGTAATGAGTTGACAACTCATTGGCCATTATTGGTATTATTGGTACTGACTGTAGCCCATATGTACCTCTACCTGCTTATTAATAAAAAGTAGGTATGTCACAATATCAGTTTTTATTTGCACAGTATATTGTCCCACAAATAATTTTATGAAATATTGGTATTATTGGTACTGACTGTAGCCTGTAGGGGAGGCGACAACAGGCCTATGCCTTGTCCTCCTAATGCGTATTCCGTCTAACCGGTACTTTTAGATGAGACTTAGGTGAGACACTAATTTAAACTAATCTGACTCCATTTATAATTATCAACTAGGTAAAGATTAACTGTTAACTATTAATAGTAGCACATCTACTAAGATTAGAGTCTATCTAATAAAACTAGGTCTTGTTAAATAGTTCAGTGATAGGAGATATGGGCATAAAAGCTAGACACCAATACTACATAACATGTGAGAACAGCCTGATACCTGGGTTGAGATGTTCAGCGGTCCAGAACTTAGTCTACACTAGCGGTTACAGAACATAACACTCAATCTTATCTATTTCCCTCAGAGGTTAGAGTGTGGCATAGCCAACAAAACTACATAACATGTGAAAACAGCCCGGCACCTAGGTTGAGATGTTCAGCGGTCCAGAACTTAATCTAAATTAATAGTTACAGGACATAACACTCAAACTTCATATTCCCCTCAGCGGTTAAGAGCTTAGTATAGCACCCAGTGAAACTCACTATATAACTATGAAAGTCTAGAAACTTAAAGAATCTCAGACTACAGACCTCTTTGGCTCCTAGGCTTACTAGGAAAAAGACTCAACAAAGTAATTGCTACAGATTAACAGTTAGTGGTTTATTGTGACCTTAATTGACATATGTAACAATGTAACAATATTCCTAAAGTAATCTAAAGACAGATCTAAAGATAACAGTTAAGAATAGTGCACAGTACATTTGAAATACAATGTTGTATGGTATATTTGAAGTGATGGTTACATGCAGAGCATGGGAGGTCTCATACTACCAGACAAACTCAGAGAGTAGGTCTTTGTGCTTTCCTTAAATATCCAACCAGAACATTACACCTCAAATTTACATTGAGATTGGAATTTGGCACTATTTACCGACTATCATAACCATTTGTTCATCATGGCCTTTGATCATCACGGGGCAATCCTAAACCCATCAGGAGCAGGAAGGGGAGTGTCTCTCCAGAATGGAGACATTTCTCCCAAAGTTCAGAGATGTTTTATTAAAAGGTTATCTTTAACATTTCTTCATTGAGACCATTGTACTTCTCACACTGAGACCATTAAAATGATACCAAACACAAAGACATTCACATTTCATATTAACAAGATACATTTCAGATCCAGCATTTAAAAAGATTCTTCAGCTCAGTAGACATCCTCAAGCAAGATGGTCAGTTGCCCTTTGGCCCCATCTTCAAGCAAGAGGTGTTAACTGCCCTTTTGGCCAGGCTTCATGATTTCATTTGATTAACAACACAATGCCCGAGGTGAGGAGCGGAGGTGTGCAAAGACAATTACGGTACCCCATGGAATAGCCTTACAAGCCCATATGTACCTCTACCTGCTTATTAATAAAAAGTAGGTATGTCACAATATCAGTTTTTATTTGCACAGTATATTGTCCCACAAATAATTTTATGAAATTGCAATAATTATAATGTTGTTAAATATGATAAAATAGCTTAATAACTACACCCCTTAAAAAGCAACCTTCAATTTTTCTGACATTTCAGACTATGGTATTTAAAAAAAAAAAAAAATTAAACCAAATAAAAAAAAAAACCTTCCTTAAAGAAGAGAATCAACTTCTTACTAAGAAAAACATAATTTGCCATAATCAAGGTCAGAAAAGGTATTGATGAATTGATTTTCAATTTTCATTACAGATGTCTAATAAGAACAACACTGGCTGCTGATCAATATTTGTGTGCATCATATACACTGGAATGGCAAAAGTCATGAGATAATAGTATGTAAATTGATCACAAAAGTGTTACCTTTGTTTACCTAGTGTTTATGTACTTGCTGGAGTGTGATGGGATATGTGCAGGTGCGATGGATCGCTTATAAATTAACCAATAGGGTGTGGGAATGATATATATTTATACTTCTCATCCAACCACAATCAGATTTACTCTATCTGGATGAAGAGATTTATCTGGATAGGGTTATTTTTTTGAACGATGAAAAGCTGGAATGAAAACAAGCTGAAACGAGGAATAATGAGGCAGATAATTGTGTAAAAATGTAATAAGTAGAAGTAAAAAGTCACCTGAAAAATAAAAATAATACTCCAGTAGAGTATAGATAACCAAAATTCTACTTCAATAAAGTACTTTGATACTTGACAATTTTCCTGAATACATCACAGAAGGCATCACTGCCCACGGTGGAGAGTGCAATGATTGGTAATGATGGTGACCAGCATCATCTAGCTAGAATTTTCCATGAAAACAGACAAGCAAATTGGCAGGAATCTGCCAAGAACACTGACTGTGTTGATGTGATACCTCCCATAATTCACAGCCCTTCCTGTCTAATTAACAGTAAATTACCAGGTAAAAGTGCACGAGAGGTCATGAATAAAATAGCTTTGAGCTCATGGCACACATAATAACCAGCCTCCGGCATAATCAAGGAAAGACATATCGGGAGTCTCAATAAGTCATGACACTGTTTAAGCCACACCAGAAGTGCGAGCTTGCACTGCTGATCAAAGACCACCTCCCACTGACAGATTTACATGTGCCGGACTAATTCACAAGGGTGCGTTTGTGCCTGGCCAGATGAAGAAAACAATCATTTGCGTCTGGTCCTAGCATGCCCTTTACAAAGAAGCACAGTGTTGCCATGACAAATGAGTCAGAAATGTAAGGTGCCATGGTTTGTTTGTGCCGTTCTTGCCCCTTTTTGCCTGTTTTTTGCAGCAGGATCTGGCAGTTCTGGGTGCTTCAGCCTTCCTCCCTGACTGTGCTGAAATCCTATGTATTCGCTGAAGAATAACATGATTAGGAGTGTCAGCAGCATTATGTAAGCAGTTAAATTTAGGCCAGTCTTAAATGCTCCCCTCCCCCTCCACCTCCCCCTGCCACTGCCTGTCTCCTGTGTCATGCCCTTCTCCTTGTCTGACTGTTCTTCCCCGGGTTTTGTTTCCCTGAGAATGCTCGATATTCCTTCAATATTGTGCTTCTCTGTTTCTGTCAATCTCTTCACCACTCTTTCTCGCTCATCTTTTTTTCTCTCTCTCTCTCTTCTCTCTGTCTCACTCTTTTCGTCTGAGAGGTCAGACCCCACAGGGCTCCAGTGTTTCATGCAGGCTGTCGTTCTCTGTCACTCTCCATTACTGATAGCACAGCAAAGGGAGGGGTGGGGGTGAAGAGATAGAGGCAAATGCTGCATAGATGCCCATCTACTCTGCATATCTCAGTTCAAAGACCTCTCTTTCTCTGTCTCTATCACTCGCTCTATTTCTTTCTTGTAGTTGTGTAACGATTCTCAATACTCTAACACTCCATAGGCTAATACCATAGGATAATACTATTAAGGTAACAATGATACCTTAATGATACCTCAGCTAAACACTCTTATGTACTAAAATAAATACATCCTTTTTAAATTATTTAAACTTCACTGCCCATATGCTGTATTTTTAACACTATAGGGCGCACTGAAAATTCTTTAATTTTCCAAAGAATCGTCAGTGCCCCTTGTTTTATACAGGAGTTTTAGTTTAGGTCTTCTGCACCGGGTCTGGAGAAGCATAAACATTATCCACTAACCGCTATTTCCCCGTTCAGAGGTGAATATTATCTGCCTGTAGTCTTTTCATAACCATGGCTAGCACTGCTGGAGCAGCATTAGCATTATCCGCTGACCACGCTCGCCATTTCGCTGTACAGAGGCGAATATATTGGACTATAGTCTGCATGTTTACCGTGTTAAAACAAGCTATGTGGGATGAACCGCTAGCTAATATTGCCCTGGCTTACCGGAACATCAGGGTTCCTCAGTGTAGTGCTGGCAGGCGGCATTAGCCACTAATCGCTAGCGGTTAGCCACTAATGCTAATGCTCCAGCCTTATTGCTGGAGAAATAGACCAGAAAATAGACGTTCATTGATAGTGCGCCTTATAATACGGTGCTACTTATAGTGCGAAAAATACTGCAACTTTTATGCGTTCAATCAGGAAGTTTTGGCATTGAGTATACCAAGCAATGAAGTGTTCCAAGTGTTATTTTCCACTATATGAGGGTCAATTCCAGACGTATCCAAGCTCACATAAGTTAATGCTGCTACTGGATGCTTCTGTTTTGCACAGTAAAGTACTGTAAAGTAAAATTTGTGAATGTAACTGTGTTGTGGAGCTTAACAAAGGTTTGCTGAAGTAATCTCTTTTAAATGTTGTTCTTTTAGCTATTGCTGAGTGATGGTTCTTGATTCCGTTCCATCTGAGAAATCAAAGATCATGGGTATTCAGCTTAGGCTTGTGCCCTTGCCATTAATGCACTGATTCTTTGAGTACTTTAATATTATTAATATTATGAGCAATAGAAGAAGAAAATACATATCCCTTGCAATCTGGGATTAAATTGATATGCTATCCATAAACTAATACAGAGCTAAACAGCCCTTGTCAAACAAGCTAATACACTCTCTAATACAGTGCTGACCAACCATCCTCCAAAAAAAATCTATTCATCCACTGAACAAAAAGCTCCTCACAGGGAAGCTAAAATGCAAGTGGTTAGCATCCTGGTTTATAGCTATTGTATTGGCTCATTACTAGCTTATTATTTGGCTACCATGATTAAAGTTTAACTAAAACACGAGCACAATGAGAGTGTTGTATTATTACTGTGTTTTTCCAGCACATTGAATGAGATACTGGATACCCTGGGTTTGGTTTTAAATTAAGAACCATGACCATACAATCTTATGAACCCTCTTGTTTTGTTTCATTTTAGTTTTTCTCTTTTGTGTTTTGTCTTAGCTGTAGCATTAGCTTCCCATTATTTCCCATCTCACCTTCCTGAACCCTGTTTGCTCTCTCCCAGTCTCCTCTTTCTCCCTCGTTCCTTTGCACTGAATGTTTGTTAAATGCTCTTTTCAATATGAAGCCACTTGTGTGAAGAACTCTCACAGGGTCTGCACGTTCTCACCCTCTTTCCTCCCTTCAGAAAGCCCAGATGAATCGCTGTGCTTTTGTGGGTTTGTGGAACGCCACTCGAGAGCGCTGCCTGAGTGTGGCAGCCATTGAGCCACAGCCTGGCATCAGACATGACCCAATGGCCTCCCACAGTGACACATGCAGCTGCTGATGGGCTCATCTATCTGAAAGAGCTTAAAGTGGTAGTTTAGTGAAAAGACAGTTTTCTCTTTCCTCTAAATGAAGGCTACCAGATAGGACAAGTTTGCTTATTCTAGAGCTGCGAGGCTAATATAGCTGACAAGTGATGGAAACTCATACAGCTCATACACTACATTCCCAGTTGGCATTGTGCACACTGTATGTCTGAATCATCAGACACATCAAATATGTCTGGGCAGTATGATTATTTTAATTGTTGATGTGATAGATGACATCATAATATGTTACAGTGCACTTTTCTGAGTGTAGTTTGTACATCTAGACCAACTGCATATTTTCATACAAAGAAAACACAATTAGTCCTGTTTAATATATGAATTATAGTGAATTTTTTAAATGTTACTTATTAAACATCCATCAGTCATAACATTAACACCATCATATTGTTTCTACACTCACTGTCCATTCTTAAAAATCCTCCTTTTATTATGTTCTTTAATGGTCAGGACCCCACAGGATCACCACAGAGCTTGTCTTATTTGGGCAGTGGGACATTCTCAGAGCTGCAGTGACACAAACAAGCACTAGTGCTCTAGTGCTCTAGCCCAAACAAGATGCCAACCTCTATTTCAAACATCGATTGGCTTCAAGGACATATTGTCCACTCTTATATACAGTCTATACTTAAGACATGCAGTGTGTAAAATGCTAATTGGTGTACACAAGCTTCTGTTGCTCCTTAGCTCTATAATGTTATATTTTCCTCAAAGCTTCAGTGTAAAACAAAAAAAAATTCAACATTACTAAACAAGTCTTGGCTGATCAACTCCATTTGGGTTGTTTTTTTCACCAAACTACTGCTTCAAACAAACACAAAACTCAAGCTGAGTCGTGGGCTGGAGGCTGGAGCGGCCGAGTCGAGAGCTTTGTGACAGTAATCTCACCGCAAGGAGCATCTTTCTCTCCCAGTGCTGAAACTGGGTCATGGGATTGTGAGCGCCCCTGACAGAGCGCCACAGCAGGAGGCTCCGAGCAGCAGAAGCTGGGCTGAGTTCTTACATTAACCAGGGCTGCGCAGTGTGGACTACATGTAGTACAATCCTGTTAGCTGAATATGGTGCTGACTGCCAGATGACATACAAATGCAGCCATAGTTTTGAGGGCAAAGACAAATGCCCTCAAAAGCCTGATCTGCATTGCTGATGTACTGATTCATTATTTTTATTACTATTTATGATGGCTCAGTGCCTTGAATTAAATATACGTCTGTGATTGTTTGATATGTGACAAATTTGGGATTTGTTACAGGGTTCATTTGCATATTTCAGACCAGTAGCAGCGTTCAGTGTACAGGTTCTTTCTGTGATAACAATTAACAAACAACACAGTAAATTGCGCTCTACTAAAGCTAGCCAAGCTTACTGGTCCTGAGAGTCTGTTTTTGCTTTGTGGAGAAGATTTACCAAATCCGACACAAAGGAAAGCTCATAATGTTGTAGTGTATGTGTGTGCTGATATGTTGTGACAGAGAGAGAGAGAGAGAGGAGAGATAGAGATAGAGAGAGAGAATGAGGGGGATGGGTGTGTGTACATGTGTTTATGTGTGTGTGTGTGTGTGTGGTCGCATGTTTGCTTGTGTGTCTCCAGTCTCGAATGTTAGTCACTAAGGGTCAGAAGGGGTTAACCCATCTGGCAGTCATCAGCTTTGGGCACACTAGTGCTGTTGTCCGTGGCAGCGAGGCAGCCGTAATCACCTCCTTTAGACCGGCTCAGTTCAAATGGGCCTTAAGTTTTGTTTCCACATCTGTAATCCTCAGCATGCCATGGCACCATGCTGGGGACCAGCAGGATTCCGTCACTGGAGCAGCTGATATTTTTGCCAGAGATTTGGGTAAAAACAAAATTCCACAGACACCAAATCGCCACACTCTCCAGCCTGCTGCCAGTGGAATCACTTTATTTATTTATTTATTTATTTATTTGTGGCTGGATTATATGTGGTTTTTAGGAAATTAGAAATGTGGCCTAATTATTGGACTGTACAGTATTTGTTTGTGTGCAGCACAGAATATAAAATGTTGTGGCTGATACCAAATTTTGACTGCTAAAAATTCTGGTAAAAACTGATTTTGGCTGAATTATATTTTAGATCTAAATTTTACCTCTTAATAATTTGTTTTAACAGTGTTTAATTGATTTAAACACCTGCCAAAGCCTGTTTACTCCTGACATTAACATGCATTTTTTATCTGAATTGTTTTTGGGTATACTTTGACTAGATTCTGTTTATGCTTGCCATTAAAATACATTCCCAGAATTTGAGAAATTTGATTTTATTTTAACATGTTAAAAGCACATTAGCATGCACATCTCTTTCCTTTTATTTCCTGTGTACGCTCATATATCATCAAAATTCTGCAGCTTTTAAACTATTTACACTTAAAAGTATTAAAAGTGGATGAGATCCGTCTCTGACCACCACCGAATGTAGTTTAAAGCAGCACTAGGTAGGATTTTCTTGATTTTAGATTTTTTTTAAAGAAGTAAAATTACAGCTTGAAACTTACTGCAGCGCTGCATTGAGGTGTAATAGGAGGAATAGCGGTTCTCTCGTGTCTGTGCCGGAGCTCCTCTGAGCTCAAACCAGACTCTGTAAGTTTTCAAAGGCGGCCGCGACCAACGCTCGCGAGAACTGTTCTACAGACTACTGGTTCATTCTTTACAAACTAACATACACACACTCTGGCAGAAGCTGGAAAGAGACCAATATGTCTGTGAAAGCCAGAAAACGAGAAAGAGAAACTAATCCGCCTGAAACATTTATTACACTCTACAACTGTAAGCCCACGAGCACAAAATCTCAATCCTACCTAGTGGAGCTTTAAGTGATCCAATTGTGATCCTTCCACATGGACAAAATCAAATCTGAACGTGATTCAATGATGGTGGGTGCCAGGTGGACAGGACATTTTATATTCAAGTTTAGTAGGCATTTTCCATTCCTCGACTCACAGTATTACATTTGAATGTAATAGCATACATAATAGCCATATTGGACAGTAATAATCGTGACTGGCGCCATATGGTTAGAATTGTCTGTGCAAATAGATATTCAAGTCTGGCAAAAATCACATCCACATTCAATACAGGTGCTGGTCAACGAATTAGAATAATTTGAAATAGTGCAATCATGAAATTCTTTGAAAGCATTTTTTGTGCAGAAAGCAAATCAGGTGTTCACCGCACCGGTCCTACTCGTTAGACTAATCACAGAACTCGTTACCTGGAAAAAAATTTGCTCAGCTGAGCTTTCCAAAAGGCCCATTTAGGCCATTTAACTGTGACACTGTTGTTTTATTGAATTAGAATAATAGAGAAACCGTTTCATTGAATTAGAATAAATGCTCGAATTTTTTGTTTTCTGTGAAGAGTGTTCACTGTGCAGTATAAAGTCAGGGTTGAGTAGAATTTCTAAGTTGTAAACTCAATCATGGGTAAGCAGCGCGACCTCTCAACCGGAATAGTGACTCAAATTCAAGCCCTTCGCCAACAAGGCTTGACCCAAACTAAAATTGCTGAGCAGCTCGGCATCAGCCAGTCTTCCGTCTGCAAAGCTCTCAAGAAAAACTGCAGCAAGCGCACCAACTGTTCCGGCGTCCGAAAAACTTCTGCCCGCGACAACAAGCAGCTGAGAAAGATCGCAGTCAGCAACCGGTTCAAGTCCACTTCCGAGCTCACCGACTTGTGGAACAAGCAGACCGGCGCTGACGTCTCCAGATCAACCACTTACCGTCGTCTGCGCGAACTCGGCTTCAAATCTCGCGTTCCAGCAGTAAAACCGATGCTGAACAAGAAACAAATGGAGAAACGGCTGAAATGGGCCAAAGAACACGGCGAGTGGACTGCTGAAGACTGGCAGAAAGTGGTCTTCAGTGACGAATCACGCTTCTGCATCTCCTTCGGTGACCAAGGTCCTCGTGTCTGGCGTCATGGTGGCGAAACCTACAACCACGAGTGCGTGAAAAGATCCGTCAAGTTTCCCCAGAGCGTTATGGTCTGGGGATGCATGTCCGCTCGAGGTGTAGGGAAACTCTGCTTCCTCAAGAAGACTGTCAATGCTGCCGTATATCAAGATGTTCTGGAAACGTTCCTGATTCCGACTGTTGAGGAACAGTTCGGCGAAGAAGACTTCATATTTCAACAGGATCTTGCACCGGCTCATGCGGCAAAGTCGACCAAAGATTGGTTCACTGAAAAACAGCTTGAAGTTTTGGCATGGCCGGCCAACTCGCCTGACCTCTATGTCATTGAAAACCTTTGGGCCATCGTCAAACGGAAAATTCGCGACAGAAAGCCTACTACGCTGGACCAACTGAAGCAGATCATCGCCACTGCCTGGGAAGCTGTGAGTGCGGAAACTTGCGACAAGCTGGTCAAATCGATGCCGCGGAGACTTCAGGCAGTCATACAAGCCAAGGGGGCAGCCACAAAATACTGAGAAAGTGATGATTGTAATTATAATAAAAATTATTCTAATTCAATGAAACGGTTTCTCCATTATTCTAATTCAATAAAACAACAGTGTCACAGTTAAATGGCCTAAATGGGCCTTTTGGAAAGCTCAGCTGAGCAAATTTTTTTCCAGGTAACGAGTTCTGTGATTAGTCTAACGAGTAGGACAGGTGCGGTGAACACCTGATTTGCTTTCTGCACAAAAAATGCATTCAAAGAATTTCATGATTGCACTATTTCAAATTATTCTAATTCGTTGACCAGCACCTGTATATTCAAAACTTCATTGCTGCATATCGTACAGGTCAGTGCAGTGTTTTTTACCTTTTATGGGTGATGGCAAAAGTCATGGGACACTAGTTTCTCATCAGTGTGGAGTTGTACATAGTACTTGTACAACTTCAGTCTTTATCTTTATCCCACTACAAAGTGTCTGAACATAGGACTGATTTTGATCAACTATTCATTTGGGTAATGTGATGCTGTCATGAGTATAGTTGGTACAGTGGGGTTGCTAGGTTGGTTAGAAGTGGTCTGCGACCCTAAGGGCAGTTTTGTGGATCACTTTCGCCAAAACAAACAGCACACCAGAAGTTTACAGCTACAGAGTATGTATTCAGAAGCAATGGAATATAGGCAGTCAGAGTGAAACTTTGAAATACATCTATAAATCTGATTCAGCCAAAATTATCACATTTTACCATTTCTCCAGTGTAAAAAGTAAAATGCAAAAAGTCATGAAAATTCAAGCTTGCGACTTCGTCAGTATCACACTACTTTCTAATGACTCTCATTTCTCCCAGAGCCAGCCACTTTCAATTATCCACCATTGGGTGTTGTCCAGTGGACTGAGATTGAGGCTTCCTAAGCCATTTTATTGTTCGAGTCCTTATATAAAAAGCGTAATGCCATCCGTGCCGCTGTCGCTGTGAATGCTGAATCACTTAAGCTCTGCTGGTACCTGTTGGAATGTTTCAGAGCTTGGGGAGAATGTGTGCAGCCCTTGGCTCTCGGTAAATGGCTCAGAGTTTTAGTCTAATGCGTTATGGATCCCCTCAGTCTTTTATCAGTGAGCCGCTTTCTCTGCCAATTTGAAAGCACAGAGTTCTGCGTGAGCATGAGGGCTGCTTTCAGCTAGGCCGCTTTTTATTGGCCGCAGCAGGGAATTCTAAAGTGCAAGACATCTGCAATGCCCTTTTATGCCTTTTTTCATTTACCCTTGGTAGTCATGTCATTTTTTGGAATAGGTTGGACTGTGGAAAAAGATACTTACCTCCACATGTTGGCACTCTTATTCCAGAGCAAAAGGTATGGCTCGGGTTCAGGTTAAAACTTACGTTCCTTTACGTTTCTGTATTTTGTTTGTGTTTTTTGCATTGGCGGCTTGTTTTTGTTTATTTAATGCAATCAGACAGTTAATCATAGCAAATCTCAAGCAGACCATTTACCCCATGTTGTCACTCCATTTGCACAGGTTTAGCTGCTGTTCAGATCAATAGCAATTCCGTTCCCAGTGCGAGTAGCAAATAACATGAAATTACATGCCAGTGGATGGCAAAATGCCAGTTTACAGTTGCTCTGATTGTTCAACCAACAGAACACCAAGGATATTCCTTTCATTTCATGTGTTCAACTGTGTTTCTGAATGAAATGGTCCTTAAACATCTCTATCAAGATTAGTGACCTTATTTAGACGCTCAAGAGGCTAATGTGCGTCACTGCTTCGGCAAATGTGACACAGAAAAAAAATGTGTTGGGAAGGGGAGCAAGCAAGTCAGTCGAGGTTAAACTACAGATACAGTATGTGTCCTTGCTTTGTAGGCAATGATTAGTGGTGACCAATGCATGCAGTCAAGATTCATTTTTATAACTACAACAGTAATGGAACTCTGTTTTCAAGCTTAAATTACTAGAGAAACCACAAACAAGACATTACTAAATAAACTAAAGAAGTCACATTTATAGAACCATTTAAGACTTGTTATTTTAAGTGTGTACTCTGTACACGAAATTCTTAGTGGACAAAATTGTAGTTTGTTTTTATACCACATTTAATATACGCTTCGAGATTTGCAGCTTATGAGCTGTCCTGGTTGATTGCAGATCTGGTGGGTTAATATCATGACTACAGTGAACATTTCAGGATATGTATTCAGACCTGTAAGAAGAAAAATCTGTTTAAATGCACTGGATTCGATTGGGACATTCCGAGTGAAGTCATATCAGTTTACAGTTTACAAGGTGTCAGTTTAATGATTTTAGTTCAAACTAATTTAAAAATAAGTTAAACAAAGATAAACAGCTTAAAATAATAAATTACATGTAACAGATTTTTATTAATTCTTGTGGTTCTATTTCGTTACATTCGGATAGTATTTTTTTGAACTGTGTGTGTGTTCATGTGTTGCTCTCCATATCCCTATCTAATGTATTTCTGCTTGACTATTACACACTGTTTTGGATATACTTTCTAACTCTGAATTGGAACTTCTTGTCAAATAAAAGGTATTATATAAAAAATTACTTATTTTCCACACGGCTATCAGAATAAAATATACTGCAGCAGGCGTCCTTGATTCAAACATGTGCTTTTTGTATATTCCTCCATGAATTGAATGAATTAACAGAATATCATATTTCTGTTTACTTACTTTGGCAGCAGTTGTGCATATGTACCGCATCTATTTCATATGGAAATGATGTACCCGTGTGTATGAAGTAAGTTCAATGCATCATCTTCATCTCTTTCACAACTCCATTTACTCCGTCTCTATTAATACGCCCACAGAGCTAAGCCGAGATGACTGTGGTGCTGTTTTGGGACACTGAACAAAGAGTAATGAAATGTAGACTAGCTGTAGACTCCGCTGGACCTTCTGTGATGGCTTCCACATGTGTGCAGACGGCTGGGCAGCTTTGTTCCTGACTTCCAGGTCTTCGGGGTCGACCTCAGTAAAGACAAACAGCACAGATCAGTTACTGCTACAGGAAAGGCAGCCAGGGCCATCCATTATAGAGTGATCTGACAGCTAACAGAACTTTCTAATTCTGATTTTGTGAGGTTAGCACATCATTTACTTCTTTTACTGCTCCTCTCAGCGCTCTTCTCCCGGCCAGGCTCTGAATGGATGATGTTGTTTGGTCATGCTCAGTGAAAGCTGTGTTTCTCAGGCCGTGAAACCCCCTTTTTTACTGTGAATTCTTTTTCACTGAGTTGGAAAAGAGTAGAGGAAATTATATGTCCCCCTCCCCAGCCCTCCAACTCCAACGCCTCCCGTCTCTCGCCCGCCCTGCGTTCCCTCTTTCCCCTTCTCTCAGGGTTTACAAGACACGAGGGACATATTATCCCTCGAAGCCCTGATTAAGCCAAAACCGAGTAGAAAAGATTAACAACAGGCTTTTATAGCACTGTTATTATTGTACTAATTATATAATATTTCAGAGTTTATTACAGGTGTGAGGTCCGGGTCAAAATAACCACTAAAACAGCTGAAAGGGTTTGGCTCGGTGTGTTGTTTTTCATGTTTTACATCAGGAATCACATGTTTCTGGCTCATTTCTAAGTACTGTACAACAGAAATAAAAATGTAGGCTAATTTGTTGAGACGTCTCTGCTGAATGTAGGTCTAGCTGAGGACATTTGGGAGCTCTTATTGGACTATTTTACTTTGAAGTGTTTCTTTGCCTTAAGTTACACTTGCTCTCTTTTGAGCTAGGATAAGAAAAAAAACATATACAGTATTTCAGCTTTAAGTTCTCTCTAAGTTGGCTATTCCTTTATTTTTGTTTTGTATAAGCATGTGTATCAATTGAATACATGTCAAATTTTAATATAATATAAGTATTTTTTAGCTATGTATGTAGGTATAGGGAATGGCAATTGCGAGCAATTTTAGATACTGATGTCCAAATTTTTTTTACGTACATAACAAAATTGATGCCAATTCTGCTACATATGCATTTAATAAAGCAGTTCTTCTGGAAATCGTGGGGGCAGTGTATAGGATAGTTCAAGCAAAACACAGCCATTTGCAAATGGACACAACAAAGCAGAATCTCTGTCAGAAAAGAAACTTATGGCAGAACATTTTACACCATATACACTGCTGTTCTACACTGTAGCATCTTTTATTAGATGCATTTATTACATTTTTACAACCTCCTCCACTGAAGCCAGGTTTGTTTTTGTTTGAAACTTACTTGTCCCATATCTTTAAATTAAGTTGTTTTAAAAATGTTATAACTACAGATTTGACAAAAGTCATTATATAGATCACCTGTATAAACTGTCAGGGATTATCTTGTAAGAGAGGTTGAACACTGGCCAGTATGCTAATGGGAAAATGATGTGATGATGTTAGTTTGAGTGAGGCCTGATGCACCAGATTAATGGACTGTTCCATTTCAGAAGTTGTGTCTGCATTTAACATTCCTCAATCATGTATGTATCTGGCAAATGTCATAAAACACTATCCACTGTAGGTAGTAATGCTTTGGGATCGGTGGAATCTGGCTAGAATTGTCCTTGTGAAATCACATCTATGTTCAATGCAGGAGCCCCTGCATTTATATCTCTATCAAATTAATAATAAAAGATTTTAACCAGGTATAAGAAATTCCATATGTTGGTGATAACACGAACTGAGCTGCAATATATGTGATTTCTATTAGCGTATTATCTTTTGCCTCTTTTCTGTAAAGAAAATGTTACTTTTCAGCTGCCTATTGTGTGTGTATGTGTGTGTGTGTGTTCTGAAGAAAGGCGGCACGTGCTGGGTTCACCACGTGTGTCGTCCCGCTGTCGTCTTGCTTTTTATTTTCAGTTCCTTCTCAATAATTCATCCACCGGGCTGCCGGATCTGCGCAGCCCACTCGTGGGTGCCGGCTCTCCTCAGCTCTCCCTTAAAGGCGCAAACATCAGCTCTGTCCAGAGAGGAGTCAGTGGACAGAAGGTGGGCAGGGCTGTCACTCTGAGCCCTTCTCTTCTCAGGCTGTTTTTACTGTGGTTTATTCCCACTGACAGTGACCTGTAGAGTGTCCACACATTGTATTTACAGCAGATGTGGACGGCCAGTTCAGTTCTGTTTGTGCATTTGGGTCTAATATAGAAATACAATTTTAAAAGCAAAGAGAAAAAGAGATCTAATAGTAGTTTCTAGGGGTGTGACGAGATATCGTGCCACGAGATCTCGCGAGATTAAATATGATGATATTTCTCGTCAAGCTTAAACCTATCTCGCGGGAGAAAAAAAAAACAGTTTAATATGGACTTTTTAAGAGGGATCTGGCAACCCAGTAGCAGCGAGTGTGAGAGTATAGAACAGAGGTCACTAATGGGCGGACCACGGTCCGGGTCCGGACCCAAACGTTGTCCAATGCGGACCCAAACCGATAAACTACTGAGAAGGATTTAATTGTGCGGCGTAGTAAACTCACAGACCAATCACGTGTGGGGTAAGATCACCAAACGCTCTCTTCGGTCAATCAGATCTATGCAGACGCGGTAAGAAAAAATAAAAAATAAACAAACACACCGCTCCTCACGCGGGATCGAACCCGTGTTGTCAGGGTCGCGGTACTGCGGCCGTGAAAAAACGCCTTTATAAGGAGATAGGGAGCCCGAGAACAGGCGGAAACTAGTCACGCCGAGCGCGACAGAGGGACAGGGGATAAATGCAAACAAAATCTGTCCAGAGAGGCATTTCTTCTTCTTCTTCTATATTTTTACATCATTCAGTGCAAACAACCTTACAGGATATAGCACTTAATTATTTAATATAATTAAATACTCCTGGCATAGAAGATGCTTCTGCTACTTTTAAGTTGTATGTCTGGCTGCATTTTGGCTTCAGTGAAAACAATAAATAGTAACAGAGTGACCAACAAGACACAAACCATATATAAATACTGTAAGTAAATCCTACACGTGACTGTTTCATAGGCAGTTGTACTAATCCCTTAGCTCTGTACTGTATTTAAAAAAATGTTCTGTCTCTGTTTGCACTTCAAGCATGGTCTTAATATGACTGGTTATGGTTATGCATAGTTAAATTACAAGAGATTTAGGAGAAAAAAAACACAAACCATAGTCTTAATATGACTGGTTTTGGTTTGCACTTATTGTTTGCATTATATAAGACCTAGAAAAGTTGTATTTTTTTTATTCTCATTTCTATTCCTTATAGAATCAATGTGTGAGAGAAACCAGTCTGTTAAGTTTGCGGCATATGATTTTGTCCCAAAATCATGAGGGTTAATGAGCCCTCAGCATTAAGCTGTGAAGCTGTGAAAATGTGTTTTCTTGAATGATGTTGCTCCATCCAGTGCTTTATAATGTCAAACAAACAGCAAAATACCAACATACAGCACCTTACATATAAAAATCCCATCGTATCGTATCGCACGTAAAAATATCGCCAAAAATTTTGTATATCGTGAACGATAATATATCCTGAAATATAGTGCCATATCACCCATCACTAATTATCACATCAGGGTACTAATTTTTTGACGTTTTTAGCAAAGAAAAATTCACACAGTTCTCATTTCCTATTATATATCTACCAGTGACAGATTATATTTGTCCAGTATTATTTATTTTACTGGATATATGGAGATATTTGGAGTGCATCATGACTTTCTGGATCATGGACTTCTGTTACAAATCTGATAAAATTATTATTTTTTTATATCTCAGTTAGCCATATCATTGCATGCAATAATACAATTCTAAATATTTTTTCTAATTCAGTTTTTTTTTTTATCATATCGCCGAAAGTATCGTTATCGTGAAAATACCATGAAATATCGTGATATTATTTCAGAGCCATATTGCCCACCTCTAGTGCTAATAATTATAGAGGGTGCTGTATATAAATATATAAAGCTTTTTGGGGAGTTGGGTATAAGGTGGGGTGGTGCTTATCCAAATACTCTGATCACACTAATGCTCTTTTTCCTAAATGCTCAGAATCTAGTATTTAGTAGAAAGCCTTCTCTGGTCAGTAGAAATAGTTACTCCAACAAAAGCAGGATATACTATTTTTTTTAAGTAGGTAAATAAACAGGTGTCCCAATACATTTGTCAATATAGTCTATATCTGCACTGAACAAGTTATTCATGCTATTTTTTTTACAGACAAACATAAATACACACCCACACAAACATAGACAGAGGACGAGACCACTGAGAGAGTTGATTGAGTGCGAGCAAGGCGAGTTCATCTTATTGCTAATTTTCTCACACGCTGTGATAATCCCTGTTTAAAAGAGCCTTGCATGCACCTCCACCCTGTAATTGTGGCCAAAGACGGCTCCCCACTCCCACCCGTCTCTCAGCCCACTGAAATAACAACAGCAGCCGCCAAACACACCTGCTTCTCATTCCAGCTCCATGCAGGAGCTCCATGCTGAAATGCCCTGAGAGCTCTGCCTGTGCAGGAAACCCCACTCACATGACAAACCCTGGCCTCAGGCATTATGGATGTTTCATATAAGCTTAGACGCAAATGTAAAGACTGACAATTTATAATCACATGCCAAGATTTTGAAAATTCATGTACAAAGTAACACCTGTAAACATTACATTGCCTTTACCTATAGCATGCTTTTTCTTGCAATGAAAAATTGTATTACCGAATTTGTTAACTTCTAGTACTGCATGTTAAATTGCATTGAGTTCTGCACAGAGGGAGTAACACTGTTACAAAATATTGCTAAACTAGTGCATTAGCAGTGCATGATAGGAACTGCTATCGTGTCCCATTACTTTTGCCGTGTCCCATAGAAGCTGCACTGACCCATATGCACGTGTGATTTCTGCCAAAGTCCATTGTCTTGTTTGCATGGACATTTCTAACCAGATTATGATGGTCACAATCATTACCACCCACTGCACTACCTACTGTGGGTGGAACACATTCCCGGTACACACATGGCACTGTGGTTCAAGGAATGGTAAATGCCTTCCCGAATACAACTATCGAGAATGGAATGTCCCATCCATCTGGCACCAACTATCGGGTCTCGCAAAAACTCACTTAGTTTTGTCATGAGCATGCTGGTCGGCGTTCAGCCTCACTCACAAGATAACAACTCACAGCTTATACAGATGTGGGACTTCCCAAGCTGTCTTCTGATGTAGCACTTTACATGATGATCAGTTTATACATAGCTGTCCCATGACTTTTGTCATGGGATGTCAGTGTATGTGCATTTAACAACAAAACCATGCCATAATACATGCCCTCAGGTTCTCCTATTCTCTGTATGGCCAGACTGTTGGAAGTTTCTGGAAGTGACATGAAATGATAAATAATAGTTAATAGATCAAGTGTTTACACATTAAAATCAATGCAACAGCAACAACATAGAAATAAAGGTAAATTAAGTTATTAGCTTTATTATTAGATTTTCCTCATGAGTGCAGAATGCAGTAAAACATTCTGTGTTTTTATCACTGTATTAAAGGAGTCTGTGTTGCCTTTTATGGCTGGATGCAGTGTAGTAGTTTAAGGAATGTTAAGGATGTACTATCAGTCTGTTTCATTGGGGTAACAATCAAAAGCTTTTCAAACATTTGCTTTTACTTATTTAGATACTGCTTATTCAGAATGACTGAATGTCTTTTGTTACACCTATAAAAAATCTCTAGGAATTTTGGTTTTGTTAGATCTTCTTCTAAGCATTTGAGAATAGATTTGATGGTACTCTAGCACTAAAATGCTGCATTGTTAAAGAAGAGCTTCACCAATAAAAGCTTAGGCAATAGAGCTATAGACAGACATTGAGTACTTGAAGCCTTTGAGTGTCATAACTTCAATTACCATTATAACAGATATTGGACATTTAATCCTGGCAAATGAACAAGTGAAAGGAATTTTTTGTTGTTAAGGAGTATTTAGTCAGTTACTGTATTTAATTTTCTCAGCAGTCTTACTATAGTTAAGGTCATTTTTAACAAGAAAGTGACACATATTTTATATGAAATATGAATGGGCAGTCGGCTACTGCCCTTTATCTCCTATGGATGTGAGTTGACCTTTTCTAATGCAGTCTTTGTGTAGGTGCTTGTCCGTGTGCATCTGGAAAAAAGTGTTCATCTGTGCATTGGTGTTCATGTATGCATTCTGGGATTGTGAGACACTGTCGATGACCTTTGATAAACTGTCAGACTGTGTGTTTCTTCCTCTTCATGCTCAGAGCATACAACACTTCTTCTGGCAAAAAATGTTGATGTTAATGCACATGAGACAAAAGAGAGTTCTGATGCAAGAGCAAAAGCTTTTGGTAGAATTTAAATAGAATTGTTGACCACTTTTGTTTACAGACTTGGTAAAGTTCTACTGTTGTTTAAGTCCACTTGTTTCTTAAAGGGATGAGAACAGGAATTAAAAAAAAGTCAATTCCAAAAGCTTAGTCTTAGACTGTTTTGTATATTGTATAACCACTTTTGTTATAATGTTTTGGGTCATTGTACTGTTTAACTATTTATTTCTGTTTAAGTTTTAACAGTCCAGCTTATGATTAGGCTGAAGAATTTCAGATACAATTTTTTTTCCACTTTGTGCAATGTAGCAGTTCCATTGGCAGCAAAACAGCCCAAGACCATGTTGCTACCACCACCATGTTTAACATTTGGTAGAGTTTTAAACGCAGATCTCAGAAGAAGCCAGTGGTTTAGGTCTTCATTCTTTTCTTTTTCAAACATCTGTCTGGTTAAGCTGCAAATAGGAAAAATACATTGCAGATATAGCAAATATTAGATGTGATGTATGCCTACTGTTGTATGTATGTAGGCCTGGGTGATATGGTAAAATATTATAATGGATATTTTGAAACATTTTCTTAATACAAAATATGTATCTCAATGCACATAATCAGTCAACTTGCATCAGTATAGACAGATCCTTAAAAAAACTACAATTTAAACTACTCTCACATTCTGGGTACAATGATATTTGTTCAAATAATCTTGTCATTATCCACATTAAATGGACTAATTCTCAACACGTTAAGAAAATTATCACAATGTATATTTCCCATCGATATTTGTATATATCATTGTGTCCCTGTGTTGATTTCAGAAAATATCTACAAAAATATCTGCAAAAAATCCAGAAGTGTCCAAGTTAAAAAGTACTTTTTTTTACTGTAGTGCATTTTATTATTGTGAACATGAGAAAGCTCCAGAAGTGAAAGCTCAGAGGGGAAGAACAGAAGGTTTGTGATAAACGATTCATTCCAGGAGCTGCGATTGAGCTGTCTGCTTAGCTTCCGCCAGTGTGTGCCGACGTCCAGGTGGACATTTTGTGTCCGGCGTGAAGAGACGTCCATTATGGCTGTGAGTGGGTTTATGGAGCGGCCTGGCGAGGCGTGGAGCGGAGCCGGGGAGATTGGCGCTGTCACCCTGTGCGTGATGGATGGCGAGTGGTGGGGGAATGGCACTCCAGGGAAACTCAGAGCAGATTTAGGCTGAGCGCAGAAATCCCACCCAGGCTAGAGGTTTAAACCCTCCAGCCCGGTGCTTCTCCTTCTGCAGCCGCCGTAATTGGACAGGCTCTTTGGAGGTGTCAAGCTGGAGGAGGTGTTGTGTGTATGTGTGTATTTGTGTGTGTGCCGGGGTGTTGCTGCATGTGTGTTGTGAAGATGTATCCATAGCCTTGGGAGAATGAGACGGATTTGACCTCGGGTTTAGAGGCTTACAAGATTTGTCGTCCCCACAAAGACCCCAAAAATTGCTTTTGTGATTAACTGGTAGGGTAGTGTGCCCTTGGTATAAGTGGGCTTAGAGGAGAGATAGTGGATATGAAGAAATTTTCAAGGATAGAGGTAGATAGAAAAAACTTATCTGTAAGAAGACTGAATGCTATTGTATGTCTGAGCTGGAACCTTGAAGCCATGAGTAGGTGTGAGAGTGTTCTTAAAAAAAAAAAAAAAAAAAAAACGTTGGTGTAGTTGTTGGTGATTTTGCAAAGGGATTTTTTTTTAAATGTATTTTCACAATGGCATAAAGAAAACACTGAAAAACACTGACATTATTAGCTTTAATAGAATTGTTGTTAGTTTTTGTTGTTGTCATTAGGGTTGCAGCGGTAACCGGTTTCACGGTATACCATGGTATTAAAATGCACGGTTATCATACCGTGTGTGTTTGCTTATTACCGGTAAAAGGCAAGCCAGCGGAGAAACTAACCCGCGCATGCGCAACTCTGCTCCGCTTCAGCTCCTCAGCACACAGCGGTGAGAACAGCAGAAAGTGCATCAGAATAAACAAATCTCCGTCCGCCTACAAAAAGGCTAAACTAAAATCAGCAGTGTGGGACTATTTTGGATACCCGCCGAACGCACCCGAGGATGGTTATCCGATTTGTAATCAATGTGGCTGTAAAGTCACAGCTAAAGATGGACATACGTCAAACCTGTTCTTCCATCTCCGAGAACACCGCAGCGCAAAGTATGTGTTTAGTTTATAATTTTACTCTGAACCTAAATAAAACCTCTTTGTAGTCGTGCACAACCCATGCGGTAAGCGCTCGCAAAAGCGCTGAGTTATCCGAAATTTGGGTACTTGGGTACAGGCGTGAAGTGCGTGCTACGATGGATTCACGTGTCCGTGTAAAGGTCCTGGCCTGACTGGATGTGAAAGACGCCATTCATTTACATGCGTTCATTTTCACATTCTGACGTGCCTGTTTTTCATATGTTAACACCAGACTCGCTGTGAAAGCCTTAAAATAGAAATCTCTATTGTGAGGATCATGTCAGAAATAAATCCCCTCTTTCTGCAGTATCTGGTTATATACCAACTTGGCAGTAAAACGGACGTTTACAACAGTTGTTGATCAGACACTGACCCTGGCTCAGTTTATCAGATATTAAATAATTTAAACTTAAACTTAAATACTTAAGTACTGAATATTTTAAATACAGGATCTTTACTTTTTAGAGTACATGTAATGTGTGACACGTGTGTGTGTGTGTGTGTGTGTATATATATATATATATATATATATATATATATATATATATATATATATATATATATATATATATATATGTATAATTGTTCCAGGTTTCTACAATAAATAGTTCATTGAACAAAAACCTTTGTTGTAATTTCTTTAAGGGTCAGTTTAATAATATATGTAACAAACTGTGATACCGTGATAACCGTGATACCGCGGTATTTTCTGAGACGGTTATCATACCGTGAAAATATCATACCCTTGCAACCCTAGTTGTCATATAGACATATATACATAATATGTATATATGTGACTAGGGATGTACGATGATATTAGAATTACATTGGTATTGGCTAGGGCTGCATGATATTGAAAAGAATTTACATCGCAAATGTTCGTTTTTCAGCGATATATATTGCAATATTAAACAATGCAGGGCCCTTGACGTCACCAGGCCCGCCCCCACCCTCGCACAATCAAAACCAGAGGAAAACAGCAAAACAACAGTAATTGTCTCTTTAATCAGGCATTTAAATGGCTTTTTAAAAGGTAAATAAGAGTGTTTTTCTCGAATTAAAAGCGTGAATTCAGCTGTAACTGGAAATATCTGTGCGAAACTGTGCCGGACTGAGGTGCACAGCTTTCGACATGTGCTTTTACAAACACGTTCCCAACCCATTTGGATGGAGGCCATGCGGTTACCTCGTTCAATGTGAAAAAAAAAAAAAATAATAATAATAATTGATAATTGCAATAATTTTAGAGCATTTGCATTGTTCAATCCATTATGAAATTAAAGACCAACTGCCATATTCCAAATCATTGATATTTTAAACAGAAATTTTTTTTCTGAACAATAAAGAGAAGAAATACACTGAGATGACAAAAATCATGAACTACTATTGTGTCCTATGATTTTTTTTTCATGTCCCATCAAAGCTAAAGAATGCTGCACTGATCTGCAGGATTTGCTGGTGGGTCTTACTGCATTCAATGTGGATGTGATCTCTGTCAATGTCACTGGTCTGTTTATATGGACGATTCTAGCGTGACACATAGAACACGTGACCCTGTGTGTTGAGGAATGTTAAATCCCCCACACAACTTCAGAAAAGGAATATCCCATCCCACTGTCAGGCCTTGCTTAAACTCTGATAATTTACATTATCTTTCCATGAGCACACTGACCAGTGTTCAGTCACACTCACAAGATTACATCTTACAACTTATACAGATGTTGATGTTCCCAAACCATTCCATTAGATAACAAATCTTGATCTCTTTACATACTGCTGTCCTATGACTTTTGGCCTGTCAGTGCATTATTACATTGTAAGTGCAGTACGGTTTGTACAGTGTAATCAATATGAATGGGTATTATTATTATTACATGTGTGCAATAGCATATACATAGTTTTATCAATATGGGACATGTATATGAACCAATATGTTCTGGTATTATATATTAAACTAAGCGTCTGTGCAGATGTGTGTGATCATTTGTGTGTCTGAGCTTGTGTGTGTGTGTGTTAATGCCCTTCCAGCAGCACTCCCTCAGTGCTTTCCCAAAGGAAAGGGTCGACCCTGTTGCCTTCATGCCTATTCTCTTAGTGGCCTGCCTGTGTACAATGTTTATTTTCTCCTTTAAAAATCAATGCCTCGCTGCCTAATGGCTGGGTCTCCTCTGAGCAACTGAATTCTAGATCAATGTAGTGCTGTAATCACCAGAATACCTCCAGTCCTGCAGGTGAGATAGAGCTTCCCTAATGCGCCGCTCTGCATTTTCTCACGTATGCAGGTCACAGAGCCTAGCAGGCTGCTGCTTACTTTACATCAGCTGACAGAACTGAAAGCATGCATGTTTGCACCCATAGGACTGCTTGTTAGAATTCAGACTGGATTATATACCGTAGGCTCGGAAGCAGAGTCAGAGGGCTCAGGCTAAATTTCAGTCTAAATGAATATCAGGCCTATGCTAAAGATGGATTTTAGTATAGTTGTGCCAGAGGCTGGTAGAGTAGCTCAGAGTTATGCAGCAGCCACAGATGCCAGAATGTATCTGCTGTACCATTTCAGTTGAAATGGAAATTTAGGTAGCTGACTAACTGCACTGATACACTGTTAGCAGTTCTTAACACATGTTGTAAAAAAGAGGACCACAATACATTAAAACTACATGTAACTAAACAATGTCCATTTGGAGGCCCAAGTAGCCCTAATCCCACTATCCCACCAAGAATCAAAAGACCCTACCACTAGGCAAGAACGCACAAAATCGAGGGGTAGATCTAAGTGGACAAAAGACAAGAGCAAAAAGTGGATTATACTCAACTAAAGGTCTTTTTTTATTTAGTTTAACTTTTAAAAGAGCTAAAGCAAAACAAACAGCAACAGTGGAAGTAAGCATACATTTACACTTATTAGTCAAATGCCTCTCCGGTTAATCCGACTGAAATCTGATTGCTGTGTCCATTTGTTTTAATTTTAAATGCATTTTGGGAACTTTTACGCTTGAATTAGTATGTTTTGTTCATATTTAATTATAATTCTGATACTCAACATGCACAAATTGAACAGATGTAAATGGAAGCAAAATGTATCCGGTCAAAAATGAAAGAATACAAAGTTGCCTTTAGGATTGTAGGAGAGCCTCTGAACATGTTTAGTATCTTTCAGCATATGGACTCTATAATTGTTTTTTTTCATCCACAGACGCTTTTTTGGTTAGCATATTTGGTTTCTGTAGTATTTATCCATTTCTTTAAAAATTTCACAACAATAGGGCCCTATTAACATAATATCACAGGTTGGCTTGCTGGTGATGCCGAAATCATCTACAACCCAGTGTCTGGGAGTGCATGATTGGCTCTGCTCTTACTTACTTGGTTGGTACTCCACTCCCCTTCACTCAGTGTGAGGCTAGCCAGTGTACTCATTTGTAAGCTGATTTAACAGAACAGGCACTTTGCACTGTGCCCTTTGCAGACATGTTCAGTTGTCCATTGCTTTAGCAGCAGATAAAAATGATGCAGTGCTGGGATTTATGTAACTCCCACAAATCACATGCACTGGTTACATCATGTAATAAGGGATACAACTGGAATAAACTAAAAAGTGTTATTGAGATAATGGCTATAATTTCAGTAAGCATGTGTGCATTGATACGTTAACAATGATGGTCATTTATTTGACTTGATTTCTGTTTGTAATACATTTGCACATAGAAACTGAGTAGTCTGCGGTCTCCATGCATTGATTAGCAGCTTTCTGCTGCCAGAAGCGTCTTAAATTCAGCGAATTAGACCTCAAAAAGAATTTACATGTGAGCATTTACATTTCTGGAAAGCGCAATCTTGGAGCGTTTGAAGTGGCTGAAACTCTTGAAACAGAGTTCAGAAGGCACAAAAGAGGCAAAAGCAAAGGGAAGGAAGAGAGAGTTTGGCAAAAGAGCTGGAGTTGAAAGGACTGATGTAGAGATGAATGGGGCTGAGATGGAACAGTGCCAGATTGATCAAACTTGCCAGAAGTGAAAAGGAAATGAAAGAAAATAAACATGGCATTTGTAGATGCAAATTTTCAGTTAATTTTAGAGTAATTATTGACATTATTCATAGATTTTGGATCCTGTTTCACTGTTTACTTCTCTGTTTATAAATGAACATTCTTCACATTCAGAAATGCGTTTTTAGGAAAAATGCCAAATTTAATCAAATAATGGTTATTTGGAATGATACTATGACAGAAGCATTGTTGGTTCCATAAAGATCATTTTAAAGAATGGTTGTTTAAAGAAATATACAAAAAATATGTATATATGAGTAATAGTTATATATATATACCCTGATCAACCATAACATTATGATCTGTTTTTCAGCTCCACTGTGCGAACAGGATCACTTTGTAGTTCTATAATTAAAGACTATAGTCCTGTACCTGTTTCTCTGCATATATTATTATTATTATTATTCTCCTTTTATCTTGTTATTTATTGGTTAGGACTCCATAGGATCACCACAGTTCAGGTACTATTTGGGTGGTGGGTCATACTCAGCGTTGCAGTGACCGTACTGACACGGTGGCGGTGTGTTGGTGTGTGTTGTGTACTGGTATGAGTGGATCAGATACAGCAGTGCTGCTGGAGTTTTTAAACACTTCATTGTGAATAGTCCACCAACAGCGTTCTGTGATTTTCCAACTACTACAAGTGACTTTCCAACACATGAGGCCACCAGTACAGGGTGTTAAATGATTATTTCTCTTACACGCATGAAGCCAGCCAACAACTTTTTGGGGGGAACTGTCGTTGGACCGCAACATACGCTTGGTTGTGATCAGCCACTAATTGGCAGTTCTGTTACATAAGCTAACAGAAAAATATGTTTGCTAGAATCACACTAAGTGATGGGTGGAGATGAAGGTTCATCCTTCCCAACCACAGAGAAGGAGGCCAGTTATTCAGTCTAGAGCTCTTAGTCATGGATTGGATTTCAGTGACATCACTGTGGTTTATAATCAACCCCTTGAAGGAGGGACAAGTACTTAAAACGTTTTTTAAATGTTCCAGAAAAAAAGTGCCTGTAAAAAAATTACGGAAATTATCATTCTGTGCATCATAATGGATAGCATGACAATGTTATTAGAATATTTCTCACAAAACATTACTAGTTAGACAAACATAAACATTATGGAAAAGAATTGCAGTAACTTTCCCAGTACTAAAAATACAATACGTCAAATACAATACAAATTACAACTTTGATAAACTGATACATAATCACACTGATATCACACTGATAAATAATGAATTAGTCTTAAAACTTTTCCAGAATTTGCAGTTTTCATTTTCATTATTTATTCATAGAATAGACTGTATAGAATATAATGTTCTAAGTTCACACTAATAAGAAATATATGATTTAAACAAGTTAAGCATTTGATACTTTTTGAAATATGCCCACCAAATGTAAAATGCTCATATTTAAATATTAGAAAAAACAAATAAACATTAAAAAAAATAACAATAAAATACATTGAAAACTGATTTAATATTTTAGAAACCAGTATTTCTTGGTTTGAACCACAAAAACCTCTATGCCAATTGGACAATTGGCAGATCTGTACTGGATAGAAGGTATATTTATACACATTATTATCAATATTTGTATGCAATTGAGCATAAATCATAAATCGTATATATGTAGACTGCACAGTGTATTAGATGGAGCTTTGTACACAGCTCTTTAGACCTTATGACGCCGCTGCTGTTTTACTTTGAATTCCCTAAAGAATGCGTCAACATTCACATCCAACAAAGAGGGTGCATTTTGGAATTATGTTTCCATGGAGACAATTACATAAGCCTCTTTCAGGGGGGAAAAGAGAGCAGCCTGCTTTGGTGGGGGCAGAGCCCTCCATTCCAAACCCGCTGGCCTCTCCACCTTAGCCCTCTCCAGTCCATTTTGAATTAGCTTGTGATGTTGTGAAATTGAAGCGTGTGAATCACTAAAAGCACAGCCGACGCACTTTCTTTCTCTCTCTGTGCACCCCCCTCCCTCTCTCTGGTGAGGACACTGTCTTTCTCATGCTGAGAGAATCCCCTTTATCATCTCTATAGATAAAAATACACATAATAAGGGGCTGCACATTACCTGCCCACCTCCCATCCTTTAATTCCCATTTAAATTGTATATGGAGGTCTGACTTTCTCCCAGAGCACTGAATGATTTGTGCAGAGGGAATGGATGAGGACCTGACTGATGAATATTTTATAAAGAATGTTGATGTTAAAGAAGGTTGGTTCAGATAACTGATAATATCTTTTGATGCTGCTGTGGTTTTAGTTAAACAGTGAGAGATATGATATTGACACTCCAACAGGACAATGCTCATCAACATACCTGTACGGCAAAATCTGCAGGAACTGCGTGAAAATTCAAGCTGCACATGGAATGTTTATCGCAGATGACATGATTAGGAACCTCTACAACTCTACAACATCTGTTTCACACTACTTCTGTATATGTAACTGTTCTGGAAACTTTTATCGTCCTTCCAAATAGCACAACAATCTGACACTTCTTTCTCAGTGCATATTGAAATATTTCTTCAGTGATGACTTTATATACAGCTCTGGAAAAAAAATAAGAGACCACTCAAAAATGATGAGTTTCTTTGATTTTACCAAATTAAAAAACCTCTGGAATATAATCAAGAGGAAGATGAATGAACACAAGCCAACAAACCAAGCTGAACTGCTTGAATTTTTGCACAAGGAGTGGCATAAAGTTATCCAAAAGCAGTGTTTAAGACTGGTGGAGGACAACATGCTAAAATGCACGAAAACTTATTAAAAAACAGGGTTATTCCACCAAATATTAATTTCTGAAGTCTTAAAACTTTATGAATATGAACTTGTTTTCTGTGCATTATTTGAGGTCTAAAAACTCTTTTTTGTTATTTCAGCTATTTCTTATTTTCTGCAAATAAATGCTCTAAATGACAATATTATTTTATTTGTGATTTAATTTTACTCAAACATATACCTATAAATAGCAAAATCAGAGAAACTGATTCAGAAACTGAAGTGATCTTTAAATTTCTTCCAGAGCTGTAAGTCAATCTGTTTTCTGTAGTTATATTTACACTGGCATGCCTATGACCGTACTACGTAGCTTATTTCATTTATGATATAAAATCGACCAATATCTTATCAGTTTGTCCTCAGGGCATGTGGTAAACTGGTGGTCAGATTTGTAGAACCAGGTTGTGTCTCAGTTTTATGATGGGGGGGATCCTCTCTGCTGACTAGCTGTCAAGGTGGCAGGTTGATGTCTATTGATCTGCCTCATTCATTATGGACCAGAGGCCGCGGACTGAATGAGAATTACGCCCGCAGCGTTTCATCCCAACGGAGGAGGCATTAAACTCACTCACTCGCTTCAGTGTCTGTCTTCATTACCCACAAATACAAACTCTTACTCTCTTTCCATTCTCAAGCCTGGCCTGCAATCTTCTCAGCCTCTGATATCATACCTAAAATCTATTGATTACATCGATCAAAGAAGCACCAACCACAGGCATCTAAATATTTGATAAGAGAGCCATCTCACATCTAGTCAAGACCTGTTCCTTTTATTGTTCTTTCACAGGCTTGATTGAAACCTGGCTCTCAGGTCGATGCAGAACCCTAAAGGATAGAAGCAGGGTGTTGCTGGCTAAATTGATTCGTGTGCCATGCTGTTTAAAATAAAGGCTTTTAAAGGGTTCTTTGGTTTTATAAAGAACCTATGGTTGATATTGAACCTTTACATTATGTTAAAGGTCTAATATTCTACACAAAAAAGTTTTTCTTTTTTTTAAACGTACAGTGACTCAGAGCCAACAAGCCAGACACTTTTTTAAAGTACTGCTGGAATTGGAAAGCTAATAATAGCAACAAAAAATATATATATATAGGAAATGTGTCACATCTGTGTTATGGAGCTAACGAATGCTATACTGAACTGCGGAATATGCACGTAGGCCTTTTTTCACTGAAGGTTAATGACACATTTTTTTTGTACACTCAGACAATTCTAGCCAGACACTGCCAGTCACGATCATTACCACCCACTGCACTGTCTGTCCACTGTGGTGGTAATGCCCAATTCCCAAAACAAATGAGACACTGTGAATTGAGAAAATTCCTAGATAACTTCAGATATTAAATGTCCGTCTGGCACTCACTAGCAGGCCCTACTCAAAATGATTATTTATGTTATGTTGCTATGGGAACACTGACTAGTGTTCAACCTCGCTTACAAGATAACACCTCACAACTTCTCACACTCCTAAAGTAACACTTCATGATCAGTTTACTTACTGCTATCCCATTGCTTTTTGGTATTTTGGATCTCATTATGAAGTGGGAAGACTAGAAATAAATCCTATTATTAATTGATGTATTAGTTTATTTTTACATCTGCCCCAAAAACTTAAAGACTGTATATTTAAACTATTTATTTCAGAACCAGAAGTGGTTCTTCAGTCGAATCACTCCTTCTTCACTTGTTTATTTGTAATAGAATAGGCGTATTCCCATCATTATTTGCACTGACTTTTTGCCACTTGAATGATGAATGCAGCACCTACAACATTGCATTCTTTCTTTGCACACTGAGGACACCAAACTGTCCAAACTCAACAAAGTGCTCTTGGAACAGCTGAAAGAAAAAGTGCTTAAACCTTCTCTAGGAAAATGTGGAGCAGCCCCCCGTTGCAGCCTTTTTGTTTCCAGACTGTTCCCGTTTTTGTAGACCTTCCTTGATTGCCACACTCAGAAAATGCTGCCTAAGTATGAAGGAATTTCTTTACTCTCAGTTCAGGGTCAAAACGATTCTCCAGGACCCTTTATTTCATGTCGCTGTTTTCTTTTCTTTCCTTGTTCTATAGTTAGCGGCTAACAGAAGCGTATAGAGCTGGCCTTGTTGCCGAGGCGCCGGCTTTGGCACGTCAGACTGGTGGGGTTCCACGAGAGGCCAAGCTTTCTAAGGTCTGTCAGATTTGGCAGCGAGAAGCGAGGAGCTGGAAAACCGCAACGCACACACACACACATATACGCACACACACTCATTCTCGTTTTTATATAGTGTCAGCACATATATGTATATGTGTTAGAATACATGCATGCCCAATATGAATCTGTAGATATAGTATGATAAATAAGGACCCGATAGGAAGTGTCAAATTGCCATGTTAATCGAAAAAAGAGGATACAGGTTACCAGGAGCAAAAAATAATAAAAAAATAGACATATATGGGCAACTCTTGGATCATATGTCAGCAGTATATGGATGAGCATTGTCCTGCAGGCCTCCTGGACTTTATGCTGTTTAGAACAGTTTTCTCTGGCATTCTAACTTAAAACTACAAACATTTTTGTCCTGTTGAGGCTTTAAAACAACTAAACCGACACACACAGCTTCTAAGATTTGGCTCTAGCTCAACACTAGCACTTTTCTCATCCTTCACCACACAATTGACCACCATTGTTCACTGGTACAGATGCCATAATGAACTCCACTAGCTAATATAGCACTGATTGCTTGCTAACCCGAGCATGTGAGCTAGTGTTTTAATCCTGGCTTTCTTTATGTTTCCGCTGGGAGAGCTACGACTTAGCATTACTTTACATTGCTGCCTGGAGAGCAAGGTACAGGCTTGGAATTATTTAGGTCAGGGAGCGTTCACGTTCTCATATCGCGGATTTATGTTACAGTAAGCCTGTTAGTATAAAGCTTTAGCCACAGCAATGATACAGGCATGAGGGATATAATGTGTGTGAGTGTGTGTATGTAGGGGAAAGATGACGGGGTCTTGTTTGAAAAAAGTGTGTTCACGATTAACATGCTGTGCCTGCGGGAACAAAACTACAGCTTAATCACTGTGGGCACTAGTTGTAATAAAATAATTCATTGAAAGAGACAGGAGATTTAGCTGGCAAATGTAGCTGACAGTTCCACCACTTTTAATGTTTTTTTACTACATAAATTACTGGGGAATTCTCAGAGCTGGAAAAAATTCAGTCAGTGTTTAACACATGGTTTGCATTGCGGAGTGATGAACTGTGTAATATCACACTACCAGACAATAAAACAGAGCATTTTGCTCAGTAATTGTGGTGTCAGTTGTAGTGCTCTTTATTAGCTCAGACCAGATTATTGCAGAAGCATAAAAAAATAAATTAGCCTGTTTTTAATCTTTAATAAAGCCAACATGCCCAAGCAGTGTGAAATGTTTGTGGCAGTGTAAGAGTGCTCATAATTGGAAGTTTTTGTCATTACAGTACATAGTTAGGGAAAGTCACTACTGAGGCTGAACATGTTGAGTGAGAATATTGTACTCAAATTCAATTCAAGATCAAAATTTAAATGACGTACTGTGAAAAGGTGTAGTGGGTAATGTCTGATACATTGCAGTATTTAAGATTAAACCAATATCAAGAATGTGTTGTATTTGTGTCTGAATAAACTCCAAGGCTTGGAGTATTAGTATTTGTAGTATTTGAGTTTGAATTACGACTAAGGGCCCTTTTTAGTGTTCTATAGAGCACTGATCAATTGTGGATTGCACAGCTGGATTAAGTGCATATTGGTGTATCTTTGGTATCATAAGAGTGCAAAATACGCATTGCGTGGCTCGAAGCGGGCAAAAGGCATGCACTAATTCTCTTAATTAATCAGGAGTGTGTTTTGGGGGTAATGTCAAATAAACCAATCAGTGTGCCAGTTGTCATTCCCTTTAAGAGGCAGGTGAGCTCTGACTTTGGCATTTTTGTATCTTAACTGCGTCCCAGCAGAGGATACTGATCTGCTCACACTGTGAAGGTACGCCAGCAGCTTATTTAAGAGAACAGCAATGTTATTTTATTTTTTATGCTGTTAATTGGTGAGTTAAAAGTCAGGTTTGCGCTCTGTGTATTTAACGAGCAGGGGTGGCCACCTTTAGGGATTGACTGTTATCTAGGTTCATCCAATTTAGTGGTGCACCTGTGTTTTCCGCCACCAAAATAGCAACACAACAGAAATGTACTTGAACACACCTCAGTTCCATACCACCACACCATCAGTGTAGATTTATTCCTAAACTCTGATGCATTTTTGGCGGCACGGCATGTAAATAGACTGCTGACAGGGTGTAAGATAGCAATGAGCATCGCAATGCAGCTTGGGCAGGGTGTTCGATAGGGCCCCAAGACTTTATAATACTTTAGTCATCAGTATAAAGACTGTAGCTTTGAGTCTTAATGGAGACCAATACTTTGTAGATTTGAGTCAATACCAAGATGAAGTAGTATTTGATTATGAGTCAGTACTAAGACTTTGTCAATCCAAGTCTGAAAAA
The DNA here is from genome assembly GCF_023375975.1 of Astyanax mexicanus. Lineage (NCBI taxonomy): Eukaryota > Metazoa > Chordata > Actinopteri > Characiformes > Acestrorhamphidae > Astyanax > Astyanax mexicanus. Next base: position 102,163,275 of record NC_064408.1, read on the forward strand.
ACAAACATCTTGACTTGAATTGAGATCAAGAACTTGCATTGTCAATGTAAAGACATGGTAGCATTTGAATTTGAATGAATACTAAAGGTTGTAGTTTCAAGTCTGAATTAAGACTACAACTTTGTGGTATTCAAGACTTTGTAGCATTTAAATATGAATTTGTTTCATGTCTTAATTAAGAGCAATAATTTGTAGTGTTCAGGTCTGAACCAAGAGCAATACTTGGTAGTTCTCAAGTCAGGTAGTATTTACATTGTAAGAATTTGGTCATATCTGTTTGATGGGTTCAATTTAGCAGATTTTAGATCAGATTTTTGCTTATGAGTTAAGACCATTCATTTAACATGCAGATGTAGTTTTAAAAGAGAGTGCTTGGCTACAATACAAAATAAAAGAGAGCTGTGATATCTATGGCTTAGGATGACGTGTGCTTTGAGCCCCGCCCCCTTCCCCTGATGAGCAATGGTAGAAACAAGGGATTTGTCTCTGCTGAATTAATCCTGCTGACCTGTTTTGATAAAACATTTGACCTCTTTTCTCAAATTGTTCTAGTGATCACTGAATAATGTAATAGTACTGTGGGACCCCGCTGAGCATGTTAATCCATTGTGAATGGATATAAAGCAATGGAAGCCATGGTAAAATGATAGTAAAACAGATCAGGATGCAGTTGTGTTACAGGCATTTCTATTAGATATTAGAAACATTAATCTTGTATAATTGATCCAGTGCAGGTTCATACTCAGAAGTGTTGAGTAATGAGTGATGGTTTAGCTGGTATATCAGTGTGATTGATCATGCTGGTCATATTAATGGACTCGTTGGGTAAACAACTGCTTCTCAAAGGGTGAAGCATCCATGTGAAGCATAGGCTTAGATGACAATACTCATGTTTTGATTTTTTATCTCTTAATTCAGAAGAGGCAGTAAAGTATAGGAGAAAAATGTACACACAACATGCTTTTATCTCTACAGGAAACGTTGAAGCTCAGATGCTGTGATTGTTTTACATTATTTATTTTTTTAATGAGTTAATCTTTTTCTTAATATCCAATTTTTTTATTCTATTTTTTTATTATTATTCAAATGTTTTATATTTTGATTCTTATGTTTTTTTGTTCATTGTTATTCATTTTATAATTTCTTATGATTTTACTTTACTCTTACTATCTTCTTTTTTATAAATTCTTTACTTTTATGTGTCAATTTGTTTTTATGGTCTTTTAGAATTTTCATTTTTTTTTCTTTTTATAAATGTATATTTATATTATTCATATATATTAAATGTTGATTTAAAATTTGTATTTCTTTTATTTTATTTTTTTACTATTTTATTCTTTATTATTTCTAATTTCTTATTAAATGTTTTCAATCCCTTTTATACTGCAACAGCTCAGTGACATTGTAAATGAGGGTCACCCTCAATGTATTCCTGAGTGAAAATAAAGAATGATCAATTGATTGATGATAATTTCTGCCATCAAATATCAAGACTTGACCTAGTGAGCTATATATGGCCATAATGAGGACTATAGGATGACGCATGACTTCAGTGGTCTATTAATGTCTTTCTGATGTCATATTGGCATTTAGCAGTAAGTAGTAAGACTGCCTAGACCTTAATAAGACCTTTGGATGTTTCCTAATGATGAAGCTTTAGTACATGTGGTGATAAGTATGTTGACATTTCATTTTATTAGTATGCATACATGAGGTCAAGAAACATGGGGAGAATCTCGCCAGTGTGCCAAGGTGACCGAAGCGAGCTGTGGAGTGAAGAGAGCGGCAGTGCGTCACCGCTCCCCTGTCCATTAGAGGTGCCGGCAGAACAGTGGCTGGCCCCTGGAAAGAGGGAGGCAACTACAGTGGAGGCAGCATGCTGTGCCTGATGAGAAGTGACATGTTTGAGACGTGTTTGCAAAAATAAAGGGTTTGCTTTTAGTTTTGAGGGCAATATGGGAGTCTGGCGCGCCGTCCCGGAGGTGCAGCGCTCTAATGCACACACACACACACACACACACACACACACCCTTATGCTACACACACTCTCTCTCTCTCTCTCTCTCTCTCTCTCTCTCTCTCTCTCTCTCTCTCTCTCTCTCCCAAACACACACACACACACCCTTATGCTACACACACACTCTCTCTCTCTCTCCCAAACACACACACACACACACACACATAGGCCAATCAGCGAGGACACACTTAACCCAAGTCCACCTCGCATAAACACGGGCACTCTATCGGCACGTGCCTGCCCCCATGCCTCGTCCCACAGCCGGCAGTTAGCTATGCCTCGCTGCACAAGTAGACGAGAACTGAGCGGAGAGCCTCCTCGCATTAGATCTGAGCAACGTTTGGGTCTCTGCAGTCCCTATTTAGGCCTGGCTAGCTTTCTTTCTTTACAGTTCATTGCAGTTCAGCCCGATCTGAAGCACTCTGCATCATCAGTCTGAGTGTGTTGAGTGTGTGAGTGTGTGAGTGTGTGTGAGGACACTAATGTGTCTTTTATTCCTGCAGTTTAAATTGTATAAGTGCCCCACATTTCTGACGGACGGCTCTTTGTTTTTCCTCTTCCCTCACAGCCTGTCGTTCCGGCTTCTACAAGGCCTCTGCCATGGATGCCTACTGTGTAAAATGCCCCCCTCACAGCTACTCCCATCAGGACAAGGCCTCCGAGTGCGTGTGTGAGAGGGGCTTCTACAGAGCCGAGACCGACCCTCGCTCCATGGCCTGCACCAGTAAGTTAACTCACGTCAGGCTTGTTTTGGTGTTTCGTTTGAATGCCCCAGGCCTGCTGTTTATTATTTTGTGAGCAATCAAATTTACACCAGGGAAAGGAATTGAAGTTGTGACAATGCAGCAGGACCACAGCCAGAATGCTCTGGTGGGATGTCTGTATTAATGTTGCTGAACAGAAAAGTACAAAGTTGGTCATCCGTTAGTTATTAGATACATAGTTATTCAGTCAGTTAATTGTTTACCTATTTAGTTAGCTCAAATTAATGTACTATTTATTTACCAGTCTGCCAATTAGTTAATTTATTAGGCAGTCAGTTAATCAGTTCATTTTTTTATTTATCTTGTTAGGTCAATAAATCAATCAGTTAATCTGTTATTTAGTTTGTTGGTCAATCAGTTATTTAATCATGTAATGTGTTAATCAGTTAATTAGCCAGTAAATGTATTAATTAGTTAGTTTGTAAGTACGTTAATCATACACTTAGTTATTAGTCAGCCACCTAACTAATTAGTCAGCCAGCTTCACATCTAAAATGAGTATATATAGCTAATATATAGACAATTTAAAAAAGATGAGCTGCTTTGCTTTTACCAAGTTGAAAACATCTGGAATATAATCAAAAGAAAGATGGATGATCACAAAACAACAAACCAAGCTGAACTGCTTGAATTTTTGCACCAGAAGTGGCATAAAGTTACCCAAAAGCAGTGTGTAAGACTGGTAGAGGAGAACATGACAAAAATGAATAAAAACTGTAATAAAAAACTGAGTTATTCCACCAAATATTGATTCTTAAAACTTTATGAATATGAACTTGTTTTCTTTGCATTTTTTGTTATTTCAAACATTTCTAACTTTCTGCAAATAAATGCTCAAAATTACAATATTTGTATTTGGAATTTGGGAGAAATGTTGTTTGTAGTTTATAGAATAAAACAATAATATTCATTTACTCAAACATATAGCTATAAATAGCAAAATCAGAGAAACTGATCCAGAAACTGGAGTGGTCTCTTAATTTTTTACAGAGCTGTAGATATTTAGAACAGTCCAGCCAAACGTCTTTCACAAAACAAACCCTTAAAAACGCACATTCCTAAAACACATTTAGTATATATGAATAAAGGGAAATTTTAGTATTTCATTTTTTATTATATTTGATTTAGTGTGATTTTTTTCTTTATCAAATTTAGGTTAAAGTAGCATCATACTTGTTCACAGTAGTTTAGAAATAAAATAAATAGGATGAAAAGCATGAACAGTGTCAGTTATGTGAGCTGCAAATATAAGAGAAGATCTTTTAGGTTTTGAGTAGCTTCAGTCCGTGTTTATTATAAACCTTCTTAAAGCCAGCATGTTCCATGTTAATAGCCTCATTCCAGTATTTTCTGCTCTGACAAAGAAACTCTTATGAATGCATACAGAATGAGGCAAGGGGGCAAAATAACAGTGGCCATTCTGTTCATCTTATTATGGATGCTAAAGGGCTGCACCTGTGTAGTGAACAGTCACTTTTGTTAGCCAAAATGGGGTTTGTAATAGCACAGAATATTAGCAAATCTGCCCATGTATGACATATGTGTTGAGTTTTAAAAGCAATATAAGCAAGACCACGTATTTTAAATTACTTCATTTCAAATGGCAACATACCAAAAATAACATTGAATAGAAGCTGGTTTCCTCAAGTTAGCATGGCTTTAATTTTATAATGTTATCTGGTGAGTATTGAATTCATTCATTCATTCATTCATTCTTAGTAACATTGCTATTAATTTATTAAATTGTGTTAATTTATATATAGAGTTTGCACAGTGTTTATTGCTGCACTATTGGCTTCCATTACTATCTATATTTGCCTTATACAGCTCTGGAAAAATAAGAGATCATTTAAGAATGATGAGTTTCATTGATTTCAACACATTGAAGACCTCTGGAATATAATCAAGAGGATAATGGATGATCACAAGCCATCAAACCAAACTGAACTGCTTGAATTTTTGTACAAGGAGTGGCATAAAGGTATCCAAAAGCAGTGTGTAAGACTGGTGGAGAAGAACATGCCAAGATGCATGAAAACTGTGATTAAAAACCAGGGGTATTCCACCAAATATAGATTTCTGAACTCTTACAACTTTATAAATATGAACTTGTATGCTTTGCATTATTTGAGGTCTAAAAGGTCTGTGTATTTTTGTTATTTCAGTCATTTCTCATTTTCTGCAAATAAATGCTCTAAAAGACAATATTTTTATTTGGAATTTGGGAGAAATGTTGTCTGTAGTTTATAGAATAAAACAACAATGTTCATTTTACTCAAACATATACCTATAAATAGCAAAATCAGAGAAACTGATTTAAAAACTGAAGTGGCTGAACTCTATCTCAAACTATCACATTGATGTTACTTGTTGACTTACCGTTATACTGCATATGTATTTATTTACACCAGGACCACCATCTGCACCAGGCAACCCCATCTCCACAGTAAACGAGACAGCGGTGACCTTGGAGTGGAGTCCTCCCCGGGACAGTGGTGGGAGGGGTGACGTCACCTATAGTGTCCACTGCAGGAAGTGCTCAGGCGAGGTGGCCCCAGGAGCCAGCGGGGCAGGAGAGAGGTGTGTACCCTGCGGGAGCGGCCCCCACTTCAACCCCCGGCAGTTCGGCCTGGCTCATCCCAGAGTGCTGGTGACGGAGCTGCAGCCTCGCACCAACTACACCTTCAGCATCGAGGCCCTGAACGGAGTCTCTGACCTCAGCCCCAGCCCACGTCACCTAGTGTCTGTCAACGTCACCACCAGCCAGACAGGTGAGCCACAATACACACACACACACACACACACTGTTCTCTGCTCATAGTGTATATATTATTGTTTGTTTTAGGACATACTTGTTTTTTATTGTTTTTTATGTCACACCTCACTTCTTCTGCACATTTCACAGTTGTCATTGTCTGGCAGTAGTGGCAGTGTTTCAGTAATGAATAAAGACAAATTATGCACATGCTGTTCTTTTCAGAACAGAGGTCTATTCATACTTACTCAAGGACTGTAGAGGATGCGAAATGATAGAATCAAGCAAATTTCCCTTATTCAGAGTTCCTGTGGGTCCTTAAAAAGTCTTAAAATGTCTCAAATTTAAATCTGGGTTATTAAGGTCTGAAATTGTCTTAAATTTACTGTAAATTACATAGTAATAGGTATTACATTTTCAAATGGTGCATTTAATGCCAGTGAAAAAAACACAGTGGCCTATCGTAAACATGTAATCCGGGGAGACAGCTAAGATTAACGGAGAGCTGACTAACATTAGCGACGAGTTAGCTAACATTAACTATAGCGGCAAGCTGGCTAACATACTAACTTTAGCTAGCTAAAGTGAGCTAGTAAACGTAACCAGGAATAGAACTTATGAATAGGGGAAAGCTAGCTAACATAATACCATTAGCAGCAAGCTAACATACTAACTTTAACTAGCTTAAACGAGCTAGCTAGCATTACCAGGGATAGAACTAAGGTTAGCGGAGAGCTATCTAACATTAGCGGCGAGTTAGCTAACATACTAAAGCCACTGGTGCTCTATAGTACTACCCTTAAAGGTACATCATCAGTATATAGCATCAGTACATAACCAGGTGTAATGGGAATCAGTGTGTTCTTACACAGTATTTGTTCAATTTATGAGGACAGTGAGCTCATTGAGTCATTCAAAAACAGAGCTGTGAATATTTCTTTGGCTCGAAACATGAGTTTAAAAACAGGAGTTTATTATTTATTTTAAAAAAATCCTGAGAAATGGATTAGAGGAACATATTTTCCTTACAGCATAAATGGGAATCTGTTTCATGAGAGCACAGCTAAATGGAAAAAATATTTTGCAATTGAAGCAGAAACAAAGACATTTCATTTCCTATTTTGTGCTATTCAAGTTTGCGCTATACTGTGTAGCACTACAAAAATACTTCTGCAGTATTTGTCACTCATTCTCTGCTTTTCTGCCATGGCTTTTGATATAAAACAAGCTCCTTTCATCTATGCTGTTGACATTTAATGCTATGTGACAAGAGGCCTGAGTACTTTAAGGTCACATACACATTGTGTGTGCATTCTTATGTAAGACCATCTATAGGCTACAGTTGATTTGTATGTCAGAACATAGGACAAGCCATTTTTCTTACTTGTTTTTTTAATATTTGTATTAGAATATTTGAAATTGATGCTCAAAATCAATACATTTTCAATCTTTTATTGGATTTATAATCTGAGTTCAAAATGAAACAGTTGTGAGTCACATAGAAGCACATTTAACCTCTTGAGACCCTGTCTGCTCATATGCGGAAATTATTTTTCTGCTTCTCTGCACCATAATACATAATATTTTAAAATGTTGACCCTTTGGCCTCATATGGAAACACTGCCCTTAAAATCTTAAATTCTCATAATTATTTTATGTTTAAAACTAGTTAAATTCCTTTTTTTTAAAAAGCTAAAACATATTTTGGACTAATTGGGTCCTTCTGATCCCAAACAGCAAGGACCATTTATAATTGTTACAATAAAAAAATATTAAAGTTTATTTTTTATACTTGTCAGGTCCTACTAATGCCAGTCTGGGTCCCAGGAGGTTGAAATATGTCAGCCCAAAGATTTTATTCAACATTTCATATGCTGCTCATGACTGCACTCACTGAACCCAAATTCAAGGCATAAACTTTTCACTCGCAAACTTCTGATGACAGACAGACACCTCACACACCTTCACCACTCTGGAGCCCTGGCTAAAAATCTTTTTAATAAAACATCAATGTTCTGTGCCCAGTCTAGGAGCGTTACTGCATCTGATGCTTGTTAGAATAAGCCTTTATAAATGATAACCTTGTCCAACCTTGTGGTGTCGACTTGAATTGTATCAGTATTTAAGGTCTGTTTTTAAAAGAAATAGTCACTGTGAGCTTAAAAGACAAAAGAAGAAAGGGGCCATCCATACTATTATCAGCAAAAAATACAAACATCAGGACCTGCCATTGTTTGGAGTTGTGTTAATACCCTTCAATGATGCATCCTTAATGCAGATAAGTATATTTTAATCTTAGAGCAGCATATGTTGCCTTCAAGATTACATCTTTTATATTGACGTACATACATGCAGTTTCAATAAGACAGTGCAAAATCACATGCTGCATACATAACAAAGGCATGGCTGCTAATGCACTGACCTTCTTACTGTTCTGACCAGATGTTCTTGCAAGATGTTTTAGTGCCTAAAACCAGTACTTACTGAAACACTATATTGATTGAATATATCGTATCTTACAGACTATAAGATGCCCTGTATTAAAAGGCACACGCTTTCAATTAACATCTATTTTTTGGTCTATATTAATACATAAGACACACAGTGCTAGCCACTAATAACTGCAGTGCTAGCCACGGTTAGCAGCAGTGCTAGCCATGGTTAGCAGCAGCCCTAGCCACGGTTAGCAGCGCTTAGCGCTAATAGATGCTGCCCAACAGCATTACACTGAGGAAGTATTCCAGTAAGCCAGGTCACTGAAAGCTAGCAGTTTGTCCCATGTAGCTTGTTTTAACATGGTAAACACACAAGCTACTGTCAAGTGTACTCACCCTTGAATGGCGAAAAAGCTAGCGCTGTGGTTAGTGGCTAATGCTAATACTGCTTCAGCCTCAATGCTGGAGAAACTTCACTGAAACTCCTGTATAAAGCTGGACCTGTCTGGTAGAATTTATACACAAGGTGTACCGAATTACAATGTGAAAAATACGATTTAAATAACTTTATCATACTTTCAGATTGCTCATTCCTGAGTAAAAAAGAAAAGAGTAAATGATCGCAATTGAGCAATCAGTCATGTAATATGAACGTAGCTTCATATGAATGTTCACATGTGTTAGTCTGAGAGTAGGGAACTATGCATTGGCAGGCCATAAATGTCACAGTAGAAGACTTTACAAGGACATATTTATTGAAAAGAGAAAATGTTTTTTTAGCTCTGTCATGATGATTTATCCATAAGAGGGTCAGAAATGTGAAGTGGGTGTGTGCTCACAGTGCGTTAGACGGCTTGTGGTTATGTGCAGTGAGCAGATGTGAGTCACCCTCCTCCCTGTCTCTGATTGCAGCCTCGCTCTTCAGCTGCAGGCAGGGTTTCAGTCAAGGCTAATCCTCCACTTCATACTGTGCTTAAAGGGGGCTCTCGTAGCCCTCTCATGACCTCCCCGCCCCGGCCCAGTGGGCTTTAGGGGCTGATGGGGTGCAGAGGAGGGACGGAGACTGCCCTCGCCTGCGGGAACGTTTGATTTAACCAGAGACTTCATCAGATTTGATTGCTTTGTTTCAGTTCCGAATTATTTTCAAAAATACACTGAATACACAAATCAGACTGGATACATTGATCTATCTACATTGGGTATGAGAAGAAGTATGGTCTTGGTCAAGGAGGTAAAAAAAAAAAATAACAATACTCCAGAAGTCCTTTTACCTATTCTGTAAAAAAAGCATCTGCAGCACCTATTTAAAAAAATAAATTAAAAATTAATTAATTTGTTTTTTTTTTGTCAGAAAGCCACAATATGATAGCCCATGTGGAATCTTACAAAATGTGGAAAAAGATTAACAATTAAAAGTTTAAACAAAACAACAAATGAGCAATCACTGGGTCTGGTAGTGCTCCACATCACCTGGCTAATCTTTACCGTAAAACATGGTGTTGGCAGTATCATACTAGGGGAATTAGAAGATGTACAAGGAGACAATTAAGTAACAACTACAGAACTAAAGTATTCAGCCTAATTAATGAGCAGGTGTCAGGGTTGCAAAGTAGGGAGACAAGGAGACAGACGCAAATACAAGTAACTTTTATGAAAAACCAATAAAGAAACCAAAATAAAACACAAAACAAGATAAATATACACTACACTTGAGAAAACAACAGATAGGTCTACAAAGACTAAACAGAAAGAACAAAGAGAACAAATTGAGAAAACAGACGAGTATTGCGTACAAGAACTGACAAGGGAACACAGAAACAAAAGAGCTATATACAGATGGAAGTAGACAGGAAATAGGAAACGCCTGGGGACAGGTAATGAGGGGGCGGAGCTGCAACATGAACACAGGTGAAAACACTAAAGCGGAGACATATGAGGAACACACAGGGCTGAGTGAAGGGGAGCACATGGGGAAAGAACACACAGGAGAGCCAGAACAACACAGCGACAGACAGGAGAGAACCAAAACAGAACAAGAACGTGACAGCAGTTCACCTTTCAGTATAACAGTAACCTGAAGTATATATCCAAAACAACACAGGAGTAATGGCATGAGCACCTAGCTGCACCAACATCTGTATCAAAACAGAGGAATCACACCAGGGTCTCACCGAACCAAAGATGACAGGCATAAACAAAATCTTAAAACTTAAGACTTTGACCGATTTTAAATATTACTAGCATATGGTCCCTGGAGTTCAATAAATACATCATTAAATATATCCAATAATGATCAGGTTCTCAGTCAATTTTTGGCCTATACTAATATGATCCTGATATATTTGTTCATCTGTAGTTGTAGTCAGTTGCATCTGCATCTAGTCAGTTGCATCAGTGCATTTTTGCACTAGCGTAGTGTGTTATTTTGGAAGAGTGCAGTGCATAAAGATGTGTACTGTGTCTTATGCGTTAGAAAGTGACATTATTGACATTATGACATTAACTTAAGAAATTGTTTAATTGAATCACAAATTCTGTCACGTAAAATGTGTTCCTATTTGGTGCTGACTTTCTAGTGTAGAAAACAGACATTAGAAATCATTAACAAAAAAAAAAGAAAACAGGATAAAAGTGTGTAGGAGAAAGGAAAGGGAAATGGTAATACAGAAAGTGTGAGAGAGAAGCTGAGGAGCAAGATGAAGATACAGGCTGTCTGTGTGTGTGTGTGTCTGTGTGATGGAGAAAAACAAGGAGAAAAAGTGGAAGTAGAAAAGAAAGTGAGAAAGAGAGAGAGGGTGAAAGAAAGTGTGAGAGAGAGACTGAGGCACAATGAGGGCCGGAGAGAGCGCACTGGACCAGGACACTCACATCAACAGCCTCTCGCGCTTATGAGAGCCGACACTGCCGTTGCTGTGGAAACGGCACCCGAGGCGTGGATGGAGGGAGAAAAGAGTGATGGCGGTCGTGCCGGCGCTCCGAGTGTTCGGCCTCTCGTGTGTACCGTTAAAATATTCAGCAGGCAGATCCGAGAGCAGTCGAGCGTGTGTTTGTTTTCAGTGTATGTATCTTTAATCACACACAGACATGATTGAAATAAGATCCATTACTTCTAGCACATAAAGCTGTGACAACAGACCTGCTAATACAAAAATCACAATTGCAGAAACATAAATCTATTTCTATACATATTTATATTTATTTATATAAAGTATGTATACCGTAAACACTCATCAAACTTGTTTAAAAAAAAAACTGCACTCTTAAGGCCAGTTCATGCTTCTGCATGAAACCTACAGTGTTGCTGTGTACCCTACGCCATAGCCCGGCGCGCACCTTCCTGGAAATGTTACTACTGCCGCAGCTGTGAGCAGGGCATTTACACAGAAGAGTGACGCAGAGCTGCTGATACACGCAGACGTATAAACCCACTCCACTGTGTAGCACACTCCCACAGGATATGCGTAGGCTACGATGTAGGTTCGACGCAGAAGTATAAATTGGCCTTTTACGCATGTAGTGGTCTAGTCAGCCTGTCATGTGGTAGTACTGCAATGCATTAAATCGTACACATATGGGCCAAAAGCTTAAGGTGAAATACACATCAACAATGAAAGTAAAGAAAAAATGGAATCTCGTTGATTTTGAGAGAGGCACGACCATTGTCACAATGTCTTAAGCAAAAACAGCCAGTCAGCTTACTGGTTGCACAGAGTGGAGAAGAGAGAGTGTGCTAGTGGGGAATCCTACCTCGCTGTGGAGATGTGCACAGGCGCAGTAGTCATAACAAGCCAAAAAAAAAAATTATGCATGAGTCGATTACTATAAACTTTTATTAGTTCGATTTCAAATATGTTTCTTAAATGATAATACGACTTTGGTTTCCAATATTTTGGTCTCTCCTCCTTCAAAAAGATGGACGTCTAGTGTTGGATGACTGGAAGAAGCTCCTGGTTGCATTGCAAAGATGGCCAGATGCCACTGGTTACAATAATTACCATCCATTGCGCTGTCAGTGGTAAAAATGTAACACTGTGGATCCAGGAACGTTAAATGCACATACAGCTTCAGAAATGGAATGTTCAATTCATCTGACTCTCACTATCAGGCCTCACTTCAACTCAGTTTACATTGCCTTGCAATGAAGGTGCACTTAAAATCCTTTAATTTTTCCAAAAATCGTCAGTGCGCCTTATAATACAGTACGCCTTGTGTATGAATTTTATCAGGTTTAGGCAGGTTGTAAGGAGCAGTAAAGCCAGTCCGCTGAAGTACAGCGTTATAGAGGAGTTTCAGTTTAGTTCTCCAGCACCAGGGCTGGAGTAGCATTAGCATTAGCAGCTTTCCCCGTTTAGAGGTGAGTACTATCTGCCTGTAGCCTGCTCCTAACCCCAGCTAGCACTGCAGGAGCAGCATTAGCATTGGCCGGTAACTGTGCTAGCTCTTTCAGTGTTCAGAGGGAGTATATTGGACTGTAGCCTGGAGAAATTAGAGAAACTAGGAGAAACTAGGAAGATTTCCATTTCATTTGCCTGCTCTCTTTAGCTGTTCAGTTTAGGCACAGCTGGCTTTACATAAATAAATGAAAAGGTGACAGCTGTATATGTATATACAGTATGGCAGCCTCAAATACAGCGTTCATGTCTTGCTCTTTCTCAGCACATACACCATGCAGGCATCCTTCTTTATGTCTGTCGGGAGTCGTTCATCAAATTTGACAGTGCTGGATGCTTTTTGTGCTTCTGCTTTCTGACCCAGATGTTTTAACCCTCAGCCCTCTTGTTCCTCCCTCATGCAATATTGATGTGTGTCTGTGAGTGTGTGAGTGTGTGTTGGTGTAGAAGTGGGATGTGTGGTTATTTGTTTACCTGTGTGTGTAATTGCTTGTGTGGTGTGACAGTAGGGGGTTTAGACAAGGGCAGCATGTCTGCAGCTACAGAGCAAGGCTTACAGAACTGCAGGATCTCTCTCTCTGGCTCTCTCTCTCTCTCTCTCTCTCTCTCTCTGTCTCTCTCTCTCTCTCTCATTCTCAGTCAGGCTCATTAAGGATGAGAACGTCAGCGGCTCTGTTCATCACTCTGGTCGCGGGCCCAAAACAGGAGGGCCTCGTTTGTACCAGTCCTCACTCTCTGACACCTTCATTAACACTTCACCCTGTGTGTGTGTGTGTGTGTGTATCGATGGCTTCTTCCCTTTCCTGCTCTCTCTCTTTTCTCAAACCCTGTACTTCTCTTCTTGTTCCTTAACTCATTGTTTCATGTGCTCTCTCTCTCTTCCTCTCACTCTCCCTCTCATTCCCATTGTCTTTGTCTGCCTTTTCTTTCTTTCATTCTTCTTCTCTTCCTCTCCCTATTACTCTGGATCTCCATCTCTTCCTCACTCTTTTATTCTCTTTCTCTTTCATTCTACTTTTCTTCAAAATTTCTCTTCTCTTTCACCCTCTTCTCTTTCTCTTCCTCTCTCTTTATTCTTCTTTCATTTACCTTCTCACCATCATCACTTCCTCACTCTTTTTATTCACCTTCCTTTTCTCTTTGTCTCTCTGTTTATCCTCTTCTTTTCCTCACTCTCTCATTTATTCCCCTTCTCATCTGTTTGTTCATTTATTCTCTTTGTCATTCTTATTTATTCTCCTTTACTTTCACAATTTTGTTTCTTATCTCTTCATCATTCTCTTTTATTCCCACACTGTAAAAAAAAAATGTAGTTTTTACAGGAAAACGCTGGCAGCTGTGGTTACCAGAGTTTTCCTGTTAAAATTACAGACGATAAGTAAATAACTCTACTGAAAAAAAATGTAAATTAATTTACAGTGATTGAAATCACTGCTAAATTACAATAATAATCTGTCAAGTTTACACAAATTAAATGTTAATTTTGCATAGCAGTGTTCTACATAAAAATACCCTTTCCTGTATTTTTTACCTCTAACAAATGTCTTTACTATTCTCCACTGTATATGTCTCAATTATTCCACTTTTCTTCCACACTCTCTCTCTATTTTCCTTCTTTATCTGTCTCTCCCTTCAACTTTCTTACTATTTTATTCCCCTTTTCTTCCTTTTTTCCTCTTTTTCTCTCTTCCATTCTCCATTTTTGCACCTTTATTATTCATGTCCCTTCTCTTTGTCGTTGCTCTCTTCTATCCTACCTTTTCTCAGATGCTCCTCTTTCTTGCTGTGTCTTTGTGTCAATCTCTCTTTCCCACTTCTCTCTCTCTATCTCTCTCTCTCTCTCTCTCCCTCTCTCTCCCTCCCTCTCTCTTTCTGTCAGAGCTGTGGTATTGCCCTTGTGTTGCTGCTGTGTTCTGAAGGCTGCTGACACACTCTGCCATGCTGTCAGCAGTGTAGAATGTGTGTGTGTGTGTGTGTGTGTGTGTGTGTGTGTGTGTGTGTGTGTGTGTGTGTTTGTGTGTGTGTGTGTGTGTGTGTGTGTGTGGAGCCGCTGTTTGGTGCGCTGACGTCCCTGCACCATCACTTACTACACACACTGCATAATTCATCACCTCCAAAACCTCCTCCCTCACACAGCTCTTCATGCTCTTTAATTAGAAGCACAATTAATCCTCTTCCTCTAAGATGCAGATCAATCTCAATCCATCTTCCTTTTCCTCCCTCTCATCATCTCCCTCTCTCTCTCGCTCTCTCTCTCTCTCTTTCTTTTTTATATTGAGTTTAATTTTTGTGTTTTACATTTCCTCAAAAATGTTGGTGTATTTGTAGATATTAGAATTTTAATTCTATTATTGAATCTCTCGCTATATCTTTCTCTCTCTCTTTTTTCCAGTGAGTGTGATAGTAAAGGAGAGGAAAGGCCGGGACAGCATCACGTTGGCCTGGCAGGCTCCGGAGCCTTCCGACGGGACCGTGGTGGAGTACGAAGTCACCTATTACGAAAAGGTTAGTCCCGTTGGTGTTACGCCAAACCAGGCTAACTGCCTAATCACCTTTCTGGCCCTGTCCAAGCCTGGTCTGATGGTCTGACATATGGTAACTGCTGAGCCATAGCTTTTTATCACACCCTGGGGAGCCACTGGGATGTCAGCACTCAGATAGATTCTGTTTCGACCCAATTAGCATCCCTGGATGACTGGGCGACCCTAACCCATCTTCCTCTTCATCCCTTCAGTGACATCGCTGTTCTGGATGATTAGTAAATGTGTGATTGAAGGACGTTTATGACACTTTAGTCTCATATACGCATTCATTGAGCCTGTCCGGGTGACCTAAAGCAATAAGTAGTTCAGTAAAAAAAAAAAACAGTATACATAATTTTCCTCTTATTCAAAATGTAGTCCGTTAGATGGGACATGGGTAGTGTGTCTAAGTTGGCTCTATTGGTAAAGCATTTAGGCTAATGTAGATAACAGGTAATATGTGTATAAACTGCACCGGCTTGTGCAGTATAACTGCAGAAATACAGAATTTAAGTGAACCACAGGGATTCAAACTGTGCTGGCAATCTGTGATAATGGAATACGATAATAATGTTGACAACCAACTGGGTGGAAACTGTATATTCATTATCACAAACTGCACGCCTAAATTCTCACACATATTAATCTCAAATCATGTTGAGTTTTTAAAGTGCCCACAAAATGGAAAAACTATTTTTTTTTACAAAGAGCTGTATATAAACCCTATTAAACCAGTCCACAGTCATCAATTTCTCATTCCTAAAAAAACTCTCTCACATACACACACACACAGACATAAAAACTTACAAACATTGACATGCCAAACGTCATAGCATTGCAATTTGTAGACTGAAGTGAACTCTTACCTCAGTCTACAGTTTACCGTGTACCTAGCATACATCATAGAAAGCATTACCACCCACAGTGGACAGCAAAGGGATTGGTAATGACCAAGACTGATGGCATCTGACTGTAATTGTCTGTGTAAACAGATTAGAAATTCCATCCACATTCAGTGCAGATCAAAGCAGTGTTCTTTATCTTCCATGGGACCTGGCAAATTTATGGAACATAATGCTAGTTTCTGAAGCATGTCAGTATAGATTTCTCTGTTCTACAGTGGGTTAGCTCCAACCTGTTACAGCCCAAACTGATTTTAAAATGAGACAAAATACAGGAAACCCAATTAGAACAGAGCTTTTTTAAAAACATATAAATACATATATATATATACATGAATATGCAAATACTTTTAAAAAATCGCTAGTCATAACTAAACATCACTGTTACAATTTCGTGAAAAGTGATGCAAAGACTCATGAACAGATTTTGTTTTAATATGTAAGTTTTTAATCGTTATAGATAATAGATCTTCTATTATTTTAAAATTATTGCACCTCAATTGCAAGATATTTGACTTTTCTGGTGATATCACCACAAATCCTCATTGACTGTTTTATTTGTGACCAAAAGCTACAAAGTAGAAATCTTTATTGGACCACACCTACCATGGCTGTATATGTGTATTTATATTTTTTTAGTTTTGTATTTAACAGCAAAAGTCTCCCTTTAACCAGTTAAATAACCATTTAAGTATCCAGATGTTTCTGTATTTGAGTTGTGATGGTTCTAAACGGAAGCACCGCCTTTACTAAACAACCACTGAATTTCTCATTTCTTATGTAGCATCAAAAAATAAACACATACCACGCATGTCTCCGTAGATCAGCTCCCTTAAGGAAAGGGAGGAAAATGTGGAAAATTTAGATTTGTGGCTTTGAGAAGGTGCTGCGGCGCTTCGCCAGCAACCTGTACTTCCCTTGGCTCTCCTCCGGGAGGGAGCGGGAAGAAGCAGGATGATTATTATGATTTATGCAGGTGATTATGGGCTATATGGCTTTGAGATGAAGATCACAGATGGGCAGGCTTGGCAGCTGCCGTTGTGCACGCTCCGTTTGATGTCGGCCATTTGGCCCACCCTGGCTTCGGCCTAGGCTCGGTAAACTCGGCCATTTTTCACTCTTAGAGCACGCGGACCTCGATCGGAGGGAGCGGCCTGCCCGAATGAGACGCCACACGCCGCTGCCTGAAGCTGACATGAAGGAAGATGAATGGATATCAATAAGCTGTGAAATATTAATGCGGACACCGGGGTGGCTAATTCTCTTTAGGACAAGACAATAGGATGATGAAGCGGCTGTCTGATGCCTTCCCAGGGATCAATGCAGTCTGATCATTTGTTGCAATGAGCGCTGGTTGCTATGCTGCGGGAAACCTCAGAGGCTTTACAAAAAATCGCACTGATTCGTGTTTTTTCTTACTTGCACAAGTGCAGAAAAAGCACTGTTAGCAATCGGCGAGTCACTTGACATGAAAGAGCACCAAATTTAGGCTTGGGAACTAATTGCTAATTGACAGTTGACTGATCTGAATCCAATCTGCACACTTTGTTCCCCTTTTTAAACATGTGTTCAATACATTGATGCGTGGAGAACCAGCAAGTGCAGATAGTGCAGTCTCAAACATCAACAGCAAGAGAGCATTTCCGCTGCGTGACAGCATGCTGAAGACGAGCTGAAGAAGTATAAAGAAGCAGCTGCTTACACTTCAATACTGCAGTCGTCCACAGCACCCTGACATCATCCATCACTGTCTGATATGGCAGCGCTGACTGTTAGAAGGGGGCTCAACAGATTGAGGCACAGCGAGAAGCCTCAAAAATAATCGGATGTCATCTTCCCATCAGTGCAACCAGCATCGACCAGGTTTACAAGAAAAGAGCTTCAACGATCACCTCTGAACCCTCCCACCTAGAACTCATTCAGCCGCTTCCGTCTGAAAACAAAACTGCCAGAACAGCGTGTGCTGAATTTGGTGTTTTTGTCATGCAGCAGCCTGCAACAGTTTTAACTCCTCCTACTTTCAGTGTAGTTAAACATATGGAATTAGAATTCTTCCTTTAATGAATGTATGCAGTGAACATACACACTAGTGAGCAAACATACACTGTGGACAGTTAGCACACATGCCCAGGGAAGTGGGCAGCTTCTGCCTGTGGGCACTCCTGGAGCAGCAGGGGTAAGGGGTTAAGGGACTTGGTTAAGTGCCCAGAAGTGGCAGCTTAGTGAACCTGGATATCAAACCCACAGTCCTGTCATCATTAGTAGCCACTGCCTGTCATTTTAGGTTCTGACCTTAACTACCTTTTTTGTGAGGCCAAACAGAACAGAGCTAATCAGACACATTAATGCAGACTGAGTAATAAAGATAGGTATAGAAATGGCCAGATGTGTGTAATATATAGTGTTTTTTGTTTTCTACAGACAGAATTAAATACTAGATAAATATGGTTAGGTTATGTAATCTAGGTTATGTATATTGGTCCTGGGGATATGGATCTCTTTCACAGAGAGGTTAGGGCACAGTTAAAATAATTCCTGTCATAAACAAGGTAAAAAAAAAGTCCTACATGGCCATGTGTTCTATAAGAAATAAAGTGTGGATTTTTTTGCTCTGCTTCAGAACCAGAGGGATCAGAACTACACAGTGCTGAAGACCAAATCCAACAGCATGACAGTTGAAGGGCTGAAGCCAGGCACTACCTATGTGTTCCGGGTCAGAGCTCGCACTGACGGGGGCTACGGCAACTACGGAGGAGAGATCGAGCTGGAGACAAGCCATGAAGGTGAGACCAAAGTCACAGTCACAAACACACACACACTCTCTCTCTCTCTCTTTCTCTCTCTCTCTCTCTCTTTCTCCCTTTTTCTCTTACACACACACATTGATATCTCAGTATTACACATTAAGCTCACTTAGTAAGGAGAGTAATACAGTATGTTGAACAGTTTTTTTATTTTATGTTTTATTTGTATACAATATTAATATTAATATTTACCAATTCCAGTGTATTACAGTTATTTAAAGGGTGTATTGCATTATTATGCTAATGCTATTATGTAATCATGATTTTGTACAAAAATAGTATCCTTGAGAGTCATTGAGCATTGAGCAAAGATGTTCAAAAGATGTCCAATGTGTGAGATAATTACAGAAATGTTGGTACCACTTTATAATAAGACTACCTTTATAAAGGGTTTATAAATGGTTTACAATTAGTTTATTAACGGTCACTAATGAGGTTGTAAATGTCTTACAAATCATTAATAATCAGTTATAACACATACGTAGAAAGGGCAACAATGACCTGTTGTTTGCCAAATAGTGAACCTACAGCCCTCTATATTGTTGCCCTTTCTATGTATGTGTTATAACTGATTATTAATGATATTTAAGGCCTTTACAACCTAATTAGTAGCCATTAATAAACTAATTGTTAACCATTTATAAACGCTTTATAAAGGTAGTCTTATTTTAAAGAGGTACCAAAATATTTAAAAACAATGTTCCTCAAAGAACATACCCTACAGTGCATAATATAATAATGATTCAAGGAATCGGATACAATACCAATGTTTAAATATCTTTAATAATTAAAATGTCTTTCATTAAAATGATTCATTCAACCACAGGAGCTCTTTACCAACCGTGAAGCATGGTGGTGGTTGCTTTGACCCCTAATACACAATATTGGCATGACATTTAACTGTATTTTAGAGCTGTAACCTACTAGGGATTCTACTGGGGAAGGTAGAATTTGGGGATGACAGTTTTTGCTGCTTCCTCACAGTAAGATTACCTATCTAGCATCCATCACTGTTCACCACGTAGCAGGAAAAAAATAGTTCAAAAGTTCTGTACTTTGTAAACAGCTCCCAAAAATACACCCCTAAGCCATTGTAGTTTTTCAAAAATGTCTCGCACCCTAAGGTATGACATCACACACCAGTACAAGTCATTTTCAGTCGCTGACAAGCTCTTCAAACTTGTTGGAATAGAATCCCTGGTGGCTCCTCTAGAAGCTGCTGTAGTAAATCCCCAGAGTTTATAGAGCTGCATCGAGAGAATAAGATAATAAGAGATTGTTTTGAAAAATCAAGATTCTAGGATTTTGAGTGACATGGTTTAAGTCACAGCGTTACCAATTGTGTGTAATTTCATATTTTGATGATGTCACTATTATTTTAAAATAGAGAACATAAGAAACACAAGAACATCACTGCTATGGTCAGATGTCCCTAAACTTTTGACTACTACAGTGTTCTCCCCTCTGACTTCTTTCATCTTTTCGTTCTAACTCATTCAGGTCTCCTTTGTTGTCTCTGTCCTCCCTCTCTCCATCTTCTCACTTTGAGAAGTCTCTTGTGCTGCTGTTTCCCCAAAACGCTGCCGTGTCTCTGCACACCTACAGTTAAGAGCTGGGCTAGAGACATCATTAAAACCCACTATAGACTGACTGCAGTTTTAAAAGATTCTTAGCACCTGACTCCACATTACATTACCCAGCAGTACAAGTTAAAGAGGAGGATGAGTGTTCAGGAAATTACACACACAGTGTGGGCTGGGAGCTGCCTTATTTAATCATTTATCTACAGCTGTAAATTAGAAAAAAGTTGAGACAGTATGGGAAATGCCTATTTTATTTGAACTTTGCCTTTTATTTATATTGCAGAAATATGAACCCAAGATATTTCATACTTTGTGTGCTAATCATAATTTGAACTGAAAAGATATACAGCTGTGAAAAAAATAAGAGAACACTTCAGTCTCTGTATCAGTTTCTCAGATTTTGCTATTTATAGGTACAGTATATGTTTGAATAAAATGAACATTGTTGTTTTATTCTATAAACTACCGACAACTTCTCCCAAATTCCAAATAAATTATTATCATTTAGAGAATTTATTTGCAGAAAATGAGAAATGGCTGAAATAACAAAAAACATGCAGAGCTTTCAGGCCTCAAATAATGCAAAGAAAACAAGTTCATCTTTATAAAGTTTTAAGAGTCCTAAATCAATATGTGGTGAAATATTGCTGGTTTTTAAGCACAATTTGCATGCATCTTGGCATGTTCTCCTCCGACAGTCTTACATACTGCTTTTGCATAGCTTTATTCCACTCCTGGTGCAAAAATTCAAGCAGATCAGCTTGGTTTGGTGGCTATATGTATATAGTTCTGTATTTCAGGCCTAAAACATGGGAAAGGAAGCTAGGAGGGGAGCAATTTAGGATTAGTAATGAAGTAAAACGTACTAAATAATAATATAATGTCAAACAAATGATGTCAAGAGGAGATTGTAATCAGGATTTTGAGAAATGAAGGAAGGCATAGGATCTTCAGTTTGTCAAACCTACAAGACTGTTATCAGCTTAAAGTCTGAAAAAAAGAGATGTCATTTTTTTAGCAAGGCAATGCAGAACCACATGCTACACACATAACACAGCCATTGCTGCAGAGGAGGGTTCAGGTAATGGACTGGCCTGCCTGCATTTCTGACCCATCCCCCAATATGGACAATTTTGAAGCAAAAATTGTGACAGTCCCTGAACTGTTTTACACCATAAGACATGTTTGCAAGAAGAACAGGAACACAATAACACCTGAAACATCCTCAGTGACAAAACATAAATAAATGTTTGTAAAAAGTGGTAAATCACCCCACCTCAGTGCTTTATCACTCCAACTTTTTGGGATGTGTTACAGATAAAAAATGCAGAAATGGAAGTATATTAGCAGATGTCAAGTTGATCAAACAAAATATTAAATAATTTGGGTTCATACTGTCTGCAATAAAATAAAAATCTAAGTAAATGTAAGAACACAGCTTTTTGTTTCAACTTTTTCTAATTTGTGGTTGTATTTACAACACAGTGCTTGAACTGCTGATTTTGATCTTTAGTTAATTATGTGTACATGCTTTATCTTATGAGCGAGCTGAATAAGTCCCTAAAGGCAACACACAGTACAAACACACAAACACGCTGTCACTCACAGCGGTTTATTCCTCTCTTTCTGTATTGTAGGCAACACAACTAATTATGCTGTGTTTTCACATATTTATATAAATATGACAATCTTACTTAGATCTAATCTTTCTCAGTAATTAGACTTGGACAAATTTAAACTTGTTTTTCTGTCAGCACATCTGTATAGCATTAAGCTTACTTTTATTTTTCTATTTGTTTTTAATACTGCATATCTATTAGTTATTTCTTTGTTTTTATGTTTTACAGGTTCAGACTATAGACAGTTTAGTCTATGATGCAGGTTTGCAGATGGGGATTAAGCCTAGTCTTGAACTACACAAAATGTTTAAATTGAGATTTTCCATTAAAATTAAATTATGGGGTTAAACTAGGCTTAATCCCTAATTTCCCCCTAATAAATCCATTTAACTACTTTTGCATCTATTGCATCTAATATGTTGCATCTATTCCGAAGATATGCCTTACATATAGAGAAGTAGTCAAAAATAGAAATAGAATTTTGTGAATTTTAAAATAAGAGACATAACAGAGATAAATTGATGTGATTGGATGGTAGTAGGTTTACAAAAGCTTCATCAGCCTATTCTACTAGCATGTTTCTCCTCTCCAGATTCAGATCTTTCATTATTCCACTTTCCTTGTGTTATTTGTTCCATACCAGTTTAAACAAAAGATGTTTATTAAAGCTTTTAAGTTTTGGTCCTTTCCAAGGTTTCTTCCTCCTGATCTGAAGGGAGCATGTCTTTGCCACCATAGCCATATTGTGCTCACATGCAGCTCCGAACCAGATCTTTGTTTCATTGATCTTTGTTAAAAGTCCTATATAAATAAGCTTAAAAGGGAGCAAGAAAGGAAAGGAAATTGGCATTTAAAGTAATATAACCATAATTCAGTTATATAGTCTTTGAAAGTAGACCCATAAAGAATAACTAAATTGTTCACTGTAGCCCAGAGGCCTAATAATGAAGAATTTGCCATCAAATATAGGCCTCCATAAAGAGTATCATGAGATAATTTTGTGTTATTTATAGTTATTATAGCTGCACCTTCAAGTAAAGTATGACCCACATTTTTTATTTAATCATTGCTCCCCCCGCTTCCTCCCTAGATCTGTTTAATCGTGTTTCTTCTCATAAATCCTGATGATTTTTTTGGCTCCTCCACTCAGGCAACCCATTGTGGGGGTGTTGCACCTTGTGAAGTGCCGCAGAGCTGTCAGACGGCATCTCTCAGGATTCCTCTACGTGTTGCCTCATGGGGCACAGCAGGCTGATTGAACTGGAGAACTCTTGACATTTCTGATTTAATGCAGGCTGGTTGCTTGCATACAGTATGTAATTGGGGGATTGTTGCAGTCGAGATGCTGGTATGGGAGATTATGTTGATGAAGCATCCGTGAGGCTTATCAGCACTCTTTTGGAGTTTGTTCACAGCTGATCTGGAAACACATCACTAAACAGTAACACTCCAGAAGCATATATCGCCTGCCAAACAACTGACACATGATCTGCTTTTAAAATGATCTTATCTTGGGAATAACACAAAAAAATATGTATACCTTTTTGTGTATAGTCTAGACCAAGTCCTGGAGATCTGCTACTGTGCAGAGCTCAGCTTCAACTGTTTGTGAAATCTGTAAGAGATATTTGAACATTAGAAGAACAGAATAAAATGGAATGAAATTTACTTTGTCATTGTGAGCCTCTACCCACAACCAAATTTAAAAAAAGAGACATACATTTTGTTACAGTACAGTATTCAACAAGACACTGACTTAAAAAAATACAGTTGCAAGAAAAAGTATGTGGTCATTAAATGTGTTCTGTTCTTAATTTAAGTCACAACAATAGACAAACACAGTCTGCCCATAATAATACCACACAAAAATGATATGTTTGCATGGTTTTATTAAACACAACATGTTAACATTCACAGTGCAGGTTGGAAAAAAATATGTGATCCTTTGGATTTAATAACTGGTTGATCCTCCTTTGGCAGCAATAACCTCAACCAAACGTTTCCTGTAGTTACAGATCAGACCTGCACAGCAGTCAGGAGGAATTTTGGACCATTTCTCTTCACAAAACTGTTTCAGTTCAGCAATATTCTTGGGATATCTGGTGTGAATCGCTCTCTTGAGTTCATGCCACAGCATTTCAATTGGGTTGAGGTCAGGGCTCTGACTAGGCCACTCTAGAAGGTGTTTTTTGTTTTCTGTTGAAGCCATTTGGTTGATTTACTTTTATGTTTTGGTCGTTGTCCTGTTGCATCATCCATCCTCTGTTGAGCTTCAGTTGGTGTACAGATGGTCTTAAGTAGAATTCTTCCTCACCTCATTGATCATTCTGTTCTGTGCTCTTGCAGTCATCTTTACAGGAAGACCACGCCTAGGGAGAGTAGAAACAGTGCTGAACTTTCTCCATTTGTAAATCGTTTATCTTACCGTGGACACATGAACATCAAGGGTTTTAGAGATACTTTTTTAGCCCTTTCCAGCTTCAGGAAAGTCAACAATTCTTGAACGTGGGTCTTCTGAGAGCTCTTTTTTGCAAGACATGATTCACATCAAGCAATGCTTCTTAAGAACAGCAAACTTAAAACTGGTGTTTTTTTTATAGTGCAGGGAAGCTTTTCCAACACATCCAATCTCATCACATTGATTGGATTCATGGCTCCAATTAACTCTTAGAAAAGTCAGTAGCCTAAGGGTTCACATACTTTTTACACCCTGCTCTGTGAGTGTTAACATGCTGTGTTCATTAAAACCATGTAAACATACAATTTGTTTGTCTATTGTTGTGACTTAGATGAAGATCAGAACACATTTAATGACCAGTTTATGCAGAAATCCAAGTAATCCCAAAGGGTTCACATACTTTTTCTTGCAACTGAAGATAAATAATACTATCTTTCTAAAATTCTATCTAAAATTGCTATATTAATTCTTATAAATGTCATTTTTATTTTCCAGCATAGAATTAGATTTAAAAATGATTGCAAATATTGATATGCGTTAATTTTGGTGTGAGCAGTTTTTGATCATTATTATCTTTCTAAGATTAGTAACTGCATTGTAAGTGGGCTTTGGACACTCCTAAATGTGTATAATCATTTTTTTTCCCTCACAGACATGTTGGCAGTGGGAGACCCAAACCAGCAGACCATCTTGGCTGTGTCCATAGCAGGAGGAGTGGTATTGCTCATTCTTCTGGTAGCCTGCTTTGTGGTCAGTGGCAGGTAAGAAATTCTGGTTTTCTGGTTTTATGCAGAGTTGCACATCATCTTATTGTTCTGTTTTTATGGCCTAAGATGTATATCATCCTCTAAATAGCACAGTACAATCTCCTTACTCTTTAGAAAAAAATATCTCTGCTGTGTTCTGATACTCTTTGTACTTGGCTGATGTACTTTTGAGAGGGGTTACTGGTTAGTTGTTGTTAAAAGTATTTTCTCTGCTTGCTCCATATGAAATTTGGGTTTACATATTCTATAAATACATAAGTTTGATCTAAACAGATCCAGACATTGGCTATCCAATCACATATTTATACTGGCAGCCGACACATAACGAGTGAGCTTCCCATTTCTATCGTCTTTTTATTATGTTCACGGATTATTTAAAGGTAAACAGTTTAAATGCATTGTTACGCTTGTAAGGGTAATCTTATACTGAGCTTCCATAATGAACATACTTACAACTATAGATAATTAAGTAACATAAAAAAATATATTGTTTTAAATGTGTTTTAAGAGTGAGGGGTTGGGTTCTCATTTAGAAGGTTTACTTTTACTTATTTTAAATGTGTGTACAGTTTTGTTTTGTTTTTTATCGTATTGAAGTAGTCAGTATAATCATTTGCAATGTCTCACCATCTGGAACTTACAAACAGCAGACGCAACTTTCTGAAATGAGTATTTCATCGTTTCTCATTAATGAAGTGCTCACTAAAAAAGCAAAAGCAACAGCAGATACTAAAAGCTGTTTGTGTGTGTGTGTAAGTGTGTGTCTGTTTGTGTGTTTGCACTTGTGTGTTTTGCTGTGGTACACCCTTACAGAACACTGTAAATCTACAAACACAAATATTCACCCTCTCTTTCTTTCTCTCCCTCTCTTTATATCTGTGTTTACAAAAGATATGAAAAGACACTCCAAAAAATTGGAACGGCCTCTGATTGCAGATAGTAACCCATGGAGATGAAAGCAAACACTCGAGAAGCCAATTGAAAGAGCAGAAGAAAGACAGAGAGAGAGAGAGAGAGAGTGGGCAGAGCTAGGCGAGCAGAATGTTCCTATAGGGCCGGCAATGATGGAGGCCATTAAATGGAAATGAATGAAGAAGATGGGTCAGAGGAGAGGAGAAACAGAGAGAGGAAGAAAGAGGCAAGGCAAGAATGAATGCTGTTTAGATAACACATAGAAGAATCAGCTTTTTGAAGTCTTCTTTTTGTTGACTGATCAAAGAGCAAAACGTTTTCCTTTACTTTTACTCTGGCCTCTGTCTCCATAAAATAATGTGGTCTGGCAGTAAGAACAGACTTATTTGACAGATTTTTTTCTATTCAAGTATGTCTTATAAAAAAAGCTTTTAACAAAGTGAAAAACACATAGAACATGGAATAATTTTGATTTAGCAAAGCAGCATCAAAGCAGAATCCTGCATTCTGTCGCAAGGCATTTGTGATGTCTGCTTTGAAAGCAGATGCCTCGTACAGATTAAGCAAGCAAACTACATCAGCTTCAAAATGTGAATGCTTTTCAAATAGGAAGGTCCGATCTATGTCAGTGCAAACCTAGACTTATTTTAATGGACCCAGTATGAGCTTTTTTGAGTCCTATCCAGTTCCAATCCTATGGTTTTGTACCGGTGTGTTCTAGCTGACTGTCTTCTGTTACTGTTTTACCATACAAATTTTTACCATTTGACACAAAAGCCAGTGTGCTGCCTGTATATGTGTGTTTATGTGTCCACAAAAGTGCCCAGGGAAAGACCCTCATGAAGGCAATAAACAAAGGCTTTGATTTCCATCCACTTGGAGCAGCAGGTTGGCAGTTGCAGCTGTGACACTAATGTAGTGTGACAAGCTCTAGAGGAACGTGCAGGCCAGTGTTTTGTAATGAAACGCTGAGCCAAACATTTAAATTGCATGCAGTACCTTGGCTCTGGACCACACCGTACCATCTAGCCTTAACAGGGTATTTGATACATGCCGTCTGGAGCTCCTTCAGAGTGGCCCCTTCTTGCAAAATAGCAGGATTGGCAGTTTTTGGTCATTGATTCCAGATTTCTTGAGTTTGGCCACAGGAAAAGTTGGATTATATCAAGCATCTTGTAAACAGGACGCTGTGTTTGTAATTCTTGCACTCCAGCAGAGCAGATGGTATCTTTAGAAAAGTTGAGCTCTAATAGGCTTGATGGTATCTCAGATACCATATGTTGATTTAAACTCCAGGACCATGACTTGAAATATTAAGATATCACGGTTTCAGATCTCTGTAAGACATGTTTAATGTGCTCGTAATAGTAATAAAAAAAATGAATAGCTTTTTTTTCTCAATGAAAGCTTTATATTAAAAACAAACACAGCACATGGAGGGACTCTCTAGACTAAGATGTAAAGTCACTCAGCTGGTCTGGATAGAGCCCTTTTGAGCTTTGGAAAAGTTCTCCTCAGAGATATCAGAGAGATGAAGAAGAGTCAATCTGGCAGGTCGGGACATGAGAGCTTCAAGCCACGATGTAGAAACAGCACGTTTTATGCGGTTTGAGGCTTTTATATCAGTTGATTTAGGCTTTAGATATTACAGTACCACTCTGGAATTCAGGGAGCTCTCTAAAACTACCAGTTTTACCAGCAAAGTTGATAAAGACAGAATGCACGACTTGATGTTTAATGTTATACACTTGTGGAAATGGGATTGAATGAAGCATAAAGGAAACATCTGAGGTGTATCTCAAAACTTTTGCCTATATATTGTATTCATGCCATAATATATCTAATGTTTTCCACTTATTACACATATTTACTGCAGTGGAAAGTGAAACACATTAACCAAAACATGTTTCACCAATTAGTTATCTCTACTTTGCTTAAAGAACAATAATATTCTCTTACAGAATATAAGTAATGATCTTTACTCAGCCAACACGTAATCAATCCTGTTGTATCAGTTACGTACTTTTAGAAAGCTGCTTAGAATCTGCTGAGAATCTGCAGATTCAACTAACTAGTCCCTCGTGGAAAAGCACTTTCACCATAGCTAACATGGAAATGCATGGAGCTTAATTTTATAGCAGATTCAAGCTTTTTAGTCACTTTCTTCTTCTTTTGGTCCCAGCACTACCAGTACATATGTCAGCTCTGTCCAGTGTACATTTAATTCAGGAAACATTTTCAGAACACATATTTTGATAAAGATAACAACAAAAACTTATGAAATAAGTTTAAATACTGTTGATTTAAACTTTGCTGTGAATTGTTATTATCATTAATACTATTATAATTTCTTGTCTAGACAAGCTGAATTCGTAGTTTTTTTTTTTTTTTAGTTTTCATAGATAAAAACATTCTTTCAGTCGTCCTATATATGTATGTGTGTGTTTATACTGTAGGTATGGCATGACAGTCTCCCCATTGGCTAGTGATAGCTTTGCCAGATGGCTCTTGATCATTGTCCTGCTTTGTTCTGCTGTTTCCTGCATTCTTACAGAAAGCAATTAGAAAATGGCAGACGCTCGCCAACGATTGGGGACCAGTTTGGTTATCTCCGTGGACTGTTCCGGCAGGCTTGCCAAACGTGGCCACACGTCGTGCAGGTGCTTCCTAATCGGTGTGTGGACACATCATTTGCAAGTCTAAGTTGAGCTGCTTTTCAACTGAAAACAGAAGAGAGCTGAAGAATTCAGCCTCTTGCTAAGAGAGCTTCCCGATGGTAGCCGCTTGCATTGTTTCTGGATCCCATTATCACAGTTTAGTTACCAGTGTTGGGCACGTTACTTTGAAAAAGTAATTAGTTATAGTTACTCGTTACTTCTCCAAAAAAGTAACTGAGTTACTAACGGAGTTACTCCACTATAAAAGTAATTAGTTACCAGTAAAAGTAACTATCGCGTTACTTTTTATTATTCGCCCGTCAAAAAAATGAAATCAATTATGCATTTACTATTATTATTAGAAAAATAACAAAAAATAACAAACGAAAATAAACCCAAAATGTTGACAAAAATATAATCTAACGAATTTCAAAAAAATAAAACGAAATTCTCCACACAACCAAAGAAAATTACTAAAACTTGTAATACTGAAAAAAGCGGAAAAACGCGTCTGGGGATGAAATTTAACAAACCAAGCCACACTCAAAAGAAATATGTATATATAAAACAAAATAATGGACAAAAACAACAATTTAATGCCCGTTAAAATGGTATTAATATAACAGCTTCACCAAAAGAGAATAGAGCTTAGATCATGCCCAAAAAATCCGACCCAGCCGGAGCCCGTGCACATTCTGCCCAAGCCCGAGCCATAAACTGTCATTATGAGCCTGACCCGATCCGCCCCATAAACTGTCTGTTTTCGGGCTGATTGAATGAGCGAAATATAATCAGAATTATGTTAATTAACACTGTAACATAGAAGCATAGAACTATTATTTAATTTAAATGATTTTTAAGAACAGCTACACACAATGCTGCAAGTCAAACGCGGAGGCGTTCACGTGCGCCCAGAGCTACGTGATTACAGTTTTCCTTTTTATTATAGTTTAATTTTATTTTGTTTTTATTTTTTCTGTTCATTTTAGGGTGGGCTTGCTAGCGCGAGCGCTTTACACAAGAACTAACGGACGCCGAGTGCCGCGCGCTCGGCACAACAACTCCCGCTGTACAACTCCGCTGTACAACAGCGCTTATAAATAAATTAAACACAAAAATGAGGGTATTCTATCAGTAATTTCAGTTCGTTTTAGTTAGTTTTATAAACACAAAATACAGTTCGAGATAGTTCTGTTTTTCCTTTTAATTACCGTTTTTATTAGATTCAGTTAACACAAATGTTTTTCACTTTCAATTTTCGCTATTTCGTTCGCTTTAGTGAACAATAATAATTGGTTACTTAGCAACATTGTGATTATCACACCAGAGCTTTATATAAAATAAAAATAGGAGCCTGATTTCGGGTCGGTCCTCAGGTCAGGTGGGATTCGGGCAGAGAATCTAAGCTCTAAAATAGAAAGCAGCAGCACCACAAAAACCGGAGCAGCTAAAAAGAGCTTAACGTCCTTAATTCGGAACTTGGGCTGTCCACGGCAATCACTGAATTGATTAGAGCACGCAAATCGTCACAATTGTGCCTCACTTCACCACGCCAAACCACAGGCACAGCGGCCAGAAGCTCAAGTTCACCGGACAGAGGAGGGATTAACCAGGGCAAAGCGAAATAAAAAAAAAAAGTTCATAGAGCTGCTAAAGTAACGTGCAGTAACGGGGTGTCGGAAATGGTAACGGCGTTATAGTTACAGTCATAGTAATTAGTTAGATTACTCGTTACTGAAAAAAAGTAACGGCGTTAGTAACGCCGTTAGTTTTAACGCCGTTACTCCCAACACTGTTAGTTACACAGTTTGAATCCCTGCAGTTCACTTTAATTGTGCAATTTTAATTTTAATTTTTAATTTAACACTTTTTAATTTAGTTAAAGTTTCTAGGTATCTCATAGCTCTGCAGGAGAGCTGGTATGTATTTCTCATGTTTATGATGTCAAGTGAACCACCTTCTTACTTAGGTGGTTAATTACCCTTGAGATAGTAATTAAAGTACCAGTCAAATGGTTGGACATACTGGATTGAATGTGTTTTTTATTGAAAATTGTATTGGTTTGTTCAGCATCTGGCATCAAAACAGCAGTAGACTCTAAATCTAGTTGTTTATTGTGGCATCTATGGATCACATCACTCACCTATAATTGGTCTTAATATAATGAAGGATTTTCTTTTGTTAGAAGAATTACTTAATTTGAGGACTTAGCTATTTTTCTTAGCCAAGATTTTTACTGAATTCTCATTTTTACTGAATATTCCAATTTTATTTTTTTCTTCCTTTTCCTTATTTTTTTTTGCTTTGTAATTTAACAAATTCCTTTTTAAACTCATTTTTAAACTCCTATAAACTGTAAAAGAATATGCCATTCCCTATATTAGTTCTTCATTATCCTCAATTATGACAAATGTAAAGTGATCAGTGTTCATGCAGTTACGGAATGATTAGTAGTTACTACAAACTTCTAATTATTCATAAGTAGTAAAAGTAAGTTTAATAAAGTGGTAATGCCTTATATGATGAGGAAAAAGTTAAATGCCCCATCAACCTAGCACCCACTATCAGGTCTTGCTTGAATTGAATAATTCAAATCATCTTTAATAAGCAAATTGGTGTTCAGCCTTACTTACAAGATAACACCTCACAATATTTACATAGCTTTTGCCATGTGTAGGCTGTAAAAAATGTCAAATCCTGGATTCAAAGGATTAACCATGTAGCCTTTTACAAAGCACATGCTTTTTGCAAACATCTTAAAAATTAAATAGCTTATAAATTAAAGTTATATTTGATTGTTATAGAAATTGTATTATAGAAAGTGTATTTGGTTGGTTTTTATTGGTAGTCACTTGCCCTCAAGACGTAGCTCTCTTAATATTAGACTCCTGCATACAATTGAATTACTCTGTATTGACATAATTAAATCCCTTCAGTCACTTAGTTACGTTGCGCAGCGCTGTAGTCGATAATACAAGCCTTGTTCTTTCTGGCAACACAGGAAGCACTGGAAGCAAAGTAATAACCCACGTGTTTTCATTACCACGCTGAGAAAAAAAGCAGCTGAAATATGCTCCGGTACATCAGGGCATTATGGGAGTGTTATGTGGCGTCATCCATAAAGAGACGTGGAATCCGAGTCTATAAACAATGGCGGGCGTCTGGGTCAGCACAGCCTGTTTCTGCGTATTTCACTGACATCGCCTCTGTGAATGAAGGCTGTGAAGGTATAATAGCAGTAAATGGCATCGGCACGTCCGCTCTGTGAGTGAACGGAGGCCGCAAATGCGCTTTGTGATTGTACGCACAGTATTAGAGCTGTGGATCTGGCGTGTAGGCACTTTGGCACTTGATGTAGTGCAGGTATTACTTGTAATTTCCTCAGGGGTTAGCCACCGTACCACGCTAACTCACTCACACTATACCGTCACTTCATACACGTGTGCGGTAATAGGGGAATATTTCAATACAGACTCACACATGCAATCAGACGTGGAAAGACAGAGCGTCCTGTCACACTCCCAGAGGACATAAACATAATGGAAGGCAGACGTTGGATGAATATTATGGCTACTCCAGCCTATATATTTTTTCCAAACACGTCCATCTGGCCATTACGCCTCTTTGCCTGAGCTTAATCCAC
Source organism: Astyanax mexicanus (assembly GCF_023375975.1). Taxonomy (NCBI): domain Eukaryota; kingdom Metazoa; phylum Chordata; class Actinopteri; order Characiformes; family Acestrorhamphidae; genus Astyanax; species Astyanax mexicanus. The sequence continues at coordinate 102,195,504 of NC_064408.1, forward strand.
CTTCCATTTAATTTTGTATGTGTGTTGTTGTTGTTCTCTCCCTCGTGTGCTTACTGGACAGCATTGAGTAGATTTAGATTCAACTCAGCTATCGCCAGTGATAACAATGCATGTTGTTATTCAGTGTTAACCCTATCAAATCCCTCACTAGTGATACATACCTAGGTTGACCCTGGCCTCTCACCATTATTTAACTTATTACAGGCTGTTTATGGTGTGTGTGAAGAATGCTTGAGTTGAAGGTGTAGGGGCAGTGGTGGCTCAGTTGTTAGAGCACTGGGTTATTGATCATAGGTTTATGGGTTTGACACCCAAACTCACTAAGTTGAAACTGTTGAGCCATATTGTGCAAGGTTTTCACACCTGTATTTCCTGTCTCTTGTTGGAATTAGTTTGTATCAAACCAGTTTGTTTCCTTTAAGTGTTTTCTCCCATGGTTTGTGGGCATGTTGCCTCTTCTGATTGATCAGAACTGTTGTGTTTTTTTAGCAGTGTGAAGCTACTTTAACACTAAAGGTGGAAAATTCACCAAAAACTGCACTTTTTAAACTAATTGATTTTATAAAATGTGTGGAGCAGATGTCTGTGCTGTAAGTGGATTTGTGCATGTGTGAACACCAAGTACTGCATGCATGGCATTCAGTGTGAAAACATTAACATGGAGCAACAGCAAAGGTGGCATTATTTTGTATCTGTAGTATCTGTAGCAAGTATCTGGGTCATTAAGCAGGTTAATCTGCACCTGAACAGCCAATGAACTCAAATAAGAGGAGTCTATATGATAGTTTGGATCACGATCAGATCATTTTTTTTGCCACAAGCGAACCGCTTTAGATTATGTTTAGAACATTACGGCTCTTGGCTGTTTTCGCATCTGCTCAAACAAACCATAGTCTTTTTTTTTTACCAGACCAAATAGTGCTGGTGTGAAAACACCCTTTCATTCTTTAATTGTGGCATTCTAATCTGAGATATTTTATTGATTATGTTTTGACTAAAGTAACAGTACTTGTGTGAGGGACATTCCCATTTATATATTCTTGCTAGGGGTTACAGCACTGGTTTATTAATGACAGGGTTATGAGTTTAATACCCATGTTCACTAATCTGCCCTTGTTTGTATGTATGTGTTCACGAGCCAGTAGTTTACTAAATCAAGTGAAGAATTTTTTCCAAAAGTGCAAATAAAACCATTTTTAAAGATGACATGTTTACATTCTATATGTCATATGTTAAAATGTTTGTAAACACCTATGCTAGTAATGCATTCAGCTGCTTAAAGCGGCCCCCGCTGGTACTTGTCTGCTGCTGATGCACACAGTCTGCTTGTCTGTTTTTTGCAGCCAAACATAGAACTATCTAGTAGAAAGCCAGCATAGAAAGTTAGTCCAGCAAAAGCAGGATAGACATTTTTTTAATAACGGTAGTATCATAAGAAACGATGCTTTTATCCATATAATATATTTTATTATGATTACATTTGAGTAGGACTACCAAACAAACTCTGATATGCTCAGACATAAAGGCATCAGTGTGCGTTTTTTACTGCTAGAAACTGTAAATGAAATGCAGTAATTTCCAGTGGTTCAGGCCACGGCCTCTGTTCTCTCAATTTTTCTTTAGCACTTCAATTAGCGTAATGAAGGCTGCCCGACCACTGGCCTCAGTGTCTTTGAACACCTCTCTGAGGAGCTCAGGATTTATGACTGTGTGGATACACTCCAAAGACATCATCATTTCCTCCTTTCTTTATGAGCCCGGAGGACGGAAATCAATTTCTCGTTGCTCAGACAGACGGGATGAAGGGGTTAAAGACTCGTCTCCAGGGGGCTAAGCTTTCCTCTCCCCGGTGGCAGAGTCTGCAGGGACATCTTTATAAATATGCTTATATTTAAAGTAGCTTTCATTAGACTGTGCATGTTTTGACGACCTTGACGACAAAAGCCTTTATTGACGATTGATGATTCGGACGCTGTGCAGCCCCTTCATTTAATCCCTGTTGATCGGTGCTTTTGTTTTATGACAAAATTTACATCTATGAGATCATTTTAATGCATAATGCATCCTTTTATCTTCATTTTGAAAATGCTGTTTTAGTTGATTAGCATCAGATAGCTTTCAGCCCCATAGGCCATAGCTGTAAATAAATTATTATTGCCACTACGGTTTTATTAATGGTTTTCAGATGTCAAGTGAGAGTGCCTGGCTTTTTTTTTAGAGTGTGACAATAATAGATGCTATTATACTGTTAGGATATTGTTTACTTTGGTTTTGGGTAGGGATGATGGTGATTAGTTATGAAATCATTTTTTATTATTCATTTGTTTGTGGAACTCTTTTATCTCTATTATCAGGCATTGTCATTACCAGGCATAATCAGTATTTCAGTTTGTATTATCACCTGTTGTACTAGCATATAGATTATAATGAAAAAAATATTATTTATTTATTTATTTATTTACTTACTTTATTAAATTACAGAGGGTCTGCTTATCTTGCTTTTGATGGAATAACTGCCCCTACTGTCTTCTCCAGGGAATGCTTCCTACTAGATTTTGGAGCACTTTTGGAGCACATTAGTGATATTATGGTGTTAGTTGATCACTACCTTATTTCTAAATATTCCCAGCAATTCCCAAGCATATTGGATGGAGCGCCACCATTCCAGAAAACACAGTTTCACTGCTTCACAGCTTAATGCTGTTTGGCTTTATACCCCTCTAGCATTCTTCTCATATTCATCAGCTCCAGTGAGTTCAGTTTTATTGGCAATACTTCGCTCCAACAACAAAATCTTCACATCTGTATGTTAATACTGAGTGGGAATTATAGAAGTTGAATATGCATTCATTAAAAGGTGCCCACACCCCTTTTCAAAGGGCATACTATAGGTTGGGACACCCCACCAGTAACTATTGGTGTACTACATCATTGCCCTTCATGAACCAGTAACAGTCCACAGGCAAAGACAGCCAAGTTAGTCCCACAAGCCATGCTGGATGCAGTGAGCCGTGCTGAAAGCTTGGTGTGCCCTTATGTCCAGAGCAAAGGCTGCTGCTCACACTGCACATAGACCAGGTCCTTTGGGCCTACTCAGAGCCACTCAGCCTCATTAGCTCAATGGAAATGCGGGCACCATGGCACTAGCTGGACTGAGAGCCTATAAGCTGAATTATTTTATGCGTATTGTTGGTTATAACACTATTGATATGTTCACATTACCAAGTTGAAGTGATACAGATTTGATTTTTGGACACGTCAAATCTCAGCTATGAGTCACTTTTGTATGTGGCTCTAGAATTAATACATATATTATTTGTGGGCATGGCCATTCAGCATGAAAGTAAACAGTCAGATTGGATTTCATGCATGCATTTTTCATGCATGCCAAAGTTCCTATTTGTTCACTCTGCAACCACCTTTGACACACTGGGCAGAGGCCTGGGGCCGAAACCTTTGTGTTTTATCCATGAATCAAATAAATATATTGGACATTATACGAGTGCCCCGCTTCATTTTTTGAATTGTCTATTGCAGATTCAGCATGTGAGAAGTATTTGTTATTATGATCACACTGGGGAAAGATCAAAATACTCAAAACTGAGGGTCAGACTACTGTTTCAAAATCATATTTTAAATGAGTGATGAAAGTGCCTAAAGCTTTATTAATAGGTCGAAATGTTTGGTTCAATAGTGCACAATAAAGATGATTTAAATGTGTCTAAATCTCCACTTTGAAAGGGGTATCCCCATTAGCATTAGCATTTCGACCCTATTCCTCTCAATGAATAATCAGCTAGCTGATTAGCTCTTGGCAGCCTACTCATTATTATGCAGGTGATGTCATTATGTATGACCAGTGTATACATTACATCATTTTTAATGTGTAATAAACCTTTCAGGGAACTCTCTAGTCTGGAAGCATGCTGGAAGCTTTATAATTAAACCATTGTACCCCATTGCATAGGGGGTTATGCATTCTATTCAGGCCTATGTCTGTGCCATTTTTTTATTATTATTTCAAAATTTTTATCCCATTTTTTACCCAATTTACAAGGCCAATTACCCAACCCACTCATTAGGACTCCCTCTAGCTGACTAGCACATGCCTCCTCCGATACATGTGCCACCACCTCTTTTAAAATTCCTGCAGATGCAGTATTACGGAGTAGTAGCTCACAGGCGCCTTGTAGTGTGGACCTCATATGAATGGGAATCGAACAAGTGATCCGAACTCCTGACTTTAGAGGCAGCAACACTTAGATTGCTTGTGTTGCCATTTTTGGACATACTATCAAGCCTTAATACTGAAATTATGCAGTGTAAATCTTTGGCTGCTTGTTTTGCAGCTTTTTTTTTTTTCAGGTTCATGTTCGATAAACTGTTGTTGGTGGGTGATGAATTACACCACAGATTAAATAAATTTTAATTTCTTATAGTTTTTTTTGGCACCTGGATTGTCTGCACTCATTTATTGCAGGCTATAAGGAGGTGTGTGTGTGTGTTCACTACCTCGCTCTACATCCAGCCTGGATACTATAGTTGTCACATCTCTTTCGATGTGTTTATCATAATAGCTCTTATGGATTTAAACATGTTTAAATCCAGACTGAAAACCTACATGTTTGATCAGGCTTTCAGCTCAGTTTAAAACACTGCAGCTCCGCCCACTTTTATTCTGTAACGGCACTTTTATATTATGTTTTTTTCTTATTTTAATTTTATTTCCAATTCCTTGTTGTTCTTTTACATGTTTTTAATTTTACTTCTCTTTGTTTTAATCATGTATGTTTTATTCATGCTTTATTCTTATTTTATTTTTATTTCAAATTCCTTGTTGTTCTTTTACATATTTTTAATTTGACTTATCTTTGTTTTAATCATGTTTGAATCAATCATGCTTTACTCTTATTTTAGTTTTTATTTTCCATTTTTACTGTTATTCTTTTACATGTTTTTTTTTTTATTATTATTATTTATTTGATTTCTCTGTGTATTTTCTAATTTGTAAAGCACTTTGAATGACCGCTGTGTATGAAAGGTGCTATATAAATAAACTTGCCTTGCCTTGCCTTGCCTTATCACGATAATGATCAAAATATGATTTCTTGTACAGCCCTAATTCAGATGACGTTATGCATGTTGAATGATGAAGGAAAAGTGTTGGAAGCGTATTTCTCTCTGTCTCTCTCACTGTCTCAGTTGAACAAATGAGCAATAACTGAAACACTTGTGTCAGCAACTCCACACCTCCACTCCCGTGCGATTGTCACCTGCAGATAGACATGCAGAGACTAAGACAAAAGAAAAGCTGAACAAGACAAAGAAAGTGGGTCATAGACAAAAGCTATTCAGCAATCACTGTGATGCACAATGTCTTCATTGCCAGACAAAGGAGATGTATGAAGCAGATAGCAGACAGAGGATGTGTTAATCACAGACTCTCAGACGGTGCTGTTTTGCCTTAGAAATATGTCAATAACTGCATATTTTGTAGTTAAAATTCAAATCAGCCCCTCCACCGGAGCCAACTGGGAGAATAAGTTATACTCGTTTACACCCCGGAGCGAGACCTCACAGACCCCCGACTGTGACAGGGGGGAAGTGTTTCATCAGCGTTTCAGTGTTTGAAAAGCGGGGTGCGGCAGGTGCAGGGGGAGGGCGTGTGTGGCACCTCGGGGGTGTTGTCTGAAGGGGTGGAGGTTTGGTAGGAGGGTCGATTCACTCTCTCTGATTACCACATGCTTCTATCAAACACACACCACCCCCCGCCCACCCGCCTTCACCCACCCACCTTCACCCACCCGCCTTCACCCACCCGCCTTCACCCACCTCTGTACTCACTGTATTCTCAGATCCAGCAGTGGAGCTCTGCGGAACGTCTGTCAGACGTTTGGGGATACATTGTCTTCCTCTGATTTAAATTCCTGAGTCAGATCAAGAGTTATTACTGTCATTCACCACCCTTTTCAGATGTCAGTGAAGAACTATGCGATTTATTGCAGAATAGGCAGTATTTCCAACATCTTTCGGTTCTTTTCAGTGTCAGAAAATAATATAAACAAAGCTGAAATACTCAAAAACACTCACATGCACAATGTTAACCTATTATAAAACTAAATCCATGATAAAATTTACTTTTTTAAGGATATAAACACAATTATTGCAGTATATTGTAATATAATTGATTTTTAACCCTTGTTTCATGATGCATATTATATCTCCACGTTCTAACAAATACACAGTGTGTGTAGTTGATTGTAAAGGACTGAAAAAGTGAACAGTATAAGTCTATTCAGGTTACAAACAGTACAAACAGTATAAAGCTTTATGCATACATATATAGATCTTTTTAACAACAAATGTTTTGGTTTTTCAGCACTGAAGTGCTCTCCAAGGTAGAGAATAGTGTTTTTAGTGGAAAACAGAAAATGCTGACATCACAAGTTGATGACTGCATGTTAAAGCATCACTGGACAGTGTGTGAATGTGTGTTCTTTCATCTGATCTTATTTACAGAATGTAGAAGTGTTGAGGTGGTGCTAAAGGTAAAACTAGCTCTTTCAAATGTGGATTTTAGCTTCTACAGCTCTGGTCCAACCATATCTGGGCTCTTATGGGTTAAATGTGTATTGGATGTGTTCACACTTGCATTATTATAAGGCTCCTCAGTACCGTAATACTTAATTTTAATTATCCTTTTTCACATCCTTTTAATTGCAGTTTGTTTGCATAATCTCTTGTTAATGTTTTTATTTTATGTGTATTTTTTCTTTATTTATTGGATCAAATGTATTTTTATGCATCTAGACCAATAATTCTGATTTAAAATACTGGAACACCTACATACTTGTGAACTCTCAGAAGGCAGTGTGTGAGTGTACGTGTGCATGTGTGATGATCACAGATGCACATCGAGCCTCAGGCACGTAAGGAGAGGCGGGGCAGTTGCTAAACAGGTGTGGTCTCCCTGGAGACTCAGTCTCCACCCCTCCCTTCATTAAAAGCAATGAAGAGGAACACACACACATGTACCCCCCAGACCCCAAGCAGACGGGTCCCCTGTTCATACTGAAAGAGACAAACCACAACCCCCAGCTGTGTGGGGAGAAGCAACAGGCAGATTAGGGGGCAGATGAATGGGAGATTTGCCCGGCCCAGCAGTCTCCTCATTATGTAATAGACCCCCAGGCTCGGGGAGACTGCTCCAGCCTGAGGCTCTAACACTAAGCCCGGCCTGCCGAGGCACAGCTGAGACACTTACTGATCAGCTGTGTCAACAGTTCGCACGGAGGAAGTCAATATCCAGACCAAATATAATTCACCCGCACTCCGCAGACCACACGCTCGTGCTGCTGGACCTCAGAGTGCTCCGTTATTACTGCATGGAATTCAGTTTAGCAGGTTTATGTGCTCTGCTGAGTGTCAAATATGATGGGAAGCTTTACACTTGTGGATACAGTGCCAATCAAAAGTGTGGATGTTCCTGATTAAATACAATTGAATATAGCTGATTCAATTAAAATGTTTTAGGACACAATTGGACATAATAATAGTTGTTCATATCATATATGGACAGTGTCGGGTAGTATTGGAGAACATGTAACGCCACCTTTATCCATTATAGTTACAGTGGAAAATTAGGTAATTAGACTACAGTACATTTAAGTAAATAGTTAGTTAATAAATTAACTTTATTTTTATTTTCGACCCTCCATCAGTAAATAATGTCTTAGCCTAAAAAGACTACTGGACACTGTTGCTGTCGAAAACTTTATTTCCACATTCTAAAGGGTGTGCAGGTGTGTTTCTTTGTAATGTTTTATAACTAATAGTATAAATCAAGATAACTTAGGTAATTAAGCTAAACCATCTTAAGAGCTTAGTTTTTAATGTTTCTTAGGCTCTTACACATCTAATACAGCCTGCTGGGTTATGTTGCTTTCCTATCATATACCACTAAACCAGACCAGCATCAACCCATTTAGGGCAGTTTAATAGGATAAACAGTGAGTTGTGATGCTTCAATGTGTCTTTAAACCTGCTGTAAAGAAACATCCCAGGTGTTTTTTTTAAGCAGCTTGAGAAAACATCAGAAGTGTGTAAGGCTGTATCAAAGCATATCAGGCTACTTGTAAGACTGTGAAGTAGAAGGTAGCTTGATTTGATTGGCACTTACTGGTCACTGCACACTGTCTCATGGGATTCATTGGTTTCATAGTTTGGTATTTTTCTTGTTTGAGACAACTTTGCGTTTACATTATGATACATTACCCAGTTCCATCCTGGAAAGCAGGTCTCGTTTCCCGATCAGCTGTGCGCCGGCATTAATATTCAACGGTAAACGTCCACCGTGCTCTGTGTTATTATTGAGCCGCGCTCCTGAGGGAGTAGCTTTAGAGCCCTTCTTTCCTCCAGCTGGTCCCTAACAGAAGGCTGAGGCTCAGTGCTGCTCTGCAGAAGTTCAGCTGCTGTCCTCCACATGGGCCCCTCTTCCCTACGCTCAGACCATCCAGGCCCAGAGCACCCCTATTCCACCATATAATTATTATGCTCGACAGACTTAAGAAGGATTAGAGGAATAATTAACACAATTATCAGTTTTTAAGTCCTGCACACTTCCTCCCCTGTGCATTCACATATTCATTATCGAAGGTACTATTTATTTCATGACCTTTTGGCTATGAGGAGGACTGGTCTGAAAGAAAAGGTCTGAGGTGAGGGAATTTCTGTGCAGTGGCAGTTGTAATAACTGTGCCAGAGAGAGGGAAGGTTAAGCAGTGAATAGAGGGAGGACATGATACTAAAAGACTGGGCTTCAGTATGGGTTCTCTGTTACCCTTGACATTTAATTGTTAAATTTCTTGGTATACATTCAATATGCAATGCATACTAATTTAAATGGTTCATTTACTGTATTTTTTATGTATTATATGTGGTTTGTAACGCATCACATTTATATGTATAATCTAACTTGTTTTGTGTCAAACATGGGCAGTACTGGGTCAATAGGGGTGTTCTGATCACATTTCTAGACTCCAACCATTTTGAGTGTCTAACAATACCGAATCCCAAACCTATACATTTTCATTGGAGTAAAAAAGAAAGAACACATCAAAGTTGTTCCTTAAGTTTTTTTTATTCATTTTTAATTATTATTAATGAAACTGTATCAAAACTTTTAGCACTTTAAGCACTTTTAGTACTAAGTGGTCATATAAATTATTTCCATCTAAATAGGCATCTAGGCACCTAAAAATGTCAGACAACAGCAAATTTGTGATTAATTATAATTAGGATCATTAATCATTTTTTTATGTTGGTAGTTTTTTTTCTTTTTTATATATAGATGGAGAGAATAATAATGGCGTGGTATGGTTGAGGCCTGGCAGACTAGACTTAGACTAGATATTTTTACTGTATTATAATATCAATATGATAATATACTGAAGTTTTGGTGCTTTTCAAAGGAGAATATTGTGATGTGCTGAGTTACTGAATTTAACAGAGCTAAGAAATAAGTGCTAGTGAAGCTGCATATATTGTTTTTTTTAGCATTTGTGTGTGTTTGTGTGTGTGGGGGGGTGATGGGGGAGAGAGAGTAGACCTGAGAGTCTTTAGCATAATTGCACTGTTTTGAAAGTTTGGAGGAAAATAAAGTGTGGATGAAAGTAGCAGATGGCTCAATAGGTAGCTAGCCTCTCTGCTAACTGAACATAAATCAGTGTTGATAAATGGCATGACAGCACGAGCAGCCACAAACTCACTCACAACTCACGTCATGAGGTACTTGTCTTTAACAGTGTGATCACAGCGTTCTATAGTGAACAGAGTCACAGAGTCTATAGTGAACATGTAATGTAACTTTACATGTATGATACATCAGTGATACGGATTTTTTTCCACCCGCTTCTGATCCCTTTAGTATTATATGATCAGATTGGGGACATTCCTGATTCTAGGTAGTGTCTATATTTTGTAAATATAGACACTTTAATGTAAATATTTGGACAGGCCTTATGATCAGCTTTTTGACAGAAATTAAACTGTCAGATTTGTCTTTTGCATTGTGATATATGATGCTTAAAACATCCATGTGTGTCCATGCTTGCATGTTTAATTTTGCTTTCCCACGGTAAAAGCAGCCTGCTCAAAATCACTGTTTGTCAGTTTAATCACTAGACGGTCATCTGTCCACTTGTTCATTTCTTTCACTGTGTGAAAAAACAGCAGTGTTCCTGTAGTCATGTAGTAGTGATACATCTGGTGTGTTTAGATCTATTGCCAAAAAAGTATTTTGTTGGCTCCTGAGTGGCCCAGCAATGTTGGCCTTATCATCATAGGTTTGATCCCTGGTGATACTGATGTCAACCGTTGCTGGGAGTCCTAGAGAGTGGAGTTGGCCTTGCTCTCTGGGAGCCACTTAGTGTGATGCATGTCATTGCATGAGCCTAATATGGCTTATGAAACAGATCTGACAGTGAAGGTTTCCTCTCCACGCTCTTTTTACAGCTAATGATGTTGCAAAGCAGCTTTGCAGAAATCCTACAATAAGAAAACAAATTATCAAGATTTGTAAAGCATAAAGCTACCTTCCATAATAGCAGCAGTAAAATGCAAATTGTTTAGATAAAAGTCAATTTAAACAACAGTGTAGTTGGTAATAGAGAGAGGGCATTTGGTTTGAGGCAGATATGTGTAGCTAGAGAATGAGCAGCTGGTCTGAGCTGAATAGCAGAAGAGCCCAACAGTCAAAAGATGCAATGACCAGCTTCAGATGATTCAGAGAAAAAGAAATAGCTTCCTAGCTTTCACCCTTTACCAGGAACCATAGTGTTGTGTAACAGGTAAAACCCTAGTCTTAGTCTGGAAATTGGATATAATACATGAGTACAAATGAATACATTTTGAAGCCATTGGGTTAATAAATGCCTGTGTTTTTACTTTATTATAACATGTATATTGTTATAATGTAGTTTCCTGACCTCTCTTTAATAAAATAGCTATTCGTCCACTGCCACACACTGTAATTACACTCTGGGAGCGCATTTCCATGGAAGTACACGTAAAAACACAACAGTGAGTTGAAACGTTCTGTCACATGACAGAGAAAGCCTAAAAACTTACTGGTCCTCCTGTTTTTTTTTTCAATTGCAGTCCGGATGCAGAAGTATAATAGTGAAGTGTCCGGATAAATCTTTAGTGTGGAAATTGGAAACAATATAAATACAAATTAATATATTTTAAGGCCATTTGGTTAATAAGTACCAGTGTATTGTGCAATAGTTATAATGGCAGAATGTATAGTACAGTGATTGATGCATTATTTGGTCTTTAATGGGTTGATATGTCTTAATATGTCATTATGTCAATAAAAAAAATGTGATCTAAAACTTTGTGTTAATCCATGTTTGTGTTGTTTTGCTTTAGGCATTGTGGCTACATCAAAGCGAAGCAGGACCCTGAGGAGGAGAAGATGCAGTTCCAGCATGGAAGAGGTGAGGGAACAACCTGATAAGCCAAATAGTTTAATATTAGACTGATAATTCAGTAATAATTATGTAGATTAGCCCCTGCTCTAGCCAATAGAATTAAATAGTGAGATCTCTGTTTTAAACTCAAGTGAGACCATCTTAATATCTGTCAATTCACCACAAGTCCCTAGAGCATTGAAAAAATAACAAGTTCCAGTAAACACAGTTCAGATATTTGCTGCTAGTTAGAACACAAACTTTGCAATCGCACACTTGGGCTTGCACTTTCGAAAGCAGGCAGAACATGTTGCTCTCGCAAGCTGTGCCATTTGTCAGCAAGTGAAAGCGCCGTGTGCCGAGGCTCCCTCTGTTGCATCCACTGATAAATGATGGCACAGATCACTTCAGTTCCCTAATGTGTGTTTTCTCTAATGACACTTTTCCTGCCTGCAAAAGACAATGCTTAATGAAGTTGTAAATGTGGCGCGCCCCTCCTTTAGGGAAATGGATGGTTTTGCTAATGAACGAGCAAAAGCGAGAGCAGAGGCCCAACCATTATCCTCACTCACTCACTCACTCAGTCCTGCTGCCTCTGCTCCTGTCTTTACAGTCCAGCTTCCTGGCAGCAGGACGTACATCCATCCTCACACGTACGAGGACCCCAACCAGGCAGTGAGGGATTTCGCCAAGGAAATCGAAGTCTCCAACATCCGCATAGAGAGAGTGATTGGCGCTGGTGAGTTCCATCAAGAACTGCAGTTGGAGTTTGACAGCTGGCAGTTATGCAAGAACACCACGAGCCAACTGTGTATGAAAGCAAGTAGTGATTTGTCAAGTTTCAAGAGATTTCTATGGAAAAAGAACTGGCCATTTAACCACAGAACACTTTGGATTGCTCTCCCAGACAGAAGATAAGCCTAGTCCAAGACTACATTTTTATTTAAAAAAAGGATCTTCATTGAGAATGATGTGTAGTCCAGGACTATCCTTAAATCCTGTCTGGGAAAGCGGCCTTAAATGTTGACATCTATTTTTACCAGTGAAGTTTTCGTAAAACATTACAGTGCTTTGCAGTAATGTCTTCTTACTCTAATGTAGTATATCTTTAAATTCCTGTAAATACCTAAATACCTTCCTATTTAAACACTTATAAACTACTTTTATTAGTTTACATTTTGATGGTATATAAAAAAATACAAATATGCAGTTAATATTACATAGTACCAGTCAAAAGTTTGGGCACACCTCTTCTTCTTGTTCAATGTGTTTTCTTTCTTGCATTATTATTATTTTCATTTACTATTGAAGACATTAAAGCTATACAGAGACACATGTGGGATTATTTTGTGAACAGAAAATAGTGTTAAACAAACCAGAATATGTTTTATACTTTAGATTCTTCTGAGTACCACATTTATATTTGAGGACAGATCTGCACACTCTTGGTATTTTAATCTCAGTGTGATTATTAGGGAAAATCACCTGGAATAGTTTTCTCAGTTTCTTGAAGAAGTTTCTGGAGGTGCTGAAAAATAGTTGCTGCTTTTCCTCTATGCTATGAAGCTCCAGCTCATCTCAAATCACCTCAAATACCCACCTCAGTTGGGTTTAGATCAGAGGATTGTGGAGGACTTTTTTGTTTACTATGTCATTTCATATGTGTCCCTTAATTATTTTTATTTATTTAATAATTATCTACAATGTTAAGAATACACTGAATTAGGAATTAAATGTGTCCAAACATAGTTATAAGGAACCTCGTCCCATAGTTGTTGAATTATACAGGGGTCCATGAAGGTTCTATGAGGATTATACAGTTAATAAAGCCTGGCCAGAACAAAAACTAATGAGGAACCAGTTAAAGTGGTTCTAAACTAGACACCAGAAATATTAAATCAGGTAACGTTGCTTCCATACTTTTGACATATACTGCAAGTTAAACATGCTGTAAATACATTGTACTGCTTGATAAACTCTTGCTTTCTTGCTGTAGGTGAATTTGGGGAGGTGTGCAGCGGGCGCTTGCGTCTACCCAGTAAGAGAGAGATCCATGTGGCCATTAAGAGTCTGAAAGCAGGATACACAGAGCAGCAGCGGCGGGATTTTCTCAGTGAGGCCAGCATTATGGGCCAGTTTGACCACCCCAACATCATCAGACTGGAGGGAGTTGTGACCAGATGTGAGTTTTATTTATCTACTTTTTTACATGTATTTACATTTATAATATGTAATTTTTGGAATGAACAGCTAATGCAGAAAAAGAAAGGGAGAAAATGTTTCTTTTTTATTTAATCCGCAACATTCTGGGTTCCGGGGTAATTTTCTCTTTTATGGGGGGGTCCTCTGTAATATTATTCCCGTCCAAAATGACCATGTATGTGTTTTTCTTAGACGTCCACTGTTTTTCGCTAAACTCTGTGGTCCTCCGGTAATTTTAGTCCCGTCTGAATGCAAATCTCTAAATTTCTTCACCTCGCGTTTAATAAAATTGCTATTTGTCCAGTGCCACACACCGTAATTACACTTTGACTGCACGTTTCCATGGATATCCAGGTAAACACAACAGCGAGTGGAAATGGAGGAGCTACTGAACGCGATGTCATGTGACCGAAAACGCCAAAAACTCACTGGTTCCTCCTGTTTTTTAAATTGCAGTCCGGATGCAAGAGTTTTATCACTGAGTAGAAGTGTTCACAGACATCCCCCTCATAAACTAATCCCGTCTGCATAGGACTATAGTCGATTTTTAGCTCCAGTTTAAAAAAAATACTGCAAAACACTATAAATAAGCTATAAATTATCACGGTCATGCAGTTTTCACTTCTTCACATAAGGTAATTTCATAATGTAATGTTTTCCTATTTTAGAGATACTATACAAGGCTTTTGTGTGATAGTGAGAAAATATAGCTTTATTATTTTATGGATTGGATGGAAATTAGGCTATACTCAGCTTTAAAGTACTGTGATCAGACCAGGGTGGTTCTCTACTATTCAATAATAGTAATAAGATCTCTTTCAGGCAGAGCACCGAACACAATGTTCCCTAACTCTGTGATTACATGATTAAATTGTAAGTGGCTCTGGCTGAGAGTGTCTGCCAAATGCCATGAATGTAAATGTGTATGAAACTGCAGCCTTTCGTGCATTAGCCTGTCTTGTTAGAACAAATGAATTAACAATGTCAAATGTATAGATTTAATGCACAAGAAACGTGGCCAAGTTGTTCGCTCAATCAGGAAAAAGTGAAATTTATCGACAGCATGATTGAAGTTTATTATTTCCTTGTTAATATTTCCTCTTTATACAGCTATCTCAGAGCATGTGCTGTGCATAAGGCACCACACCCTTGTGCAGATGGAGATATAGATGTATCAGGAACGAAACAGATACAGATAAAGATTATCCAGTGATTTTATACAGTATATGCACATAAAATCAAGCATGTAAGCATATATTCGCACTCACACACATGCACATACGCACAAGCACACGCACACACATACAGAAACATACAAACGGCTCGCGTGCGTCACTTCCTCTGAATCTCAGCGCAGATGTCGGATGTGCAAAAGATTTCCTTTGTTCCGCCGCCGTCCTTGGTCTTATCTTCAGGAATAAACAAGCAAGCATGTGTGGAACATGAATATTTCATGGCTATGAATATGCATTACGTGAGCATTGCTATATCGGTAATACACTGGCCTACTTAATGAGAACATGCATGATGTTGGGGCTGCTGAAGTCGTACTCCCTATGAGTCGTATAACCTGCTTATCACAGGCGATCATCTCTGTAGCCGACCCAGTAACCCGAGATAAGGTGTCAGTCCGATAGTGCTGAAGTAAGTACTGAACAGAAAATAACAAAAGATATGGTAGATCTGCAGACAAAGAGATGAAGAGCAGCAATGTTTAAATCAATTCTTCAGCAGCACGCTGTTTCCTCTGCGCCTTGATTTGCATCACAATGTGACAGATCAGGAATTTAGCGCTAATGAACAGCACACCCAGAGACGCCAAAATTGGAGCCTATTAGTCAGTTAGGATAATAGCAGTGATAATGATGGCCGCCATCATAATGCATCCATTGAACCTTGCCACTCGTCTCGCTGTATAGTGAGAGCGGTGTTGCCATGTTACGTGTTTCAAGTCTCTCGTGGTGCGTGTTTTGAAAGCGCTGTGTTGCGCAACTACATTTGGCTATTATAGCCACTGTCGATTGCTGCTTTGGGTTACATTATATATTTATTTATTTATTTATTTGTATTCTTTCTTTACTGTTTCACCTCATCCGATTACCACAACCGCCTTTTTAACAACAAAGCCATCTATATCCATGGCCCGCTGTATAAATGTTGATGGTAAAAACTGTAATTGGATGTGGGTTTTGGGAGAGAATGAGTAGAGAGGGAATGAATATTCAATCAGCCGCACATATTAACAAAGCATTAATCCGTCCAGCATTTTTCTGCCAGTTCCGCTGACTAACGTGACTAATGCAGATCATGGTCTTTTATTTTACATATATTCCAGCACTTGTACACGCTGTACTCCAGCATGTTATGTGAATGTGACATTGCAAATCAGATCACCCTACCTCTCTCTCTCTCTGTCTCCACCACATAAAGCCAGGGGATGTCACCCTTTTTCCCCTTCCATTAACGCAGTGCTACACTAAACTGCATAAGGTGGAACTGACTACTTCTTTAGTCTTTAGTAATTGGCTGTGATCAGACTGAAAGCCCAAATCTGATCTTTGGCATATCTAGATTGTAGAGAAAAATGAATTCTTTACAAATATGTTTACATATAAGAGCTATTCACAATTACAATTTAAATTTCTAATACAACAACTGAAAAAAGCAGTTTTGTTATTTTTTTTTTATTTGGGCATAGTAACAACAGGACCATTTACAGCTATCAAATATTCAAACTATTGTTTTCTTTAAATTTATTTTCAAAGGAAGTAAAAACCTCGAAAGCATAATGAAACATATATTTTAGCATTAAATAGTTTTCTTTCTTTCTTTACAACTTTAAAATCAGCTTTTATATTGAACATGGGAGCAGGGAGAGGACCCGGAGTGCAGACGCAAATGCAAGTAATGTTTATTAATATACTAAGAAAAACAAATAAACAAACAATAAACCAAAAGCAACAAGGAAACAAGGAGTAAACTAGGACCAAGAAAACATGCAACCTAAGCAAACAACAAAAGCAGGAAACACAGGGCTATAAATACACAAACAAGGCAGGAAAGGAAACAGAGAACACCTGGGGAAAGGTAACAAGGGGGCGGAGCTACAGATGAACACATATGGGAGCACTGAGGACAAGGAGAGCAAGGAGAGCTAAGAAGAAAGGTAAATAAACAAACAGGAGGAAGGAAAAATAAAGAGACAGACAGAAGAGACACAGAACGTGATGAGATTGTGACAGTTTTATTTTTTTATTAAGGAAAATTGTAAAATATGGAAATCACTGCCACATAAAAGAGTTCTATACGTAAAGATGTAAAATCTTTATTGTCCCATTTTGAAAATCACATTGAAAGGGTTTTAATTGGTTAAACAAGTTAATCTGATTGTATCCTTTTGGCTTTTGGTAGTCTGGAAGGCCAAAAACCACAAGAAATATGAATTTTACATTTAAAGGTGGTTTGATAACAATAGTGCATCTTTTGCATGAGTCACAACTTAAGAAAAAATTATCTAATTAATTTCAAATAGATGGATATGTGTGAATTCAAGAAGAACATTAAAGCTTAACTACTGAAACCAAACAGCTCTTTCAATTCGTCTTTTAGTGTCTGGACATGTAAATCCAATCTGATCCCGCAAATAACAGTGCAGATTGTCAATTCGACAGATCTGATTTCAGAAAAAAATCCAATTAACGTGCAGTCTGAACATAGCCTTTGTGTGGGTTATTAGTATCCTTTGTCAGACAACTTGGACACCATCAAAGAGGAGTGAATTACTGGTAATCCACCTAAACCTCAGGATTATAGAATGACAGTCACTTACTGTGTCATAAAGGCTGTTCCAGCTGTTACATTAGTAGTAATTGCAGATTTCAGTGATTGTGAAGCTTGCTGATTACATGTGTCCGTAAATGTGCAGGACTGACTGGCTTTACTGTTGTCAGCTCTTTAGAGGCTAAAGGGATTTAAAAAGATCTAAAAACAATTAGAAATCAGCCATTCGTTTATCCACAAAATTATTTACAAGGAAAAAACCTTTAAACCAACTGCCAACATGGCCAGACCAGGCTGTCCTAACAAGTCCAGCCCAATATCAGACCACAAGATGAGTAAAGAAGTCTCCAACAATCCTAACATCGCCTCAGGGGGACTACAAACAGCTCTTCCCACAGCACTAGCTTGATTTTAATGGGAGGTGTGCAGGGAGGAAACCCTTTCTGTCAGATAAAAAAAAAAAAAAAACTTAAGGATTTATTGGTCCAAAGCAGATTTTCACAGAAAGCCTGATCTTTTTCTAGGCATTCTCTGGCCACCTTTAGTCTTTCCCTGATGTGGGTGATTTTGGGTCACATGACTGTAGCTAAAGTTATTTACTAGGGATGTACAGTGATATCAGATTTATATCACGTGCAGATTTATGTCTTACAATTCATTATTTGTTTAGGTTTGGTCCATATTTAAAGTCATATATTTGATGGTTATTTTATTGATTATTCTGTTGCATGTCACATGTTAAAATATCTGTATTTTAGTCAATTTATAACTATACAGAAATAAACATATAATAACATATAATATAAATCCTGGCAGATCTAGCCCCAATTTCTTCATTTTATTAATTAGTATGTATCAGCACTGGAATATACTGACTGTATATATATACATATATACACCACAAATGCTGGACATTGCCTTCAACACACCAATTGCATGTTGGTACATCCCTAGTAATGACATAAGTAAGGTTTTATCTTCAGACACACTACATCTGACCTAACAATCATGATTGACAGTTACATGAATTATATTTATGTTCATGTATGATTTTAATATCTGAACTTCTGATCGTTTTACTGTTTTAAATAAAAACTTGGCAAAAACATTAGATATAAACCTAGTTATATAAGGCATTCAAAAGGCATAATGTGACCTACAGTTATATAAAAAAAGTCTTTCAATTAGAAGTGTTCTGATCCTATACTCAATATCAGTACTGGCCAAAATCATTTGATTAAATATCGGTAGACAATAAGTGTAATCCAGTAGAATTCATGGTATACACAATTCTGTAAATGCTTAACTCTTGAACCCAATCTATATGCGTTCAAGTCTTCACGCCAGTATTCTAGGCTTCAGATGGAAGTAAAATATTTTCTTACCAGGATGAGCATTGTGTTATTTAGATGGCTATGTTAAGCATGTAAAGTGCATTTAGACAAACAATTTATTAATAGCTTAATTTAAGAGAGGGAAAAGCTCTGGTTGGCATCTGATTGATATTGGTAGCAGCAGGTACAGCATTGCATCTGTATCAGACATAAAACAATGAGAACAAATGGTTCTTTGAGCAATTTTGGTTCCCTAATTACTATATGTTAAGAACATTTAAAATGATAAAGCACAACAATGATTGAAGCACATTTTCTTTTTTTAACAGTGTACCTTTAATATGTGCCTTTAATAAAAACTGACATAGACCTACAACATATAAACATTTACAAAAGCTTTTTTTTTATCAAGCATCAATTGTCTTAAAGACTGTTTTTATCTGCAAGTGTAACAACAGATGAAATTTGATGGAACCCATTTTTTTTAATGTTTATAAATACATGTCTGTGTGACTCATGAAAAGCTTAAGGCTTAGGTGCTGTCTATTCTAATGAAAGCTTTTACAATCATTATATCATCTCTTCTCTTTAACATATGATGACAAACGTTGTTTTGTTCAAAGGTTTTTAATTCACACTTCCACACTTGCCCTGATTGTAACAATCAGCTAAACAGAAAATAATTAAACCCACTGAAAGATGATGTTTGTGGAGTATTTTTACGCTATCAGGGCTCCTAGGAGGGTTAAAGTGTGTCCTTGTTTGCCTGCGTGTTGATTGGGTGCGATGTGAAGATAGATAGAATTCTGCGCTGAGAGTGAGAGTAATTTCACAGGTCACGGAGCAGCCTGATGGTGCCGGGTAGAGGGAGACTAGAGGTCAGTGACCCCAGCACGCTGCGTTATAGAGCCAGCTGCCAATCCAGTGCCTCTCCACAGCATAATGACTCCCGCCGCCTGGCAGAGACGCGTTAAAAGAGGAAGAGAAGTTTGAAGAAAGGCGAGGCTGGTTTGCGTGTGTGTGTGTGTGTGTGTGTGTGTGTATACCGGCGTACGACAGGAAAAAGACAGAGAGTGCGAGTGTAATTGTGTTGGAATATGAAATGCGGCTGTCACATTACACAGGGCTTAAAGAGCCGGTGTATCATTATCGCCTCCGACAGAAAAATTAGACCGTGATTGAGCTCATTGTAATGCAAATGGAGCACCAGCTGAAAGAATGGAGCCAGAATAGACCTTTATCCTTCAGCCCATCTTAACAAAAACACTGAGCTGTCATCGTCTCCATTATAAAACCATTGTGCTGTTAACCGCCAGAATAGTAGGCTATCTCCAATCTGATAACATGCATCGGCTGTCTGCCTGCGCCGAATTTAAAGCTAATACGGTTTTAGGTGTTTTTCCTGATAGGTCCAGGCTAAGTGGCTGTGATTGCAGTGTGGGCAGGCGACAGGCAGAAGAGGAAACATGATGGGTTTATTTTTGACCTCGGGCATCACTTTTGGCCGGTCATCAGCACACGCGCTGAGCCAAGCCGAGTCTTAGAGTGAATTACACTGGCAGAAGGGATTCGTTATAGAAAATCCTAAATAGTCTGGGATGAGGCTTAATCTGTGTCCAAAAAAACAGCACAAATGTATGGATTACTGAAAAAGAGCATTATAGCCTTAAAATGATAGGATTCCCGATGAGTTCTGATGTGAGCATTTACATAAATATCAGTCATTTGACCAATTAAAAAAGTGTACATGCATTTAACTATGTCATAAAAGTATTACTTGCTTTTTAATTGCCTTCCCATCTAATGCCAAACATGATCCTAAAAGAAAAATCCCTGGATTTCATATTCTGTCGATGCAGTCGTTTGCAGCAGATTCATGATGGTGTCCAATCTGGTCATTGGCCTGTTTTAATCATACTCCTTTTAGCATTAGGCGAGACAGTGTAATTATATAGCACACCTAAAAGAGCTGGCCGCTTCATTGTACGACATCAATCACGCGCCAAAACCAGCAGCCGTGGATGAAAAGCTCGTGACTAATTTCCATAATGAACTGATCACAGAGCCTTCCGCCACTTCTTAAGAAATGAGCTCTCCCTTTGTAGCTCTAAAATAGGAAAAACGCTCTCGGCTTCTTCTTCTGAAGGTGCTAAAAGAGGTGCGATTGGGAGTTTTGTGTGTGTGTGTGTGTGTGTGTGTATGCCCCCCACCCCTTGTTCGCCGGCCTTCTGGAGTTGTATAAGTAGAAGAGGGCAGGTCAGGGTATGGATACGAGTCTGGCTTACTGTCAGAGCGATTCGTCCCACGTCGCTTCGTTAACACCCGATTTGTTTTGATGACTCTCTGACCTCGCCACACTGGCCATGCGATTTACTGTGTGATGAGCGTGACGGGCCCAGTGCTGATTTACTGAAAGTGACAGCTTGGAGGGATGCAGGCCAAGCTCCATTCAGCTGAACACCACACCCATAGGCACACTCTAAAGCAACAAGGCTAGACCCTATAAATAGATAGATTTGAGTGGGGATTTATTGGGGTAAATTGCTTTGCATTTCTTTGTTCTTCTGGCAGTAAAGATTGACAGAAACGCAGCGAGGCAGTTAATGCAGCTTTGCCTTTAACCTCAGCTGTAGCCGCCTCCTCTGTTCAGATTGCATTCAGAGCATAAGCACTATGTGTGCACCACCTTTGTTCTTGCGAGGCCTTTGCATAAATTCTTTTTGACCTTAAAATGTTCGCCTTGTTACAAGAGCTAAGAGAAGGCAGCGAGGCCAGGACCAACATATTTAACCCCTTAATGCCTTAATGTTTAGCTTTTCTTCTCATCTAGTAACTTACTAGTACTTATATATTGATAAACCTTAAAATGTGGAAATGAATAATATCGACTTCGCTAGATACTTCATAGCCTTTACTGAAAACATGAAAGTCTGCATCAGTTCTACCAGTGACTACATGCTATACTATATCATGTCATCCCCATGTCATCCCCACCTGCACCTACCTGCCTTTTAGATCTGTGAAATCTGTGATGTAATGTTGCATTTCATTGTTCTGGTAGAAGTCACAGTTCTGAATAATTGATGACATTAATTACTGAATGTTTCAGAATTTTCTTTCATTTCTTTTCACGTTTTTTAAAAACACTTCTCAGACTTGCAAATGGCGAGCATCAAGGCTCAAGGCTGGGTCCAGTGCTGATATGTGATATTGATAGGAGGTGTACCCAACACTTGAAGGGCATGCGTAAAAAAGAGTTTCCAATTAGACCTCTCTGACTATTAGGGTTATAGATAATGGAGCAGGATATTGTAGAATGTGGACACCCATAAAATTAACATAACAAATAAGTCTCTAAACTCCTTTTATGTTCCCTGTTTCCTGTGTGTCTGATAATGACGTAAATTATGCATGCTATTTTTTTTTATAGTATTTACTGGATAAAGCACAGTGCTGAATAATGCGCATTAACGTTAATTACTGAATACTAAAGCCTTCATTTTCAGTTTTCAAGGAATTCTCAGACAGTTCTCAGACTTGCAAATCGCGCAAGTCTGGCGTGCCTCAAGGCTCAGTGCTGGGTCCACTGCTGATGTGTGATAATGACAGGAGGTGTACCCAAAGCTCAAAGGGCACGTGCAGGGAGAGTTTCCCATTAGGCCTGTCCGATTATTAAGGTGGATTAGCCCCCGCTGTCGGTGCTGTCGGAGCCTCTCAGCACAGGTGGTGGGGGGGCACAGGCTGTTTCTGAACTGATTGACATTCTGTTATTGCGGCGGAATCAGGGGAGCATTTTTAATCAGTTTGTGACACGCAGGTGTGAACCTCTCTCTCTCTTTTTCCCCTTCCTCTGCCCCCCAACCCACACCTCACCCTCCACCCCAACTCCCCGGCCCCATATGTGGCGCTGGCAGCTGCCAGTGCCGAACACCAGCGAGGTGAACACTTTTCCCATTAGCAGATTTTTGAACCCCTTCCCTCCTGCTCTCGCACCCCTCCTCTCCTTCCTCCTCGGCCAATTCATCACCGCATCCCCCCCAGGAACCCGCTCCCCCCACACACCCCCCAACACCCCTCCATCTCCCTCCCACCATAGGAACTCATTACCATTCATGGTATTTCTGGACAAAGATATTCTCTGAGGACAGCTCACTCTAATTATCTGCCTGACTGTTATTGAGAGCTTTGATTAGGGGCTGTCACTATGAGTAACAGGCAGCAGGTAGAGAGGAGAGGAAGGGAAGCTGGGGGTCCATGAGAGGGGAGGGGGCTGCCACCGCCAACCGCCAGCATCCCCCCTCACCACCACCTCCACCACCACCAGTTTTTCTCTGTCGTCTCAGAAATGAATTAAATATGGGACGTAAAGAGATAGCCTTTTCTTGTCTCCCTGCGATGTCTTTTTTTCTCTTCTCCTGTGGAGAAATGATTACAAAGAACTCTTTTCTTTTTTTTTCTCTCCCTGTACCCTCTTACCCCCCCCTTCTTTTTTTTTGTCTTTCTCTATCTCTCTCTGCCTGCCTCTTCTTCCGTCTCAATAGGTAAGCCTGTGATGATAATAACAGAGTACATGGAAAATGGATCGTTGGACACATTCTTGAAGGTGAGCCTTTCTTGTTCTCTCCCCCAACGAAACATGGTCACTTTGCATCTGAAAAGGAAACAATGTAAAATAAAAACAAAAGCACCCTGCCAGTCACCAACAGAACTGGGTTCGCCCTCAGATCTTGTGTATTTATTCTGTTTAGCTGTTCGTCTCTCTGCTTGTTTCCTTTTTAAACAGTTGGACATAACTTGTGAGACAAAAAAAACTGTCAAGAAATAAAAAGCAGAAAAAATGATGAAAAGATGTCCATATCAGTTTGTTTTACTTCCTGAAGCACAAGCTACATTCAAATTTTCTTGAATTTGGCCAATTCCTCACATTAAAAGGCAATAGGATTATGGCAATCACTGTGGCTGATATCTCACACTGTATAATGTGCTGAAAATCACAGAGCTTATGAATTAGAAATTGCTCGCCAGTAAATAATAATAAAAAAGGACTCCCTCTGGATGATACCTTCCACCACTGAGGGAAGATACATGATAGAAAATGAGCCACAAATCACAGAGATGAGCACACGCAGACAATGCTGACAGCAGTTACATTCAAGTCACAATCAGGGATTTTCAGCTCAACAAAAGGAAAGACCTCAGTGTGAATTTTCTAAATCGCCGAAGGAGGGGATTGGAAAGCTGGGAAGGGAGGAAGCAGCAGCCATGGACGTGAAGACAAATATAAAAGCTCAAAATTAATGGTTTCAGCAACTCTTTTTGTTCATAATCATAACAAATCTCCTCTTTTTCGGCTTTTTTTTATAGAATCAGAGATTTTTTGCGACTGTACCAATTTTAATAAAATTAAATAATATCTTTCTAGATCTTATCTGTGTATTTTTTACTAATATAGTAAGAGTTTGATAGCAATTTACAATGATATGTCAGAAATCATAGGACAGAAACCAGTGTTGTCTTTAATAGCTCGCCTGGATATTTCTAGCCAGATGCTGCCAGTCACAATCATTCCCATTCACTGGGCACCTGGGTGGATAATAATCCCTTCTTTGATGTATTCTTGGTACATACATGAAACTGTGGATTAAGGAAAGTTAACTTCCTGTACTTCAACTGGCCACTATCTGGCCTCCCTCAAACTCCAGTAATCTACGTCATCATTGTTTAACCTCACTCTCATAATAAAACCTCACAACTTAGACAGGTGTAGATGTACCCAAGACATCCGCTGAGTTAACATCTCATGATCACATGTATACTGCTATCCTAAGACTTATGGCATGTCAATATAGAGCTTAATTTTAATACACATTATTTATACACTAATGCTCTACAGTATATGGTCATTTAAGCCTGCAGTTGATGAACGTTTGTAAATCTGTGCAGAAACACGACGGGCAGTTCACGGTGATTCAGCTGGTAGGGATGCTGCGAGGCATCGCAGCTGGGATGCAGTATCTCTCAGAGATGAACTACGTACACAGAGACCTGGCAGCAAGAAACATACTGGTGAACAGCAACCTGGTGTGTAAAGTCTCGGACTTTGGCCTGTCCCGCGTGTTGGAGGACGACCCAGAGGCAGCGTACACCACCAGGGTGAGTGATCTTTGTTAGTGATCTGCTTTTCACTAAAAAGTGAGGCATTCAATTTTGCCTTTTTCTTTATCTCATTTTATTACACTTTACGTCCGTGTCTTCTATTTCACATTGTCGTGAAACTCTCTATTCTGATATCCGATGATGCTGCTTCGAAGGACAGACTTATTTTAGAATTCTAATTATCTCTTTACTCTGTTCCCCCCAGCGTATATGGAATGAAACTAGAATGAAACACAAATGAAAAGCCAGCTCCAGCCATTTGTAGAGCAGGAATTAGGTCAGTAGTGGCTGTTTGTTGAAAGCCTTCCAGGAGAAATGTGGAGGTGATGGACAGCTAGGCTTTCACTCAGCAGGGAAATACAGCCTGTTCTGCAGAATCGCTACTACAGGCTGACTTTAATGCCTACAGTAGTCAGACTGTATGTGATGTGGTGTGTGTGTGTGTGGTGGTGGGGGGGGGTGGGAGATGGAAAGAGAAATAAGAGAACTAAAGGGAGGTTCTTTGTTCAGATGTAATTGTTCTTTGTTGAGGATGTAAAGTAAAATTTATTCAGTTAGAGTTGTTATGAGTGCACAGCTGTATGTGAAGGAATTATGTTATATACAGTATTTAAATGTCAGAATAAAGACAATAAAAATTACACACAGTGTCACTGGTAAAAAGCACCACTCTTAAAAAGCACCAAAAGCTAAAAAACTTGTAACAATGGCCACTTATATTGAGTTGTCGGCCTGCTAAACATGAGTGAATGAGTGAGTTAGTTAGTTATTTAGTAATTTAGTGAGTTAGTTTAATTAGGTTTAAGAACACAACACCTGATCTTATGTTTAACCCTTTAAGCTCTTTTCCTTTTATCATATCCTACAGATTACTATTCAGTAACTATATGCAAAGCAATTCGAACTAGCTGAATTAATTTATAAGAAAATGAACCACATTCCTTAAAAAATAAAGTAATTATATAGCTATAATTCATTCTACATAAAATTCTAATATAATTAATATTATCCAGAACATTTTGTTTGGGGGAACCACCTTTTATCTTTAACTGTGATGCCCATGGTCAAAAGCCTGTTCTCTCTTCAGAAATGTTTCGCCTCTGCCCCCGAGGCCCTGGTTAGAAAGGCTAAGACAGGCACCCCCCTGACCGAACATGGCAGCATGGCACTGGGACATGGACTCAGATGCGCTGTAGCAACAGGAAGCTGTGATTACCGTGGAAACCACCAGCTGGGCAGCACAGCCGATAACAGTACATCTTACCCCCCTAAACGATCTGTGAGGCACCAACAGGTGGAATTACAGCTTTATGCCCCATCACACTCCCATCACCAATCAAACTGCTTGGTCTGACAAACACAGTCCTCCGAGAGCGTGAGAGAGAGAGAATCATAGATTGAGAAGGATGAGAAAAGTCTCCCTGCAGGGTTTTAGTCGTTTATCCTGGGCCGCTGGAACCCACCGATTATGTCGGAATATCACAGAACAAACTGAATCTTACTGAGGGGAAATTTCTCACACTGTGATGCGAGGCGCCAGCTTCCCCGCGCAGTGTTACATGAACTAGGTCAATAGTCCCAGCCGAGAGATAAGTTCAGAGCATGTGAAAATATCAGGGATAGTTCACCTGTAGATATTGCAGTTAATAAAAGCATGTGGTATTGTAATATTAGTTTTTGCTTCCTTTTTTTTTACTTGTATCCCATTTTCTCCCCAATTTACAAGGCCAATTACCCAACCCACTCATTAGAAAGGACTTCCCCTATCACTAGTGATGCCCCAACACCAGGAGGGGGAAAGACTAAAACATGCCTCCTCTGACACATGTGAATTGAGTCACCAACTCTTTTTAAACTGCTGTTGATGCAGCATTGCTGAGTAGCATCGCAGCGCACTCGAAGGAAAGCGCAGTGACTCGGTTCCGATACATCATCTCACAGACGCACAATGTCAAAGACGAATAAGGTCAATTGTACTCTCTCTGGGCTCCGGCAGCTGATGGCAAGCTACATAACTGGGATTCGAACCAGTGATTTCCTGATCACAGTAGCAGCGTTTAGCCTGCTGGACCACTCAAAGCTTGTAATTATTAGTAGTTATTTCTAATATTAGAATCGCTAACGGAAATGATCAGAAATACAGATTCTGTAAAAAGGAAACTAGAAAATAATGTCATTACTTATTGAAAAAAAAAAAAGTCATTTTTTATTTTGTTTGCAATTGGCACAAAGGCAGGCTCTAATCCAGTAGTGCCTAATATATGGCCCGAAAAAAGTTCTAATTAGGCACAGCAACTGAATTTAGAACAGATATATTTCAGAGCAACCATTTCAATTTGTTTTATTGACAACACAGACTCAAACTCAGATGCAGAACCTATTAGAATTTTCATTTGGAGGAGGTACAAATGCAGCTCTTTAATCTGGTAAACACTTTTTATTATGATGTAGAAA
This sequence comes from Astyanax mexicanus, assembly GCF_023375975.1. Lineage (NCBI taxonomy): Eukaryota > Metazoa > Chordata > Actinopteri > Characiformes > Acestrorhamphidae > Astyanax > Astyanax mexicanus. The sequence continues at coordinate 102,222,901 of NC_064408.1, forward strand.
CTAAAATGATACATTTAAAGGCAGTTTCTGTTAGTCACATAATTAGTTTCTGCTGAGACAAATGTTCTTCAGAAATGTTACCTAGCACCATTAGTGCACTGTGTGAATTCTACACGGCTAAAACTAACATTAGACGCTGACTCTGTTCAAGAACGGACTTCATGGTTAAGGGATCTTTATTATTATATATACAATTATATATGTTATAGCTCAAACAGAGTCTGATTAAGGAGCTGTTTCATTGAGAAGGTTGCCATTCACTGTTCCACTAGCAGAGCACTTGATGTGTTTTTAAAAATATGCTAAAGATATTTTACAGTATTCTACATTAGCAAATTAATTACATTAAAAATGTCTCAAAAACATACATTTAAACATTTCAGTTTTTCTAGTGGCTAACAGTACTTGGACCCTGAAACAATACTGGTGTCACTAATGGTCTTAAATGCGTGATATTTTCTTTTGTCTCTCACAGGGAGGTAAAATCCCTATCCGGTGGACCGCCCCCGAGGCCATCGCCTACAGGAAATTCACCTCTGCCAGTGACGTGTGGAGTTATGGCATCGTTATGTGGGAGGTGATATCTTACGGGGAGCGGCCATATTGGGAGATGTCCAATCAAGACGTGAGTCCACTCAGACTTCACATGCATTCGGTTTGAACAGCGGAGGATGTGGTTGTAGCTCCCTGTCTGCAGTCTGTAGCACAGATATGATATATAGATGATAAATCATCCAAAGGAAGCACTGTAGCAGGACTTCCATAAACTAAAAATGATAGATTGTGTGCCCTTGGCCTTCTGCCCTGTCTCTAAGTCTCCTTCATTCTTACACATACTCACAACCACAGACAAGCTTGTTTTGTGCAATATGAAGACATGGGGTTATACGTGAATGCCCTCTATGTATTATGTATTTCACAGCTGTTACAGCTAAACCTCTTTCTGCACTGTTTGGAAAGAGTTTGAACATTTCATGATGAACGAAGCAGAAGAAGTGGGACAAGATTTATATATACTATATGGACAAAGTGAATAGGACACCACCAACTAATTTATCTCATTTATTGTTTAATTTAAAATCAAATGAACGGTATTAAAAAAAAATCGTTTGTTCTGCTTTAATTTTTTTTTAAGTGACTGTTTCTACTGTCCAGGGAAGGTTTTCTGCTAGATGTTTATGATTATTTGATTGCATTCAGCTACAAGAGCATTAGTGAGGTCGTTAAGATGTTGGATGATCGCCATTCCTGCTCAGCTCATTTTCAACACCTAACTTTATCTTATTTCAGAAGCTCTGGATGGAACTTTTTCTTATATCTTCATGCCTCTCTAGCTCAAACCTGGCAATAAGCATAGTGCTTTTAGGTTTGTGTTTATTTGCTCCAAAATAGCTGTGCAGATAGAGTGCATTCATTAGAAGTGCAGTCTACAATCATTTGGATTTATACTCTATTAAATATTTAATATATTTATAATCTTTTAAAGACAGTGATACTACATCTTTAAAATGCATGTAATAAGAATATTACAGTATATAGAATAGTATACAACAGTATACAGTACAAATGTATGGCTTTTTTTTAGTTCTGTCCATATTTTCCTCTGCTTTTTCAGCACTTTTATAGCCTGAAAGTGTACAGAAACAAGTCCACAAACATGCACACACACAGTGCGATGATTGCATTGCCAGACCTCCCAACGATCTCTCCGCGCACTTTGATAGAAACATCAGGAGATTTTGAAAGCCGTGAGCTGTGCCAGGTAGCCACTCTCTCTTTCATTTTGGCTCTACATCATGTGCGGCTCTGTAGATTACCATCAGGCCGCAGTTATTTGCCGCCAAAGCACTTTAATTCCCCTGGACCGCAGATCCCCTAAAGAGTGTGATCTCGCAAAGGTAAAAGAATAAATGCAGCTGGAGGAGGGGGAACATTTCCAGGTTTCTTCTCGCAGGGTGCATTTTCCCCCCCAAAAAAAACTCCACCGCGGCTAGCTTTCGGCAAGAGTCTCCACATCAGAAAGCTTTTCATTTATTCATCTCCACCTTGGGAAGCATGCTGTTCCAGAAGGTTGGTGCATAGCTAAAGGAGTGAGATTGGAAAACAATACAAGGCACAGAGCTAGAATCTTTCAAATCGGACCAGGGGAACCGCTACCGTGCCTGGTAAAGCAGAGCGATTTTTACCGGAGCTGGGGAGCGGAATTTTGGAAGTCCTGTTTACAGCGTAAAACAGAAACCCATCTGTTCCTCTTCCATTTACCATGGCAACAGCATCCGCGGATCTCCAGAGCTCTAGTCCTGCAGGCGAAGTTGGGCTAATTGCTAGCTTTGCATCCGACTAGTTTATTTTCTCCCTCATGCTCACGGCGATTTCGTGTCTTGAAAGCAAAGAAATTAGCCAGGGTTCCTTTGGGCTCGACTTACAGCTGACAAAGACGGTCTGCTTAGAAATCACGCGCATAAGTGACACTCTGGGAGACAAAACTGAAATGAATTCAGTACGTTGCACCAACAAAGCCAGTTCATTGTCACCAGATACACATAATTTTAAAAAGTAAGCCATTAAGCAGATGCTGTTGTAGTAAAAGTGTCTTTTTGTCCCTGTGAAAACACAAAAAACAGAACAAAACAAAACAATCTTTGCTTATCAACAGAATTTTGTCATGTGCCTTAAACATTTAAAAGATCCTAATCAACCTTCTAAACCCTGGTCTTATTAGTGTCAGACTTATTTTATAGAAAAACTGTGTGTGCTTTTTTACAATATCACAAAGTCTGTATAAGGACCACTTATTTGGCTCTAAAACTTGTTGTAGTATTGTTTTGTATGTGATTGTGTTGTTTTTTTTTCCACAGGTGATAAAAGCTATAGATGAAGGCTACAGGCTTCCGGCGCCAATGGACTGCCCCGTTGTGCTGCACCAGCTGATGTTGGACTGCTGGGAAAAGAACCGCAGCGACAGGCCGAAGTTTGGCCAGATCGTCAGCAGCCTAGACCGGCTCATCCGCAACCCAGGCTGCCTCAAGCAGCTGGCCAACAGTGCAATCTGGTAAGAAATGGAATTTCCCTTATTCTCAGACTGTTCAGTTCTGATCGAGTCAATCATTCTGTGTTTATTCAACATGATGGAGAGCAGAAAACCCAATGTGACAGATGTAAACATAAGGTTCCTTTACCTTTCCATCAAGCTCGTATGTCTGTGGTTACATTTGTAATATGGAACATGTGTTGTATACATTGCTTTGCAGACAATATAGAGAAGCTTTTACTTTTAAAAAGTAGATATGAGTGTGTAGAAAATGAGTGATGCCATAGAAGTAGGACTGAATGAAATTTATATTGCAACTTATTTCTTAATATTATTTGATATGTTTTCATTTCTGATATGGATATAAACATGATAAAAAAATAAATAAATAAATATATGAAAATGTGCTTAAAAATTCTATAATTGTAATGATTTTCTATCACACATTAAAAAGATAGTAGTGGTGTCAATCAAGTTAAAAAAGTGATAAAATTATTCACAACAGTATTATTTGATGAATTACGATTTCTCACACTTTTTCCGCCTTAAGACTAAGCTTTTGGTAATAATGAATATTTAAATGTCAATAAAATAATCAGTGTTAGAAACATTTACATTTGTATTATTGGTGCCAATCCCTTAAAAAAACAAAAATAGTCTGTGACTAATTCATAGATAAAATTATTATTATTATTTTTTTTTTAAAGCTGGTACTGTATTTTTGGTAATAGGATAGTAATAATAGTGTTGTGTGGTTTATAACTGGCAGATCTTTGTTTTACTGTATTGAAAATGTATAGGAAATGTGCCTTAAGCAGTCCGTGTTTGTGTGTGTGTGAGACAAAGAGTGAGAAAAGGAGAGAGAAAAAGAGAGGAAAAGAGAACGAGAACATAAACGTCAGCATAAATAAAAGCTAATCTACCTTCTGAACTCAACAGTAAGCGTTTCTGTTATATCGCTAAATAAAACTGTTACTGCGTCACCAGGCTCTGAAAACAAAACAAAACATGGCTGCATGCGTTAACATGTTAATGTTGAAAGCCCTATATGACAGTGACTTATTTTCCAGCCCTACAAATAAAAAAGAGCCTTAAAATTTTAAAAAGAACCTTTACATCAAATGTAATGCAGTGGTGCTGCAATAGACCGTGTCTTATACATGCTCAATACAAGCATGGCTCTATTTGGAATTAAAAGTGCATCTTCTATGGCTATGCCAGATGGATGAGGACATTCCATTTCAGTTGCATGCATTTACTGTTCCTTGATCCACAGTAAGAAATGTGTACTGGAAAAATAAAGGCATTACCACAAATGATCGAAAAAGATCGTGACTGGTGGCGTCTGGCCAGAACTGTCCATACGCTTAGGCGAGCAAGTATGAAAGAAATTATATCCATATATCCAAATTATATGGAGGAGGCTACACAAGCATATACCGCTGCTCAGTGGTGGACAAAACACTAATTTAATGCACATCAGTGTCTTAGAGAATGTATTAAAGAGTGGTTATGAGAATACTATGGGGAATAACGTGTTTATATTAATAAGAAACAAAATTTATATGTTTCATTTCCCTATATTAATAATCACATAACATTTGAACAAAAATAAAAACATTTTGAAAGATGAAAGCTGTTCTAAAGCAAGCATTGTGCTGTATGTGTATGTAAAGCCTGAACAGACTGTCTGGTGCTTATCAGTCAAATGATAAAATTAGCGTTTCTATTTGTATAGTACGGTTGTTTCCATAAGAGATTGTGCAGATAACTCTGCATAAACGGGAACCAGACAGATGACTGAATCAAACGAGCGATCTCCTCTTTGCTCTCCATGCCTGGTTCTCTTCTGGCTGGCATAGAGCGACAGGGAGGGGAGCTGATTGGCCGTCTGCTGGGTTCTGAGGGGCGCCAGGAAGCGAAGTAGATGAGGGCCAGTTTGTTTAGCTGGAGGCTAACCACCATCAAAGCGAAACGTGTCTGCTTTTTCTCTCGGACCGCCACTTACGCCTGGCAGAGCGCAGGTCGAGGTCTGAAAGCGCGTGTCTGCGTGATTGTGAGTGTGCCTGTGTGTGTGTGTGTGTGTGCGTGTGTTTGGGACAGGGATTGTGTTGTAATCAGGCATCCTGGAGGATCTGGCAGGGCTGATGTCAACTGTCCGGCTTCTGGCTGCTGATTAGCTCTGACAAGGCTTTTCAGTGCTCTTGCTGAGAGCTGCCCCTGACAGCTATACGTACACATGCGTGTGCGTGTACATTTGTCCCCCCCACCCTGGAGGAAGCTGTCTCTAAATCCCCCATTCATGTAAAGCCTTTGTTGGTTTCCTCTTGAAAACTGCACATGTGGCTGCATCACATTAGAACAGAGGAAGCAGCACCTACGTATTCGTTTATGTGGAAACAGAGGCTGAAATGAGACTCTTTTTGTGTGAAGCCGCAAATTAAACATATGATTTAACGTCACACTGGAATAATTTCCAGACCTGAGTTATTATTAGCTGTAATGCTTTAATGGTTTTGTTATTCTTTTTTTGGATGATGACTTCTTGCTCTTTGTTTAACAGCACAGGACCAGTATTATAAATCAATCAATTAATCAACCTTTATTTAAACTCAGAAAAAAACATTGAGTTTGGCCCTTATTTACAGTGTAGCTGAGCCAGTACATAGAGTGGGAATTGTCAAAGAAATGAAAGTCAGCATTTAAATAAAATACATAAAATTAAGATTAAAAACATATAAGATTCTAATAAAAGTTTAAGAGTAGGAATCATGAAATCATAAGTAAAAAAATCTAAGGTTATATAAATTATAAATCAAATTGCTAAAAAAATAAAACAACACATAAAATATAAATAAGCACATAAATAAAAACAATGAGACAGCAAAAACATGAAATTTTAACTAGACATTTTAAGTTAACTAAAAATTATATTAGGCCAAAAACAAAAGTAGCTTAAAAAACATACCACAGTCATTAAGAAAATAACAAAAAAATGAACCAAAACTGTGGTGGTTAGAGACTAAGAGTTTAAAATGATTGACACCAGTGAGCTAAATTTTAGTGTTTCCTGTAGTGGATGGTTCGCTGGTGCACTGTAGCAAAAAGTAATTTTGGAGCTAAAATGTGTTCTGTACCAATGATTCTTAAACTAGTTCTATTCACAACACGAACAGACCAGCACTATTGACTGTATAGGGGTTACTGTGGACTGGTTTAACAACCAATAGTCTACATTAAAAAATAAGTACTTACTAAAGGACAGCACTAAAACCTTTACCTGCATTCAGATACAGCAACATTCATTTCTCATTTAAAGATTATGCTGGATAAAATATTGAAAAATCAGCCTTTTTTAATCAGCAGCTTTTTTATTTTTGGCTTCTTCTGTTAGGAAAAAAAAATCTAGCCTCGAGGTGAACATGAATAAAACAGGTCAGTTAACAGTATGTCTGTGTAATGATTGTGAGTAACCGTATTTTCACTCCATCCTCAGGGAAGACCCAGTGACCCCAGATCCAGCAGTCAGCACCGTGGAAGACTGGCTAGATTCCATTAAGATGAGCCAGTACAAAGAGCACTTCTCCAATGCCGGCTACGTCACGCTGGACTCGGTCATGTATGTCAGCGTCAGGTTAGTGTCAGATCTGTGATTCTGATTGAGGAAATGGGTAATTACCTTTAGATAACTGAAATACCTGAAGGTTTGATACTGCAAGAATTCTGTTGGAAGGTTGGCAGCAGTAGCACACATTCAGGAGTGCAGGTTAGTTTAATAACATAATTCACAAAATTACATGGAGAGATGGACTGTGGAGTTTCTGTGGAGGAAAGATTCAAAGATAAGTATAATGTAAAAATAATTAATTTCAAGGACAAGAAATTTATACTGGCTACAAATCTAATTTACACAGTTCTACCTTAATCCCCAAATAGAGTCAGTCAGATAAGACATGTTCATAAGCTCAAGTTCTTGTTTTTCGCTGGATAAATAATGCAAATATACAAAAGGCAAACTTTACACACTTTAATCAGTCTCAGATATCACAAGGCGTGTTGCGATACTCATCGCTATCTTACAACCTGCCAACAGTATATTTTTTACACCTTGCGCCTGCGCCATTTAAATAGAACAAACACGTTTATGAATATACCTATGCTGATTGGTGTGGTGTGTTCAGGTAAATTTCTAGCATATTGCTATCTTGGCAACAAAAACACAGGTGCACCACTGACTGAAATGAACCTAGACAACAGTCATCCATCAGACATTCATTGCTATCTTGGCAATGCAGGAACACCCCTGCTTGTTACAGACATAAGGACTTGCAGCAGAGCACAAACCCAACCTTTACATCATTAATAAACAGAATGCTGAAAAAATAACATTGCTGTTCTTGTAAATGACCTGCTCACTCACCTTTACAGCGTGAACGAGCAGGAGAGTTTCCTATGCTGAGAAGCACTGAAGCGCTACACTATTAAAATAGCAATCTGCAACCAAAGTCAGAGCACAATCAACTCCTATAGGGAATGACAAGTGACTTGCAGCTTGGTTTATTTCACTCTACACCCAAAGCAAACTCATGATTAATTAAGTGATTTAGTACATGCATTTTGCACGTTTTGATCCGCGCAAGGCGCATTTTTGTGTTGTCAAAATACCAAAGACACACCGACTTGCGCTAAATGAAGCTTTAGCAAAATGATCGCTAAAATAGGGCCATAAAAATGCAAACGCAGAACATTTTCCATTTTGGTTTGTTTTGTTTGGGGGACCACCTCCTCTAAAGGGTCTTAGTATGGTTGCATGGGTCTGTTTTAAAGTGTGATTATTGTTATTAATTTGCACCTGTCCAAATGAACCACACCAAGGGTGAAATGAACCAGAGTCAGATTTAACACTGCCTTACTTTGTACTAAAAGTACTATATACATAGCTAAAATAGAAGAGGAATAGAAATAGAAGTTGCTCCTGACCTTATTTTGATCGTAATTTTGTAAGTTTTCTGATGATATTTAATATATCCTCAGAAACACCACATAATAAAGTCTGAGTGTTTGCAATTTCCTACCAACTCATAGCTCCAGTGCAAAACTAAAACTAAAATTGCTTTTATGTCCTATTCTAAATTCTAAATCGCACTTTACCACTGCTCTAATTTTCACTTTCACTTTCTTCTGTTTCTGTTTCCCATGTGTTGCCAGTGAGCTGGGGAAGATGGGCGTGGCATTAACAGGCCATCAGAAGAAGATCCTCTCCAGCATACAGAGCCTACAGACTCAGCAGGGGACGCATGTGCAGGTATAACCCCCAGCCAGACAGGTCAGATTGCCCACCACCTCCAGAAGCCCATCCCCTCTTCCAGCACTGAAGAAAAGCCAGCCTCCCCCCGGGATCCACTGCCAGGGGCCAGCCAAGACACCCAATCACTCGACCCAGCGGTGATCCAGTACTGAGGCACAAATACTTCACGCAACCGTGTGGAAGCAACTCAGTGTGGAGGAGGCTTCATGCAGATGTGAGGAGATGCACCACTGAACCTACCGGGCACTGGGAACTAGGAACTGGGAACCCTCACTGCATTCTCCTACTCAGCATAGACAGACAAGGTGGAAGGAAGGATGAGCACGCATTTCATAGTAGTGGTGTGGTGACCCGTTGACTCAACACTGTTAGTTTTGGCGTAGGTGGTTTGTTTGTGTAAGGACCACAAGTGGATGGACGACTGATGGGACTTCAGCTTCACGGTCAATTGTGAACTTGTATTCATGGTAGTAATTTAGTATTCTTCAGCTGGTGACAGACTCACCCAGACTCACTCTAAAAAATTGAAGCACTACCCACACCACACACATGCAGAAACGTACAGACGGCCACTGTATGTCTGCTTTCAGTATGGAAATGACCTTTCTCTTACCCTGTGTGCCATTCAGGCATGCTTTTTTGTCGTGTATGTGTGTGGGTGTGTGTGTGGCCCAGGATGTGTTGTGTTTGGTTTCAGAGCTAGACATGGACTAGCCTGCAGCCTTCCTCTTCTCCCAGCAGAGTTTGCCTGCTTCACAGATGGGGAACAACCACAATGACCAGTGAGGACATGAGTTCAAATGTAGTGACCTTCACATTGGCCATGCTTTTATGTGCCCCTTTTTTGCTACAATATACTGACATACTGATCCCTGAGGCCAGCTTTTCTCACTATTTTCTGGAATATCCATATCAACAGGAGCTACCGTGTGCCCCCCATATTGCTCTTTTGCATCTTTGAGACTTTGAGTGTGATGACCATGTGCAGTACTTAAGCGGCCGAAGCACCTGCCAATAAGGATTAAAGAACATTTCCCCCACATTGGCTTTTGGATGTGCCGGAGCCGCACTATGTAGAATGTATCAGTGTTTTGAGCCTAGTGTAGCACTACGCAGGTTACTTTCAAAGTGGTTGGTACCAGTTCATCCGTTCGGTGTAACCTCATGATGGTGGGTAGGCTTGATCTTTGTGGGAAAACATGGATTCTATAAGTGTAGAAGTCTGTTATAATATCCTGGATGACCAAGGTGGACGTTCTTTGTTTCTTGCTCCTTTTTTTTTTTTTTTTTCGCCTCGCCCTTAAGCCACAGCAGGTCTTGTAGAAATCATGTAACACTTCGGTCATTGTTTGAAGACCACGGACATTTAAAAACTAGATTTTTGTTTCATATTTTTCCAAGCTATCGTGTACATATTCATGTGTAGAGTTTATTAAGTTTATCAAAGATAGTATGTAAGAGATTTTGGCACTTCAAAGCAAATGCATTCCAAGTTTTCCAGCTAAGAACAGAACAGAATTACAGAGGACAGTAAAAAAAAACACTCAAAAATATCAAACATCTCATATTTTACATGTATGAAAGAGAAAAGACTGGGGAAAGATTGTACTTTGGTATAAATTGTACAGAGTTGGTCAGTGGGTGTTTGTACTCTTGTGGTTTTTGAGATTTTGTTAGTTGTACATTAGGGCTGCACGATGTTTCATATTTTATTGCAGTCTTCGTATCAGTTGAGCTGTGACAGGATGAATTCAGATGTTGCTCAAAATGCAACCGATCAAATAAACCAAACAATACTCAGCTTTATCAGTTTCCACTGATTTCAAATTATGAACAGTTATGGTGAATTATTCACAAAAATATTTTCATTCATATCATGTTGGCATGCACTGCTGAACAGGGGAAATGAACAAAAATGCGTGGTGGTCTGCAGAAACTCATCAGATGTTGCTTATGTGCATTTTTGGTAAAAGCAGGTAAGAAGATAAGAAGGATTGCACTGTAACAAAATAGAAGCTTTATTCAAATATTTAGGTAGCAGCCAACATTTGGAAATATCTCATGGATGCAACTGATGTATCTTTTCAGGCTCTCGGTTACTCACAGTTCTCTGTGCATTTACAACCTAAAGGGGAAAAAACACCTGGACATCATGTGATGTCCTTACACAGCCATTCCACTTGTGTGACCAATAGGCTATTAAGGCCCTGTCCACACAAATCCAGATATTTTTTTAATACATGAGGTTTTTGTCTCTGTTTTGACCTTCTGTTCACATGAAAACTGCATTTTTGTTTACTAAAAATGAGCTTTTTGAAAATACCTTCCAAGGTGGAGATTTTTAAAAACTGTCAATTGGAAAAACTAAGCTTTCTCACTGCGATTTTCTTATTTTAATGTAACTCTCACGTAACCTAAAACAGCGGAGGCACCAAAATTCACTGCGTGCAGTACAAACCTTACCATGAACGGAGATTCTGAACCAGGCATGGAAGAACAACCATATATAGTTTTAAAAAATATCCAGATTCGTGTGGGCGGCCCTAAGAAGAAGTCTTCCGAAGAAAGTCCTATTAAGGACTTTTGGTTTCTGCAGGCCACCATTCAAATATTAACATCTGTTAGCTGATTAATTGAATAAAGTGGCATATAATAGCATATACTTTCCAGGTTTTATATACAGTAGAACCATATAGAACTCAAATAACTATATACATATTAGCTTCAATGCTTAATATTTAAAGGGATCTTTGGGTTGGTAAAAAATGTTTGGCAGGTGGTATTCCTATATTGCACCAGAAGGTTCCTACAATTATTGCTAGTCAAAGAACCTGGTAGAGTCAACCGTTAATAACTACCTTTAAGAGGCTTGGTTAAATGCAAGCTGAGTGAGTGCTGCTAGGCCAAGCGCCAATAAAACAACCAGTGCTGTTATCACCCATCATCTGTCCATATCGTGTAGCCCTTGTGTACACTGAGGCAAAGCAGCCAGATCGCTTGTTGAGACTTTGATGCTAGCTTTGGACAGAAGAGGATTGTGAAGTGATGGAATGTAAAGGATGTATTAGCTTTATGACGGGTCTGGAAAGCTAAACTCTTTCTCAGGATGTGTTTAATTTTTTTTCTCCCATTTCAATAAGACAGCAATGACAACCAAGCGGATCATCCGGACAGCTCTTCCTCTTTCTCATAGTCGTGACCGCTCTGTTGGTCAGCACAATGCTCTTACATCCAGAAGTTTTTTTTTATTAATATTATTTTATTATTTCCCATTTACACTAAGCACCTTGTGGTTAGTTTTTTTCTCCTTTATTTTTTTCTTTTTGTGTTCAGTAATATGCTAAAAATTAAAGCAGTATTAATGACCACACTGCCAGTAAGATAAATATAAAAACAAGAATAATGCTTGTTGAGGAAAAAAGCAGCCTGCAAATGAATTTCCTGCTCACCTGGTCCTCTATGATACCCTGGGAAAATATTAATTTGCTGTCGAGATAGCAGTAATTGAACGCCAGACATTAATATTTATTTATTCATGTTCTTAAGTGAGGCAGAAAAAAGCCTGTTTGCTTCAGTAATGTGTTTGTTTGTTTGTTTTTCTCCCCAAAATATTTATTGAATAAAGAGTTGCCATCTGAATACCTGGCACGTCTGTGCCCGTCGCCTGCTAATATAATGTGAGCTTTCCTTAATTGCCAAATTACTGGAGCATATGTGCCTATTCAGACTCATCATTTCTCAAGCAGAAACAGCAACAGGGAATAATTCAATAGGGAGATGCAAAAAGCATTTTTGCTCAGCGTTCGGTCGCCCCAAAAGACGCAGAGGAAAGCCACCAAGAGTCGATTTCAAGTCGCTGCAAATACCAGTTAAGGAAACTGTTTATTCAGTCAGTAAAGTCATTTTAAAGAGGTAGCAGGCTATCATCAACATGTAAACACTGTATAACTCTAACCTAACTACTCTGTACTTCATGAAGTGTTTTTGACATGTTTAATTATTGCTTAACAAGTTTTCCTGAGTCCTAGGAATGAAGTGATAAGCACAGCCAGTTTTACAGTGTTTTCATAGCCATCTTCTGCTCCGTCCATAAAGGCATTCTTTACTAATGTTGCAAAGTTTGACAAGCTTTACTGAATGTTATCAAAAAATCTTCCCTTTTTGCATTGTTAGAGTAGATTTATTGAAACTGAAGACTAGCAAAAGAAAAACGTTTTATTTAAGCATTTTTATTTAGACACTTTCAGATAGCACGCTGTACCCTGAACCCATTGGGTATAATTGTTTCCCCAGCACCGGAGCAGTGTTCTGCTGCCACGGAGCAGTGTGGAAAGTGTTGCGATCCACACCCAAAACCACGCCTCAGCTGCACTAACGCTTTCCACGGTTCAAGTTTAACTTCACCTTTGACTGTGAAAGCGTGACATGAACTCATGCGACCAAAAAAAAAATTTAGTCTAATTGTAGTTTCATGCACCCACACCCTCCTCTTCTTTCTCGCTGCCATCCTATTCCTTCTTTAAACAAGGAACGTAAAACTTAAATGTCTCTACCTTCATGCAAGTACAATTTTGACTCCCTTACACTTTTAATGGGTTAATAGTTAGACACAAAACACAAGACTTAAGTACAGTTTCTGTGTACTTTTCTGACCCATGTTCATTTTATATGTTTTATTTGGACTTTGTTTCTTTTACATGGTTAAATGAAGTACTGTAAATTCACTACAGTGTGACCGATTCACACGGGAAAAGAAATCTTGTTAATTATGAATGAGATGGGAGTGGCTACTTGATTTATGCACTTTTAGGTTGACAATTTTCAGCTAAACATGAAAAACATCCTAAACATGTGTGTACGCTATAGGCTACACTGCACAATGATTTATGAGATGTGAGCTGTGAAAAGTGCTGTATGAGGTTTACCACAAACTTGAACAAATCTAAGCTTATACCTCTGGTAATAATCACATTCAAAACTGACCAATCCAAATAGGACCTAATTGAGTTAACAATAACATGCTACAGTGAGCTTTAGTTTATCTTTAGATTGAATAATTTCAATTTCTAACATTGTGTAAAGCTTCTCTGATCATACATCAGTAGTTAAGGAATTATGTATTTGTGGGCGGAGCAGACACATCTCTTACAGTTTTCAGCATTCTCAAACACTGCTACTCGTTATCAATGCCACATAACAAGCTGATTCAATAGGTAGACTCTCATTTGTCAGTGAAGCATCAGTGCACTGCACTTCCTGTGAAAGCTATATTCATTGTTTGTCAGATTCTCCAGCAGAGCAAATTAATCTCTCTCACACTGAAGATTCATATTCAAAGGTCTGATTATCCGTCTGTATCATTTCAGAGTATGTTTATCTGTTCTACAACATCAGGCCATCAGTGCGGTGGCTCAAGAATACACTATGTACAGTTTATACCATACAAATAATGTGAACTGTTGGACACACTGTCAGCTAGACTGCTCTCCATCTTTTAGCCTTCAACTGTGAAAAGGTCTTTTTTTATTCTTTGTTTTTTTATTCACATGCAAATCGTTGCCAGTGATTGATCTGTGTATGACTGCATAAGTGCTGAATCAATGGTTTGCACAAGCCAGGGCCTCAGTTAGGATCATCTGTATCTATATTATTTCTCTTCCATTTGCTTGAGTTTTTGTACATTGTGGTCATTTGTTTACCTGTCATTTTTTTCCAGTCATGGAAAGGAAGAGTCATTAAATTTGCTAATGTCGCTGGCAGTGAATAAAAGAGTGTAGGCTCTAATTAGCATTGTGCAAAGCTAGCATTGTGCATCATGCTAATTTCTGGATACTAGCTTCTATTCATTGCTTGCACTGTTAGCATGTTCGCTTGAGATGTTTCCTAAAGCTCTTGTTGAACTGTTGAACATTTTGTCCAATAAATACGTTGATATTTTTAATGAACTGTTCTTGGCTGTTTTCTCCTTTGGACTCTTCTTTTGTTGGTTTTCTTTTTCTTGTGTAGACTATGTGAAGCATTTACTTAGACTATGTAAAGTATTTACTAGATCATCATTATATTCTTTAACTACACCCTAAACCAGACATTAAATTAACATGATTTAGCTCTGTTACTAGATCCAGTTTCAGTTGAATAGTAATTTTTAATACTAAACTACTACTAAAACTAAAACTAGTTTTTTTGGTATAAAGTATGTAGTATAAATAAAAGTGTCAAAACAAGTACAAGAACAGTGCAGCTTTAATGCGGTATGAAATGAAAAGGGACAACCTTCTTGTGTCCAGAAAAAAAAAAATCAATGATGAACAATGATCTATGTACATCAGCAGCAGTGTCAAGGGAACGACTTTATTTGATATAGAGCTATATCACTTCCTGTTAATATAAAATATGTTAGTATTTTAATATTTTATGTCCTAATACAAACACACAATGAAGGATAATATAAAGTACATAGCGTATAGTATCAGTGTGAAGTTTTTGGCTTGCATTTAGTGAGATGGGATTTGTCACAGTCTAGATACAGCAATACTAGCAATATTAGCCTAGCATTTCCTGTTCTAAATAAAAAAAATCTAACTTCAGATACCACAGACAATATCTTTAGTGTATTAACTGCATCTGGCCTCCTTGAGTGATACACAATCTGTAGTGTTTTCTGAAATACATTTTTGCAACTTGGGATGCTTTGTTCTTTGCTTGTTTCAGATTATGATCTGGATATCAAGCATAAGACAGGTAAAGAAAATGTGGTGGCTGATGCACTCTCTCCTTCTTCTTGAGGTATTTTTGTGCCTCGAGAAGCTGTGAACCTTGGTCTTTAGAGACAAATAGATGTTAATATTGCGCAAACTAACGTTGCTCTCTTTTTTATTATTGCATTTCAAACATTTTTCAAAAGTGGTTTGAATCAGGTTTGAAAAAAAAATCAAAAAAGTTTTTTGCTGTTCAAATGATAAAAAAAATCAAATCTGGATATAAAAACCTATACTGCACTGGAAACATAGCCTAAAATATATTTTTATACTGTGGAACCATGTATTAGTATTAATGACACTAAAGTCGAATTGAATTGAACTGAATTGAATTAAACAGAATCAAGCCAAAATCATATTTGCACTGCCAATCTGAACATCACCTCCTTAAACCCCTCGGTTTCATCTGTACAATTCTTTATCATGATTATTATTATTTCTATTATTTTATGGTTATTACATATATAAAGTTAATACTCCACTGTAAAATGTTCATTGCAAGTCTACTGGTAGAAACAATATTGCTTACACCCAACACACACCCCAGAACACACCGACACATACGAGCAAACACCTACGTTCACACACACAGAGCCACTCCCTCGCCCCTCTTCCAGGAGATGCTTGTGAGATCCATATTAACAGCAGCCCAACAGCGCTCAAGTCTTTACTATTCCCATCATGCTCTGCTGAGACGCAAAGCCACCATCTGGAGGAGTTGGAACGAATGGCTGCAAGTTATTTCCCAACTCTCCCAGCGCAGCTCCCGGAGAGAGGCTTCCAGCAGCTGCCTCATCACTCACCATTAAATCAGCCCTCCGTCACCAGCGGCAACGGCAGCCATCTTTACTAAAGGATGAGGAACAGAGAGCGCAGAGCCTGGATCTGTTTCCCTAAACTAGGCAGAACTGCGATCCGACAGTTCAAACAGAATACAGACTTCATTTCTCAAATAATTCTCAGGCTCAAGTTGTGTTTAAATGGTATGTTATTTATATGGATTTTGACCTGGACTCTTTCCTACTGTATTCTTTCTCCATTCTTTCAAAACATGACACTTGGACACACCTGTACTGAGACACAGTGGTGCACCATGTCCACAAAACAGTTTAAGAACACCACATTAGCATATACTGCTAAAATTATTCAGATATGTATAGATACACTTATATAGAGTATAGCCAGGTCCAGACAGTTTAAAATAGTTTAAATATATCTTTGTTACAAACCATAATTTGTAAGACAACAATCAGGCTTAGAGTTTTGGCTGGTTAAGGTTATAATACATTTTGACAGAGCTTTATCAGGCTTCAGTCAAGTTTAGACAGAAATTATTAGATCACAGTTGAGTTTGACATTTTTTAGATGACAGTGAGATCAGACTATAATTAACTTGAGACAATTTTGTTTTACATTACATTACGTTACATTACATTTGTCCGACACTTTTGTCCGAAGCTACTTTTTGTTATGCTACACAAAATTATGTAAGACCTCAATTGAGTTCGGGCAGAACTTATTTTAAACCACTGTTGAGTTCAGATAGAATGTTGTTAGACTACAGTCGAGTTCAGACAGAACTTTGTTAGACTACAGTTGATTTCAGACAGAATTTTGTGAGACTACAGTTAAGTTCAGACAGGATTTTGTTAGACTACAGTCGAGTTTAGACACATTTTTGTTAGACATCAGTTGAGTTGAGACAGAATTTTATTAGACTACAGTTGAGTTCAGACAGAATTTTGTTAGACTACAGTCGAGTTCAGACAGAATTTTGTTAGACTACAGTCGAGTTCAGACAGAATTTTGTTAGACTACAGTCGAGTTCAGACAGAATTTTGTTAGACTACGGTTAAGTTCAGACAGAATTTTGTTAGACTACAGTCAAGTTTAGACAATTTTTTGTTAGACTACAGTCGAGTTCAGACAGAATTTTGTTATACTAAATTCGATTTCAGGCAGAACTTTATTAGACTACAGTTGAGTTCAAGAAATCTTTGTAAGGTCTCTGTTGAGTTCAGACAGAACTTTGTTAGACCAAAGTCGAGTTCAGACATTTTCCAGTCCATAGTTGAGTTTATATAACATGTTTTATCTAGCTACAGTTAGACTACAGTTGGGTTCAGATCATTTCTTTGGGTTTTGGATTCAGCACTTGGAGCTGTAGGTCAGGAAGAGCTGAAGTGAAATGTTCTAAGGCTACGGTGGAGGATTTCAGGCCTGATTAAAGCTCTAGTTGAGCGACTCTTGTTGAGCAAGCTGTGACCGTCCTGAGTTTGTGCTTTTGCATATTGTGATTCAACTCTGAGAGCTGCTGATTGAAGCTTGTGTGTCGAAGCTTGTGTGCACTAAGAGAGAGTGTGTCAGGGCGTGAGTGAGTGAGTGTGTGTGTGTGTGTGCTCGTGCATGTGTTGTGTGAGAGATTTCAAGCATGAAGCAAGTTAATCAAAAGATTTATGAGTTGGGCAGAAAGGCAGTCCTTCAAGAGTCAGAGACGAATCAGACTCTGAAAAGCAATTAAGAACGTGCAGCATTCTTTCAGCAGAATAGAAAACACTGTGTTATTTTTCCCCATGGCTGACCCTTAAAAAACACACCATCTCTCTCCTACTGATTATTATCTAATTATCCAAACATCTGGCTCCTGCTGGCTTTCAATTCAACTGAATTAATGTTTTTTTTTCCTCTTTTCCATGAGATGCTTCGAAGCCCATGCAATTATGAAGTCTACCCCTGTAGTGATTCGCTATATTGGCACTGGGCCTCGATCTTTCTCCTCTTATTGTTTTAATTAAAGCACAGGGGCTAATTAAAATCAATCTGTTTCACTGCCAAATGAAACAAAACACAGCCCGAAAGGAGATGTAGAGTGTGGAGCTTTGTGTGCTGACTGGAGGACTCTGAATGTAATAAATAATATGATCAAATCTACCCACCAAGCAATTTTTACTGGCCATCTCCCAAACGTAGCTGTTAGCTTCTTCACAGACTCCAGCAAGACGAGCTTTGAGAGTCATGATTGAGCCTGATAGATAGCAGGGTAACAAGACATTCTATCTTAATGGTTTATGTTCAATTATAGAACTAACAAGAATGTAGCTTTGGTTCTACAGCTAATTATTCGTCATGTGGGCCTCAAACATTTACTATAGAAAAATATATACTATCTAAGCATGGTAGCTAACTTTAGCTATAAGATCTAGCAGGCCAGCAGTCATGCGAGACCAATATGTATGAGCTCAAGGTCATGAAAATAGACTTGAGTCCACCTCAGGAAACACCCACTCCTGTTTAAGTTGTGAGGTGTTATCTTGTCACTAAAGCTAAAAACTAGACCCCAGAGAGGCCTGATAGTGGGTGCAAATGTATACATTATTCTTTGATTTACAGTCTCATGTCTGTACCAGTAATACCGTATGTCACAAAAGGCATTACCATCTACATTGGGCAGTACAGCAGTGGACGGTAATGATTGTGAGCCGCGGCATCTGGCTTAAACTGTCCACATGATACAGGCTCCTGACACTAAACATCACTGTGAGATATGTTCTGATTTAGCCTTTATATGAGGCCCAAAGATGCAATCTAAGAGCATGCTATATATGGAATATAATTAAGAGGAAGATAGATGATCACAAGCCATCAAACCAAGCTGAACTACTTGAATTTGTGCACCAGGAGTGGCATAAAGTTATCCAAAAGCAGTGTGTAAGACTGGTGGAGGAGAACATGCCAAGATGCATGAAAACTGTGATTACAAAAAAGGGTTATTCCACCATATATTGATTTCTGAACTCTTAAAACTTTATTAATATAAACATATTTTCTTTGCATGATTTCAAATCCTGTGCAGGAAGGTCCAACGACTCTGTTATTAGAATCCCACTAGTTGCTGACAGTAGCCAGACAGCCATGTTTGTCATTCCTGTAGCCGGCAAAATATGAAACTGCAGAAACTTCATCAGGAAGCCAGATCAAACTTTAAAATAAGAGAAACGAAGAAAAGAAAAACGAGACAGTGATATGTGATAATTAAAATTGCATAAATTAGGTATAAGTGTTTTTTTTTATAATAATGTAATTTTAGCAGCAAAATATATGTTAAATGTAAGATACCGGCCTGGCAGTAACAAACTAGGTAGGACCCTGTTTTTTTAAACAGACTGAGAATATGTCCAGATGTCTTGAAATGGCCCTGAATGGTGCTTTAGAGAACCATTTAAGTAAAAAAAAGTTCTCTATAGAACCATCTGTAAAAGGTTTTTCACCCAGGAAAGAAGAACCTTCTAACCAAGCTAAAGAGTTGTCATGAATGCCTTAATGAAACCAATGTAAAGAGTGCATCACAACCACAGAACAATGGTATCAGTTCATCACTAACACATTGAATGTATCAGAAAAAATATTGATTATTGACACACTGAAAGAAAATGCTCATATTTAAACAATTTTCTAAACCGAAAAAAGCTTTTTTGGGTCTCTGGGGTGGATGAAGTCTTCTATAACACACTCGCCAAGTGGAAAGCCTACACACTCTGTAGTCTGTCTGCTGCTCACACACACACACACACACACACACAGCTCTAATATGCCTCAATAATCACACCCTCACCTCGCCCAGAACTGCCTTGATTGTTCACACCTGCACCGAACAGCAGCCGTCCATTCCCAGCCTGAGCCATTCACACACAGCACTGCGTCTGCATTCTGTTCCAGCGCTGAGGCCAAGCCAAGTGTCAGAAACCAACCGGGCCACTGATTGCTGCAATTTGGCGATTAAGATGTAATTGCAAATAAAGTTGGCACATCTGTTTGTCTGTGGTGGAGAAAACCTTCACAGACTGAAACATGCGTGTGGCAAACGATTACACATGCATTAATGCTGGCATCTGCAGAGCTCTGAGATCTACCAGAGCAGCATGTCTCCATGGCCGAGCTGTAATAAATCCTCCGTGCATCAGTAAAAAGGGAAAAAGACACTGACCGGACTGAACTGTAGCAGTGCTGGACAGAGATGGCACTGATTAGTCCTTGTTGGATTAAAATGAACTGCAATATCAAAAGATTGGGAAGGCTTTGCTTTGAATAATGTTTTTAATGAAATAAAACTGATTTAAAACAGTTTTTGTTTTTTTAACCTCACACATTGTAGCATCTATAAGGGTGGAGTAGCAAGAAAAGACCAAACACTTTTAGCAAAAGTTTAGCAAACATAATAAAGTGTGAAAGACCATCAAATGAGCAGTAAATAGACCTTTAATGAAATTGTGGGGCAGTGGACCCTTATTCACCCTCCAACCCAATACCAAGAGGCCCAATCCGAAATCCCAATTTCACCCCTTGGCTCTACCACTTACCCCTACCCCTTCTTTTCAAGTCAAGTGTACACCTTCCCCTTGAAACAGAGTTATAAGGGGAAGGGTTGAAATCCCCCCCCAGAATTGGGACAACCCTTTAAGCACCTGACACATAATCCGAGCGCTAAAGTTCAGTAATCTAGCTGCTGCTGGTTAACTGGTTAACTTTAGGGCTTTATCGTATGTCTTCAGAAAGGAGGAATATGGTGTCCATTTCCTAATTTCTCTGTAAAGAGGAGCAGAAATTAGCTTTGATTAGCCTTTATTTAATTTATTTTTCCATTCCGCCTTAAATGCTGCAGCCCCTGCCGTTGGTGGAATGGTAAATTTAGCTAGCTAGCTACTGAGACAAACTTTTTCATTCCGGCCACTCTGGCCACACCATGGACACACCCCCAGCTATGGACACACTCTCAGACTTGCTGATGCCTAGAACACTTTTTATAGTTCTACCATATTTTGCACTAGTAGTTCATTCACTAGTTAATTCATCTACTGTTTACGTATCTTTTGCACTGTTTACGTATCTTTTGCACTGCTTAATTTAATTTAAATTATTATATAACTGTGTATTTGCACTTTCTGTTTGGCTGACATCAGTTATCCTCACATTATGCACATCAACTGGTGTTCACTGTCTATTGTGTTCAACTGCACTACCTCCATTCTCCATCTCCATTACACACACACACACACGAAGACTGTACATTTACACTGTATATTCTATTTCTTATTTGATTGTATTTATATGTATCTTTATATTTTATCTTTTTTAACTTTGTGTATTGTGTAACCTGCTGCTGGATGCCAAGAATTTCCCCCCGGGGATCAATAAAGTATCTACCTACCTACCTACCTACCTACCTACCTACCTACCTACCTACCTACCTACCTACCTACCTACCTACCTACCTACCTACCTACCTACCTACCTACCTACCTACCTACCTACCTACCTACCTACCTACCTACCTACCTACCTACCTACCTACCTACCTACCTACCTACCTACCTACCTACCTACCTACCTACCTACCTACCTACCTACCTACCTACCTACCTACCTACCTACCTACCTACCTACCTACCTACCTACCTACCTACCTACCTACCTACCTACCTACCTACCTACCTACCTACCTACCTACCTACCTACCTACCTACCTACCTACCTACCTACCTACCTACCTACCTACCTACCTACCTACCTACCTACCTACCTACCTACCTACCTACCTACCTACCTACCTACCTACCTACCTACCTACCTACCTACCTACCTACCTACCTACCTACCTACCTACCTACCTACCTACCTACCTACCTACCTACCTACCTACCTACCTACCTACCTACCTACCTACCTACCTACCTACCTACCTACCTACCTACCTACCTACCTACCTACCTACCTACCTACCTACCTACCTACCTACCTACCTACCTACCTACCTACCTACCTACCTACCTACCTACCTACCTACCTACCTACCTACCTACCTACCTACCTACCTACCTACCTACCTACCTACCTACCTACCTACCTACCTACCTACCTACCTACCTACCTACCTACCTACCTACCTACCTACCTACCTACCTACCTACCTACCTACCTACCTACCTACCTACCTACCTACCTACCTACCTACCTACCTACCTACCTACCTACCTACCTACCTACCTACCTACCTACCTACCTACCTACCTACCTACCTACCTACCTACCTACCTACCTACCTACCTACCTACCTACCTACCTACCTACCTACCTACCTACCTACCTACCTACCTACCTACCTACCTACCTACCTACCTACCTACCTACCTACCTACCTACCTACCTACCTACCTACCTACCTACCTACCTACCTACCTACCTACCTACCTACCTACCTACCTACCTACCTACCTACCTACCTACCTACCTACCTACCTACCTACCTACCTACCTACCTACCTACCTACCTACCTACCTACCTACCTACCTACCTACCTACCTACCTACCTACCTACCTACCTACCTACCTACCTACCTACCTACCTACCTACCTACCTACCTACCTACCTACCTACCTACCTACCTACCTACCTACCTACCTACCTACCTACCTACCTACCTACCTACCTACCTACCTACCTACCTACCTACCTACCTACCTACCTACCTACCTACCTACCTACCTACCTACCTACCTACCTACCTACCTACCTACCTACCTACCTACCTACCTACCTACCTACCTACCTACCTACCTACCTACCTACCTACCTACCTACCTACCTACCTACCTACCTACCTACCTACCTACCTACCTACCTACCTACCTACCTACCTACCTACCTACCTACCTACCTACCTACCTACCTACCTACCTACCTACCTACCTACCTACCTACCTACCTACCTACCTACCTACCTACCTACCTACCTACCTACCTACCTACCTACCTACCTACCTACCTACCTACCTACCTACCTACCTACCTACCTACCTACCTACCTACCTACCTACCTACCTACCTACCTACCTACCTACCTACCTACCTACCTACCTACCTACCTACCTACCTACCTACCTACCTACCTACCTACCTACCTACCTACCCACCCACCTACCTACCCACCCACCTACCCACCTACCCACCTACCCACCCACCCATCTATCTATCTATCTATCTATCTATCTATCTATCTATCTATCTATCTATCTATCTATCTATCTATCTATCTATCTATCTATCTACTAGCGACCTTTCTTTATGCTTGTTATTAAGAATTTGGCCATAAAACATTGAAACTACACAATAAACTAAGGCAACATAATGCTCATCATCACTTTAAATATGGAAAATACTTTTTTCGTTTATATTTGTGGGTTTCTTACCAGTGATTCTCATACCTCTCAGTTGGAAGTGTGCATCGAAAAAAATCTCTGTATGAAGGGCTAACAAGCCCAATCCCCTTACCCCCTATTCCCCCTAACCTCTCCAGCCTAACAAGAATTGGGACACTCCTACCCCTCGGCGTACACACACAAAATAGAGGGGGTAAGGGGTAGGACCAAGGGGTGAAATGGGATTGGGCCTAAGTCATGCTCCATCAGTAGAACCCCTCTCCAAAAAACAACGTAATCCTCCTTTAACTCTAAAACTCAGCTCACTGGTGTCACTCAATCATGTAAACATTTAATATCTAACCACCTTCAGACAGCCTGTACCTGTTTTACTTAATCTTTTTTATTTTTAACTTTTATTTTTTTATTTTAGTTATTTTCTTAGTCCTTTATTTTCTTTTTAATTATTATTATTATTATTATTATTATTATTATTTAAATAGTTTTGTATTATTGCCTTTTAACTTATTTTGATTTTCTTTTATTATTATTATTATTATTATTATTATTATTATTATTATTATTATTATTATTATTATTATTATTATTATTATTTAAATAGTTTTGTATTATTGCCTTTTAACTTATTTTGATTTTCTTTTATTATTATTATTATTATTATTATTATTATTATTATTATTATTATTATTATTATTATTATTGCTTTCATTTTTTTTGTTTATTTATTTATTTGTATTTTTATTGTATAAAGTAAAAGTTAGTTTTAGCTTAATTTTAACTAATTTTTGTTGTATTAATCTTATCTTCTTTTGTTCTTATTTTTTTCTAATTCTATTTTTATTTTTATATTTTATTTACTGTTATTTTAAAATAATTAAATTCAATCCCTGTTTTTGTAAATGCTCAGCAACATTGTGAATGAGGGTCAATGTACTACCCAGTCAAAATAAAGGTTGATTGATTGATTGATTGATTGATTGATTGATTGATTAAATAACTCCTACAAATAAGAAAGGTTGCAGGAAAGCATTAAACAGCTTTGTCCAAATGTTTGTAGACACTTGCTCCTCTAAAATGACTTTTGCAATCAAGCATTAAACATCAAGCTTTTCCTCTTTTGCAAAGGCCATAAACTAGATTTAAGAAGATTGCTGTGAGGGTTTGATGGCATTCAGCCACGGAAGCATTAGTGAGGTCATGCACTGATAAAAGATAATGAATTATAGATATAAATTGCCACTTGAGCTCATGCCAGAATTACTGTCGGGAACTACAGCACTCCAGCACTAGCAAAGTGAGTTCCACAGCTCCATAACCCAATACTGCATGCAGGGCTTTATATCTTCTATATCTCTGAGCACACAGGTTATGGTAACTTCAGACCAGTCCATACCAGAATATACTACAGATACATTACAAAGCACCCAACATGAAATCACAGGTAAACTGTGTGAATCTACACATTGAGTTATAATAAATCAGCTCCTAATGGTGCCACAGACGTCCAAAGTTATCAGCTTCTGAGAATGCCCACAATGTATCTATATTTTGATGCCTTCTTTCCTCTGAAAGAAAGTGAGAGTACAGTCCCACTAGCCTATTTATACCAGCCTCCCCTGAGTATGAGCGGGGACGTACCTGTGCCTGACAATGTCATGTGATACAATTAGGACACCCCATTAAAAACCTTTGTCTTTTTAACCCATTTTTTAACCTCATTTTTGAGATTTATAGAAATGTAAGTAATATAAGTAACAAAACAAAAACAACCGATATAAAAAAAAATGTAAATTACATAACTTGTATAAAAAATTTAAATGCATTTTTTGAGAACAGAGAGTATACCCCACATTTATTACTAAATTATTATAAATGATAATATATGTTTAAATGAGGGGACTTTCACACTTGTAGTTGGTTTCCATGGTCCGAATCAGTTGATCAGTTGAGTTTGTTTACTTTACTCTGTTTGGTTTGGTTTCACACAGGCATTAATCTAAACATACCAAAATATACACAAATAAATCACACAAGCATGTTGTCTCCTCTGATTGGTCAGAGCTATCTGGCGCGGGAGCAAAACCTAAATGTAGTGAGAAGATTATATTTTCGAATGCATATGTCAGTATATCAGTGTAAAGCTGCTTTAATACAGAATGCTGAAAGGTGCTTGCGCTTTCAAACACAGTGTTTTCAATGGGATGTGCAGCGTGGATGGACAGGTATTAAATGGAGTCGCGTGTCTGCGAGTAGTGAACGCTGCACAGATGGCATGTGTAAACATGCAGAGCAGAGACAGCGTTGGTTCATAGCTGTGGTTATTAGTGTTATCTGGTTAAAACAGCTTTGAAAAAAAGAGGCCACTTAAAAATGATGAGTTTCTTTGATTTTACCAAATCGAAAACCTCTGGAATATAATCAAGAGGAAGATGGATGATCACAAGCCATCAAACCAAACAGAACTGTCTGAATTTTTGCACCAGGAGTTGATTTCTGAACTCTTAAAACTTATTAACTCATTATTTGAGGTCTGAAAGCTCTGCTTCTTTTTTTCTTATTTCAGCCATTTACCATTTTCTGCAAATAAATGCTCTAAAATTTGAATATTTTTATTTGGAATTTGGGAGAAATGTTGTCCGTAGTTTATAGAATAAAACAACAATGTTCATTTTACTCAAACATATACCTGTAAATAGCAAAGTCAGTGAAACTGATTCAGAAACTATATTTACTCTATTTACACACTTGGCTCAGGCTTCACTCTGGAGTAACCTAGCTTACTTTTAAGAACTATTACCAGTAATAATGATTGACCATTCTCTATAAACTATACGGGTATATTTCTTTTCCATTTTGCAGGTTCCCCTGAGAAATATGAGCCCCTTTTCCCTCTCCATTAGTGAATCCTCCCTAAATGGATAAAACAGGATTCACTTCTCAACTGCACCCATTTGGACCTTCATCCTTCTTAAAGAAAGGAACAAGAGGTAACTGAACTGTTTTTACCACATCACACTGTGACTGGTGTTGTACACAGTATGTAAAAACAATATACAGTGCACTGTTTGCAGCATCAGCAAACGCTCACAAGCTGTTTCTATTCATACAGAGTGAAGATCTGCTGAAATCCTGTTCTCCAAGGCTTGTAGTCTGATGACTGAGGCCACAGTGACAACATGCCACACGTCTCTGACAGCACAGCTTAAGCCCAGATGTTAAGCAGCGCAAACACGCGTTAAAAAAAGCAGCTGGTGAAGTGAACAGCAGCGTTTGGGCTGACAACACTACTGACGCTCTGTCTACCGGTCCAGAGCAAGAAGTTAAACAGCTTAGGTGATGCTCTGGATTCGTTACCATGGTTACAATGAAGGATACGAGCTTCTCACCCAGGAATCTGTAAAACCCCACAATCCCCTGTACAGTGGAGCGCGCTGACTAAATCCAGTCCCACACTGCTGATGCGCATATGCAAGCCCACACCTCAGTGCTGTCTACAGGTGCATTATGGAGTAGGAACACTGGGAAATCAGGCATTAAAGCAATAGAGAAATTTAATGTGAGGTTTCTGTTGTTTGTTAGACAGTTTGGTGTGTATCAAAGTGGCCACTCAGTCCTGGGGTCTAGGGTTCAAGTCCCTGTCTGGGTGAAGATGATATGGTCTCGCTGTGTCAGTGTGATTTTTCTCTGAGTTTAGGAGGAGCTAAGGAGTTGCCCAATGAACCCAGCCACACCATTCTCCTTTATCTGGAACATTTTAAATAGTTAAACGGTGATTTTTTAGGGCATCTGCCTAAACTGAGCAATGAAATGACTGGCTGGCCACATACACACACACACACACATTGGACAGACAGGACAAACAAGCGTAGATACAAAACTCTCAATTTATGAAATAAAGGGTCAGGCTTAAAAGAATAGTCAGGGACAGGCAGGGTCAATAACTAAATGGCAGCATAAACAAACAACATACCAGAGTTAGCAGGCAAAGAGGTTGTACACGGGAAAATCCAAAACAGGGCAAAAAGGGCAAGGCAAAAGATTGATCAAAAGGCAAAAATACGTTTGCAACGAGAAAGCAAACAAACATTAAAGGGCTAGGCAAAAAGGAGAAACAGAGAAGAAAAAAGGGTCGGTAACAAACGTTCAAATTAACAAAGGAAACGTGATGTAGAAGAGCTATAAAAAAGATTCAATACCAGGTTTGAAGAATAAAGAAAACTAGAGCTATTTATACTGATGAGTACAGGTGTGAGTAATGATTAGAAGCACGGTAAGCTCGAGCGCTGATGCATCATGTGATCCGGCAAGTCCGGAAGCTTGAGAACAGGTGCATTCTGGGAAATGGAGTTTTTCTTGAGGGAACTAGAGTCCATGGCAGGTAGACAGTGACATGACAAACACACACACACACACATAGTATTAGGAGTGTCAGGAGTGGGACTTCAGGAGTTTTGTAACATTAATTAGCTGATACACACACACACAGTACTAGTCTAGCATCTTGCCTGCAGCATTAGCTTACTAAATTAAGAAAGAATCAAACAATTATAGAATAAAGAGTGCTGATTAATTTTGTGTAAGTGTATGCATGAATATGTGCGTGTGGGTATTACCATTTGTGGGCTGAGGGGATACTTTTGTTTTTTTATTCGTAAAAAAACAAAATGTTCGTAAATTTTTTTCTTTCTATAATTTGATTATTTTAGCTCATCAGAGACACACCTTAAAACACAACTTTATAGTTTCACTTTTAGGTGTGCTGGGACTCGTTTTAGGTTTCTAAAACGATTTACCTTGAGAAAGCACTAGCACTTGAAAGCACAGCAACTCCTGAGCTATTTTGGTGAAATAAAGCAAATAAAAGCAGAACTCATCTATATTTGTTTCACAAGCCCATCATAAGTGTAAAATCAGCTCATTTCTAGACTTTTTAAGGCATTACAACAATAGTTTAATTTAATTTAGGGGTCCTGCTGATTGTTAGCAAAGATACATTTTGTGTTTGAGGTTTGCTCCTTTAGTTTTGCACTGGAGATATGAGGCTAATGTAACTAAAGAGTAAAGCTAGCTTAGAATAATAAAAAAAAAAAAAAACATTATTGACCTTGGCATAGTTGAATAGTTCAACCAGAGAAACCAGCTGTGAAATTGGCCAATATAAGGTTCTGAGATGTATTTTTCATACTTTGTGTCTCATTTTATTTATGTCAAAACAAACATTTAATGTCCTATCAATTACTTACAGATTTAGAGAACTTTTGCGTAAATTGCTGAAGTATTGTTTTAAATTCAGGACGTTATCACCCTCCTTCAGAGTGTCATTGAGTGACAGCAACAGCACCCATTCGTCCCCCACTCAGTAAACACGCACACACACACAGAGGGACACACACACAGAGGGACACACATTGCAAAAGCTTGCGTCAGACTGGCATACTTTGGCAGTGATTTCCTTTTCATTGCTGTTTCATTCAGGAATAACTCAAATTCCTTAAATAACAGAATCCTCCAGCTTTAAAGCTGATGGCTGAGAGATTGTCTGAGGCTGGAGTGTAAAGTGCCAGTCTGTCTGTCTGTGTCTGTCACACTTGCCTGAACAAATAAACACACACACTGAGCGCTGGTCTTTTGTGGCAGGCTTTAGTTGGAGCTCAGGGCTGGATTCGGATCTGCCAGTGTGTGCTAGACTGTCTTTCTCTAAGTGTGGGGAGGGTGGCTGAGTGTGTGTGTGTGTGTGTGTGGGAGGTGAATGTTTGTGTGTTTTGTGTGCCCTACTGTGAAAAAGTCAGAGAATACCCTTTAGTTATTCAATACCAAAAGTCATCAGACAAATGTACAGTAAAACTGTATAGAGTAAGTTGTGAGGTGTTATCTTGTGATTGATGCTGAACACTGATCAGCATGCTCAGGGCAAGTCTATATCATTTTTGGAGTCGAGTAAGGCTTGATAGGTGGATGAGATGGATAAGAGATTCCATATGTGAAGTTATGTGGATATTTAACGTTCCTCAGTACATACTTTCACGTGTGTACAGTACATAGAATACAGCATAGAAGGCATTACCACCCACAGTGAACAGCACAGTGAGTTCTAATGATGGTACTGTAATGTAAAGTGTATACTTCTATACATAAGTAGGAACTGTAGCACTTACTTAACCTACATACAGTACTGTTGTCCAGAAGTATCAGCGTTCTGGAATAAGGTCATTAGAATTCTCTTTTCATGAGCTGAAACTAATTTTCCAATAAGCGCATTTCTGCATCTTTTACTTGCTGGTTCTACCTTTCCTTTGGCAAAGAGAGTATGGAAAGTTTTGTTGGCTGGCCTGACAGCTGGCAAAAAACTTATTGTTGCTTTCTGCTTCACACTGGTTACATTCCTTTTTAGATATTCTTTACTTTACAGTCAATAGAGCAAATTCAAATATAATGAAGATATGGCTGAATGAAATGAAAGATGTGAAGATCCTTCTTATATCATGATCATTTTTTAGTAATAGAGTGTCTGTTTTATGTATATTTTGTGTATATATAATTTTTTTAGGTGAGGAGGGATGGTTAGGGGATGGTAAGGTGAACTGGAAGGGGTTGGGTGGATGTGGGCAGGGCAGAGTGGGTTGGATGTGGGCGGGGTTTGGGTGGGGTGTATATGGATGGGATTTTAAAGGCAAAGTAAAACATTGTTTGTTTGTAATGTACTATATGGCTACATCTGTTATCTACAAAACTTTCAATAAAAAAAAAACTTGACTACAAAAAAATTACATACAGTATTGAATCTAGATCTAAAATGTAGTTTTAAAGTGGAGATATTTGAATTATTGATATTTGAGCCATTTGATACCCATATATCAATATATATAACAATTTATTTTATGTAAAAAAAAGTTAGCAGAAAGAATCTCTAATATTTAAATTCCTAAAAAAGGAGAAAGGATCCAGATAGACAGATAGAAAGATTTTATTAAAAGTATTTTAAAACCAGGTTAACTAAAACTATATGAAAAAAGTGGTACATTGAACAATTAACCCTGCTAATATAATTTTTTCCTAGTCAAATTTCAGCCTCATTAAAATGCGAACGAGTTTATAATTTACTGACATGAAAATCCCACTCAGCCTACCTTCAGGTATTTAATAAAACACATCAATCATAGTTATCCCAGTGCAATTTAGATGTGTGCAGAAGGGATATGCCTTTTCCCTCTGAGAGATCCAGGGTATTAAGAATGGAATACATTACTGCGGATCAGACTGACGAAAACATCATGGCCTCACTCAATTAACCTTACAGAAATAGACAGAAAATCAGGCAATGAAGTCTCACTTAGTGTTAATGATATTTTAACAAGACAACTCAAGCTACTTAACCTCTGACCTAACAGAAATGATATCAGGGCTAAGAGGTCAGATTTATTGATCAGTGTCTTTAAAATCCTGCTTATTAAAAACTGTCATGTTATATATGTCTGAGAAGCTACACTGCGAAAGAGCCATTTCATCTACAGAAATGATTTTATTTGAATGGTAATATATGTACTTTTTAAGGATTAATTAATGCAGGTTAATGCAGTTAATTCTGCTCCTTTTCAGAGATTCTTCCAAATACATGCTTGTGTAATGTGAGCAGCATGTGGTTTTGCTCTGTCTTGTAGAAAAATGTATGGATATCCTTGGAAAAGGTGTGGTCTTGAAGGCAGAAACATATGCTGCTCTGAGACTTTAGTGTCACAATTCCATAGACCCTGGCTGATAACAGTCAGGAAGGTCCAGCTCTTCTTTGGCCTAAAGAACAGAGCATCTGTTTCTTCCAAAAAACAAAACAAAACAGCATTATTAATTAGTTTGAGCACAGTACACCTTTCCACTCTTTGATAATACACCCCAGATACCAGTTAAACCCAGAGAACATAAGATAAATAATGTTTTAAGTGGCATTGGCGAAGTTAATCTCTATTGTTGTGCTGGATAAAGGTTTGTTAAAGTAATCCCTTTTTCCCATGTGCTTCTATCAGCTATGAGTTAATTGATATTTATTGATGCAGTGACATCTGAGGGATGGAGATCATGGATGTCCAGCTTATGTTCACATCATTGCCCTTTGTGCACTAAAAGTCTTATTGATTTTTTTGAATTGTTATGTTTAATGATGCTAAGGATAAATATGTAAATTCCTTCCGATCTTTCTTTGAAGAACAAAGTTTTTGAACATTTCTGTTTTTTTCATGTGTTTGTCTACTACTAGGTCATCTTTTTTTCGGTGCTGCTTTTAATTCAAATCATGATTGCAATCACTTGTTGATATCTGTTGGAAATCACATCATTAATTATTTTTTTTAAACCTCATTACTAGTCCTAATTTGCATCTGTCAATGAATGCATATTAATACATTGGAAATGAATTTGACCAGACAGAACATATTCTTACTAAACTAAACGTAATTATAAATGGCTTCTAATTCACGGCTCAAAAAACAAACAAAATATTTCGACAACATTTTTATAGCATTCCTACGTTAGGAAATATTATGATTTTTCTTGCCAGGGTATCATTTTTGCATGTGAACCAGTATTTTTAATGCTATTCTTTGGTTATTGATCTCTGTCTTCAAATTCCTCCATATTAGACATTGTCAAAATACAGGCCTGACATACAGACTAGCCGCTGTTAGCATGTTAGCATAGAACCGGTATTCTAATCCTATCCTTTGGCTCAAACAAAATATGAAACACAGTCCTGAATCTTAGCATTCCTGGTGTGAATAATTCATTGACGTTGGCGGCTTCTAAAGTCATTTCAATTTCATTTCATGAAGGGACTTAGGATGGGTCAGGGTTCACAGGCTTGTGGGAAGAGACGAGAGGAAGCATAAAGGAAGGAAGGATGGAGAATGGATTTGAGCGTGAGTATGGAGTGCTGCTTTGATTAGCTGAGAGGAGATACGGAGGGTGAAGGCCGTCTCTGAAGCTCCGGTGTAATCAATTCTGGACCGGACAGCCGTTTCCATCAACGGGAGAGATTGAAACCGGAGCAGGTGTGTTTAAAAGGAAGGGTTGGGCACCACGCGCGGGCATCAGACTCTGCCATCCATCTTCCTTAAGCACGTATACTCTGTAGCCGCGCGCTGCCCCTTTAAGGAATCAATCTCCATTCACGCCACTGTCGCTCCGCCTTCCCTCCTCGCGCTGGCAAAGTGATCGACTTCTGGTAAATACGACATTACTGCGGAGTTAAAAGCTAACATTTATCTTCATTTGTCCCTCTTTCAGCAGGGGCATACATTATCCTGCTTAGACAAAAACAAAGAGGCAGGAACAAAATGTCTACTTGTGATGCATGAAAGCGTCTCAACAAGTCACTACAAGATCTGTTTACACAGGCAGCCCAAATCCAATTTATTAGTGTATCTGGATAGAGTCAGATTGTTCTTGGAAATTTTTATCAGTAAATCACATGGGATCTGATCTATTTGCATGTTGGACTGGGATTCTGGGCCAAATAAAGCCCAGTTAAGGCACTGACAGGTCAGTTCTGGCAATGGCAAAAGCGTGATATGGGAATCTAAATCATAGCATCTGGCTATGCCCATGAATGTTTGCTAGATAAAAGTATTAACAAGTTTAACATGAAAAATACTTTACTCCTTCACAGCTAAGAGTCTGACGGGGAGTGCAAAACCAGTCTTACTCTCTCTAGTATTGATCCATTGACTCAATCATCACTCTACAGGATTCAAGCCAATGTTGGTGTTCTCCTGCATGCCTTTGTCAATGATAATATCCCAGCTATTTTTTTTTACTTTTTTGCTCAGTAGAACATTTTCTGTATGTTAAAATTAACATTCTTAAAACATTCAATCTGTAAAGTTTTCTGGATGTTCCTAGAAAGTTATTTTTTAACATTTTTAAACATTCTGGTAATGTCACTGCAACATAATTTTGTGTTTTAATTGTTGGTTTTGGGAATGTCGCTTTTAGTGTTTTCATAAGGTTAGTATTTGTCTAGCTGGGAATGTTATGTCAGAAATGTTCTAAAAACTTTGTGATGCCGAGTGTTTTAAATCAAATGTTTTCAGAATATTCCTGGAACATTATTTCTAAAACATTACAGGCTAACATTCCTGGAACCATCAAAACATTGCTAAAAGTTCTTGTAACACTCTCTGTTAGTTGGATTCTAGATTGGGCAGAGTCCAGCACAGTTTGTTGATTTTCCTGCTGTAACAGATCTACCAAACCTGATAAATTACAGGTGATTTGAATCACTCTGCAGGAATCCGACCCTTTGGGACCAGAATTGGCCACCCCTGCGGAGCATGAACTAGATTTTACATTTCCAGCTCGGTGTGTGGTTGGGTAACTACTACTGGGTAATTACTGAATGTAAATCTGTAGAATATGATCTGTAAAAGATGAAAATTTGATTCTTTAATTAAATGACCTGGCATTAAACTGGCCAGCTGATGGGTCAGTTTTGTTCAATGGCACGTGGGCAACATGAAACCCACAGTGTGAAATGTTTGTATCGCATTACTATTTTGTCCCAAAACCAGCCCAAATTTAGGCAGCTATACCCATGTTACAGTACAGCGATTTTGAAAAAGTGATCCTACAGCAGTATGTGGGCTACATAAAAGAATATCAGAAGGAAAGACATAAATATCAAGATGTAAAATACTATACCCACTCACAGCATGAGTCATAGCATAGTATGAGTCTGAGAGTGCACAACCAGTCTTCTCTAGGATTAACTCATTGATGAAGGTGTTCTCCTGCATGCATGTTTAGCTGTCCAATGGTAATATTCCCTAATGGGGTCATTACTGTACTAATTCATCTAAAAAAATTACTTATTTTTTAGTGCATCATTGAAAAGTTACTTTATTACAGTAATTCATTTCAAAATGTAAAACATATATATTATATAGATGTATTACACACAGAGTGATCTATTATTAGCATTTATTTCTTTTATTGTTGATGATTATGGCTTAAAGCCAATGAAAACTCACAAAATCAAAGTCTCAGAAAATTGGTATATTATATAAGACCAATTGGTACTCTTGACAGTGTGCCAAGTCCTGCTGGAAAATGAAATCCGCATTTCCATAGAAGTTGTCAGCAGATGCACTGCACTGACTTTGGACTTGATATAACACAGTGGACCAATACCAGCACCAGAATATCCTTTTTAATGATATTCTAATTTTTTTTAGATGCTTTTCTGTAATGTAAACATTTTAAGGATGGGCAGTGGCAACATGTAGTCTGAAGTTTGAAGAACCTTCTATAAGAGATTTAAGCAAGAGTTTTCATGATTCCTAGAAAGAAAAAGATCATGTGTCATTAGTGTACTGTAGCACTGTTGAAACAGAGCTGTCAGTGTAGCCAACCTGTGAAAACCACATGCCACAGGTTTAATTGCAGTATTTTGTGAGAAGCTGATTTCCTTTTAATTGAGAAAACATTTCCTGCGTCCGTTTCCAAGAAGATTATTGTCTGGTGAGAGCGCCAATAAAAGATAGCAAAGTAAAGTGAAACGTTGTTCCCAGGGAGTTTAGCGCATGCTTTCTATCCTGTTTTCATTCCTAAAAGCTCATTTCCTCCTGCGTTTGGCGTTTCTGCGTTTCTCCGTAAAGAGTCTCATTGAGCTGGGGCTGGCTGCATGATAAATTTCCCGGCACCTCTGCGAAAATATTTGTTTAATATCTGTGACGAGGTGGAGACGGGGGATTGGGGTGTGGGGGTGGGTGGATGGGTGGATGAGACGCAAGGGGCTTGTGTTTCTACCTCTTCGTGCCACTTTAATGAAATACGTTAGCGCTGGTGCTTTTCAGGAGCTGTTTTTCACGTTACAGTGGAGCTAATAGATCAGATCACTGCTCAGGATTGTGGCTTATGGGTTGTGGTCCAAACCCCAGAGCTCTGACACTGAGGGGGAGACGGGGTTTGAAGGGGTTTGCTTTGCACCGCCCCCTCGCATATGACCCTGTGGGAGTTCTGGCACGGCGTTAGATTTCATTCATGTTATTAAAGTCAACAGTCTAACACAAACATGTCAAAGGGTTAGACCACAGGGGGAATCAGTGGGCCTCATGTTCTTTTGGTCGCTTCCTGTTTGAAGAGCGGTGGGTTGGTGGAGGTGGCTTAGTTGATTGGAAGGCAGATATTTTTTATCATAGGAATATTTTTTATAGTCATTATTATGGCTGTGACCAAAGCTAAAGGTATCTGTTTGATGTCCAGAACAGGTTAGAATTAATTGTGAGTCATGCTACACAGGTAGGTGAATGTAGTGTTTGGAGTCTTGCCCAGGGACTCTTGTTGGTGTAGTGTGGTGTTCTTGCCCAGACAGGGAATTGAACCGCGGTATGCCACTGGAAATGCAGTGTTTTCACACTACACCAACTGCACTAGTCTTGTATGCACTGAATGTATGATTGTTTTGGATTGTTACATCCTTTTACAGCATTTAGATTTACCTACTCATACCCTCGTAGTCATATATTATAATTTTTTGCTCTACTGCTTGTAAAAATGTAACTATTCCTGGTTCCTGGTCAAGTCTCACTGAATAAAGTCTCTAATTCTCTAGAAAAGGGGATTGTCACTTACTGTTTTATTAGTTATTTATCCTAGTCTTATCTTCTTCTATCTTTTTCTCTTCACAGCAGAAATCGAGACTCATCAGACCAGGTAAAGTATTTCCAATCTTCTATTGTCCAATTTTGGTGAGCCTGTGCAAATTGTAGACTCAGTTTCCTGTTCTTAGCTGACAGGAGCAGCACCCAGTGTGATCTTCTGCTGCTGTAGCCCATCCGCCTCAAGGTTGGACGTGTTGTACTGATGTTCAGAGATGCTCTTCTGCAGACCTCGGTTGTAACAAGTAGTTATTGTTACTGTTGCCGTTCTCAGTGTCAAGCTTTGGTTTGGATTTATCAGCATTTTCCATCTGCTTTTTGAACTTCCATATCTTTTACAATTGTCTTCTGCTACTCTTGACCATAAGTTGTTGGACATGCATAGTTATTTGTCACACCTTTATCCTTTTGTGTCTTGTAGTTTTCAGTTTCTGTCCTTTTCCTTGTTTTATTTTCCTAGTCCTGTCTCCACCCAAGCCCCACCCTAGCCATTAGTGTTGTCACCTTGTGTCTTGTTTGTAACCCCGCCCCCTCATTTCAGATCCTCACCCTCCTTGTGTATAAATAGCCCATTGTATGAGTGTTTGCTTGTCGAGTCTTTTGTATTCTTGTCTCCTGTATATACGTTTACCAGTTCTGTATTTTGTGGTCTTTTAAATCTCTGTTTCTTCAGTCCAGGTCTGTTGTATTGCTATCTTTGTAAGTGTTCCAAGTTTTTTCATTTGGTATTCTTAGTGTTATTCTAGTTAATCTGTTTCTTGTATGTTCAGTTAAGCTTAGTTTTGTTCTTAGTTTTCTTATTTTTTGCGATACCCATGTTTGTTTTCTGTTTTGTTTTTAATTGATCTTGTTTATTAAATAAATTGTAAAAATATCTGCACTTCCACCCTCCTTACATGTGACACTATTATAACTATGTTTCTGAATTCATTACCTATTTCAACTCCTCATCTTGTTATATCCAGACTTTGCTCATTTTTTTAAATGTACTGTAGGTTCTCTTAAAATTGCTAGTGTTATTCTTATTTAGAATAAAACTGACCTTAGTTGTACTTCTCTTCTGGTCAGTAAGTCTGTATCTAAATACTAAATAAGATTTTGAAAAAAGTGGGAGCCAAACAGCGTAAATCTTTTCACACAAATCGCAGTAATAAATCTGGTCTTTTAAGAGTTCTTAATGACCTTCTACTTGTACTTCTCTTTATTAGAACAGTTTTCTTCTGCAATATTTGAAAAGCTTCTGATACTGTTAATCACAATATCATCTCTGTCCAATAAAAAACAAGTATCTTCAAAACAGCAATTTTACAGAACAGAGATAAAACCTTAACTTTTAAAGGAAGTCAATGTAAAAAGAGTTTTTTTCAGGTCAGTTTGTAGAATTTCTTTTGGTCCATTCACAAAGACATTTTGACACAGTGTGTGAAATAGTTTATTATTTAGCAGATTATGTACTAAACTCAAAATCACCAGAAACATACATACTTGTTTTTCATTTCACAGTGACGATATTCAGCTGTATTGGTAATACATGCAGTACATTCTTAGGAAAAAAGAAGTCATTCACATCACACCCTTTTGCACAAGGTGTGCCCCAAGGTTCAGCACATTGTCCCCTTCTGTTTATTATTTATAGGCCACATTCTTAGCTTTCATTGCTATGCAAAGACACTTAGTAATATCGAAGTGCCGGTTCTACTACCCTTTCATTAATGCTAGTTTAAGTGTTGACAGCAGGTATCTCTAATCTCAGGATCTGGATAATTGGTCATTTTCTCAAATTAAACACAGATAAAGCCGGCATTTTGCTTGTCGGCTTTAAACTGCCAAACTTACAGAATGTCCAGTAGGGCTGCAACTAATGATTATTTTGGCAGTAGACTAATCTGCTGATTATTTTCTCGATTAGTCAACTATTATTTCTGCCAGGTCCTCCATCTCTAAAAATTATAAAAACATCTGATCATGAGATTTAAAAGGCATTTAAATGTCTGGATGTTTAATATTTAGTGATTAAATGTGTAAAGTTTGGGCACTTTTGAAGACAGATTAGGTTGAGTGTAAACTGTGTGAGTGAGACATATACCGATCTCCTATTACGGTTCTGTCTCCAAAACTTTGTGTAATGTGGTACGACAATGATATTTGTAGTCGACAAATTTTAATAATCAACATTGTTGATTATATCGACTAATCGTTCCAGTTCTATGGTATGACCATGAAACCCACTCAGCTGTTGGCCTGAAGTTTGTTTTAAACCTCTGCATTTTTCTTTTTACCTGCCCTCAAATCTAATGTGCCCCTTTTCTCCTTTTCAACATCTCCTATCTTCATTAGTTTATGGTCAGGTTCTGCTAGTTTATGCCATCCTCAGCTCCCATACAGATTAGTACAGTTCCCTCTTCATCGGTCTTCCTCTCATCTCATATCTAAACACATATCAGTACTCCACTGCCAGGCTTCTACCACACTAAGTGAAGCGATGACAGACGTCATGGCCATTCTTCATCAGCTACATTCTTCTGGCTGCCTGTTTCCTCCCACATCAAAATCAGAATTCCCCTTTTCATTTTCAAAGACCTTCATGGTTTTGATCTATAGTTTTATCTCTCAGCACTTCTCCATCTTTTTATCCTCGCTTGGTCTCTCAGATCCTCTGGCAGTAATCTGCTCACTGTACCGCACACTAGCCTCTCCTCCATGGATGACAGGACTTTTAGTGCTCTGGCACCCAAACTCTGGAATGAACTTCCACAATGTCTGTCCAGTTGCTTCTTGTTTTAGATCTCAGCCAAGGGTTTACAGTATCACTAAAAACCTATTTTAATCTTATTTGATTATGTATTTCCTTAAAAAATTTATATGCAAAATGACCTTTAGATTCTACATAAATAGAAAAAATATATAAATACAATACTTAATGGTGCATTATTTAGAAAACATAGCAACCAACTAGCAACTGCATTGCAAACACCTGGGCAAAGCACCTGTTAAACAATTGCATGACCAACAGTGTTGGGAAGTAACGGATTACATGTAACGGCGTTACGTAATCAGATTACAAATTATAAGTAACTGTAATCCGTTACAGGTACTGCTTCAGTAAGTGGTAATCAGATTACAGTTACTCTGCTAAAATAAAAGGATTACATTGCGGTACTTTCCTATTTTTGCTCTTCCAATCCAACACTGACAAAACGCAAATAACATTTTGCGGTGAAATCGCTCTGATATGATGGGGAACTGTCTGCCCCTCCTCCCGTCTCGCTGCACACACACACAGGGAGGAGGGGCAGACAGTGCTCACACAGCGAGACGAAATTAACTGACATTTTGGTCAACGAATAAAAACGAGACGAAAATGTTTGGCAGGGACGAAATCCAATCAGAACTGATTTAGTTCTGTGAAAGGTAGGGACCAGTTAAGAAGGGATCCAATCACTGCTACTTTAGCGCCGCTCGCTCAGTTACAAACCGGGGAATTAACCTGTCGTTACGGAGCTCGACTGGAAG
Source organism: Astyanax mexicanus (assembly GCF_023375975.1). NCBI lineage: Eukaryota > Metazoa > Chordata > Actinopteri > Characiformes > Acestrorhamphidae > Astyanax > Astyanax mexicanus. The sequence goes on from NC_064408.1 coordinate 102,262,370, forward strand.
TTAACTCGACAGTGTTCAGCAGGGAGAGAGAGAGAGAGACAGAGAGGGGAGAGGCGATATATTTCTCCTTTGACGTCGCGAAAAACAAGATAACGTGTAAACCGCGTGGAGCGACTCCATCTCCGGTAAAAACACCACTAATCTTTCAGCTTCTGCAGACCAGAGTCACACAGATCTCCATGCAGAGATCCGCGTTTTAATACTGATGTTATTTCATGAGCTGATGTGTTTAACTCGGCAGTGCACTAAATCACAGAACTGATACAGAACTCACTCATTAAGATCAGATCATCTGTTTAGTCTCACAGTGGGAAAGATATAGCTAGTGTTAAAGCAGGAACAGGTCAGAAAGAAACTCAATAATATAACGAAAATAAAACAATAAAATAAGTGAATCTATGAACCCAAAAGTCTGTGTAAAGTTCCTTACAGCACTTTCTCATAAGTTTCTCACTTTAACTCATGAAGTCTCTCTGTACATCCTGAGAGCATCTCTACAGGACAGTGTGTGAATGTTTGTTTTGATCTCGTTTATAGACTGTAGCTCCAGTAGATGTGCTGGAGATAAAACTAGATCCTTTAAAATTGTTTTTGCATCTACAGCTCTGTTTAAACTATAATTTAACTATTCAGATGTTTTATGACCTGATTTCTAGAGCAAAATTTTAAATGTAAAATGTGTATAGTCACACAACTATAATAATAATAATAATAATAATATACATTAAATCATATATAAATATATTTCACTTTCAAACATTAACAATATTACTCAAGTGGTTATTAAACGTTTCATTTCGTATACATGTAGAGTTAATAATTCAAGGGAACTGATGAAAAATCATTTACATTTACACCCTTTACATTTTAGTCGACTAAATTTACTGTAATTTTAGTAGACTATATTCTTATGACATTAAGTCGACTAAAACTAAAAACATTTCAGATGACTAAATTGTGACTAAAACTAAATGCTATTTTCGTCACAAGACTATGACTAAGACTAAATCAAAATTTGTTGTCAAAATTAACACTGGTGGCAAACCTGCAAATAGATAGCTTACAGTTGTTGTTACATTGTTTGGTTTTAAATTGTTTTATCATCAATTTATAGAAGTGTTTCATAAAATTGTTTGATGAAATGTTTTCATAAGTATTTTTATAGAGTGATTAAAAAGGCTGTTTTATTTGTTTATCTATTTGTTAACTGGAAAGAAAAATAAAAGAATAATATGCAATATGTGGTTGCTACATTCATTCAGGCTTAAAAAATGACAATATTGTAAGTAATCCAAAGTAATCAGATTACGTTACTCACTTGAAGTAATGTAACTGATTACGTTACAAATTACATTTTAAGTGATGTAATCAGTAATCTGTAAGGGATTACATTTTAAAAGTAACCTTCCCAACACTGATGACCAACCACCTAGTATACCGTAATCAAATCATATATATATCAAGTACTTGTAACAGCTTAGCAACCCATAGCATCCACCTGGGATACCATAGAATCTCCTTCCCAAACCCATAGCATCTACCTGGGATACCATAGAAACTCCTTCCCAAACCCATAGCATCTACCTTGGATACCATAGAAACTCCTTCCCAAACCAATAGCATCCACCTTTGGGATACTATAGAAACTCCTTAGCAACACCATAGCAACCACTTTGGGAACTGTCTAAGCTGAACAGCTACTTAGGGAATCCTAAAAACTTAGTGAACAATCCTGAATATAACAAATCAATTTGGATTGCAATAAAATGTTGCTCTTTTGTTAAAATCAATAGGTACCATTCCATTGTCAGCATGTATTGTGGAAACAGAGCAAGAGAAGGACAAACACTGTAAAAAAAAAATGGGTTTCAGCTCCTGATTCAATTTTGCTGTCCAAAAAATAAGATAAAATAATTTGTTTACATTTCTTCACAACCATGGTGGGCTCACATGGGTGGAACATAGGCTAGGTGGGTTTCAACTGGGCATTAACTAGGCCTTAATCTCACATGAGTCTCATCTAGTCCATATGTGGAATTTACTACCTAGATGAGGCCAAAATTTAACCTCTCCTGGTTCCATTACTAACAACAATGGGGTCTATTACTGACATCTATATGTTGGGTCTATATTGAACCTCTGGACAAAGCTGGTTCCCAGTTGGGTTGACCATACAGGTCCCATATGTGCATGTTGTCTGGATAAATACACTATATCCACACTATATACACTCCAGATGTTTGTGGATACCCCTTCTACTGTGAATTTTAAGGAGACACATGGCTGTCAAATCAATCAAAGCAGAAATCTGCTACTAGTTTTGGTTCAACCCTTGTTTCAAAACACTAAACAGTTCTGATGAGTTTCTTCAATTTTATCAATTTTAAAACCTCTGGTATATTTAAGAGGAAGATGGATGATCACAAGCCATCAAACCAAACTGAACTGCTTGATTGTTTTGCACCAGGAGTGGCATAAAGCTATCCAAAAGCAGTGTGTAAGACTGGTGGAGGAGAACATGCCAATATGCATTAAAACTAACAACAATGGGTTATATTACTGACATCTATATGTGGTGTTTATAATGAACCCCTGGACAAAGCTGGTTCCCAGTTGGGTTGACCATACAGGTCCTATATGTGCATGTTGTCTGGATAAATATACTTTATCTCCATGTGTTTGTGGATATCCCCTTCTATTGTAAATTCTGAGGAAACACATGGCTATGTAATCAAATCAGAAATTTGCTACTAGTTTGGTTCGACCTTGTTCCCTAGATATGCTTGAGTCCTCCTTTTTATCCACATGCTTTTGAAGTTCAACAGAAAATAAGGTTCTGAATATGAATAAGGAGGAGAAGGTCTGGAATGTAAAGGAGGACATGGCTGAGGAGAGGGAAGAACATGCTCTCACCAGGGCAGATTGTTTTTTCTGCTGGATGGCACAGGCACCTGACCCTACTGAGGGAGTGCAGACAAATTAGCATGAACAGGAGGAGATTAGAGCAGCAGGTGACTCCACCATACCTCCTCACCCATCAAGCAGAGCTCCATTCATTATCCTTATCTCCGTATGGGTCTAGTTACTGTAGGTGTAGTAACCTTTAGACTTTTCTTTAGACGTACTGCTGACCTTTTGCTATAGCTTAGGGATAATGTATAAAGTCAGTTACTAACACGTAATAAAAATACTTTAATACACATACGATTTTAATAACACATTATTATAAGAAATCATGTAGTAAAGTTTTAAACAAACCATTCATGTGGCTCTTCTCTGGGTTGCTGTTAACTTACAGTTTCTAGAAACTCTCTTGTTTTTTTATTCCTGGGGCAGTCCTGATGAGTGGCAGTTTCATCATAACATATATAATGGTCTTTGAAACTGCACTTGTTAGTATTTCCAAAGTTCATCATACTGCAATCAGCCAGCAGAAACACCAGAGTGGCATAAAGTTATCCAAAAGCAGTGTATAAGACTGGTGGAGGAGAACATGCCAAAGATGCATGAAAACTGTGATTAAAAACCAGGGTTATTCCACCAAGTATCGATTTCTCGATTTTTCTATCGATTTTTTGCATTATTTGAGGTCTGAAAGCTTTGCATCTTTTTTGTTATTTCAGCCATTTCTCATTTTCTGCAAATAAATGCTCTAAATGACAATATTTTTATTTAGAATTTGGGAGAAATGCCTGTACTCAAACATATACCTATAAATAGCAAAATCAGATGAACTGATTCAGAAACTGAAAAAAGTGGTCTTTTTTTTTCAGAGCTGTATTCGTTGGTGACCTACAGGGTGGTGATGTGGCCATTAAAATGGAAAGAGGTCCTTTATGAAGAGCATAGAGCTTTTCAAGACACCCAAGGTTGGTTTAAACTCTACAAGCAGTCCTTCACACTCTATTCACCTGTAGAACTGCATCCAGCACTAAAGCAGTGACCCAGGATCAGTACTGGGAGTGCCAATTAATTTCCCACTCTGTGGAACAGTGGCCTTGGTACTCCCTGTACCAAGTAAGAATAATCAGTTCACCCAATCTCAATGTTTTTCAACTGTGGGAGGAAACCAGAGAACCTCAAGATTCAAGATTTTTACTGTCACATCACAGAGTACAGATACATGTGAGTGAAATACGTGGGTGCAGATTCCCACCGATGTGCAGAGAATAATATTTACGAGAATAATAATAACATCTAATATAATATAAACTAAGATATACAGATACATTCACAGTATAAACACTATACATAATATACTCAATAACAATAAACATAATAACTTACACTATAGACAAATATTGCACAGAACAAATATTGCACAGATGTAGATATGCAGATATCTAGAGTGTGTGTGTGTGGAAGTGAGGAAACAGTCCAGTAGGTGACAGAATAACTATGAGTAAGTGCAGGTAAGGAATGAGTTGAGCGGGAAGTGGGAAGTGCAGGAGTAAGAATGCTGTATAATATAGGGAAGTCTGATAGATGCAGCGTAAAATAAAGTGCAGGGTGCAGAGTTTGTGTGGCTGTCAGTGGGGTGGGTTGGGCAGAACACTGTTCTACTGGCTGTTCCACAGCCTGGTCGCCTGGGGGAAGAAGCTGTCTCGGAACCGTCTGATTCTGGTCTTCAAGCTTCTGAGCCTTCTTCCACTCGGCAGCTGTGAGAACAGGGAGTGGAGAGAACATGGAAACTCCGCACAGATAGGGACTTGAACCCAGGATCCCCGGGCTAACCCCCAGGCCACAGAGTTCCACAGAGTTCCACAAAGTGGGAAATAATAAAAATAATACTGAATGACACCATGCTTTTGATATTGGCAGCAGTAACTAGTGTTAAAAGTACAGCAGGAAAGTTTGCAGTAGAAGAAATCTCCTCGCCAAATCTTCAGTGCCCCAGAGAACTGCTCACCCGGATCGAACTCTCCTCGGACGTCCCGCACTTCACGAGTCCTCTGAGACTTCTCCGCTCCGTCCTGCCCTAAATCGCATCTCCCCTCCAGCTAGCCTGCCATAAAACAGCAGGGAAGCTTATCTTTAAAAATAGAAAGACTATTCACAAGCTCCACAAGGGTGCAGACCTGCGTCGCCCCGCAGCTCCGCGCGCAGTCAATCACCTGCAGCGTCGGTGAAGGCTCTCTTTATTATGTGCATATCTTTCATATCCCGGGGAGCTTGTTATAGGCCCGGGCCGACCCCCATGTAATGGCATGCATGACAAGCACCTCCATGACAGCTTAAAGAGCCCATATGAAGCGCCCCATTTTCACACACTCCTCCTCGCGCCGCTCCCAGACTGACAGTTGACCTTATCAGCACCCGGCAGAGGAAATTTACAGCCCCATCCTTTTGAAGTGTGCCTTTAAACGCCTCCTTCCACGCTCCGCCGGGGCGGGATCAGGCCTCTGCTTTCCAGTTACAGTGGATCCTGTCCCGCTGGTGGATGGAGGACGTATCAGAGTAGACAGCAGACTCGCAGCAAACAGGACAAGGTTTTCATGAAATGTGACATGGAAATTGTGAACATATCAAACCTGTTTACATCTCATTCAGCACGCGTTCTACAGGTTGTAGATGCCACACAACGGTGACGGCATGCCAGCACACCGTCAGATCATCAGACATCTGTGCTGTAGGTTTAGATATGTAACTTATGCTGTATTATCATATAACCTAACATATCCCTGTTGAGCTTGTTTCAAATCATACTCCTAGTTTTGGTCCTATCATTTATTGCTTTTTTTCACACTAGCATTTCTTCCAGACCCAGGAGAAATTGCTCTAAGTCTATTACGTTTTTGAGCAAGGGAGCAGCACAGAGAACCTTTCTCTAGTCATCCTAAAGTTGGTGATCTGGGTTCTCTTCTAGCAGGTTCTGGAAAGGTGATTTGTTGTGTGTGAAAGCTTACCACTCCCAGTGAAATATCGTGTCTCCAAAAAGCCCTGTTCTTCGCAGTTCTTGAGTGTTTGCATCTAAGAGAAATCATGAAAAGCAATAAATAGATGAATTTTGCAAATAAGAAGTTTAGCAAAAATATGTGCAGTTGATCCACAGATTGTACAATATTCTTCTGTGTGAAAACAAATCAGCAATAATGAGCCCTTCTCCAGATAAGCCCAGAATCCATGGCCTGAACTACCAGTAAGTATAATTGCCCTTGCTCTAGCTGGGTGATTTCATGGCCTTCTGAGAGTGTTGCCCCTCTATCACTCAGCATGAAGCAAGGAAATACAAGCATCTGTTAGCTGATGTAACAGAACTGTCTCACAGTTAGTGTTCTCCTGCAAGCATGTAGAGCTCTTGAGTAATGTTGCATTGATTGCAGTTTGTGGAAGCCCATGCTATGGTTCATCTTTGATCTGGCACTTGTTTTATTATTTTTTTCAAAGATTCTACAAAAAATGAAAAAGTCTGATTTACTTTTTATTAAGTTCATACATTATATGATTTGTGAACCAGTTTTATCAGTTTTTTTTTCTCTGCCAAATCATTAGGATTCCCACCATCTTTCCATCATGTAGGGTTTAAAACACCTTTAACATGGTCTTTACCTTCCATGGGAGATGGCAAAGGTCATGGGACACAAAACTTGGGATAACTTTTGGCATATCATTGTATTTGTACATTTGTACACATACAAATCTCAAACTTTTCTTATCTACAGTGACTCTGACTGTAAAACTACTTTTCAACTTTTACTTTTTTACATTTTTTTTTAATATTTAACATTTTTCACAGGTAGGTTTCTTCATTTGAATTGTTCTCAGAGATTTTAGCTGCAGTGTGGAAGTGCCATATGGCTACATTGGGCTATGGTGCGGAGAGGAGCAGCGCGTCCACTGGGAGACGACGGAAGCGCGTGAAAAGCCTTTGATTGACAGATTGTGTGAAAAGCCATTATCTGTCCCAGTTGGAGGGTGGTGAGATCTTCCCTGGTCCTGCCTGTCGCTCCTGTTTCTCCAGCAGATGTAGAGAAAAGACAACCTCCCTTGTGAATTCAGAAAGAGAACAGGAGAACTTTTTCCTTCTGTTTTTTTGTTTTGCTCTTTTTCAAGCAGGGTGTTCTCCTATGAGACTCTGCCACTGGTAGAACATAGCAGAATAAAAGAGACAGCACATGATATAGAGATGCCATCTATTTTTACATATCACTGTACAGTATAACACTGTTCTTTATTAATGATATCCAGGGAATGCATGTTTCTGGTCAGCAATAGGTACTAGTATTATGTCCTATGACTTTTGTCCCCCCTGCAATGGGAGGGGATGTGATATCTGCTAGAGTTGCTTGTCTGTTTGCATGGACAGTTTATGCCAGATGCTGTCGGTAATGATTAGTACCATCCACTGCACTGTCCACTGTCGGTGGTAATGCCTTTTTTGGCAGTCACTATCAGGCTTTACATAAACTGTTAATTCAAGTAAGGCAACTCTTATTTTTGATGTAGACTAAGAAAACATTTGGGTTTGAATAAGATGAATATGAGACAAAATATTAACATTTTAGCTTCTATTTCCATTTTTTCCAGGTATACCTCTGGATCTAATACACTGTTTAGAAGATGAACCCACCAATTTTTCTTGTGAGCAAAAGTATTGGAACCTGTGACTGTCAGGTGTGTTTTGTTGCCCAGGTGTAACCTAATACGTAGATTATTTAAACAATAAATATTACTGAGTGTTTAAGTTCAGTTTCAGATTTGGGTTTTATCTGTGCAGACTGTGCAATTATAGTTAAAGAAGTTACCACCACTGTCAGGTGCAGCAGGACGCAGAGAGCGGACACAAATGCATGTTATATTGAATAACAAACAAGGAAAACAAACAAACAAACAAACAATAAACCAAAACATTAAAAAAGAAACATTAAGTACATAGGGAAAGTAAACCCCCACAACCTGGACTGACATTGAACACACACAAGAAACGACACTGGACACTAAGACAAAGAGACTATATCTACACAGAGAATAGGACAAGAAACACCTGGGGACAGGTAATGAGGTTGAGTGGGGTTGGGGTTGAGTTACAAATAAACACACATGGGAGCACAGAAGACAGGGGCGGAGAGAAGGAAAACAACACAGAGAGCCATGCGCTAAGGAAAGCACATGAGGAAGGAACACATAGGTACAATAAAGATAAAGATAAATGAACAAACGGGAGTGCAGGAAAGAAACAGAGACAGACCGGAGAAACAGAGACCAGAACGAGAATGTGACAACCATTAAAACCAGAGAGCAATCTATGTGTGAAACACAACCAACTGTGATTGAGAATCAATCAGAGCTATTGCATAAATATTGGACATGGTCAGTATAACTGTTTGGAATGTCCTGAAGAGGAAAGTCATCACTGGTGTACTACCTAACCAATGTTAAATAGGTAGACCAAAGAAATCCACATGAACTGTTGAAAGAAACATTATGAGTGCTGCAAAAAGAAAAAAAAAAACTAAATCAACTGTTAGTGACATCAGTAACAACCTCCAGAGGGCAGGAGTGAAGGTATTACAATCTACTCTTCACAGAAGACTTAAAGAACGAAAGTACAGAGGCTTGGTCAGAAGATGAATACCATAATTAGCAAGAAGAATAGAAAGCCCAGGCTGGGATTTGCCAAGAAGTACAAGTACTGATTATGGACTGATGAGACAAAGCTTAACCTTTACCAATGTAATAGAAAAAACTAAAGTGTGGAAAAGAAAGGATCTTCTCATGATCCCAAATATTACAGTTCATCTGTAAGATAATGTCATAGCTTGAGCTTGCATGGCTTCTTCTGGGATGGGTTCATTCATTTTCATTGATGTACAATGAACTCTACAATCTACAGAAACATTTTTACTGTCAATTTAAAGAAAGATACAACCAAACTGATTGGGAGATCCTTTATCAATCCTTTATCATGCAACAAGACAATGACCCAAACCCACTGTCAAACCAGCTTCACAAAAGAAGAGTGCAAAGGTTTAGTGATGTCAGTGGATTGATCACAGGCTTGATGCAGTTAATGCAAGCAAAGGATTTGCAACTAAATATAAAGTCTTCACTTAAATCTATTTTAAGTTTATCTGTTCCAATCATTTTCCTCACAAGAAAATTGATGGGTTCAAACAAAATATGTCATCTTCTGAACTGTGTATCAGATAAATAAAACCTGAAATTTTGATATTGTGTCTAATATTCATGTTTTAAAGTCAAACCCAAATTAATTAATCTACAGCAGAAATAATGGAATTGGCTTTACAGTTCCATGAAATGAAAATAAAGAATACACAGCAAATGTGCCAGTGATACTGTCAGGGTTTAGACCCAGGCAGAGAGACGTGGAGGCGGACGTATGTGCAGGTAAGGTGAGTTTATTAAACAAAGAGAGAAGTAAACACGTAACAACAAAATAACTAAACAAACGAGGGAGGCTAGAGAACATAAAACTAAACAAACGCTGGAAAAATAAACTAGGAATAAACAAGAGAGAGAGACTAATGATAAATAAACCAATAAACAAGTAAACAAGAAACAAAGGAAAACAAGAAACAGAGGCGAGCTAAAACTAACAAACAAACAAGAGATACTAAAGATAAACAAACGGGGAGACTATAAAACTAGGCAGGATAAACTAAAACAGGGCAAGGGAATAAACTAGGGAAAACACAGGGAACTAGAAAATAAAATAAACAGGAAGATAAATATATACTACAAACAAATAGGGAGGCTGACAAAACAAACGAGGAAAACAATAAGGAACTAAACTAGATAGATAATAACTAACAAACAAAGCAGGAGTAGATAAACAAAGAAATAAACTAGGAACTGAATAATTACAAAACTAAACAAGGCAGAGATGTATAAATATAGGGAACTAGAAACAAACAGAGATAAACACTAAACAAGGACCTAGGGCAATGACTAAAGAAACACTGAGAGGCTAAGAAACACAGAGAGAGACAGAAACGCAGAGAGACAGACAACGGGGGACAGTGCAAAGACCGACAGAGGACAAGTAACAGAGGAAGTCTTTTTAACTAACAGGAAACACACTGGGAGTGGAAACACCTGGGGAAGGGGTGGAGCTACAAATGAGACATGAGGTAATGGAAAATCACAGGCAGAACACAGGGGCACGGGTCACGTGGGACAACACAGGCACGAGGACAGACAGGAAACAGGGCCAGGCGTGACAGAAACCTCCCCCTAAACGCGCAGCTCCCGAGGCGCGTAAAAACAAACCCCGGGGGCTGGCGGCAGGGAGAGGCCGGGGAAAACAGGAGACCGAACGGGAGACTGGACAGGGAACTGGACAGGAGATGGAGACAGGACAGGGGACAGAGACTGGACGGGGAACTGGACAGGGGACGGAGACTGGACGGGGAACTGGACAGGTGACGGAGACTGGACGGGGAACTGGACAGGTGACGGAGACTGGACGGGGAACTGGACAGGTGACGGAGACTGGACGGGGAACTGGACAGGTGACGGAGACTGGACATGAGACAGAGACTGGACGGGACCGGACATGGGAACAGGGACAAGAACATTGACGGGGACGGAAACAAACACAGTAACAGGGACAGGAACAGAGAAACCACCGGGGACAGGAACTGGAACGATCACAGATACGGGGACCAGGACAGGGAGAGACAGGGGTACAAAAGACATAGGTGGGTGCCCAGGACTGGTAAAAGTCTGTGGGGACAGCCTGGGCACATAACTAGGGGCGAAGTCAGGAGGCCTAGGAGCAGGCCTGGAAATACGGGGCCTGGGCCCAAATATAGTTCTGGGAGCTGCAGGTGCTTGGGCTGGAGCCGGAGCAGCTGGAACTGCTGGTGCTTGAGTTGGAGCTGGAGCAGCTGGGACTGCTGGTGCTTGAGTTGGAGCTGGAGCAGCTGGGACTGCTGGTGCTTGAGTTGGAGCTGGAGCAGCTGGGACTGCTGGTGCTTGAGATGGAGCTGGAGCAGCTGGGACTGCTGGTGCTTGAGTTGGAGCTGCTGGGACTGCTGGTGCTTGAGCCGGAGCAGCTGGGACTGCTGGTGCTTGAGCCGGAGCAGCTGGGACTGCTGGTGCTTGAGCCGGAGCAGCTGGGACTGCTGGTGCTTGAGCCGGAACAGCTGGGACTGCTGGTGCTTGAGCCGGAGCAGCTGGGACTGCTGGTGCTTGAGCCGGAGCAGCTGGGACTGCTGGTGCTTGAGCCGGAGCAGCTGGGACTGCTGGTGCTTGAGCCGGAGCAGCTGGGACTGCTGGTGCTTGAGCCGGAGCAGCTGGGACTGCTGGTGCTTGAGCCGGAGCAGCTGGGACTGCTGGTGCTTGAGCCGGAGCAGCTGGGACTGCTGGTGCTTGAGCCGGAGCAGCTGGGACTGCTGGTGCTTGAGCCGGAGCAGCTGGGACTGCTGGTGCTTGAGCCGGAGCAGCTGGGACTGCTGGTGCTTGAGCCGGAGCAGCTGGGACTGCTGGTGCTTGGGAGAGCGGCGCGGCCGCCGCTGAAAACTCGGAGAGCGGCGCTGCCGCCGCTGCAGTCTGTGAGCGCGGCGCGGCCGCCGCTGAAATCGCGGAGAGCGGCGCTGCCGCCGCTGCAGTCTGGGAGAGAGGCGTGGCCGCCGCTAAAGTCTCGGAGAGCGGCGCGGCCGCCGCTTGTATCAAGGGGTGCAGCGTTTCAGACGCGTGCTTCACGGGGCGTGGCAAGAAGAGATCTGACGCTGCAGCACTGGAGCCCGAAGCTGCGGTCGAAGTGAAAACCCGGACTGGAGTCCTACTCTCTCGTGCAGCGTCAGGTGTGAGTAGCGCGGGGAGCGCTGGTTCGCCGGTGAAAGCTGGCGCGGGGAAAGTCTTTGACCGCGGCTGGCTCGCCGCGCAGGGGGTCTCGGAGCGCGCTTCCACTGCCACCGCGGGAATCACGGGCTGCGGTTCGGCTGCCACCGCGAAAGACACAGAGCGCGGATCGGCAGCTACCGCGGGAGGAAGTAGCGGCTGGCGGGCTGGTACAGGAGGGCAGTCCTCAAACTCCTCTTCACTGGATGCAGGTGTGAGGAGATCGGAGTAGTCCCAGGAATAGGACTCCTCACAGCCTGCATCCATGCCACCCCCGTCCTCGTCGGGGCGAGGATCGAGGCTGACCGCACACAGCCCTAGCGCCCCCCCAAGAAAATCCTCCCCGGAAACGGGCTTCTCCTCCGGCTGGCGGGACCCCTTAAAACGTCTACCCCGAGGCCTGCGGCGTCCTTGGGGCCTCGGGGATTCCAACGCCAGGGTCCCGAATGGAGCATGGCGGATCGCCATCCTGGAGCCAGTCCACGGGATCCCCTTGTGGGTCTCGGTGGGCGCCACTGAAGCTGGGCTGACGGGCTCCAACCCGAGGAAAGGCGCTGGGAGCGGTTCATCTCCCCGGATTCGCTCGGCCAGGAGACGGAGAAACTCCAGGTCCGCCTTCCTTGCAGCGTGCCAGTCTGCTACATCCATTGCGGTCGGTCTTTTTGTCAGGGTTTAGACCCAGGCAGAGAGACGTGGAGGCGGACGTATGTGCAGGTAAGGTGAGTTTATTAAACAAAGAGAGAAGTAAACACGTAACAACAAAATAACTAAACAAACGAGGGAGGCTAGAGAACATAAAACTAAACAAACGCTGGAAAAATAAACTAGGAATAAACAAGAGAGAGAGACTAATGATAAATAAACCAATAAACAAGTAAACAAGAAACAAAGGAAAACAAGAAACAGAGGCGAGCTAAAACTAACAAACAAACAAGAGATACTAAAGATAAACAAACGGGGAGACTATAAAACTAGGCAGGATAAACTAAAACAGGGCAAGGGAATAAACTAGGGAAAACACAGGGAACTAGAAAATAAAATAAACAGGAAGATAAATATATACTACAAACAAATAGGGAGGCTGACAAAACAAACGAGGAAAACAATAAGGAACTAAACTAGATAGATAATAACTAACAAACAAAGCAGGAGTAGATAAACAAAGAAATAAACTAGGAACTGAATAATTACAAAACTAAACAAGGCAGAGATGTATAAATATAGGGAACTAGAAACAAACAGAGATAAACACTAAACAAGGACCTAGGGCAATGACTAAAGAAACACTGAGAGGCTAAGAAACACAGAGAGAGACAGAAACGCAGAGAGACAGACAACGGGGGACAGTGCAAAGACCGACAGAGGACAAGTAACAGAGGAAGTCTTTTTAACTAACAGGAAACACACTGGGAGTGGAAACACCTGGGGAAGGGGTGGAGCTACAAATGAGACATGAGGTAATGGAAAATCACAGGCAGAACACAGGGGCACGGGTCACGTGGGACAACACAGGCACGAGGACAGACAGGAAACAGGGCCAGGCGTGACAGATACGTATACAAGTATTAAATGTATACATTTAACTAACACTACACATTACACATACATTATTGCATGGTTAAAAATGGCAAGGTAATATAAAGCTCTGAATAAAATTAGGAGACCACATCAGTTTCTCTGATTTTGCTATATATATATATAGATAGATAGATATTTGAATAAAATGAACATTGTTGTTTTTTTTCTTTAGACTAGGGACAATAATTCTTTAGAGCATTTATTTGCAGAAAATGAGAAATAGCTGAAATAACAAAAAAGATGCAGAGCTTCCAGACCTCAAATAAAGCAAATAAAACAAGTTTATACTGTTTTACAATATATGCGTGTTCTCCTCCACCAGTCTTATACACTGCTTTTGGATAACTTCATTCCACTCCTGGTGCAAATAAAAAGCAGTTCAGTTCATCCATCTTCTTCTTGATTATATTCCAGTTTTTTCAATTTGGTAAAATCAAATAAAATCATAATTTTTAAATGGTCTTATTTTTTTCTAGAGCTGTATATAAACATTGAACACGCATTAGTTACATTACTGTTGACATATTGACACCAGATAAGATGTGAATTTAAATATATGACAAGGAGGGTGAGAAGAAAGTCTAGTAATTACAGTGTGATTATAAGCAAAGGTCAGTACGCAGAGTAAGTTGGGATTGTGGACATTGTGTACACTCTGCTACTGGCTGTTCAGCAGCCTGATGGCCTGGGGGAGGAAGCTATTTTTAAACATTCTGATACTGCTTTCTGCTTTAGTATCTCCTGTTCCTTTAGCAATTTCCTCCTCTTCCTTTGTAAATATGTGCACATTTTACTGTCAATCAATTTGTTCCTTTTAAAATGTGTAAAATGAACATCTTTCTATTGACTTAAACATCGATAAACCCTCTCTGAAGGCCTAGAAGACCCTTAGGGTTCTCTAAAGCAGTCTACAAGAAATATTTGCAAAAATCATGAAGCAATGTCACCTGGTGTTTTGATCAGCCAGTGATAACAAAGGGAGCAATAAGGGAGTCATCTCTTCTCTTATAACAGCAAGGCTGCAATTTCATAATCTTATCAGACCCAGCACAGGCTTGTAAAACATGTCTGGTGATATGGGTTTAGATTTGCATTTGTTCGTTGGTGTTTGTGGTTGTATTAAATGTTTATTGCTTTCTTTGCACTGAGCTAAAGCTTTCTTTCTAATAAAAGTCCAATCTTGCTTCCAGTCTTGCTCTGACAGATGTCTTGTGAGGAGATAAAGTTAGAATATGAAGGTTGTAAAAGGATGGAGCTGTGTGTGGAGGGATAGACTGCAGCAGATGCAATACCATCAACTAAACAATCATAATCCCTTTTTAGCTTTTGTGCTTTGGATCATATGTTTGCAGTGCAGATACAGTGGAAGCCCACAGATAAGTAAGACATACATAATATAGTTTATTCTTATTGCTGTAGTAATAGTCTGTTTGTACTGTATATTACATTTTAAATGTATGGTAATGACACCTTCCTGGATTTAGGCAGAAATGAAAAGGTTCAGCAGTGGAGCAGTAAAGTAAAACATAAATTTGAGCAGAAACGTTTTGTGTGCGCTAGGCTGATATGCCTGCTGTGTACTTTTATTTATTTTTTTATTCAGATGTGCCAAGAAAGAAAACAATTTGATCCTCTGGGATCTTTGTGGGATTTAAAATGTGCTTTTCTCGGGTGCCTGGGGTATAAACGTGCCGTTCCTGCCTGAATAAGAGTTATTTGTGTGGAAATTCACTAACTCAGCGCCGCTTGCTATAGACAGAGTATATTAAATGACTGACAATGCTTTGTGGATATTGTTTGTCATTTCACAGTGATCTTAACTCAAAGCACGTACCAACTCAAAGCACATAGCTGCAGATGTATATAGCAGATGTTACTCTAGATTCCACCATAAGACTGCCCTGCTGAACAAACAAAAATAGCCTGACCAGCTCAAGATGGTCAATCTGGTTGAGCTGATTGACAGGTTTAGCTCTTGACCAGCTTAAAATATGTTGAGTTTGTGTTGAGTTTGATGGTTTAGCTGGTCAACAAGCCTGATCAACCTAAAGCATCCTGGTCAACCAGCATCACCAAGCTTGTTGGTGAGCGTCACATGTTTGACCAGAAAGGCCCAGTGGGTTAACCAGCACTACTACAATGACGGTTGACTAGCATGACCAGAATAACCATGGCGCTCAACCAGCATGACCAGCTTAAAGGAGACCTTTGGTGTAAAATGGACTTTTGGTTTAATAAACACCAAAACACCACTTTCTGGTCTACTGCACTGATCTATCTAAAACATGATAAAAAGTACTTATCTTTGATGAATAGCACACATCTGTTCTCCCACAGTGTTCCGAGATCCAGAAATTTTAACAGTTTGTCCAAAACCCTTCAGACTGGGTGACATGGGGCATAATTTGCACTAATAAGTTGCCTTTTCCACCGTTATTCAGGCTGAAAGTGCTCCACACCTCCTTGCTAGAATCTGGAGAGCCCTGACATTTAAAATGAGGCATTAATAACTTAAAAAGTGCACAAGAAGCTTATTTAAAACTACTGTTTACGTTCTGTAATGCTAGCTTCTGATCCGGGAGCCGCCATTACTATACTGATAATAACATAGTCACACACATATATATATGGATTTTGTTATATATATATATCTATATATATATATATGGATATTATACATACACTGCCTTCTGGTGTCGGCTGCTATGCTATGCAGACTCTATGTATATATATGTCTATGTTATTTTCAGTTCAGTGAAGGCAGCGGTGGAAAAATTTATAGGGGCAAATTATACCCCAATTCACCCAATCTGAAGGGTGTTAGTATTTCTTGAACTGGGAAAGCTGTAGGAGAATGGAGGTGTGTTATTCATCAAAGAAAGTACTTTTTATCATGTTTTACTACACTAAAAGTCAATTTATTCCTTTAACCAAGCATGATCAAATTTAACTAATTGTGTATATTGTTTCTCATTTCTCAGTGGTCTTAAAGTGTGGGTGCCCCTGATCATTTTCAGAATTTTTCTTTATAAATAATTGGTTGTTTGAATCAGCAATTTCAGTTAAATATATGATGTAGCAGACGAACACAGTGATATTTGAGAAGTAAAATAAAGTTTATAGGATTTACAGAAATTGTGCATTATAATTATTTAAACAAAATTAGGCAGGTACATGAATAAATTACAGAAATATTTAGCAGATCCTCTTTTTGCAGAAATAACAGCCTCTAAACTCTTCCTATAGCTTCCAATGAGAGTCTGTATTCTGGTTTAAGGTATTTTGGATCATTCTTCTTTACAAAACATCTCCAGTTCAGTCAGGTGTGATGGTTTTTGAGCATAAACAGCCCACATTAAATCACACCACAGATTTTAAATAATATTCAGGTCTGTGGACTGAGATGACCAGCATTACAATAATGACCAAGCATAATCAATATTTAATAGAGCAGAAGATAGTTTTAACTACTGTGGTCATTCTGGTCATGCTTAACCAGCTTGAACATCTTGAGGGTAGTCTTAAGGGGAAATCTTGAGTAACGTTTGCCATTAAATAGACTATGTTGATCAAGAGCTGGTTAACAAAGTATCTGAGCATCATAGAGTATATTGAGTATGTTTTAGTGTGGATGACTAGTTTTACAGCCACCTTGACCATCAAAGACCAATTCAAACCATCCAAGTTTACTAAATGTAGGGTAAAATATAACTTATATTGATTTTTTTTTTGGTAAAAAGTATTTTAATGACTGTGTTGTGTGTACGTCGCACATACTGTACATTATTTTAATTTCCCTCTTGGTAAATGTATTATAGCTGTATTTGTTAATCATCATAATCATCTACTCTGCTTAGTCCACATTGAGGCTTGTGGTCATCTCGCCACATATATATTTATAAGCACATATTTTTCAAAACAAATATAAATAAATGATTTTTAAATGTAGAAATATTCTGATATAATCTTTTCCAATTTGTTGTAAAAAGTGTAGCAGTGTCTGATGCAGCTTCTTTGCACTCATAATTTACTAGCAGACATTTTCATGTATTACATTAGAAAAGTGGCCTGATATTAATGATGTAAAACATTTTAGCAACCAGTTACAATAAGCTTCTCAGTCTGTTGTGTACTTCTCAATTCAGAACAGACTAACTGAATGATACCCAGCAGACTAAGGTGCTAATTGTAATAAAAATCACCAAACTCTGAGTTCTCTACCCAGCCTTCACTTCCAGCTGTTATTTAAAAGCAGCAGGTGAAAAACTGTTAATGTTTTTCCTTGTAAAATAGATTTGAAGGTTTCTTCTTTAAAATGTGACCAATTCTGTTTAAAAGCTTCTGGAACCATTTTCTTAAACCAAGGTTAGAATCTGATTATCCTACCATTAAGATACCAAACTAAAAAAACTGAACTTATTGAAGTTATTGGCCAAAATCCATAAATAAGAAAATTTAAACTGTGTTCGCATTTATATCTTAGTCTATAGTTTATATCTTTGCCACATTTTTAATTGAGTGAATAAGAGTGCCTACACACATAAGTCTGAATGAATACTGCAACAAAAAAGCGTACTCTTTCTATCTTTTCTATCTCTGTTTTCTTGCTCTCTGAATGGATGTGAGCTACTCTTCAAGGCCAGTTCTGCTGCACCAAGACTTGATAAATGTTTTTTTCTGGAATACACCGAACTTTCATTCATTAACAGCTTACTTAATTAAAGTGTAGATTAATGCAGCAAATCGTTCACTGTGAGCAGTGGCGGCTGAAAGCAAAGGGCAGAGCCTGGCAAACCACGCAAACTTCTGCCAGATACTCTGATTTATTGTACAAAAATAATTCACCGAAAGAAATGGTGCCTGTGGCCTGCATGAGGGAATTACTGAAGAATCCATTAAACATCTGGAAAGCTTTCTTTAACCTGGGAGTTCAGTCATCATAGAGCAATGATCTAGTCAGAATTTGGCACTGTGATCCATCTTGTAATGAATAAAGTGCTTCTTGCTGCAGAGCGCACTGGCGCTTCCTTGACACCAAACCTCGTTTGCTAGCATGCTAGATCTGGACTTTGTTTGTCCAAGGTGACCCGTTCTTTATAGGGCAGGCACAATTGAGGCTAAACTTAATTTCTGTAATAACGCAGCTCCTCCGAGACTGAAACGACCTCCAAGCACTAGAGGGGAAAAACTGATTGTGTATGATACACTCCTTTCTCTTGTAGCGACTGCAGATGTAGACGTAGGGGCTCTGAGGATGAACCAGCGAGAAAATAATCAACAGTCACCTTGAAGCCATGGCCCTCTGAACGCAGGATGTGGCCAGTGTATAATTGTGTGGATTCCATTAGGGCTGGGGGAGTGAGATTAACCCCTCAGGAGCTGGAGGAAATTGCACGGTGGAGATGGGGGGTGATGGGGAGATAGGGTTTGTGTGTGATTACGGGCCGAATGAGAACATGCAGTTATTTAACGGCAGGGCCCACAGGCTCGCCTGAGAGTGATTACACTGAAAAAAGAAAAAAGCTCACCCTACCGGCAAATAATCAGCCTAAAAAATCAAGTCTGACTGCCGGCTACTATAAAGGCAACGTGGCAGATACAAAAACAAACAGCAGCAGAGGTAGTATTCAGCATTCAACATCAACTCTGCTTATGTTTTACTAAAATAACTACATTTACATAATATCCCACAAGCAGCAGAATGACAAACTGTTGGTAGTCAGTCCAGACTTGTCCATGCTTGTTTCTTTAGTTTTGCACTATAAGGCTATAAGGATATTTTGGCTAATATAGTAATAAGGGAAGCGTATTACTATATTATTATTATTATAGTAATTATTAGTATAGTAATTATTATTATTATAGTAATTATTATATTATTACTATAAGCTTATTACTATTACTTATTATTAAGGGAAGTAGAAGACAATGTGAATGGGGAGAACTGGTTTAAATATGGAACTGGTTAAAATATGAATGGGAATTTTCGTAATGTTCAACATGCTATCTATTTGTGGATGAAGTTTTATACATTTGCAAAAAGAATCAATCAGCTTGCTGGATACATTACATAGATACAATACATAGATAGAAATTATTAGGGATATACATGCTAGTGAGCCAAAAACTATATATATTCAGGTAAATTCTGTGAAAATGCATGAAATCCAGCTGAATTACCTTCACTCAAGATGGCGACGCTCGTAAAACATCCTCAATGTGTAATCAATGTGTAAACAGTCTCTTTTAGTAAACTATCTGTGTACTTTTAAAGTTTTCAGTGCCTCGTTTTAAGTATCAGGGCCTCAGAATTTTACCAATGAAGTGAGGAGCTACTTGGAGCTTGTTTATGATCTAAAAATAGTGATTTCTTTGCATAGATAATGCTATGCCCCTATCACAAGCATTGTAAGGCTGTTGGGAGCATCGGCTTAAAGCACTGTATTTCAGAATGCAGGGGGTGAATGGTGGTGGGTTATATATAACAAAGGTTTGTACTTGTTATCACGTTCCACCACATCCCAAGTCCATTTCACACCAGAGTTCTCCTTTAAATCATGCAGATTTAGTCTTACACCTTCAGGCAATGTGAACACATGATCACCAAAACTGCATAGTTGACTCTCATAGTTGAATGACTCTGATGTATTTTTTGTTAAGGCGCATGAATGCTAAGCTCAGAATTTGGGGCCAACTACAAGAATTCATACCCCAACTTGCCTTGTGTCAATCAAATTGGGTCAATGCTGCTGGAGAGGCATAATGATGTGAAGAAATGTGTTCTTGGCACACTTTCATGGTTAAGTATTACCAATCACCCTTTACCAGTCATCTTTTACATTCTACTGTCTCTGATTGTAGTGTTGGCAGTATGTAAGTGCAGACATTTAATTGAGAATTAGGAAAACTCTCAATTGAAAACTTGAAAACCAAAACAAACTTAAAGCACTCGAACATGATCATGAACATGAAAGCCAGACCTAAACTGACACAATCACAGGAGTGATTGTACACATGATGACAGGACTACATTCGAGAACTCCTCTGAACTTTATTCAGATTGCAAAAATGACTTAGGCTGTTTCCTTGAGTTGCATTGGCCCAGCTTAAGTTTTCAGTTTGCTAGCTCAAATGATCAGCTTACATCCACACTGAGAGCTGTGTGTGAAAACACCCATATTTGCTATGTATAATACAGCAATCAGCCTGTGCTGCTTGTGCCAATAGCCCAGTTTTTCCATATTCCTCATGGTTGATGCTGAGTCTTAAGGACAATTTATACTTCGGCATCGAACCTATGCCAGATGCGCACCTGAAAATGTAACTACACGCGGCGCAGACAGTCGCAGCTGTGATTGGTCTGCCGGGCCTCGCATGCCTGCTTACATATTCCCGCATTTGTGGTTTAAACTAGAGGTGGGCGATACTGGGAATTTTGGTATCGATCCAATACCAAGTAAATTAAGGGCCAGAACTGCCGATATCAATACCAAAACCAATACTTTTTCATATTTAAGCTTCATAGAGCCAAAGGATCCAAAAGACCTAGGATAGAATTTCGCCAAACATTGTATGTGACAACAAAATACTTTATTATCACAATCAACATTTTTGTTTAGAAACAACGGAACAGTAACAAAACAAAGTTTGCCTTAGCATTAGGAAAATAAATATTTTTGAGGTAGAAATTTAACAGTCCTATTGCAAACTATACAGATTGCTATAGTTTCATTTTCTGCAATAAAATAAAGCCAAACAGCGCTTCTTTTCCTCTCAGACATTTCAATGACAGGATAGCTCCGCTGTGCCACGTGGCGCACAAAGACACAGCGCAGCGCTACTCTTAAAGACAGAGAGTAGCCTTTGATAAAAAGCCTGAGTATAGCTCAATATCAGTACCAGTGTTGGTATTGATATTATCGATATTTGGATCGATCCGCCTGCCTCTAGTTTAAACTGCAGAGCGAAGCAGAGCTGCTGATATGCACACAAAAAAGTATAAATGCACTTCGCTGCATAGTGCACTCTCACTGGATACGTGTAGGCTACGGCGTAGGTTCGACTCAAAAGTAAAAATTGGTCTTATTAGTCGATGCTGCCATTCATGAGTTAAGTTCAGGCTGAATTTTATTGCTATCTGGGTATAGATCAGGCAGGACAAAGGCAGACCAAAGGAAGTAGAGTCACACAGCAAATCAATAAAAATTAAGCCTCACTCAAACTTACCATGAACTTGACAAGTGTTCAGCCTTACTTACAAGATAACACAAAACTGAAAACTTATACATGTGTGGGTATTCCTAAGCTGTGTGCTGTGCCAGTTTGGAAACTGCTATCCCATTACTTTTGGCGTTTGTGTGTAAAATCTAGTTACTTTTTTTATTAAATAAAAATACTAAAGACCCTTGTCATATTTTGGTCTATGTAATGCAGTCATTTCAAATATTGGTGCTCTCTCTTTTCTCTAAAACCCTTATTTGTGTGAATGCTAGTTTTAAGCCTTGGGCCTTGTTTATTGCAGTTGAATTTACAGTTTTATACATATCTAAAAATGAATATAATTCATTTAAAACGTATGAAATTATGTAAAAATCATTCAGCCTTTGTTGTTTAGCCTCTGTAATGTTGATTAGCCTCCGGAATAGCCTCTGCACTCCAGCTCTTTCAGCTTTGTAGGAAGAGTTTATAGTTTATGATAGGAGGCAAGGTTATTTAAACATTTGATCACATTTCAAATTAATCCTGCTATAGGCCTTTACAGTACAGCTGCTCAGATTAGACTGTCTATTCATTCAAATCTCTGAAATTAAACATTTCCCTTCGTCCAGCTGGGAGGAGTAATTAGGCTAAAGTCAATGATTATAAAGCCCTTATGAGACTAATAATCACTGCACTTTATTAAGGAATCTAATATAGACTGTGTGGCTGTATTGACGGACTGTAATAAAGCCCTATTAAAGGCTTAATAAAGTCTTAGGGAACTCAGCCAACCTGTGGTCAGTGTGCAGAGCGGTGGAAGAAGGGTGCAGCTTTAACGAGGGGAGGTAGCTGCAGCGGGGGTCATATCCAGGACTCCTTTTCCAGCCCATTAGGCTTGATTAGAAAAAGAGCTGACAGCAATTAAAGGGGCGAGCGAGGAGGGTGGCTAGCGCCGAAACACTGAGCTCATGCTGAGATTCTGTCTCCGCCTGGCTCTAATGCACTGTAATTAGCAACAAGGTAGACACCCAGGGGCTGAAACCGGAACGTATGCACACATTATTACTCCACACACTCACTGGCCACTTTTTTAGAAACACCTACCTTATAAGCGTACCTTGCTGAAGTCCAGCTGGAGAGAGGATGAATCTTAAATCTTAAATTAAAAAAGGTTCTAGCTCTTCTGCTGATGCATAGTTTTTACCATGCCAGTATATATTGTAATTTACCACATAATATCTGGTAAACAGCAATCTTGTGGAATGACCAATTGTGATTAGGACAGAGGATGGCTAGCATATTATGTATGAAAAAATATGGACTACAATCTTTAGCCCCACGTGGAGCCTGTATCTGGCTAGTAACTGGGAAAAGTTTTGTCCACAGGTTTGTCCACATGTTGGCCCCGCATATCGTCGCTATAAAATCTTCAATTAAAAATAAGTATCTTCAAAACAGCAACTTTACAGGAGAAAGAAAAAACCTTCTAAACTCTCAATGGAAGTCAATGTAAAAATAGTTTATTTTATTTTATGTAGTAAACTAAAAATCGACAAAAATGGAGATACTGTTTTTCATTGGACAGCAACAATATGAATGTCAGTGATGACCCCCATCAAGGTTAGTGTTAGTTAGATGGGTCCAGAAGGGGTTAAACATGGGCCTCATCTAGGTTGTACATGGCACATCCTTAAATGTGGCTCACTACAAAAAAATAAAATAAATAAATCAATAAATAAATAGATGCATTTATGTTAAGCATTAAAATTAAATTGTGTATCTGGATGATTTTCCATTTAGATTTTTTTTAGGTTGGTTTTTACACTCAAAGAACAATTAAGATTTTACGAATTCATACATATTATATGATTTACATTATATCTCCTGTTCACTTGTGGTGCTCTTTTGCCAAATATGCATGAACACTGACAAAACAGTATCTACGGCTACATTCTTTCTGCTTTTCTCTGTTACAGAGCTTCTGAAAAACAATTCACAGACAAAAGTTCCTGCAAAAATGGTATTTTTTGATAAATCACTGTTTTATTCTGATGTGTCCAAACTCCTCTTTAGAAAAGTGCCAATTTAATGATTGTTATACATTATATTTTGTTATACATTATATTTATATTATTATATTTTTTAAGTTGCAGATTTACCTACATTTTTAAAAAATAATTTCTATTACAATTACGATTAGAATTTGTAATATTTGTAGTCAAGATTTAGGTGTATAAAATCAGGCAGAAAATTGACAAAAATGTTGGGGTTAAGGAACAGTGCTATTCATGCATGTTGTCTTCTGTTTAGATGGTGAGTGAGTGATGCGTGATGCTAGGCTTTTGTGCTTGCATGCAGCCTTTGTGATTTTGGGTCTGTGTTCAGCAGGCCTTTCTGATTTTCTGATATTTGGTCATTCTCACCTGGGGATAACTAAACAGGGATGAAAAGCAGAAATGGGCTCTGTGGGGAATCTGAAATATCTCTCTTTAATCTTTATGGGGCCAGGTCTTATCTGTCTGAACACTCAATCACAAACGTAATGCCCCATCTCTGGAGTTAGCGGGATTAGAAGCGGACAGTTTATTCCATCTCTGTGCTGTCCAGTCGGGACCCTGACCCATTGGACATTTTTCAGCCCTCAGTGTGGACGATTGGAATTCCAGACACCGGCCACACTGAGCTTTGTGCTCTGTTTGGAGGCTTAGGGACAGCAGAGAGATCTGACCACAGCTCATGCTGCGAATGGAATGACACACTTCCACCTGTGGCTAACCGGAACTAATTTGTTGAGGTGAAGCTTCAACAAACACTGGTGGGGCATTTTAGGTCAAGTTGATGTATCATTTCGACCTCTGAATCCCAGATCTTTGACTTCGTAGATAGGTAAACCACGTGTCCACTTTCAGAGGTATACAGTATAGCAGGGGTCGGAAATTAAGTTTGGCCGCGGGCCAGATATTTTTCGAGCCATTACGTTTAAGTGTAATACAGACTAGTGGCTCTCCAGCCCAGAGGGTTGTTGAACCCAATTGCAGAACAGTTCAATTCAAAGCAGAAAGAAATGCAGAAAGATAAAAAAAAAACACACACGAGATCAAACCCATGTCGTCAGGGTCGCGGTCCAATACACTACCACTGCGCCGGCTAGTGAATTGGGACATGGCCTGGAAAAAATGACCTTATAAGGAGATACGGAGCCCAAGAATGGGTGGAAAAAACGAGAACGGGTGGAAACTAAAGTCACGCTGAGCGCAACAGAGAGACAGGCGAGATATATAAACAAAAGCTCACCAGAGAAGCTTTTTATTTATTTATTTATTTCATTATCGTTCGTTATAGTTCAAACAATCTCACGGGACAGATGTTTCACGCTTGTCGCCTACTGCCGACCACTGCAGTTTAGTATCAAGAGAGCATCAGAAAAAGTAGCATTGATATGCTTCTTCTATTTAAGTAAAATACATTGATATACACCATTGCTGACACTAGATTTCAGTAGTGCAAACATAACTACATTGAGAAGCAGTGCCTCGCATATACTGTATACTTGTATGTGTGGCTAAATTCAGTCACATCCTCACCCACAACAGTGATCCAGTATCTAGTGTAAAGCAGTGCCAGCGGAATAGAGTCTATTAATGCAACAACAAAAATAACTAATGAATACAACATATACAACTAAAATGGCAAGAAATGTATAATCATATTTATTACAAATGTATTAGATATGTTAGGTAAATCATTTATAATTCACACTACAGCCCCTGTCCACTGGTGGTGCTGTTGTGCCAAATACATACTACATACTATACTAGAAAAAGAATTGAGAAAATAGTGTCACTGCAGCTACATTCTAAATGCAGAGCTTCTAAAAAAGGAATTAATGGATGAAAACTCAGGAAGATTAAGATTGTAGTTTTAGCATTAGCTTGAAAATAAAACAAGCATACATTAGCATAGTTTGGTATAACAGTCTTAAAGATTGTTAATAGTATAATAGTGAATAGGTAACACTTTAAAATAAGGCTCAGAGTTGTGCTCAGTGTAAAATACTGTGAGAAGCACTGCAGAGCTAACAGAGATGTCAGATCACTGCCCATATCGGCTTGTAAACCTGTCCAAGCAGCACTATGGGTTGTCTCCAGGCAGTTTTGGGACAGTTTTACTCTTGGTCAGTCATCATTCGCTGAAGGCAGTCTGGAGCCATACCAGCACACAGGGCCGATTGTAATCCTGTCGCTTTAGCTTCCACTGCCATTTAGCTGCGTCTGTCATTCCACACACTTCCTCGTCCTCTCAGGCCAACTGCTGCCATGCTGTCCATCTCTGTCAGGCCACCATAGCCTGCAGCCGTGGAATATTTGCAGGCAGCCTATGGGGGCCTCAATAGGCATCTGAAGTAGACCTGTTATTGCCAAGACCCAAACATTTAACTGACTGTAGCATAGATACAGTGCATAAATTTATCAGGGCTAGTCCTGTGTCCTGTCTTTGCATTAATATTAACATTTGACATAAATACTTGGTTCATTTCATGTTAGTTTGCCTATCCCAATGAATTTACATGGAACATTTGATCTTAACAATGGCCACATATTTCACTATATTGCTTGTTGGAGTATGAGCATAAATATACTAAAATATTGTACAGTAAGATTTATGTATTATACATTTTGGTCCATTCTTAATGTCTCGTGTACAAGGATAGATTAAGGATGGTCTGGGCCCCAGAGCAAAGAGTTGGGCCCTCTAATGGTATGCCTTTCTCTTTTCTAAGGCTTTCATAACCAGGGCCCTCTAAAAATATGCGACCCTCTTTCCTAGGACCCCTAATAGCCAGAAGTCGAAGTCAGAGCAGTGCCACAATGCCTCATCCACCTCAAGGGCGCCTGGGCGCTGGCCCCACTGGCCCAGTCAGTAGTCCAGCCATGCTTGTGCATGCTTATCTTATATTCAACTAACATTTAATTACATAATTACATGTCTATTAAATGAATCTTAATTCTAATTCTTAATTCTATATGACCTAACCCTACACCTAATCCCAATCTCAACAGTAAATCAACCCTAAAAAAACCTAATCCTAACCCCAACCATAAACATTAGCCTAAACCTTGGATCTATCCCTAAATTAAATCATAAAATGCGTAGATGTTTAGAGTTTGGGTAGACTATGGTGTAGGGTTACATTCAGTAGGGAATGCATTTATGCAACTCCATTCAACTTGGAGTCCAGTTGCTTTTAATAGATAATTCAGTTGACAGTTAGAATATTTGTTGAGAATCTATGAGGTGTCTATAATGGATCACCCAAGTAAAGTGTTATCTACATTATTTTTTATAAATCTTCAAATTTCTGTTGGTGTATTTTTTTTCTTCTTATCTTTCACACAATTTCTAGCACATTCAATAATGTTGAGATCTGTATTGATCAATTCTATAAATGTTTTCAGATTTGAAGCAAACAATGGTTTGATTTTTACTCTCTCAAACATAGAAGCTTGAAGTGTTGTTTATCTGATTGTGAAAGTGTGTTGGTGTTCTACCAGGTCTTACATGTTTCTTGTCTGATATTCACTGTATGTTTTTTCACTTCTTTTTATCTGTAATGGTCAAAATGATCATCATTTAATCAAAAATCATAGCTTTGATTGCAGCACACATTCACTGTGGCATTGTTTTAATAAGCTTTAATAATTAATTTTTCACCAAGATCTTGCAGCATTGATGATGGTAGAGTCTGACCACTGCACAAAGCCTCTCCAGCACATCCCATGTGTGAAAATAATGATGATCTCATGCTCCCTGAATCACTCTTTCACAATTCCAGCCCCATGAATCCTGGCATCTTGGAATATGCCCGTGCAATCAGAGAAGAAAAAATCCATTGATGGAATAACCTGGTCTATATTCAGTATATTCAGGTAGTCAGCTGACCTCATTCTTTCAGCACATACTGTTGCTGAACATAGACCTGACCAACTGCAGCATCAACCCCAGAGCATTTACTGTCAGTTAAATCCAGGTGGAGATGTTTTTTCTGGTCAAGCAATGTATATACAAAGCATGCTATTTCATAAGTAACCAAGATCATCAAGGACCATTATAGTAGGCCCCAATCATTTCTTTTTGGTGTGTGTATTGTGTTTGAGATATCATGTGTATTCATTAGCACTCTATGTCACTACAGAGTAAATACAGAAAGAATATCCTAGTGTACATTTCTACACAGTTAGCACTTGTTCATACTGTAGTAATTATCTGAGTTAATTACCAGGTTAAATTTCACTTTTTCTGCTCTAACTTGTGTAGCACACCTGATATTTGGATTAGATGAAGGTCAACAAACAGAGTTTGTTTGGGACTAGACCCAAAGCACCTCCTCTCAATGGTCTCAATACAATTATTTTGGTCTGTGCATCCATGGTTGCTGCATTACTGCATTCACACCTGCCCAAATCACACCAAGTGTGAAAAATACATCTGATTTACCATTTAGGTGTTGCCCTAAGAGTGAACATCACACAGGATGTCAAATAAAAGAATGGTGGTCTGACTTGCAGACTAATGCAGTACTATACATAAACATAACAGTTTTAAAATTCTGCCGCCTCCCTGAGTCTGGGTTTTCTTCAGAATCTCAATGTTCTGGTTTGCCTCCTCCATCCGAGAGTGCAGGCTCTCCAGAGCACAAAACATATACAAAACCTTCTATTGTTGTTGGATAAAAACACTCTCTTTGAACATGCACCTTCCAAGGAGATATACTGGCCTTGGAGATGCTTTATGAATGAGATATAAAGGGAGGCCAATATTCTTTCTGTGAGAAAAAGGGCAGAATGTTAGTTATTGTAACCCTCATAGAGCTTTAACTACCACAGTCTACAGTAAGAATTGTTATTGTTGGCTTTTGCTATATTGCTCAAATAATTCTGCATGTATACTATTAGATACAGTCTTTATTTTTGTCTTATTTGCTACAATGAAGATTAATACTGAAGGCATCAAACATATTATGAAGTAAACAGAAAGGTGTTAAAAAAGCTAAACTATGTTTTATACTTTAGTTTCTTCAAAGTAGCTTCTTTTGCTTTGATACCAACTTTGCCCACAGTTGGCATTTTTTTCTCAATTGGCTTCATAAAGTAGAACCTGGAAAGGTTCTCCAAATGTTTCCAACTAATCTCAAATCACTCTACAATCACTCTCTTGTAACTCTACAATTTAGTTTTTTTGTATTGTAATATTTGCATAGAAAAAATGCATTTGTATTGAACTTTAATTTTTACTCTGTCTTGTCAACAAAATAATTGCATACTAAGGGTCCTATTTTTTGCAATCTGGCGCACCTGCGTCTGACTGTTGTCAAGGTTCTAATCAGTGAGTGGCGCACCTGTGTTTTCCATTGTCAAAATAGCAATACACCAGACCACCATGCCCGTCAGTGTAGATGCATTCATGAACGTCTTTGCTATTTGAACAATGCATGTGCAAGGCATGAATATAGACTGTTGTCAGGGTGTAAGATAGCAATGAGCATTGTGACATGATTTAAGATGGGGCCCTAAGAGGACTTTTAATGCAAATTAAAGGTAAAAAGGTCCTTAAACAAAGATCAATGAGTAAAACCTGTAGTAAAATTATAATTACTCCATTTTAGTAACTGACTTCAGAAATGGAATGTCCCAGCCAACTTGCACCCACTGAAACTTATATTGCTATTAGCACACTGACCAGTGTTTTAATTCACTCACAAGATAAGACCTCACCACTTATACCTCTTATAGGTGTGGGCATTCCCAAGCCATCCTATGAGATAGCATCTACATTTGGATACTGCTGTGCCTTACTGTCATGTCAGTGTAAACTGCATTCAGAAATATTTTTTTTCTACAATATGAATAGAGGACAAATGCCAAGAAATGATTGATACAGTGATAATGGACATACTGTGAAGCAATATGGATCAAACAGATCATATCAGATTTGTCATTCTACACCCACATATGCAGAACCCTCTGGCATACTGTCAGGCTGTATATTATCAGTGAGGCTACATGGGTGGGATTTGTGTGTATTGACCGGACACTGGAGGCAGATGATATTTTACATGATATGTGTGTTTTATAAGCACTAATACTGTACTGTTTCCATCAGTCTGATATCTTTAGGTGTGATCTCAGATAATGCCGTTGACAGTGATGTACATCGCTTCTGAAATAACGCTTTCATCCCATGATATCTTTCTTTTTTACTGTACATATGCAATCTTTTCTTCTTCTATAAAATCATATATGGTGCTCGGTTTGACAAGAGGAACAAATCCAGTTGCTCTCACAACAACAGCTCCAGATGGCTATCTGCTGCTCTCAGCTTCAGTCATGAATGTGAATGAGGGCCTTTGTGTGCAAGAAAGAGAGAGAGAGAGAGAGAGAGAGAGAATGAGAGAAAAAAAATTAAAGGTTTTACACTGCGAGCGCAGTTATACACTGATGACCAATACATGATTACAATCTGCTGAATATACTGCATCTTTGGGCATCCTGTCATAACTGGACAGGGCTCAAACATGTGCAGATGTAGTACAGATATTAATTAAATTAATCAGAATACAAAAGGGTTGTTGAAACAAGCAGGGCCAGTTACAGTAAACAGCAGCAAGATAAATCACAATAAACATATACCATAAACGAGACCTGAACAGTCCAGGGGTCATCCACAGCAGGGCAATGACAAAATGCAAAGGCAAAAATCAGGGTCGGAGATAAACAGTCTAGGTAATACACAGAGTTCAATAGCAGAGGGCAGGCAGAAATCAGAGTCGGTGAATAAACAATCCAAGATCATACACGAGAAAAAAAACACAAGCAACAGAATAATGCTTTTTAATGCAGGTAAACCAAAAAATTACTCAGCAACAGGTGTGTGTGCTGAAAATATATTTATGAAGAGTCCACAGGTGTTTAGAATTCCAGTGATTTGCTTCCTGGAGGTGCCATTTGCAGAGTCATCTGGTCACGTGAGTGTGTGATTTCATGGTGAGGTGCATTCTGGGTAACATAGTCCATAGATCCATAGATCTCATAAGTTCCAAGGTGAAACCTAAAGATTTGTGTATGCTTAATTTTGGCTTTTCCCACATATGCTCAAATGAGCTAATACCTCTGAACATTGAACTTTAAACAATTCCTAACAATGTCTGCAATATGGAAAGATGTATAATATGTTTCTTAATATTTAATATTTCAGATATTAAATAAAAAAACTGAAAGTCATATATTATACACAGAGTGATCTATTTCAAGCATTTATTCTAGTCCCAGTTTGTCTAGTAACTGTGGACATAGTAACAATCTATGTAATAACAGTGTAACTTTTGTGAATTACACATTGGTACAGCTTTATTACAGTTGTACAGGCTATGTAATTGCACACGTGTAAAAGCATTTTTTTTTTACAGCATATATGTTAAAGGGTAAGTGTATCTACACATGTAATAGGGCAAGCATAATTACTGTCATGGTGTCTGTAAATTCTTACATGTAATATTGTGTTTGGATTAAATAAATACATATATATATATATATATATATATATATATATATATATCTCCAACAGCTCTCCTCTTTTTTTGGTACATAAATATGGCTGTGGTTGTTTTTCAATAATAAATATCAGTATTAAGATTGAATTATGGTAAAGTTGGACAAAGTCTAACTGACACTGATACTCATGTGTAACTGCACAACCTGTACAACTAATTAATTAATTTCTAACAATGCTTACCTCACAAGTAGTTCCACTGTTATTACATGTATTGTTAATGAGTAATTACACAGTTACTAGAGACACTTATTATAAAGTGGGACAATTTTTTTTATTTAATGTTGATGATTATGTCTTACAGCTAATGAACTTGGCAGGTCCCAAGGCTCTCCAAACATCACTAACCATCAGTAAATTTTGCATTTCATTTGGAAATTAAGGGAACAGAGTTACATTAAGTCCAAAGTCAGTGCAGTGTTTTCCCGGAAAATCTTACAGCACTTCATGTTTCCCTCTGCTGACAAATTTTATGGAGACGTGGATTTCATTTTCCAGCAGGACTTGGCTCACTGCCCACACTGCCAAAAGTACCAATTGGTCTCATATACTATTCTAATTCTCTAATTTTGGGTTTTCATTAGCTGTAAGCCATACACAATCATCAGCATTAAAAGAAATAAATGCTTGAAACAGATCACCCTGTGCGTAATGACTCTATATAACGAATTAATGTAACTTTTTAAATCAAATTACTAAAATAAATGAACTTTTGATGATCTTGTGTTTTTTTAGATGTACTTGTATATACAGCTTTTGCTGTTTATTTTAAATTCAGCAACTAAGCATTTATTTGTTGTAAAATGTAATGTACATGCTGCTCAGTCTACTGCAGTCTTTTCCGCTTCACTTCTTGTCCTCTAATTCATTCCATTGTAACAGGTTTCAAGTTGGATGCATAAAGATGGATACGCCTGTCGCACTAGAAACAGCGTCTAATTTGGGCAAAGCAGACAATTAGAAATGCTCCAACACGATGCACTGATTGGACCCATTGTGTCTTTTTATGATTCAGACAAGGCCTGTGGAATTGGCCACCATTGACTGCGTGTCAGTGTGGCCTGCCTGCGTAATTACCCTAATTAAAGTGCATTTCCATCTGTTTGTTTATGCTGCGAGTGAGTGAAAGGTAAAAGGAAGCCTCCCCCCGATCACCACTGCAGTAATCAGGGCATTTTCAATGACTCGTATGAGGAGCTGTTATTCTTTCAGACATTTCCTCTGCACACACACACACACACACACACACTTATACATGCAGACCACACACACACATTTACTCATGCAGACATACATACAGTACTGTACATGCACAAGAAGGAAAATCCACACGCAAATAGGATCCATATGGATGCACATACAAGTTTATACTTGCTAATGCCAAGCTCAGACTACACAACAATTTTGTCCCTCACGACGTTCACTATGTCAGATTAAGCAGTTATCTTCTTTTTGTGTCGTTCTTGGGGGACTGGCAACACTACACGTTACTCACCGACTCAGAGAACTGCAGGAGCGCCGTCCAACTTTCTTTTCCCATGTTTACATCTGTGCGCCACAGAACGCTCCGTCTTCCTATTGGTCAGAGTCAGGGAGCACGTTGCGGAGCATCTCAAACTAGGCGATAACATACAAAAAAATCACTTTAAAATAAGACTACCTTAAGGAAGGGTTTATAAATGGGTTACAATTAGTTTATTAATGGTTACTAATTAGGCTGTAAATGCCTTAAAAATCATTAATAATCAGATACAACACATACATAGAGAGGGCAACAATATAGATGGCTGTGGGTTCATTATTTGGCAAACAAAAATCATTGTTGCCCTTTCCACGTATGTGTTATAACTGATTATTAATAATTTTTAAGGCATTTACAACCTGATTAGTAACCATTCATAAACTAATTGTAAACCATTTATAAACCCTTTATAAAGGTAGTCTTATTTTAAAGTGGTACCAAAAAATCTAACATGCAAGTCTTTCCGTCGGCAGATATGAAGTTAAGATCAGCCTGACCCTGCGTTCACACTGGAAAGCGACAAAGCGACAAGCGACCAATTTATTTTCTATACCAGGGCGCGATTTGTCGCCACAGCGCGAAAGAAGCAGGAAGCCACAAAGCAACAAGTGACACATTGTTGAAATTGTCTACTAGCATTTCTTCAGACAGATCACATACAAGGTGTTGCGAGGTCCTTAAGCTTCTGCTCTCTAAACGTTTGGTTCCCTTCGCATTTCTTTCCTACCATCATAAAGGGA
The DNA here is from genome assembly GCF_023375975.1 of Astyanax mexicanus. Classification (NCBI taxonomy): domain Eukaryota; kingdom Metazoa; phylum Chordata; class Actinopteri; order Characiformes; family Acestrorhamphidae; genus Astyanax; species Astyanax mexicanus. The sequence goes on from NC_064408.1 coordinate 102,295,820, forward strand.
AAACATGCTGCGTTTCCAGCACACAGAAACTGTCAAGAGTCTACCAAGCTCTGGAGTCATAGCTGCAGAATAAAGTGGCCAAGTGATTCCTTATATTTATACCCTATATATATTTTTCAAGCGGGACTAATAATGACTAGATAGTAAATGTTATGTAAATAAATCCATTCATTTTTAACCATCTTAAGGATCTTAAATTAGTTGTCAAATACATGTTTAATACAAACACACATTTAATAAATAATATATTTTTTAGGGCTGTTGAAGCAATCCAATTGTTTCTGCGCCTTTTTTCTTGTCTGAATCTGGACCATGATACACACACACACTCTCACAGATTATTGCAACTCTGATCAGGAAAAAATGCATATCCAACAAAAATGGAAGCCATGTACAGCTTTTACCCAGCAATAAAAAAATACAATCGCTCTTACTGAGAGCGCTGATTCAACACACTAGTCAGTTTCACTAGGTTCAGTGTGAACACGCTATCACTGTAACTCATCTGGTGGCAGATTTAAACCAGAAAAAATATAAATAATAAAATCAATGATTGAATTTCTGTGCTGGGATCTAAAATCCACTGTCGGAACTTAAAAGTGCCTGTAAATATGGAAATATCCATAGTCATACACAGCATGTATACATAAAGCTCTGGAAAAAAATAACAGACCACTTAAAAAAGATTAGTTTCTTTGATTTTACCAAATTGAAAACCTCTGGAATATAATAAAGAGGAAGATGGATGATCACAAGCCATTAAACCAAGCTGAGCTGCTTGAATTTTTGCACCAGGAGTGGCATAAAGTTATCCAAAAGCAGTGTGTAAGACTGGTGGAGGAGAACATGCCAAGATGCATTAAGAACTGTGATTAAAAACCAGGATTATTCCAATAAATATTGATTTCTGAACTCTAAAAACTTTATAAATATGAACTTGTTTTCTTTGCATTATTTGAGGTCTGAAAGCTCTACATCTTTTTTGTTATTTGAGCCATTTCTCATTTTCTGCAAATAAATGCTCTAAATGACAATATTTTTATTTGGAATTTGTGAGAAATGTTGTCCGCAGTTTATAGAATAAAACAACAATGTTCATTTTACTCAGACCTATAAACTAAGACCTATAAATAGCAAAATCAGAGAAACTGATTCAGAAATTGAAGTGGTCTCTTAATTTTTTTTCCAGAGCTGTATGTATCACACAGTAACACTCAACTCTGTGTTGGCTGACTGAAGCAAGGAAATGAATTCACTGTGTGTGAAATGAACAAAAAAACAACATATGGAAATCGCTGGACTATGATATGCAAATGAGCTTTGATAGGTGAACGCATGCAAATCATTTGTGAAAAAAGGCAAATAAACAAAGACTCAGAGGTCCTCATTACACCGACACAGACACCACAACACCCTAAAATCTATTCTTGCAAGTTAGGCGCACCAGGTGCTACGCAGCGCTTTGGTGAGCAAAATCAAAGCGGATCAATATTATCTGATCGATGCGATCAGCACGTTCAACTGAACCTCGGGGAGCTGACTGCCACCAGCTGTGCTGCTTGTTAGTAGCGAAACATAAACTCAGTAACTCTGGAATCAATTCATGCTAGCATGCTAGCTCCAGAGGCTCAGGACAGAAAAGGACGGCAGCGTGATCCGGAGTCATTAAATTAGCCCCATTAGCCACCAGATTAATCCACAAAGGGCTTGTTCCTCAGCTCCATCGCGTGATTCCTCCGCGCAGGAGCTAATGACATGAAGAAGCCTCTGCGTCCCCCCACGCAAGGCCAGCGAGCCAAATCGCATTAATTACAGCCAATTGGCAGATAGCGGGGCGGCAGGTGGTGCCGAGAGTTGTGGGTAATTGCGCAACGGGGAAGTCTTGTCTTCTGAGCCAGGAGTGGACCAGCTTTTACATTCTAAATCTGCCCTCATGAAGCTCGCTCTTCCAGCCAGATGTTCGGCCCCATAATGGCTCAGCAGTAAGAAATGGTGGGAGACGGAGCTATCCATGCTGCTGTAATTGCTGTCACTAAGAGCTGCTTGCTTTCTAGATTCCCCTGGATTTCACTCCTCCCCCGTGGAGGTACGGGAGGTAATTTCACTCCACTTTGGTGAGCATGTTTAATGTTGGGAGTTAAAGAGAATGCACACGTTGCTACACTGAGATCCCACTATGGAGGACGGTGTTAACGTGGTCTTTTAAGTCCTTTTTATGGAGAACACATGTTCTCCATATTCAGATGCTGTGAAGGTGCACCTATGAACATGATATATACAGTATATTATATGACATGAGCACTGCAAGAAATCCATTGGCAAAAATCCATTGGCAAAAACTGGACAAAATATATATAAAACTGAGTAGTATATACATATATCAGGCAAAACATTTTAAGAATATGGTAAGTAACCCTTTTTTTAATTTCTCAGTCTAAAATGAGTGAAGACTTTAAGCAAAGCAAATATCAAACAGAAATCACTGATTTGCTTAAATGTGGACACAATTATAAGAATACCAATCAAAAAGTCTTAAAATGAGTGAAGTAAGACTTACATAAAGCAAAAATCACTGATTTTTTGAAAAAACAGAATAGCAATCGCAAAGTCTTAAAATAAGTGAAGTAAGATTTTTATAAAGCAAAAGTCACAGAATTTTTGGCTTAAATGTAGACAGAAAAATCTGAATAGCAATCGCAAATCTGAGTGAAGTATGACTTAAATTAAGCAAATTACTGTTTTTTGGCTTAAATTTGAAAGGAGAATCAGAATAACAATCACAAAGTCTCAAAATGAGTGAAGAAAGATTTGAATTAAGCAGAAATCACTGATTTTTTGGCTTAAATTTGGACAGAATAATCAGAATATCAATCACAAAATCTTAAAATAAGTAAAGTAAGATATTTATTACGCGCAAATCACTATTTACACATATTTGGTTCACTGATGACTTTGCAGTGTTTTTTACAGTAAATGTTGGAGTGTGATTAACATGTGATTTATCTCTGGTTTCTTTATTTACAATCTAAACTTTTAAAAATGGAGCAGCATGTAAAATGTGTTTCTTACATTTACTTTGACTTATATCTAATTGTAGACAGTACAACTGTAATATATGTCTTGTTTAATCCAGTCAGCTTCATATAATATGTTATTATACATACATTCCTCTGTTTCAGGATTGCATCGCATAAAGGCATTATTCTGCATAATTCTTCCTTTAGCGTGCATAATATTAATAAGCAATTCAAGGCTGTAGAAGAAAGTTCAGGAGGAATGGCTGCAATTTGTTAAAGGCCCGTCTGTTCGCTCAGATGGGATCATCTTTGTGAGCATGAGAATGCGCTTCAAGAACAGTCATTCAATAACAGCTGATAGAACCACATATGCAAGGGATTACTTAGTTAACCATGCTCTGAAGTGGTGTTCACTTATCTGGGCTAAGAGGCATCTGGGAAGGTCCGTCAGAGAGTGGAAATGTGTATAGTGGTCAAAAAATGTGTATTTAAGATCTTTTTAGAAAGAAATAGATACAGACAAGTGCATAAGTCATGGTATGAGAGTGTGTCAGTAACATTAGCAGCATTAATAAAGAAAAATCTTAGGAAAAAATATGCTGTCTTTAAGATCACATCAATTTAAGTCCTGATATTTTCCATGTAGGATAAATTTGCTCAATTACATAATTTTTTTACCATCTGTTGTTGAGTTTAGCAAATAATTCTAATGCTGTTAGAACTTCATGATGCTCTCCATCCTCTTCAGACTGTAAATTCCTCCTCCTCCCTTATGAACTATATGTTAATACTGTGTATAATTAATTCCAAACTTCTAAAAGTGTATGAGACAGCATATACTGCCAGAACCTATTATATATTTAGCCTATATTCATATATGGAAGAAACCTGAACTAGGATGAGCTTCTCTCTTTCTCTTTTTCTCTCTCTCACACACACACACACACATATGTACCCCCTGCACATATCCATACTGGCACAGACACTAACATATGGTAAATATATCTCTGTTGAGGGGAATCTGAGTGCAGAGACATATGGAGCTCATTAAGTGTCACTGCAGTTTGATATTATTGGAATGTGTCCTAGCAGCCATTCGGTATCCATTCAGCCCTGGATCGGCCCTTTGAGGATGATGATAAACGCACTGCTGGCACAAACGTCCAGTTAGGTTAGTGTGTGAAAGAGCAGCCCCGGATGCGCTGTAGAAGGAGGGGTCTGGGACAGTAAACAAGTCTATTGGGTGATGCTGGAGGACTGTGGGACACTGTGGGTAATATGATGATAATGTTGATGTTGTTATTGTGGGTTTTTCTTTATTCTCATGTCTTACCATGGATATCACAAGTGTAACAAGAACAATGACAAAAAACACCTTCATTTCTGTTTGTGCCATATTTGGATTTTAATGTAAAATAGTTTAACATCGCATAGCTGGGTCATTATTAGAACACAGTAGCTAAGTTTTTTTCATTTTATCATTTCATTGAAAATGTATCATATTTATAAGACTTTATTTTGTTATGCTACTCTTTCACAATTCCAGCCCCATGAATCCTGACATTGTCATCTTGGAATATGTCCGTGTTATAGAATAAAAGCATAAAAAATCCATTGGTGGAATGACCTGGTCTATATTCAGTATATTCAGGTAGTCAGCTGATCTCATTCTTTCAGCACATACTGTTGCTGAACCTAGACCTGACCAACTGCAGCATCAACCCCAGATTATTTACTTACTTAAATCCAGGGGCCAACATTTTTTTTTACATTTTTTGGCCAGGCAGTGTACATATGTCTTTTAGCTTGTCCAGAAATGCATGTGTAAATCATTTGCTTTAGCACTGCATCACTTCTTTACTGTATAATAATAATTATGTGTAATTTAAATGTGCTTTAAATCATTTTGCACTGCTTTTGATAACATTTTTAAATGTGGTAATGCTGTTCTTACCAGTGCAATGTATGAACATCTTGCTAAACCTCAGAAACAAGTGAAATATTGGAATATGTGCAGTAATACATATTTGGTGTAAAATTGTTAAAGGTCTGAGATGATATATTCAAGCTGTATCAGCCCCCATTACCCGAGAGACCATAAATCACACATCAGGCCAGTCAGATCATGAAGTAGAGGATTGTGAGAGAGAGAGAGAGAGAGAGAGAACGAGAGAGAGCGAGAGAGAGAGAACGAGAGAGAGGGAATGAGAGAGAGAATGAGATAGAACGAGAGAGAGAGAAAAAAAAGAGAGAGTAAGAGAGAATGAGAGAGCGAGAGAGAGAGAGAGAGAGCGAGAGAGAGAGTATTTATGGGGTTTTAGATGCAGCTGCACTAGAACAGGCATTAGTTCAGGGAGGTTTCGGTCAAAAGGTTATCCTTGTTTCATATGAGACATGAAATTAAAGTTTCGCTTTCATGAGCACAAATTGCAGGTTTGGGATGGAGACGTGACCGTGTTCTTCTACTGGATTCCATTGAGGGGCACAGGTTGCCATGACAATGACTTTGGTGTCTGCCAAGCATGCAGGGCAACATATGTGTGTGTAATGTAATGTAATGTAATGTATGTTTTTTTCTCATGTTCTCAATGTACGTTTGTTTCCTGTGTGCAAGGTGGATTGAAGGTGTAAACTGATGAGAATTGTTCTCTTCCAGGTCAGTAGAGTCAGAAACAGCATCACCCAGCACTCTTTACACTGAACTGCTAAGCAGTGTGGAATTCAGTATGGCATCATTCTGTAGTAAATTATTCAGCACAGAGGTGATGTGATGGTCAAAATATTCCCGCAGGACACAAAGTGCAATGTGTGTCAAAACCTTGTAAAAACACTGCCAGCATGAGGTGAGAGAAACAGCTGATAAACGCAGACTGCCCTGCCTGATGCCAGAAACACTATTACTATTGGTAGTAGCAGCAGCAGTAATAGTAGTAATAATAGTACTAGGAGTAGGAATAGCATTAGTATGATTAATAGGAGTAGTAGTAGTAGTATATTGCAAAAAAATCCTAAATGGTAACTTTGTAGGAGAAGTTAAAGTACCAGTCAAAAGTCTGGACACACCTTCTCATTGATTGTTTTTCTTTATTTCTTTATTTAATGTTTTTTTTTTACACCGTATATTAATATTAAAGACATCAGAACAATTAATGAAAACATATGGAATTACATATAAATAAAACAATTGTTTTGTCCTCCACAATCACCTAATCTAAACCCAACTGAGATGGTGACTTGAGGTGATTTGGCATTGTTCAGCACCTTCAGGAACTCCTTCAAGATGCTGAGAAAACTATTCCAGGAGGCTCAAAACTAAATGTGGCTACTTAGAAGAAACTAAAGTAGAATAGACAATAAACCGGCCAAAGGAAAATACAATTATAATAGTAGCTTAGCCCCACCCATTTCACTAGAAAAAAACGCAATTGAGACATTAGGACCTGGTAGCAGTACAGTCAATGGGGCAAATTACAGGCTCATTTTTTACTACCTTTTCTTTTTTACTAATGAAAATGTTAAAATTCATGCAGGCTTCCGAAGTAATGGACATTAAAACGATTAAATATAACGGTTAATTGGATTTCATTTTTCATATAGAGTTTACATTTGAATATTAGAGTTTTCATTTGTGTGAATTACAGACAGAAAACAACATTCCAATATTTTTCCATCACTGGAACACAATTCTGGTCTGAAAGGGTTAACTCTCAGGGGAATTTCATGTTTAATGTTTTGCCTGATTCTCTGTCCTGCGATCACATTTCTGTAAAGCTGCTTTGCGACAACATCAGTTGTAAAAAGCGCTATACAAATAAATTAGATTTGATAACTAAAAGTGTCCCAAGTGTGCTTTAAAGTCTCTAATGCTTTGGGTGCTCACGCCCCTTTTACCCTCCCTTTAACAAACTTCAGAAAAGAGCGCTTACAGGAGGAACTTAGGGCTTAGGGTGAGTATTGGGACATGCTTCATGTCACCTGAACACTGATCCTCTTCACCCGTGTCTAATCTACTTGTTTGTATGAATACTAATCTCTTAATTTACCAGTTGCAGAGTATTTCCACTGACTTTTCATTGACTAACATAACAAGCAGTATATCCTGTTTGGCTTCGATTTATTATTCATTGTCTTTGGTTCAGCAGTGTTACAATTGTGCTCTAAACATGTAGAAAAATGTCTCTTTTAGGTTTACCAACTATACAGAATGTGTTGAATTAGTAATGTATAAAATATTCATAATACACTGCAGAATAATGAACTGAAATAGTGATTAATGTAATCTATCTATCTATCTATCTATCTATCTATCTATCTATCTATCTATCTATCTATCTATCTATCTATCTATCTATCTATCTATCTATCTATCTATCTATCGTACCAGTCAAAAGTGTAGGACACGCCTTCAATTCATTTTTTCTCATTATTTAAAAGGATTTTCATTGTATATTAATACTAAAGGCATCCAAACTATAATAAAAACATGGAATTATTTAGTAAACAGTTTAAAAAGAATTTTAGATTCTTCATAGTAGCACCTCTTGCTTAGATGACAGCTTTATACATCTTGGCTATATTTTGTCCTTCAGCTTTATGAAGTAGAGTCACCTGGAATTCAGGCTTTTAGTTAACAGCTGTGCTGAACTTGTCAATAGTTAATTACTTGGATTTCTTGCCTTTTAATGTGTTTGAGAGCATCAGTTGTGAAGTTGTGAAGAGGTCGAGTTGGTATGCAGTAAAAAGCACTATTTGAGTAATGTTCTAATCCATATTATGGCAGGAACTACTGATCTAACTAAAGAAAAAAAAAAACTAAAACATGAAGGTCAGTCAATCTGAAAAATGTATGATTTATGCTTTGAATTACTATTTTGATTCAGAGAAAAGACTCCTGTCATCAGCAGATCAATATTCCATATCAGTGCACCTTTAAGTGCCGTATAACATTATCAGTGTGATGTGTGATTATATGTATTAGCTGCAGGAGGAGAGCTGGGCTGCAGTGTGGATGGATTAAGCTCTCAGTGAGGAGCAGAGGGCTACAGGCTGAACACAGACGTCAGATGTGTTTAGTGTCTGGGTGGGGCATTCCCTGTCACTGCCAGTGTGTTATATAAGCCACAGAGACTCTGACGGCGCTGACGTCTCCTCCCACAACCTCCAGCACAGACACCTCCCTGACCCTGAACCCAGAATGAACCAGCCAGCTACACACATGCACTATTCCAAGCATGTAGGAGTGGGATTGATGTTGGGGGAGACAGGACACATTTACTACTATAATTAAAGCCACCCTATGCTTATAAATATAATATCTATTTCTTTATCTCTATCTATTTCTCCCCCACCACTACTGCACCTTGTTTCTGTCTCATGTATGTCTATTTGTGTCCCTGCTGTATTGTACACATAGTGTCTCCCATTCTCCTTTATTATATCTATTATCTGTACTTGCTGTAAAATTGGGAAGGAGAGTAACGTAATTTAAATTCTCTGTATGTCCTGTACATATGCAGTTTTGACAATAAAACTACTTGACTTGACTTGATAATATAAAAGCTTTGAGCTGATTCCACTGTAGCTACAGTCATTGTTATTTAACATTAACATTGTGTGGAATTACAATGAAGTAACTAAATGTCAATAATAACTAAAAGTATAAAAGCTAGAAGTAGCTAAATGTTCTTTCCAATCTTTTACTCGCTGTATAGGAAAACTAAACAAAAAAAAGGCAGGGTGATGTGGAGGGGGACGCATACGCAGGTAAGGAGAAATATATTATAAATAACCAAAGGCACAAAATAAATGAGTAAACAAAGAAACAGGCAATGCAAAACAGACCAAAACAAAGCAAATGAGAAACTAGGAACAAAAACAAGACAGAATAGAAAAGAAATAAACAAGAAGATAAACACGGAACAGAGAACTAGGGCTAAGAACTAGGATAAACGGGGAATAGACAAACGACAGGGGAAGGTTCAAAGACCGACGCAGACAACTGAAGCAGGAGGACTATATATACAAACAGGAAACACAAACTAACCACAAACACCTGGGGCTAGGTGGCGGAGCTACAAATGAGATACAAATGGAAAAGTACTGGGGCAGAGAAAGAGGAGCACAGGTCACGTGGGGAAGACACAGGCACAAGGAACAGGTACACACAGAGAAACATGAGAACAGAAGGAAAACAGAGCAAAGACGTGACAGGTTTTCTGAATAAATTTGTCATAAAATGTGATCTGATCTTAATCAAAGTCAATGGTTTTGATAAAAATATACCGTGCCTAAAATAATAAACTCTTGGAAATTAACCCTTGGAAATGAAATTAATAGCTGGTTAACACCCCTGGCAGTAACAACCTCAATCAGGCACTTCCTGTAGCTGTGGATCAGACCTGCACATTATTCAGGAGAAATTTTAGCTCATTCTTCCTGGCATAACTCTAAGCTGTTTCATATTCCTTGGATGCCTCAAGTTTATGTACATCTCTCTCCACCTCCATCAGTAGCATCTGAAATCTGGTCCCGGACTTCACCGCTCCGAAAGATGGATTTTTTTTTTCTTAAGTCATTATGTTGTGGACATTTTCAGGTGTTTTGGGTCATTGTCCTGTTGCATCACCCAACATTTACAGAGTTTGATGAGCTGATGCATTGACACTCTCACATCATCCTATTTTTTGTTACACTTGGGAATTCATTTTCCCCTCAATGACTGTAAACTGACAAGGCCTTGATGAAGCAAAACAGGTCCAAAACATGATGTTCCCGCCACCATACTTATGCTTGGGATTAGGTTCAATCTTAGTGTCAATACATTTTGGTGTGGTAGGGCTCACAAACATGTATCCTTCTTGTGTGGAGAAAACTTTACTCCACACCTCCAAACTAGCAAGTCTTCAGGTATGCTAACACTTAATTCTCATTAGCTTTTTTTTGAGGGCTCACTTACTTTTTTAACCACTGGCACTATGAGTTTTTTTATGGTTGTTGTGAAAGAATGATCATAAAGTTTTTATGTAATTTTTTTGGGCACATTATATTTGAAATACCCTTGACCCGGATAAAGATTGGATCACATTTTTCATGTGATATATTTATGCAGAAAATGATACAATTCCAAAGGGTTCACATGATGTTCATGCCACTGTATTTAAAAATAAAAGCAATATGTACTTTCCATAATTATTAATGCATTCAAATTCCCAAAATTACATAGAGCTAAAAAATATACAACTCCTATTATATTTGACAAAATGCAGTTAATATATGTATCTGCTTAAAATAAGCAAAAGAAGAAGAAAAAAAGTTTTTTTTTATCACATCACAATATCATATTTACAGGTGAGTAAAAAATGCATAGTCCCTCTTAGTAATAAAGAACACACTATAGGCAAAAATAAAATGATAGAATATAGAAATATAAATTACATTATACATACAGTAATTTACTGAACATTGCAAATTATGCAGGTTATATGTATAACTAAACATATTACAAAGAGGATATGATAGTGACAGTTATGAAAAGGAGACTGGTGTGCTACTCCCACAGTATTGACAGCATTCTCCATTGTCTGGCTTGATATAAATAACTAAAAGCAGGAATCAATGCTTAGATCAGTCATGTGATACAACATCAGCGCTCCTGGTTTGTTTGATGCATGAGAGCTGAGACATTTTTTTTACCTCATTTGCAACAATGTAATACTGTTACCACTATTCCATTACTACACAACAATATTAGCCTGAAAACCAAGCTGTCACAATACTGACATTTCACTCATTCATTTTGTGTCTCTTTGAGTCAAGCAATGGCGCCAGTTATTCAAAAAGAAGAAAGAGATAGAAAGAGAGTGTGAGAGAGAGAATGATAGTTGATAGAGTTTGATTGATAAAAGAAATAAAACACAGTAGTTAAAGGATACTCAGGAAAAAAAAAACATTAAAACGAGAGGCAACAGTATGGTAGTTATGGTACTTAATTGCTGTTCTTGAGCATAAAGCAGCTCTGCAGTGTTTTGCAGGTAGCGCCCACTACTGATGTTTGTCCCTCCTATCCCCCTCCCCTCCTCCTAAAACCATAGATCCCCCATAGGTAAGGAATAATCCTGGTGAAGGGATAATAATATGTTCTCTCTCATTTTCTCTCTCTAAATGTTATACAGAATCGCTATCTAAATGCTAAACACAGAGTTCTCTGGAGGAAAGTGGCTCCCAGAATAGCGTAAGACTGCTGGCTGGGATCAATGCGAGGTAAGAAAAAAAAAAACGTTAATTGTTCTATGAGTTACCACTTTGGAGCTGTAAAGTGCATGCTGATTGAAATGCACCTTGACCTCAGTCTCCAGGTACCGGGACTCATCACACCAGGAGATTAGCGTTAGCTTTCCATTTTAAAAGGGGGGAAAGTTCATTCAAATATATAGTGTAGATTTGTGAGTGTTTTTCCATCTGTATTTGTCTTCCGGTCTGTTTGTTACATTTCTTTCCTGTCTATTAACTTTCAACAGGCACAGATCAGCCAGAAATACTGATGTCCATGCCAATGTACTCATACTCACCAACAGGGGCCCCAATACCAACATCCAATATTGATACAGAAAACTTCACAGCTCTATCAGTCCTAATTATATAAACTCAGTCCCATATCCATCAAGGCACAAGCGAACGAGAAACACAACTGAAAAACAAATGCAACTGTCTAAACACCAGCAGCTCAGCAAACTGCAATTCACAAGGTGTTCTGTAAGAAGTTAAGGAGCTACAGCCGGACTCATAGCGCATTTCTCCTTATATTTAATCAATGTTTTTTTCCCTGAAAGTTTCATCTAATTGGTTGATGTGGACCTGAGGTCACATGATGATGCTGGAGAGATTAAGGGTTAAACTAATCTCTATTTTTAATCTAAGCATAATTTCTTAAGTTCTTTCAAATATGCTTGTTTGGTAAAGTAAATATATATATATATAAATACAAAATTTGATTCAACAAAACTTTATTAACTTTATTATAAAATTAACAAATGAACAGTGGCATTGCACAGCTTCACACCAACAACAACATTATTTCAACGTAATGCTCCTGATTGCTTAATTCTAGGCAGGTATTGGTATCTATCAATAATACATTTACTCGTACTTGTGTGAAAAAAAATGGTATCGATACATCCCTACTAAAACAGACAATTTTAAAAAGACTATCCAAAATAAGGTAGGTTATTCCACATATGATTAAATGTAAAAAACAGTTCTATTTTAAATACATATTGCTCTACTTAGATTAATAATCTTTTTTTTACTTAATACATAGTGCATTTCTTAGGGAAAAAACTGTAAATGTTTTTTCCTTCTTTAAGTTGTGTTCATGTCTCTCTTTATGAGATATTGCTGCCATATACTGACCTAGCATGTTCATCCAAGCTTTTTCAGATAGAAATATATTTGTTATTATACTTTTATGTATGTATATATTATACTTTTTTTTGCCACACATTGCACCAACTCTGTCTGTATGGCACTGTGCTAGATGGTAGCCTCTTCTAAAGATGATTCACAAGAAAGCCCGCAAACAGTTTGCTGAAGACAAGCAGTCCAAGAGCATGGATTACTGGAAAAATGTCCTGTGTTCTGATGAGACCAAGCTAAGCCTGTTTGAATCAGATGGTGTCCAGCTTGTGTGAGGCGTCCTGGTGAGGAGTATAAGGCAACTGTCCCTTTCTTAAAGTCAAGCATTGTAGTCACTGAATAGTAGTTTTCCAACATAATAACGACCCCAAACAACACCTCCAAACAACAACTGCCTTGCAGAGGACACTAAAGGTATATGTGATGGACTGGACAAGCATGTCTCAGCAGTTTATTAGAAGACATGTCCATAAAACATGTGGACAGCATATGTCACGTCATGTTACGTAAAGTATCTCTATACCTTGTGCTCCCACATTCCATGTTGAGTCACTATTAAGTACAGTGTTAGCGCTGCATTATCCTGTCTGTGTGTTTATGGTGCATACTTTATGAAGCACCAAGGTCTTCAAGGAATGTAATTCTGCTGCACTGTGTATTTGTATGCAAGTGAACTGACAAATAAATCCTCTTTACCTCAGAAATCTACTCATCTGACTGACCTTCTGTTGAAGTGGTGTCTATTCATCTATAGACCACGATACTGAGAAATACAGTATAATGTTGCATTATGATAAACACCATGTTTATGCATGACAAACATGCAGATAAGTATATGGTAAATACCAGAGATGTATAGTAACAAAGTAGAACTACTTCACTAATGTACTTACAGTAAGTATTAAAAAGCTCTTAAAAAAAATCTGTTTCTACTGTTATCCTATTATATTATCCTATTTTACTGGAGAATTATCCTATTTCTAATTTTACTTCACTAAACTACATATTTTTGATGAGTTAAATACTTTTACACTGATACATTATGTATGCGCTGCTTCATAACTCGTTACAATTATAAAAAATGTTACCAATCATTCATGGTTTGACGAAGCTTTTTTATCATTGAGTGAATCAAGTGATCAAGCTGATCCTATAAGAACACCATCTTCTGATGTGATGAAGCTTCAGATTATGCTTTAGAGCTCCATGTTTAGCTTTAGCTTCAGCTCACCCAGTTTAGCTTGAGCACACCAGATTCCACTTTAGCTAATCGGGTTTAGCTTTACCTTTAGCTTATGATTCAGCTGTTCAGATTTAGCTTTAGCTTCAGCTCTCCATGTTTAGCTTTAGCACACTAGATTCAGCTTTAGCTCACCAGGTTTAGCTATATTTTTAGCTTATGATTCAGCTCTTCAGATTTAGATTTAGCTTCAGCTCTCCATGTTTAGCTTTAGCACACCAGATTCAGCTTTAGCTCACCAGGTTTAGCTGTACCTTCAGCCTATGCTTCAGCTGTCTAGGTTTAGCTTCAGATCACCAGGTTTTTACTTTAGCAGACCAGGTTTAGTTTTAGCTCACTCAGATTAGCCTTACCTTTATCTTTAGCTTTAGTTGTCCAGGTTTCATTTTAGCTCACCAGGTTTAGCTTTACCTTCTGCTGGCCAGGTTTAGCTTCAGCTCACCAAGTTTCACTGTAGCTCACCAGGTTTAGCTTTATCTTTAGCTCATGCTTCAACAGTCTAGGATTAGCTATAGCACACCAGGTTTAGCTTTAGCACATCAGGTTTAGCTTTAGCTCACCAGGTTTAGCTTTAGCACACCAGGTTCAGCTTTAGCTTTAGCTTCATATTATGCCTGTTGTTGTGCAAGTTCAGCTTTAGCTCACTAGTTTTAGCTTAAGCAGAACCGATTTAGCTTTGGCTCACCAGGTTTAGCTTTAGCTCACTCGGTTTAGCTTTAGCTCACTTGGTTTAGCTTTACCTTCAGCTTATCCTTCAGATGGCCAGGTTTAGCTTCAGCGCACAGGTTCAGGTTTAGTGCAAAAGGTTTAGCTTTAGATCACCATGTTTAGCTTTAGCTCTCCAGGATTCGTTTTAGCTTCAACTTTAACTCACCAGGTTGCGTAGACTCGAAGAAAGGGTGGAGCCATGTTAGCTTTGTGACTGGCCAGTATGCTAACAGAAACATGACCATCTTTTAGGACTGGCAAGTTTACATTGAGAGTGGAGTGATGCTAAAATTGTAAATGCTAGAATGGTAAAATTTAGACTGAGGCAGAGTGATGCAGACATTTATTAGACTTATAATTTATTAGAAATATATTCATAACATGCTATGTACATGTACCCTGTGAACCCTGAGGGGCCAGATTATCTTAACTAGAAAGAAAATTTAGATGTATGTTGCCAGGGGCTTTAGGTGTAAACTAATTGAATTAATATGGGCTTTGATTTTCTTGTAGATTTTAAATCTATTAAAAAAAAATAATTAATTACGTGCCTCAAACTCAAATTACAAGCACAATCTACTGGATTTACAGTGCAGCCTTCAGATTTCAGAAGGCTCTAAGGCTGTTAGGATGTTAGCAGCCTTCAGTGCTGTCTGATGATCTTGTCTGCAGTATGGGTCCTTGGTATCAGTGCTGAATAACAGACATTTTCCAACCCCCCACACTCCTTCTCCCCCATCCACAGGCTAGCCCTGAAGCACCACTGTCTTTCTGAGCTGTCCGCAGCTTCTTATTCTGTTAAAACCTCTCGCTAGAAATATGCATTATTGATCTTCAGCAGCTCTCTGCGGTCACCCGCTGCTCTGAAAAGGACTAGAGCACATCACACCTCTGACAAAAAGCACTGCTGGAGGGAAAAGGCAAGCCAGTCGTCAGCAGCTAACAGTTTCCTGTGCCGTGTTTGGCGCTCGTTTTGGCACCGGAGCCTTTGATCAGACATGGTGAAAGGCCAGATCGCTGTGAGGCAGCATGATGTCTTCACGTAAAACTCCTCAACACTTCAGAGCAGAGCTTCAACACGAGCATCTCCTCTCCAGCAGTTCTTTTTCTGTTAGCTTCTGAGACTTCAACACTCTTAACCTGCTTCTGGATTCCAGCAGAGGTAGAAGACAATTCCCTAGAAGAGTGAGACACTTTACACACTGCTTTTCTATTATGTGCTTCCATCTACAATGCATGCAGTGTAATATCAGCATTGATTAAGAAATGATGTTGCAATTATAAAGCATAAATACCATGACAGTTTGATTTTAAAACGTGAATAAAGTGTTTTGTATTGTATTAATTTCAATGTTTTTTATGTTATTTTTACATTGAAATATTTGTTTTAACAATCTTTATTTGCTATGTGATGTTTTAACTCTTCCTGTGGCTCTTAGCTACATTGTAAACCCAAGATTAAATGAATTATGATGATGATGAGGATGAGGTTGATGAGGAGGAAGACACTACATGCAGACAGATTTACCCCCCCAGATATTCATTTGAAAGGGCTAAGTGCTGTAAGCCAATCAGCTGCAATATGTTTTCATTTTCATGAATATTCATGAGTAAGAGCTGAAATCCTGTAGTTCTTTCCCACCCACTCCTCCACTGAACTAAAACAGCCTGAAACAGAGCACTTTCTTTACAAAAGCAAAATCACAGGGTATTCATTCATATTAAAGTCCACCGTTTTTTTTTTTTTTTTTTTACAGTTTATGAAAAAACATTAAATGAGACTTTTAAAGTAATTTGATCAGATTAAACACTCATTTGTCTTTATGTTAACTTAACTATGAACATTAAATATGAATTAATAAAACAAAACAAATAAAAAAACGGTGCTGTCCTGTGTGTCTACAGCAAATTCCAAACTCATATCATGTCCAACAATATACTACTATAATGTCTACTATGTTACTTATTCCTGTGTGGATTTATTGTTAAGAACTTAAAAATCACAGCATACCACATTAACAGGAGCATATCTCAAACATACACTTGCTTACTCAATTAGAAACAAGCATGGTAGTGATCTGTTTTGGCTGTAACATAATCCTGATAATCCAGTGATCCATGAAGTCTATTGTAAATATATAGCTGCAGTTTAATTACTTTGGTAACACTTTATAATAACTTTCATTAATATATGTTTAACCAATGATCAGTAAATGTGAACAATGCAGTAGTTCATCAGAATTTGAATATTAACAAATGCTTACACATTACACTTATTTATCAGCATGGATATTCATATTTATAAATGTTAGCAAATCATTAGCTCATCAGAATTTGAACATTAATAAATCACTAGCAAATACGAATTTTAAACTAGGCAAATTTATCAATTGCAGTTCATGTTGCCAATGCATTGATTAGTATTTAGAAATGTGATAGCAACTTTTTAGTTTCTTAAAATGTGAAAGATAACAGTTATTAATCATAAGTTAATGGTATATTAATGAAAGTTATTATAAAGTTTTACCATTACTTTTTTTTTTTTTTTTTTACATTTTTTTTTTTTTAGTTTGGAATGTGAATTACGCCACCCACTCATTAGAACTCTCTCTATCATTAGTAATTCCCCAACATCATAACAGGGTGAAGACTAGTACAGCCTCCTCTGACACGTGACATCACTCACCACCTCTTTTCTAACTGGTGCAGATGCAGCATCACTGGTAACCAGCATGCTTTCTAAGAAAGTGCAGGAACCCGGCTCAGATACATCAGCTAACAGACGCCTGTGCTGACCAACATCACACTAGGAGTGATGAGGGGAGAGAGAACACCATCTACCCACTCAGAGAGAGCGAGACCAGTTGTGCTCTCTCTGACTCTGGCTGCTGATGGAAAGCAGAATGATCCAGTATTCAAACCTGCCTGCTGGACCACACAAACAGTCATGTATATACATAAAAAAGTACACAAAACACATTATTTTGAAAAGTGGCACTGAGATATTTATATTATCCTGTTGTTTTTTCCCCTAAGATAACTATAAGTGCAGACTTCTGTAGGCCGTTGCTTTGTTTCAGGCATTTTACCAAAATCCAGCTCAGTCGACATAATGTGCAAGCTCCCGCATCTATCAAGTGCTGCTTTGCATAACAATGCACCATCAACAGAGAGATATTACACAAAAGAAAAATGAATTTCCTAATCTAAATGTGTTGCTCACACACAGCCACAAATGAAAGACGTTTTAAGCAAATATGGAAAAGAGAGCATTTTCATTTGTGATCATTATGAATTCATCTTGGAATGGGATTTCACAGGTGGATAATAACTGTGAGGCAATTTGTTTTGTAGAGAGAATATTAGATTCACTCTGAATGCAGAACGATTGCAGCAGCAGCCTAATTAAAATCTTCCATCGGTGTGTTGTGTCTGTTTACTGTACTGTATATTTAACTATATCATAACCATCCTCATTCCCAGGAAATGAGAACCTTGTTTTTATGTTCGTTGTCACAGTTCACCCTAATGCAGCGTAAACAACTTAAAGACATTTCTTAGAGAGCTGTAAATGTGACGATGATAACATCAGCTCTGAATGATCATACATGTCTTCTAAACAACACAGCTAATTAGCCTCTAGCTGCAGTACTCTGAGTTACACTCAGAATTAATCCAGCTGCTTTTGCATCTGTTGTCTGGGCCTGAAGCTCTGAACTGATGACCCAAATGTCATGTTCAGTGTGCGCATAGCTGAATAAATGCACGCTAATGTCAGGCAAAATATGTTCAGCAAATTAAAGTAGCTGAAATCAGTTTGGAGTAAAAGGTGTGGGTGAAAATTCCACAATATTTCCCCAGTATTTATTCAGTCACACAATGTTTGTAATTTTGCTTCTGCATACCATCACAACTGATTGGAAATGGATCTATAAATATGTGAATGCAGTGTAGACTTTCTTTCAGCTGATTCAAGCGTTTTAATATTATATTATATTGTGCTCTATTTTAGCAATCTTTCGGCAAGCCGCCAACTGTGTGCTGCGCAGTTTCATTGAGTCTTTGCTATCGTAATGACAGGAAAAGTATGCATTTTACAGGGAAAAAACATACAATAGGCATGTACTAATTTTTTTATTAATCATGGGTGTGTTTTTGGTGTGACATGAAATAAACCAATCACTGTGTCACATGCCTTTCCCTTTAGGAGCCAGTTGTACTCGTGTAAATTTGGCGGATTGCAATTTGAATGGCGCAGCTACCTGCTGCATCTCCATGTGTGCATAACAAGTAAGGGTGTATGCGAGTTCAGGGTTGCGTCTGTTGACAATTTGCTGCCAAGATAGCAATGAACGGCTAACTGGTGCTTGTCTAGCTTTCAGTCAGTAAAGCGTCTGTGTTTTTTTTTCCGTTGCCAAGATAGCAATACACCATAAATGTACATAAACACAACGATGTCAATACATTTTGGGGTGTAAGATAGAATGTACTGGATTGTTTAGCAACACCAAGAAACTAGTAGCTCACAAAGATAATTAATTACTGAATGAATAAATGTAAAAAAAAAAACAGTGACATCACTTAAAATAAGCACACTATGCACTTATTGAAGATAAAACTGAAGGCAGAAAATACAAGCATGCAGTATGTGAATGCTTAAAAGTTCTACCAAAGCATCTCAAAGAAGCGCATTTAGGATTTGGTGGCAAGAATGGCAGACTATAGGCATTAATTTGCTAAATCTGTAATCTGGTTATTTTTTAGGTTATGAAATTGCATTATTTAAAGTTAAAGCTGAATGCACATCTTGATTTCACACCCACACAAAAATTACACCTCTATTTAAACATAATCAAGCAGGTTTTATTTGATGTATTTTAAATTATAAGAGAAAAGACTAAAAACTATGGACTTTCCCAAATCAGCCCCTTGGATCCAAATAATCCAAATAAGATTAATACATGACAAAAAAAATTAATAAGTAATACACTTGCAAACATGTGGCATTATTAGGAACATTAACAGGCCTATAAGACACCAGGAGGCTGTTTAAATCCAGTTGAGACTTTCATCTTTTCTTTTCTTGTTAAAAAAAGTTTAAAACAAAAAAATTTAAACAAAGAAATAAAAAAAACGTTAAGATATTTGGTGGGAGTAGTGCATTACACCAAAGAGATCAAATATACTTCAGATATGCTAAAATAAAAGGCATGATATTTTACCCAAAAGAAATAAAGCAGCATGGGTTTGCAGTTAATAGCAGATTTTAAAGCAGAGGAACTGTGAGAGTGTGTTCTCTGGTGATACAGAGAGTGATGTGCAAAACCACAGTTCAATATGTTAAAAAAATAAAATAGTTTCAGCTGCTGACCAGGTGCAAAATGAGAAACATGACCTGACAGTGCGTCCTTGAATCATCACAATAATACACCACTGTGTTCATTATACCAGGAGGAGATGCTGTCCATTCAAACAGTTTTAGATGAGGAAAAAGAAAGTAAGCGTGAGTTTTAAGCAGAAGAGGTTACTGGGTTCATCTGGGAGTTCTCAAATCATCCAGAAGCTGACCCCTGATACAACCCATCTAAAGCTAGCCAGCATCATCTTAGTTAATGACAGAAATATTGTTTTACTGTTAGCATTTCATTAAAGAAATGATTGTAAACAATCAATGCAGTGGTGTCTGGTAACAAAAAAGAGGCAGACATTTTTTCTAATATTATAATTTCATTTCATAATATTATTTATGAAATTGTATTACCCTTATCCACCCTACAACCCACCCACTGATTCATGTCTACCTACCATATAACCATAAAAACAACACAATTACCCACTAAACAATCCTTTCTACAGCCCACTATTACCTAACCCTACATCCCACTCCTATACAACCCTACAGCCCACTCATACCCACTCATCCACCTTACAACCCACCCACTGATCCATGTCTCCCCATCATATGATCTACAAAACAACACAATTATCCACTGACCAGCTTATTCAATCCAATGATTTACCTTTACCCAACCCTAACAGCTTGCTCAGTCCTAATTATTTATCCATACCTGATCATACAACCAAACCTTACTCAATGACCCACCCTTATCCACCCAATGACCCGCCCGTACCAACCCAATGACCCACCTGTACCAATCCAATGACCCACCCGTACCAACCCAATGACCCACCCGTACCAATCCAATGACCCACCCCTATCAACCCAATGATCCACCCTGTACCAACCCAATAACCCACCCTCTACCAACCTAATGACTCATCCATACCAACCCAATAACCCACCTTTACCAACCCACTAACCCACCCTGTACCAACCTAATGACTCATCCATACCAACCCAATGACCCACCTGTATCAACTCAAATACCCACCCATACAAACCCAATAACCCACCCTGTACCAACCCAATGACCCCTCTTTACCAACCCAATGACCCACCCGTACCAATCCAATGACCCACCCCTATCAACCCAATGATCCACCCTGTACTAACCCAATTACCTCCCTTTACCAACCTAATGACCAACCTTTACCAACCCAATGACCCACCCTCTACCAACCTAATGACCCACCCGTACCAATCCAATGACCCACCCCTATCAACCCAATGATCCACCCTGTACCAACCCAATTACCTCCCTTTACCAACCTAATGACCAACCTTTACCAACCCAATGACCCACCCTCTACCAACCTAATGACCCACCCATACCAACCCAACGACCCAACCCAGAAGACTAATTTGGTGTTTTTCAAGCATTCTGGGAAATAACAGGTATAAAATAACTATTTTTTTAGGAAAACATGGAATATTTAGCCTCTATGAAACTGCTATGTAATTTTATGTAGTTAGGAGAGTGAACTGGAGTGAAATGTCTTTTCTTATCCTTTAAGGCAGTGACTGTCTCTTGGCTGCCATGAATCATACAGTGTTTGTGTGTGTGTGTGTGTGTGTGTGTGTGACTGTAATTTTCTCTGTGAGCAGCTGACTGCGCAGTGTGCCCGTCACACACGATGACTGCACCGAGACCTCCATTCATCACTGCTGGATAATTCCAGCTTACCGCATGTGCCACTGACCTGGAATTATTGTGAAAGTGTTTACAGGAGGAAGGAGGAGTGTGTGAGTGTGTGTTTGTCCAGCATTTCTTCCTTCATAACCGTGAACCGACCCTGAAATTGAGGGTCAGTGTGATGCTGGGGACGGCGCGGGAGTAAAGCTTGTTAAAACCTAGAGGACCCCTCAGTGTAAATGTGTAAATGTAGCTCTGAAACATTCAGTCC